>NC_049212.1:3780256-4980256 GCF_013347855.1 Anguilla anguilla
GTATCTGTTAGGCACTGTTCCATTAAGTGGATGAGGCCCAGAGTCTGGTATCTGCTAAGGCTCTATTCCAGTGTGGGTGGCCTAGGACTGGTATCTGTTAAGGCCTGTTCCAGTGTGTGGGGTGGGTCCCATGGTCTGGTATCTGTTAAGGCTCTATTCCAGTGTGTGGGTAGGCTTAGGGACTGGTATCTGTTAAGGCACTGTTCCAGTAAATAGGTGGGCCCCATGGTCTGGTATCTTTTAAGACATTGTTCCAGCGTGTGGGTGGGGCCCACAGCCTGGTATTTGTTAAGGCTCTGTTCCAGTGTGTGGGTGGGCCCCATGGACTGGTATCTGTTAAGGCTCTATTCCAGTGTGTGGGTGGGTGCCATAGTCTGGTATCTGTAAGGTTCTGTTCCAGTGTGTGGATGGGCCTCACGGTCTGGTATCTGTTAAGACATGTTTCCAGTGTGTGGGGCCCACAGCCTGGTATCTGTTAAGGCTCTGTTCCAGTGTGTGGGTGGGCCCATGGACTGGTATCTGTTAAGGCCCTGTTCCAGTGTGTGGGTGGGTGTCATAGTCTGGTATCTGTTAAGGCACTGTTCCAGTGTGTGGATGGGCCCCACGGTCTGGTATCTGTTAAGGCTCTATTCCAGTGTGTGGGTGTGTCCCATGGTCTGGTATCTGTTAAGGCTCTATTCCAGTGTGTGGGTGGGTCCCATGGTCTGGTATCTGTTAAGGCTCTATTCCAGTGTGTGGGTAGGCCTAGGGACTGGTATCTGTTAAGTCACTGTTACAGTAAGTCGGTGGGCCCCACGGTCTGGTATCTTTTAAGACATTGTTCCAGCGTGTGGGTGGGGCCCACAGCCTGGTATCTGTTAAGGCTCTGTTCCAGTGTGTGGGTGGGCCCCATGAACTGGTATCTGTAAAGGCCCTGTTCCAGTGAGTGGGTGGGCCCCACGGTCTGGTATCTGTTAAGGCACTGTTCCAGTGTGTGGGTGGGGCCCATAGTCTGGTATCTGTTTAGGCACCATTCCATCGTAGAGTTTGGTAGGTAAGGATATTGGCAAATCCAATTTGGCATTTCGAAGTGGGGACGAAAGTGGGGAAAAAGCACAGAACAATCAAAAAAAGCCACTGGACTAAGACAACCCCAATTCAATGGGGGAGGCATTCTTAAAAATGTTTAAGCTTTTATTATATGCCATTCTCACCCAGATTGAAGAAACAAGCCGGTCTGGTTATTAATAACTCAACCCAAGAGCAGAAACATACCTGTAGCTCCTGGAGGCCCCGAGTAGCCCACTTCCATGACCTAACCTCATTCGATTTCCACTCAAAGGCCAAACAGGAAATATAGTTGAATGAAAAAGGAGTGTGCCACTGGATCAAACCCAAGTGATACTTCCCGCTGCCTGCAGATGTGACGAGGGGGAGGTGGGAGAGTGGGGGGGGGGGGGGGGGGGGGTGGGGTTGTTGACTGTCAAAAAGATTGACTAAACAACAAAACTGTCAGCTGTCAAATAAGTCGTGTCGATGGAGTGCACATCCTCGGTGAAGCAAGGTTATGGGGGCGGGACCTAACGTGGCTCCCTCTGCGGCCGATTGGACGCTGCTCCTGTAAATCACCCCGCAATCTCAGCGGCATCAGCGGGGATCATTAGCGTGTCTGCTGGTCCGGACTCACTGAAGGACAGGCAGCTGCCGTTGGCCCCTGTCCTTTTATCTCTGGGAGTCACGCGGGAGTCGCTGGGGGCCAGAGGCCCGTCTAAGGGGGCTTTGTTGTGAGAATGGTGTGTCTGCGTGGAGGAATGGGGTCAGGGTCCCACCGAGAATCAACCATTCCACCGTCAGCTAATCGCGGCCCTTCTGCTAGCGAGCGTGGAGTATTTGCCCGATTTCCCCCATCCGCCTCCTTGACCCCCCACCCCCCCCAGGCTTGGTAAATGATGCGTATGTTTCACATGAAAAAAAAAGCAAGCCCAGCTTGCACAGCAACAAGGCCCAGCCATTAGCCCGCACGGCGGCACGGCGGCGCGGCGGTACGGCGGCGCGAGAGCGCGAGGTCGAGCTTCGCTCCATCACCGCGGCTTTCCCCCCGCGCAGGAGAACGCGTGCAGCACCTGGCGCGGACGCGCTGTCTGACACGCGCGCGCGGGCGGGCGGGCGGGCGGGGGGGGCGGGGGGGCTGGGAGGAATGGCGAGCGGGCGGAGGGGACCGCGCCATCCACGGCTGTAATTATCCCCCGGCATCGCGTGTGCGCTTGACCCTGTAATTGCAGGGTGCAAACCCAAATGAAGTATTAATGAAAACTTCGCTCACCCATTCCGCTTAATGGTAAATGTCCTTTTTTATTCCCCTGCCCAAAGTGCTACAGGTTGTGAATGCACTCCCCCTTTTCAATTTGCATAAACAATCCATCTTTATTTATTGATTGTTTCCAATACAAAAGCTCTCCGGCAAACAGCTATTTATTTTTAGCCGCGTTCCTGGATGTGTGCCTTTAATGCAGAAGCAGCAGCACTGAATTCTCCCAACGGTTCCATTTAAGGGGACAGGTGTTACATTTTTCTGGATGTCACACCGTCATCGTGAAAGAAGGTCAGAAGGACTCAGCCATGTCAGTTTTCTTTCTTCAGAAAGCGTGAGCAGGTGTGCGTACGTGCGCACGCACACTCACACTCATACTCAAGCGTTTTCACGCTTGTGCAGTCGCACGGATGAGTGCGGGGGGGGGGGGGGACGTCGCCTGCAGTGGAGGTTGCCAGCAGTCTGCACAGCTGTTTCAGAAGCGACACGCAGGGGGGAAGGGTTCACGGGTTCAAGACCTAAGTGGGGCACAGCTGTCGCACCCATAGCTGGACAGCGCGTGCAGCGGCAGCAACGTCCCAACTCGTTTAAAAAGTAAAGCGCCACATGTCATTTCATGATCTTGCTCCCACTGCTCTCACAGATGGGCAGAACTTTAGCAGTTCTATTATGCAATAAGCAGCCTTGCCACTTTGCATTACCGAAATGCAGGCGTTACCAGGGCTTTTTCAGCCGACAACCAGCTTAATGAGCAGCACGTTTCCAGGGACCTGCTTCTTATTAAAATGTACCTTGGCACACTTTCAAATACGAAATAATTTTAAACAGATGTCAGGACAACTGCACGCATACTGCAATTACATATGGTGTGTGTCACGGCTACCCGGGCCCTTCTGAGTGAAGTCTTAGCGGTTTTACCCGGTTTCAAAGAACCTTCTGAGTGAAGTCTTAGCGGTTTTACCTGGTTTCAAAGCCCTTCTGAGTGAAGTCTTAGCGGTTTTACCTGGTTTCAAAGCCCTTCTGAGTGAAGTCTTAGCGGTTTTACCCGGTTTCAAAGCCCTTCTGAGTGAAGTCTTAGCGGTTTTACCCGGTTTCAAAGCCCTTCTGAGTGAAGTCTTAGCGGTTTTACCCGGTTTCAAAGCCCTTCTGAGTGAAGTCTGAGCGGTTTTACCCGGTTTCAAAGAACCTTCTGAGTGAAGTCTTAGCGGTTTTACCTGGTTTCAAAGCCCTTCTGAGTGAAGTCTTAGTGGTTTTACCTGGTTTCAAAGCCCTTCTGAGTGAAGTCTTAGCGGTTTTACCCGGTTTCAAAGCCCTTCTGAGTGAAGTCTTAGCGGTTTTACCCGGTTTCAAAGCCTTTCTGAGTGAAGTCTTTAGTGGTTTTACCCGGTTTCAAAGCCCTTCTGAGTGAAGTCTTTAGTGGTTTTACCCGGTTTCAAAGCCCTTCTGTGTGAAGTCTTAGTGGTTTTACCTGGTTTCAAAGCCCTTCTGAGTGAAGTCTTTAGTGGTTTTACCCGGTTTCAAAGCCCTTCTGAGTGAAGTCTTTAGTGGTTTTACCTGGTTTCAAAGCCCTTCTGAGTGAAGTCTTAGTGGTTTTACCCGGTTTCAAAGCCCTTCTGAGTGAAGTCTTAGCGGTTTTACCTGGTTTCAAAGCCCTTCTGAGTGAAGTCTGAGCGGTTTTACCCAGTTTCAAAGCCCTTCTGAGTTAAATTTTAGCGGTTTTACCTGGTTTCAAAGCCCTGCTGAGTGAAGTCTTAATGGTTTTACCTGGTTTCAAAGCCCTTCTGAGTGAAGTCTTAGTGGTTTTACCTGGTTTCAAAGCCCTTCTGAGTGAAGTCTTAGTGGTTTTACCCGGTTTCAAAGCCCTTCTGAGTGAAGTCTTAGCGGTTTTACCTGGTTTCAAAGCCCTGCTGAGTGAAGTCTTAGTGGTTTTACCTGGTTTCAAAGCCCTTCTGAGTGAAGTCTTTAGTGGTTTTACCTGGTTTCAAAGCCCTTCTGAGTGAAGTCTTAGTGGTTTTACCCGGTTTCAAAGCCCTTCTGAGTGAAGTCTTAGCGGTTTTACCTGGTTTCAAAGCCCTTCTGAGTGAAGTCTTAGCGGTTTTACCCAGTTTCAAAGCCCTTCTGAGTTAAATTTTAGCGGTTTTACCTGGTTTCAAAGCCCTGCTGAGTGAAGTCTTAATGGTTTTACCTGGTTTCAAAGCCCTTCTGAGTGAAGTCTTAGTGGTTTTACCTGGTTTCAAAGCCCTTCTGAGTGAAGTCTTAGTGGTTTTACCCGGTTTCAAAGCCCTTCTGAGTGAAGTCTTAGTGGTTTTACCTGGTTTCAAAGCCCTTCTGAGTGAAGTCTTAGCGGTTTTACCTGGTTTCAAAGCCCTTCTGAGTGAAGTCTTAGCGGTTTTACCCGGTTTCAAAGCCCTTCTGAGTGAAGTCTGAGCGGTTTTACCTGGTTTCAAAGCCCTTCTGAGTGAAGTCTGAGCGGTTTTACCTGGTTTCAAAGCCCTTCTGAGTGAAGTCTTAGTGGTTTTACCTGGTTTCAAAGCCCTTCTGAGTGAAGTCTTAGCGGTTTTATCCGGTTTCAAAGCCCTTCTGAGTGAAATTTTAGCGGTTTTACCCGGTTTCAAAGCCCTTCTGAGTGAAGTCTTAGTGGTTTTACCCAGTTTCAAAGCCCTTCTGAGTGAAGTCTTAGTGGTTTTACCCGGTTTCAAAGCCCTTCTGAGTGAAGTCTTTAGTGGTTTTACCCGGTTTCAAAGCCCTTCTGAGTGAAGTCTTTAGTGGTTTTACCCGGTTTCAAAGCCCTTCTGAGTGAAGTCTTTAGTGGTTTTACCCGGTTTCAAAGCCCTTCTGAGTGAAGTCTTTAGTGGTTTTACCCGGTTTCAAAGCCCTTCTGAGTGAAGTCTTTAGTGGTTTTACCCGGTTTCAAAGCCCTTCTGAGTGAAGTCTGAGCGGTTTTACCCGGTTTCAAAGCCCTTCTGGGAGATGCCAGGTCAGTTGGAAGTCAGGGAAGGGGGCGTGTCAATCCCCTGACAAGATTGACAGGAAGCTTGAAAAGAGCCACTCAGAACGCTGACCTGAGAGGCCAGTAAACACAGACTCCTCTCCAGACAGCCACCCCACCTGCCCCAGGGACCTCTTCTGTCACTTCAATTTTCCCATCCTGCTAAATGCACTCTCCAGCCACCCCCACCAGCCAATATCCCGTCAAATATCTTTCCCGAAATGTCAGGGTAAATGTCTCTTAACATGCACATACATCCAGACTCCGGGATGTTCCTTGTTATTTTTAAGCAGTAAGGAAATTTGCACAAAAATTCACAACATTTTATTTGGTTTAGTTATTATGGTTAACAGTAATTTGTACCGTTAATCGCGATTCACGGTATTGGGAGAGTTATCGATGTTAAACCAATCCGCCACGTCGATACTTCAGAACATGCTTAACATTTATTTGACAGGAATCCCCCCTGTATGCTTTTTCATGACCAAATAACAATCATCAGTGAATGTGACCAGTAAGTTTGCCTGGAATGTTTTTATGGCTTTGACTGAAAATGTTACGGATGTGATTTTAGATGTGTTCTTACATTCTTAGGGTTAACAGTATTGTGAGAAGCAGTTCAGAAGCAGAACCGCCACACTTGCGGAGCTAAAACAGTTAATGACATTTGGATGAGTAATTATCACCTGATCCCCCACTGTAAGCTTTGAAAGCCTCGACCTTTTAGGATAAGCTTCATCTTTTCGTTCCCCCCCCTACCGGTCAGAGCAGAGAGATGGCTGCCGTCCCCTCTCTCCCAGCCGCCTCCCAAACTGCCACTCCTTTGATTTGCAGGGTCACCTTACACAGCTCACGTTTAAAGGTCCCATGTCTTAGAAATCAGTCTCCTAGTTTAGGCAATCTTTTCTTCACCATGTTTGCAGGTGGTGATACTCCTCTGTTGTTGTAGTTCGGTGAGGTGAGAGGGTACTTGGGGCAGTTTTGCACACAGGACTGGGGCTATTCTCTATGCGGGGTGATTGGAGCTGCTCTCTCCTTGACCCATGCCATTAGCCTTAATTGTGCATTGTGGCCAATGAGTGAAAGCCTCAACAGTGTTCAGCAGTGGCCCTCTGACTTCCTGTGAGAGCGTGTACGTGCGCTTAACATGTAAGTTTATGTGTGTTAAGTCCCATATGTCTTTATCTATACGTATGACCAGCATATCCTTTTTTGTGTATATATGTGCGTCCATATGTGTGTGTGTGTGTGTGTGTGTCCATCTAGATAATACTGTGTATATTGATAGTACTGTGTGTATTGATCATACTGTGTATATTGACAATACTGTGTATATTGATAATACTGTGTATATTTATAATACTGTGTATGTTGACAATAATGTGTATATTGATAATACTGTATATATTGATAATAGTGTGTATATTGATAATACAGTGTATTTTGATAATACTGTGTATATTGATAATAATGTGTATATTGATAATACTATATATATTGATAATAATGTGTATATTGATAATACTGTGTATATTGATAATACTGTGTATGTTGACAATAAGTGTATATTGATAATACTGTGTATATTGATAATACTGTGTATGTTGATAATACTGTGTATGTTGACAATAATGTGTATATTGATAATACTGTGTATATTGATAATACTGTGTATGTTGATAATACTGTGTATGTTGACAATAATGTGTATGCTGATAATACTGTGTATGTTGACAATAATGTGTGTATTGATAATAATGTGTATGTTGATAATACTGTGTATGTTGACAGTAATGTGTGTATTGATAATACTGTGTATGTTGACAATAATGTGTGTATTGATAATAATGTGTATGTTGATAATACTGTGTATGTTGACAATAATGTGTGTATTGATAATAATGTGTATGTTGATAATACTGTGTATGTTGACAATAATGTGTGTATTGATAATACGGTGTGTATTGATCATACTGTGTGTATTGATCATACAGAAGCGTTGTAAGACCGCAGGGGGGCAGTTTCTCAGCAGAGGGGAAGGTGGGCGTTACCTGGGATACCGTCTTCTCAGCAGTGCGGCGGCGCGAGTTCAGAACGCGTGGACGGAATGTTAACGGCAGCTCAGCCTGAGATGGAGGAGCCGTCTGAGGTGGCACAGCCCCCACCATCTCTGAGCTGTCCCTATCCTGCTCCCCCCTCACGGTGCGTAATCCTGTACTGGTTAATTATAGAACATTCTGAATTCACTTTAACAGGAAATTCTAGATAGGGCGAGGATGCTTATTTCCCTTGTGCCCTTGTGTCGAGCAATATTTTTTAATACTCCAAAATCTACTTTAGTTCATTGCTCAATAATTTTCCTGCCTGTAAAGATTATTTCTTAATCCAATACAAATGCGTTTATTTCATTACAACGGTGCTAGTTTACTTAATAAAATAAATCCACAGTGGGCAGGTATTGTTCACAAGCAGAAACCATGGATCAGTTTTATCTTTTTCTCCAGCGTCTGGGGTGAGGGTTAGAGTTGATCTGGCTGTCAGTATTGTACCGTCTCAGACAGACTGACTGCTGAGCACCAAGCCTGTCTGGAGTGAACTTCGTAGCCTTCGTCTCTTATCGCACACATGCACACGCACATGCACGTGCATACACAAATGCACAGACACACACAGACACACACACACTCGCATACACACAAACACAGACGCACACACACACACACAGGCACAGACATAAACACACACAAACATACGCACAGACACAGACACACACACGCACACACGTACACACACACACATGCCTGTTCAAATCAAAATATAAAGGCGCACACTCATGAAGAACATATGCTGTAAACATGCATGAGTACACACACACTGTCACAAATGAACTGGAAGATCGAGGGGTTTGGATGCACACTTTTCACACACACACACACACACACACATGCTGCGCACAAACACGCACACAGACTCACATGTCATCTGCACACAAACACACTTGTCATCTCCACACACACACACAGACACGCATGTCATCTGCACACACACACACACACACACACACAGACGCATGTCATCTGCGTACACACACACACGCGCCTGTTCAAATCAAAATACAAAGGCGCACACTCATGAAGAACATATGCTGTAAACATGCATGAGTACACACACACTGTCACAAATGAACTGAAAGATTGAGGGGTTTGGATACACACTATTCGCACACATGCACACACACACAGATGCACGTCATCTGCACGCACACAAACACACACGTCATCTACACACGCACACACAGACACGCATGTCATCTGCACACACACACACGTCATCTACACACGCACACACAGACACGCATGCCATCTGCACACACACACACTCACACACACACACACACACACACTTGGGAGCTGACAGGAGTGTGTCTGACCCAAGCTTTGTTTTCCCTCCCTCATTTCTCCTGCTGCTCCTCATCATGTGGGGTTTGATTATGGAACGTTCTGGCCTCACTTCACTGGCACTGGCCAGTTTGATGTGCTGTTCAACACTTCATGCTGAACAAGCTTCCATTTACTTATATATTACAAACGCACACACACACACAATTTAACATAGAGCCGAGATATATTTTTAGTCTAGGCAAATTTTGTTGTAGAATAGAAATATTGTGTAGTCGTATATTTCCTGCATACTATACATTATAAGCGTGTGGTGTGTGCGTGTGTGTGTGTCAGAGATAACGAGAGAGTTTGTGTATCTGTGTTTGCGCCTGTACATATGAGTGAGATGCATGGGATTCACTCTACCATTTATGCAACACAAGCTAAATACACAGACACACACACACGCACACACACGCACACACAAGCACACGCGCAAGCACACGCACACCCGCAAGCACACACGCACAAAACAGATTCCAATGGCGTACACAAGCATGAAGCAAAACACGTAGGAGGGTGTCTGCAACAGTGAGGCGAGCAGTTCTGCAGCATTGGAATTAAGAGGACTAGGGCCCCATCTCCATAATACACTTCCTCAATATCGCTCAGTATGTTTTTTTGGGTAAACTGGCCTTAAACATAGAGACGCTCATTTATCCAGAGAGAGCAGTTTTCTCACCTGTAATTCAGTCATTCATCAGCGCTAGGTTGATGGAGCTCTCCTGTCATCCTTTCCTGCCGTTCAGTTTGTCACTTCTCCCCTCCCCAGTAATCTGCATCAGTCGCCACTCATTAAGCACTGGGAATTATCGACAGCGGTGGTCCCACACCAGCGCATGCTGCTTTCAGAGCCTGGGACCACTGACCACATTTTATAAATGGTAAATGTAAATGGACTGCATTTATATAGCGCTTTTATCCAAAGCGCTTTACAATTGATGCCTCTCATTCGCCAGAGCAGTTAGGGATTAGGGGTTAGGTGTCTTACTCAAGGACACTTCGACATGCCCAGGGCGGGGTTTGAACTGGCAACCCTCCGACTGCCAGACAATCGGTCTTACCTCCTGAGCTATGTCGCTGCCAGTATTTTTATTTTTATTTTAAGCAATGAAGAGTTGACACGAAAATTGCAATTATATTACGGGCACAGAAATGGTCAAACAGGACTAATTATAACAATGAAGTAGTCTGCAGTGGTGTGGGAAGACAAAAAAACGGAAGACTAAAGCAGATAGGCTCAGAAGCAATAAAAACGCATGGTTTAAACGTTGTGGGTAAATAAATCACGGTCAGTTGTGCTCTGTCATTTTTTGCGGATGCTTAGTGTGGACTTGCCCATAGGAAGAGACACACATTTCTGCATTAGCAGAGTTGGCTGGAACTAGCAAGCATCACTTTGCCTTGTGTGCAGTATCTGGGACAATTGCATTGTCACTTTCCAAGGGCTCCCCCAACGTCACAGCTGGCCATGGTTTTGTGCCAATCGTTAGTAATCACGTAAGCTGGAAGCACAGAACTCATCAAATCATGAAATCCAGGGGCAATGTTGTGTAGTTTTACAGTCAAGCTAGAACCTGGCTCTATTGTTCACCTTAAAAGTACTGTCCAAGGGAACTTTCTGCTTGGACTATTGCCGAAATTCTTTTTTTACTACTCTCATGAATTTGCCCATTTTTGGGAGATAGCTAGCCCAGATGCTACCCTTGAGTGTTTTGTGAGCATTACGCGTTAAGTGAACTCCATTTGCCATCAAGACTTTGAGGGTTTTATTGTACGCCGTCAACAAGTAACATTCATTATGCAAAATAAATGCAGTAGCACTGTTGAAATCAATCTCGAATTTAGTAGGCATTGTTATTCGCAACTAAGCTGTGTTGGGAAACAGACAGTTTTGTGTATTCTGCATTTGGGAAGTTTCCGCTGGGCCCCAGGGGGGGAAGGGGACGAGCCCCCCTGTTGTAATTCAATTTCAATGTGAATGGTACCTGTTTGATAGGTAGGATTGGTTTGAATTTGAATGGTCCAATCAGAAGGAAGCACAGCCTCATCACCAATCAGAGGCAGTGATCCCTTTCAACAATAGAATTCCACTGTATAAATCTAATCACCCAACAATACTATTTTGAACTTCCTTGCTGAGTTGTTCCCGTAGCCGGCTGCGTAATAAATCTTCCTGTTTTTACTACAAACTTTTGATCTGCTTCTTCCTGGGCTAACGGTCATTTTACCTGTTTTTGGGAACATCTTGATTCCCCTACAAATTGGCGCTGCGAGCAGGGTGGATTCGATTCCTGACCTCCGTGAGTTCCCCGACCGACGCAAGAGGAGTGAGTACTTTGTTCTACCACCATATAGATAGGCGATTGGAAGGCAAACTTGCGGAGGTCTGGAACGCTCCACCCAGTGGTATGTAACCTATACTGTAACTTGACCGGTGTAGAAGCAATTAATTGTTTGTAGTTAAAAACTGCGTCTTTTTGTGTCTATTGTGTTGTTTTTAAAACATATGTTATGTTTTAACTGATCAGGTAATGTTTTGAATGTACCAGCGCTGTTTATGTTTTGGGATATAGCTATATGGTGACAGGGTGAGGTTCATCCTAACCTGAGGAGAGTGAGTTTTCACGCCAAAAAGGTGAATACGTGGTTGCGTAGCTGCGGCAGGCTGAGTTTTTGGCCCGCGGCCCAGAGTGACTAATTATTTTCACGTCTGGTTATTCGGTTATGTGGACCGATGAAGCGTATATCGTGTCTGTGTTTTCATGTCCCGGGGAGAGTTGAGTATTTGCGCCCCGGCTCAGAGTTAAAGACAAAGGAGTGTCTCTAACTTGAGTATCTGTGAGTACGTTACCGCGGCACGTTGACATTTCAACCCGCAGTCCAAGGTGACAAACTATTTTCATATCTTGGTTAGTAGGTTTAGAAATACTTACGAAGCGTACTCTTGTCTGTGTTTTCATGTCCCGGGGAGAGTTGAGTATTTGCGCCCCGGCTCAGAGTTAAAGACAAGGGAGTGTCTCTAACTTGAGTATCTGTGAGTACGTTACTGCGGCACGTTGACATTTCAACCCGCAGTCCAAGGTGACAAACTATTTTCATGTCTTGGGTAGTAGGTTTAGAAATACCTACGAAGCGTACTCTTGTCTGTGTTTTTATGTCCCGAGGAGAGTTGAGTATTTGCGCCTCGGCCTAGAGTGGGAGACAAGGGAGTGGTCTCTCACTTAGGTTTTTGTGAGTTTGTGCTGAGGCAGGCTGAGTTTTTGGCCCTCAGTCCAGGGGACGAAGATCTGAACCGTACCTGGAGTATTAGGGGAGCAGGCTATTATAGCTGCTTTTCCTAAGAAGCTTACTCGTGTCCGACGTAAATCACGTCATTGTTCCGTTGTCCGTACCGTCTTGGGTCAGTATTGTTGTTTGATCTTGTTCCGTTGTGTTCGATACCGTTTTGGGTCATTATTGTTGTTTGACATTGTTCTGAGTCTTTATTGTTTCGTGTTTGTATTGTTCTTGATAGTTTGTTAAGTGTTGGCCAGTAACGCGCATTTATAATTATATATTATTATATCTAGATACAGACTGATATGAAGTGTACACAATATAGTTGACAGATTATATTACCTAAGTAATATAATAGAATCATAGATAGTATTATAAACTGATTGAGGTTCCGGTCTAATAGCCTAAGGACTGCGGACCCTATATAAGCCTGAAATAATGGAGTAAGGTTAATAATGACTAATCTACAGATCTCTGAAGAGTTTTTCAATTGTGGGGACTAAAAATGGTGAAAGACAGGTTGAGTGAAGAAGGTTAGGAAGGCTGCTATGTGTTCTCTGCTAGGGAAAAAGGTGAGAACGGGCCTTTAGAGATACGCTGCTATCTTATGGTAATTCAGGGAATGAATTGAGTAGAGGCAGTGGTGATTTCCTGACCATGGTAATTGATGGTAGTCTTCCCATTTTTAGAAACAAAGCATTGTGGAGGAATTGGTTACGCTTTGAGAGACTGTAGTGATATATTGGGCATGGGCTGCATATAAGGATGTGGACACCATAAGCCCCTAAATATTCTTAATTTATGAGCCCAAGATAAGGGAGTAGCTATAAATAAATAAATAAATAAATAAATAAGATATCATCCTATAGGGCTATCAGCCCTACATATATTTATAAATATTATACAACATTAAAATGTAACTGTGGGTGATCTGTGGGGTTACCAAGGGCAACTGAGGCCATGTAAATACACCAGAGATGGAGGAACTAGAATGTAGCATTGGAAGGTTTGAGTACGTGTAAAAGATGGAAATAAAATACGGAAGTACTGAACAGAAGAGAAGGGTTTTGGTGCAAGGTAGTATACTGCCTTTACTGCAGTACTGTGGGAGACGCTGAGGACCTTGCTCAAACATGGCAGGAAGTTAGGCACTGGAAAGCCAGTGAGATTTACAGGGAAATTGCAAGTAGGGATTTGGCGGAAGTGTGTTCGAAAGTACTCGTATGTGGAGAATTGAGGAAGGATTTTAAATGACTGGTGATATTTGAGCTTGTGGATGAATAGGAGATTCCTGACTACTGCAGGAACCCCCAATACATTGGTACAAGAAACCAACTAATCAATTCAAATGGACTAATCATTTGTTTTGAGTGAATATTGCAGGCTTGTGTCCCAAGTGTCTTTCACAGGATCACAGAACTGGACCTGACCAGGCTGAGGACAAAGCAACATTCCTGGTTGAACCTGGATCCTGGTGAAAAACATAATTGGACGACATTTTATCCAAATTTGGTCTGGACCACACAGGCTCATGATTCCATCAGCTGCTTCCAGTGACTGGAACTCTGGTGTGGTCCTACATCACATAGTTAGGAAAATACAAGGGTGAGACCCAACATGGGGCACAATAATCCCCGTCTACCCTTATAGCCCCTGGGGGCTATCTATCTCTCCATTCAGACACATATTTCCAGGACAAGATGTGCACCAACACGGCAGGCGGAAGTTGAACCTGGATGATGGCCCCACAAAAGACATTTTTAATGTTGTACATTTTTGGTGTCCTGTTTTAATGTTGTACATTTTTGGTGTCCTGTTTTAATGTTGTACATTTTTGGTGTTTTGTTGTAATGTTGTATGGTATATAGTGAGAGGTAGCCACTGGGTCCATAGCGAATGGCACAATATTGGTGACAAACGGAGGACTACTTTCTAACCAAACTAATCAATGCCTAACATTTCCTACTGCTCTAATCGAACTGACACCTCTACCACTATCTCTATTCTAATCACTCCTGATGTCACCAGTAAACACCTCTGCTCCAGCACTTCATAGCTGGGTGTTAACCCTAATAACAAATGCAGCTAAAAGGCAGCATTTGGCCCAGTGGCTAGTAGGTAGTATTTGTGTGTATTGTCACATTGTAAGCAGAGGTGCCTGTACCTGGTAATAGGCCTTGTACACGACGCTTGTAGAATCATTTCCTTTGTTTTCTTTAACTCTTACATTATTCAGCCGGCCTTACCCATATCAATGGGTTCTCATATCATGCTTACTACACTTTTAGAATATTGGTCAACCTCTCTTACTGTCTGCCCAGTGCCGGCCAGCAGCAGATGGGCTTCCCCTTTGTGAGCCGGGTTCTGCTCAAGGTTTCTTCATATTAAAATCTTGAAGTTTTTCCTTGCCACGGTTGCCATAGGCGTGCCACAAGGGGATTTTAGGCCTGGGTTCTATATGTGGGAGGTGTAACTGACCAAGTGACAATACTGTTCTGATTTCCTGTAAACCAACTAAGTTGACCTCGCCATATGCTTTATGTTGGGTCAAAAAGGAGGGACTGTTGGGAAACAGACAGTTTTGTGTATTCTGCATTTGGGAAGTTTCCGCTGGGCCCCAGGGGGGGAAGGGGACGAGCCCCCCTGTTGTAATTCAATTTCAATGTGAATGGTACCTGTTTGATAGGTAGGATTGGTTTGAATTTGAATGGTCCAATCAGAAGGAAGCACAGCCTCATCACCAATCAGAGGCAGTGATCCCTTTCAACAATAGAATTCCACTGTATAAATCTAATCACCCAACAATACTATTTTGAACTTCCTTGCTGAGTTGTTCCCGTAGCCGGCTGCGTAATAAATCTTCCTGTTTTTACTACAAACTTTTGATCTGCTTCTTCCTGGGCTAACGGTCATTTTACCTGTTTTTGGGAACATCTTGATTCCCCTACAGCTGTAACTTACGGCGTCCAGGTACACAGTGTCAGCAAGAATAACTTTTAAATCAGACGTAACTGATTTCCCTTGCAGAACAAATATTAGTGCGAAACACACGATATGCACTTCTGCCAAAGTTGTTTTCGGGGGAATGTCACCAACATTTCTAACATGACTATTTAGAAATGCAGGTAATTCAGGATTTAAAATGGAAGGTTTGTACTTCAAAAATGCCTCTGTAAAGTCTTCGATGACATTTGTCTGGCAATTATATTTTTTCCCACTGATGGAGGATGGTTTATGTTGGAGCACAATGTTTTTTTGTCAGTAAATGCCCGTCTTCTGTTGCAAACTCTGCTAAATAAATTCACTTGTCATACAGCGTACCTGGTGGGTACTGTAGCTTTTGGTTACTCAGAATTTGTTGTGATTGACATTCCATCCTTGTCGTATTCCTCCTTCTTACCCGGCGTATTACATCAACTGATTGCTTTCATGAGGGTCATGATGAATCCCTAATTGCATAATTAGTCAGGTGACTGTGACAATCCAGTGCCTACAGTGAGTCCATGGGGATTTAGGTGGTAATGCAAGCTGAAGATGTTTTGAATTTCATGCTCTAGATAAACTGGTGTCCCTACTCATGAATCATACAAGCCAAAACACACACACACACACACGCACACACACACCTTCTACCCTCCATTTTCTCTCCTCTCTGTACTGCTCTGAGGACATGTCCGTCACTTCCTGTGTCTCCACCGGATTTTGGGCCAGTAGAAATGCCTGAGAACCACACCACCTGAGAGCCGGACCAATTGAGAGGCGACCCCTTCCGTGGTCCTGAACGCATCAGCCACAGATACGAGGTGAACAAGCCCCGCTTGTCAATTAGGGCCAGATAGAAGGTGGATAAACGTTTTCAGATAGAAGTCATAATCAACATTCTGAGCTGCCGCTAGTGCTCTCTCTCTCCCTCCCTCCCTCTCTCTCTCCTCTTTCCCTCTGCCTCTCTCTCTCTCTCCCTCCCTCCCTCTCTCTCTCCTCTTTCCCTCTGCCTCTCTCTCTCTCCTCTCTCCCTCCCTCCCGGTCTCCTCTCTCCCTCCCTCCCTCCCTCCCTATCTCCTCTCTCCCTCCCTCCCTCTCCCTCCCTCTCTCTCTCTCTCTCTCCCTCTCTATCTCTGTCTCTCTCTCAAACTCTCTCTGTCTCTCTCCCCTCTCCTCTCTCCCTTCCTCTCTCTCTCTTCTCTCTGTCCCCCTCTCTCTTTCCCTCCCTCCCTCCCTCCCTCCCTCCCTCCATCTCTCTTCTCTCCCTCTGCCTCTCTCCCCTAAAACTTCTCTTCACTGGAATCATGCCCTCTAGCATGTCATGCTGCCAATGATCTTTATTCATTAATTTCCATGATGGTGTTTATTTTTTTTTCTTCCCTGAACATGAAGTCATTTCCGAAGCCCGGGACGTGTCTCTGTTGCCGTGTTTCAGCTGGCGTTACCCCAGTCCCGGCACCCCCCTGCGCCCAGGGGTACACTGCCGAAAAAACGCACGCAACACAGATACATCCAAAGGGCCTTCACTCTTGTGCTTTCAAAGCCTTTTATATGAACCAACATGGCGACCATCCTCCTCCACGTTGGGAAGGGATACTTTTTTCCCTCGTCCAAGATTCTTGTGGACGCATCTCCGCTCTGCAGCACCATCACACGTATATGAGCATCCCTGCCATTTCAAAAACAAGTTCTGCTTTAAGTGTGAATGTTCACACTCTTTGTGCAGTGTGGAGGTGCTTGGAACAAGAAGGACAAAGGAAATAGAAAAAAAAATGAGATAAATCCCGCACACTACATCTCCTGTCAATCTCAACAACTTTAATGTGTCTGGGGGAAAAAAAAAAGTCTATTCTGCTTTCCTCAGGGTTTTGGTTCAAGGTCAAACAGCCCGACACATTATACCTGGCGAGATTGGCTCGAGATTGATGCGATTTATCTTCTTCCTATTTACTAGAGACGAATTTGAGAAAATCCCCTTTTTTTTCGGCTTATCTGCTAGGCATTCCGGAATCTTCCGCCGCCCTCTCACGCAGCGAGACGTGACCCCGCGGCGCCGGTCTCCGTTGCGTTTGGACCGGCGCGAAGGCGAAGTGGCGCAAAGGAGCCGGCGCGCGCGCTCGCGCGCAGAGAAACGAACGCCGCCGCTGCGCAGAGAAACGAACACCGACTTCGGACCGCTCGCTGGCTGTAACCGGGGAGGTCGGGATCAGTGTGACAGGCGCCATACCGCCGCGCCGCGGCCGCCGTCAAGCTTAGCGCGGCTAACGCTAGCCCGAGACGCCGCGGCTCCCCAGACCGTGCCGCGGCTAGCTGTTCATGCCGGGGCGCCATGACGACCAGCGCGGCTGTATCTTTCAACTGCTGAAAACCGAAAATTGCGCATCGCTAAAGAGCCAAATGAACAGCGAGATGGAAGAGAGCAAACTACTGTCAGAATAATTCAAACGACGGGATAAACATAAGAGACCCCAAAACCTCACAATGATAGAGACTCATAATCAACAGACAACTGAAATTACATTTCAGTTCCACTTCAAGGCACTAATCTCTTACCACATCAACCGTTAATAAAATGGCACAAACAGCGACACTACCCACAAGATGAAATATGAATTTCAAACACGCTGCGCGATTATGTAACGGAATGAGGGCAGTGTTATCACGGGAATTGTCCTCATATGGTTATCTGAATCCGCCTGTGGGTATTTCAGAAGGCTGATGCTCAACCTCGTTTGCCAATGATTAGCCATGCTAAGCCCATTACTCCAGGTAATGTGTAAACAGACAGCTCTGCATGGTTCAGCAGTGAAGCCATGTTGCGTTGAGTCAGCCATCTTAGTTTCCTTGCCTTGTCCTCATATTGTTACCTGGCAAGTCTCTGATATCATTAGTAAGGTAGGATTTTGCTGTAATTAGCTTGGTGAGATTGGTGAGTAATATAATATGGTACATCAATCAAAATCCATATTGAATTATTGCCCCTCCCTGACATTACACATGCACATTTGTGATATATTGTATATTAATATATATTATTTGATTTGAAGTCATAAGGACATAAAGCAAGATACAAAAAGGATTGTAAATTGTCTATGTACACTATATACAATAAGTCCATACTGCTGTAAGTATGTACACTGGTAGAAAATAAAAATAAAAATAGTGTGACCTAGTAACACTGGAAATATAGTTATATAGTCGAGTGAAAAAAACAGGAAGATTTATGACAAATGGGCCTGAGGACCATATGCAGCCTGGATGAGAGATGGGGAAATTTGCTTGGGAACACCTGTGTTAGTTATCCCAGACAGATCCTATTTGAAGCCAGTCAGCAGAGATTGATAGCAAAAGCACAAATCCTCTTATATCCCCACTGATCAAACCAGAAATGACTTTAAAGAAGAAGGAGAAGAAGAAGAAGAAGAAAAAACTCCTTGCAGGGAACCAGGCGCAATAAGGCCACTGGAGAACTGAATGACGACATTGGTTTAGAAGGCATTCAAATCGGGCTCTCCTGGTGCCTCTCCAGAGTTACAATGCAAACACAATCCAGATTTAAAATGCAAACACAATCCTGATTTACAATGCAAACACAATCCAGAGTTACAATGCAAACACAATCCAGATTTACAATGCAAACACAATCCAGAGTTACAATGCGAACGCAATCCAGACTTACAATGCAAACACAATCCAGAGTTACAATGCGAACGCAATCCAGACTTACAATGCAAACACAATCCAGAGTTACAATGCAAACACAATCCAGAGTTACAATGCAAACACAATCCAGATTTACAATGCAAACACAATCCAGAGTTACAATGCAAACACAATCCTGATTTACAATGCAAACACAATCCAGATTTACAATGCAAACACAATCCAGATTTACAATGCAAACACAATCCAGATTTACAATGCAAACACAATCCAGATTTACAATGCAAACTCAAGGGCAAAGGTCAGGGGGGTGAAGTGCAGAAATTCCATAGAGGGGGAGATCATAGTCCCAAGAAAAACAACAAGTACGTACAAGAAGTCCATGGGTAATATGTCCACTAGCCTACTGAATATTAAACTCAGATAGGCAAACAAGAGCAAAACTAAGCTACGTAGCGTGAATGAGAGCAAAGAACCACAGGGTCCCTCAGTGTTTAAATGCAAGGACCTTGCACTAGCTCTGAAACATTAGCTGTTAAAGAAATGAGCAACTGAGAATCATCCATCTTCAAACTCAAAAGATACTTTGGTCATGTGTACGGTCTGAAATTATTTGCTTTTACATTTAGGTATTTTTGCATCATGTTTAAAAAAAAAAAAAAATGTTTGAATAAATGATGTGTGTACAATGTGGTTTGAATAGAATAGAATAGAATAGAAAACTTTATCGTCCATTAAATATAAAATAAAATGGAAATTTTCCTTCAGCTCAATGCTCATTGCAAGTGACACAGACAAAGGTATACATGGATTAAAAAACATAACAGCAAACATTGGACAACCATAAGGTCACTATAATGTCCTTCAAGTAACAACACCGTAAGTCCTTCAAATAACATCTCCTGTTCACTGTTAGCTACATCCCCATGACCAAGTCTCTGGTTGGTCCATTATTGAGGATAGTGATTGCAGAGGGGACAAATGACAAACGTTTTTCCTTGCCCGTGGGACCCTTAGTCTCCTACCAGAGGGTAGTTTTTGGAACGACGAGTGAAGTGGATGGGAGCAGTCACCCACGATATGAAGGGCTTTCCTTTTCATGGCAAGACCATACAGGTGTTGCAGTGGTGCTTGCTTATTTTACTGGCTTGGTTTATTATTTGTGCTAGTTTTGATTTATTGCGCACAGTGAGATTTCCGTACCAGGACGTTATATTAAAAGGTCATTACACTTTCAATGAGAGATCTCTACAATGAGAGATTGGAGAATGTGAACCTTGATCTAATTCCAAATTATGTCATCACAATTATTTCAACGAAAGGCGTAAGAACCATGCTATCGTGGGTTATAAACTGGAAAACTGGACCTTGAGCTATAAATCTTTGCGGTCTCAAAGAGCAGGCTGAGACTAAGACAGAGGGGGGCGTCGACGTCTTCGCTGCGGCGGCTCACGGTTCGGGCAGGGCTCCTCGTCGACGCCGACGCCCACGGCGGGGTCGTTACGTATTCATGAGGTTCTCCGCGCGTGCATAAACACAAGCAGCCGAGGCGCGCTGGAACAAGGGCCGCTTGTCGGGAGAGACCGCCGCCGCTTAACATTCCGATCACGGCGAGACGCAGCGCAGTTTCTCCCTCCCGAGCGACGCCGCTCTTACGAAACAAACCCTCGGGTTTCGAGCAAATTAAAAAAGTTTTCTTTCGGCAGCTGCCGCTTAAACTACAGATACGCCGGGTCACTTTCAATGACAAAGCTTCATACAGATGTTCCTTTCATGGTGATGGATGTAATTATAGTTGTCATGACAATATCAGCAGCATAACTGTGCGACGGTTTTAAACGCTGTTGTAACAGCAGTGACATATGCAGATTATATTAAACCTGTCATGTCAGCTTGTATGCAAACAGAATTTAAAAATAGAACATGGTGCAAAATATATGTTTCAAAGACTATTTCAGGTGCAACCATGAGATATTAATCAATTTGATAAACTCATTTATTGATCTGATCATCGTTGTCATGACAATATACACAGCAAAACTGCAAGTCAGTTTTATAGTACACTTTTCTTTTTTTTTTTTTAAAACATGCATGTATTTTTATACCCATAATTATCATATGATTCATTATCTTATGATCATAGTTTTAAATTATATTATTGGCTATTACAGGTGCAACCATAATTGATTAATCCAATTATATGATTACGTTTATTGATCTATTATTGTCTGAAAATATCAACATCATAACTGAACACCATGTTGACTTATTTTGGGTGGTTGAATAAATAAAGGGCAAAGTAGAAACAAAAATCTGCTTTGTGCTATTTGCCACATGGCGTTGGATTTATCTGCTGTTGGTGAGGACTAGATGAGGGTTAGTTATGTCCTAATCTGTAAAACCGTAGAACTGAAAGATGGTGTACTTCCTATTTCACATCACTGTATGAAACAGGCTTTTCTTACCCCTCAATAAAACTGAATGATCGGTGCCTCAGGGATGATCTTCAAATCATCTCTACCAGCTTCTTAAGGCAGGGTTAGATGACTCTGTCGCGGGTGTAAGACGATCCTTTGATTTAATCTAATTTGACCCATTATCAGCAGCAATTAGTTGAAATCAACACATAACCACAGCATCTTAATAAGCTGATGTGAATGACCCTGTCTGGACTGACACACTCAAGAAATAACGTACCTATTCCTGTTCTACCCTTTAGAGACATAAAATGTGACAGGATTCTAAAATGTCAACAAAAAACAAAAATAAGGATTTTCAAATCAAATGTCCAAATGTGTCACGGTTTGGGAAAATATCGATCATCGCCCTTTTCCGTTGTCATTTCAATATTCATTTGTGTGTGTATGAGCATGTGCACAGTGTGCGTGTGTGAGAGTGCATATGAGTGTATGTGATCATGTTCAGTGTGTATGCATTCGTATGTATGTGTGTATGCATATACTTGTGCATGTGTGCGTGTATGAGCATGTGTACAGTGTGTGTGTGTGTGTGAGTGCATATGAGTGTATGTGATCATGTTCAGTGTGTATGCATTCGTATGTATGTGTGTATGCATATACTTGTGCATGTGTGCGTGTATGAGCATGTGCACAGTGTGTGTGTGTGTGAGTGCATATGAGTGTATGTGATCATGTTCAGTGTGTATGCATTCGTATGTATGTGTGTATGCATATACTTGTGCATGTATGTGTGCGTTTGTGCATGTATAAGTGTATGAGCGTGTGTGTGAGTGTGTGTAGAGTTTGTGTGTGTATGTGAGTGCATGTGTTTGTGTATGTATGCGTTTGTATGTATGTGTGCATGCATATACTTGTGTATGTGCGTGTGTGCGGTTGTGTATGCATAAGTGTATATGTGTGCGCATGTATCTGTGTGTGTGCGTGTATGCATGTATCTGCGTGTGTGCGTATATGCATGTATCTGTGTGTGTGCGTGTATGCATGTATCTGTGTGTGTGCGTATATGCATGTATCTGTGTGTGTGCGTGTATGCATGTATCTGTGTGTGTTCGTATATGCATGTATCTGTGTGTGTGCGTGTATGCATGTATCTGTGTGTGTGCATGTATGCATGTCTCTGTGTGTGTGCGTGTATGCATGTATCTGTGTGTGTGCGTGTATGCATGTATCTGTGTGTGTGCATGTATGCATGTCTCTGTGTGTGTGCGTGTATGCATGTATCTGTGTGTGTGCGTGTATGCATGTATCTGTGTGTGCGTGTATGCATGTATCTGTGTGTGCGTGTATGCATGTATCTGTGTGTGTGCGTGTATGCATGTATCTGTGTGTGCGTGTATGCATGTATCTGTGTGTGTGCATGTATGCATGTATCTGTGTGTGTGCATGTATGCATGTATCTGTGTGTGTGCGTGTATGCATGTATATGTGTGTGCGTGTATGCATGTATATGTGTGTGTGCATGTATGCATGTATCTGTGTGTGTGCGTGTATGCATGTATATGTGTGTGCATGTATGCATGTATCTGTGTGTGCGCGTGTATGCATGTATCTGTGTGTGCGCGTGTATGCATGTATCTGTGTGCGCATGTATGCATGTATCTGTGTGTATGTGGGGTGTGGGAGGGGTCATATATATGTACAGTATATATAGACCTCGTTTTGGGCACAGAGCATAAGGTGGGGTGAGGTGTGGGGCGTGGGGTGTTGGGGGGGTGTTGGGGGGGTGCATCGTGTCACGGCTGTAATTACGGTGAGTTGCTACCCCGCCGGGAGGCCCGGAGACGGAATCTGGACAGGCCCGGCGCACCGTGCCGTAATAATGACATCCTGGCGCCCGGGGATGTGACTGGAATCCGGCCAGCGGGGAGGAGGAGGAAGAGAGAGAGGCAAGCGGGACGACGGAGAAACGAACCGCGGGGAAAAGAGAGCGAGCCAGAAACGGCTTCATCCCCCTCTCTGCTTCTCGCACGCTAACGGAGAACGCGGTGCGCCTGCCGGACCGGCCGGCGTCGTCGATGACGCCGGAAGTCTCGGCCCGGAATCCGCAGCCCCTCCCCCTCCCCCGCCCACCCCCGCCCTCCGTCACTCTGTATGGAAATCGGGTCCGGCCTTGTCTTCCGCCAAAAAGCGCGGACAACCTTCTCGATACACTCTCCCGTTGCCATTTAATGAGCAATACCGCGAGGAGCTTAAAATAGCACTGAGTCAAAGCGAGGCGCGATGTCCCAGCCCCCCCCCCCCCCCACCCCCGCGATCCAGGCCTCCGGTGCTGCCTGATATATGAACCTTCATATTTGGACAGTGGCTCCCTTCTCACCCCCTCTCCCCCTAGTCCTAGTGATAATCGCATTACAGCCCGCCTACTCAACGCGATGATAATGGACTCGTGGCACCGCTCCAGACCTAAATATAGAGGAGCCCGGCAACGGCGAGGCGCTGATTTATGGGCCGATATCGAGGGGGGGGGAACGGGGGGAGGAACGGGGCTACGTGCTCGTCACGTCCGAAAAGACGCGTGCTCCGGGAAAGGTCGTCGAGCGTTTAACCGACGTGTTCCCAAAGCGTCAAAATCATCGCTTCAAACACATTACGAATCGTAATAATTATGTCATTGGGTCTATATCATTTAATCGAGGGACATAAAAAGCAACGTAAAACAATGAAATGAAAGTGCAGTAAAAAGCGGGCATGTCTGTATGTCCAGGCTTACAGATGTGGCCCCTGAGTGTCTGTACCCCTCCCTGCTTCCTGTGCGGAAGGGCGCGGTGCGGAAACAGAGCCGAAATGGCGGGTGTTCGCGCTGAAAGGGCCGAACCCTCCGTGTTCCAGGTGTTGGGTGTTAGCGGCGCGCCTCCTCGGCCTTGTAGTGGCGCTACCCTTCAGACCCACGCAGTCAGCGGTGGGGGGGGGATTGATTGGAGGCGGTGGAAACGCCGGCGAGGCCCACGCAGCCCGGGGGGGGGGGGGGGGGGGTGGATCGGAGGCGGTGGAAACGTCTGTAAAGTGCTGATGACTCACGGCCGCTTCAGCGGTTCCCACCACGGGAGCCCTGTCCTCCGGGGGCGGCGGCTTTCCCCTCGAGCCCCCCTCTGCGCCCCCCCCCTCCCCGCACCAGCTGCAGACCCCAGAGATCCACTACTAGCCATCTTCTTCACTCACGCTCACCCCCTTCCCAATATACCCCCAGCAGCCAGACCCCCAGTCCAACCCCCCCCCCCCCCCCCCAAAGAATAAGTATATAATAAGTATAAGGCTGTTCTTAGAGTCGTCTGTTAAAATGCTAGCTGCCTACTGCAGAACCTCACATGCCTCCCCCCTGAGGTTCAGCACAGATTTGTTTTCTGGTGTGAGTTGATTTCAGTAAAAACTGCCATGACCCATAGGGGTGCATGAATATTGCAGAATAAGTGAGTACATTCACACAGCTCTAATATTAGTCTGGTCTGACTGCAGGGGCTGCATTTATCTGTAGATCCTAGTGCTGACATCCATAACACACTTCCTTCTCTGCTCAATCTGCTGTGATAAATAGCCATTTTAGCAAACAGGAAAGCTGGGCTGAAACAATGTGCTGTATGGTTTCACAGGTTTTTCTGATTGCTCAGTTGCGTTCAATTGCTTCCTTTGTGCAGGTATAAGAAAGCTTTCAGTATCCAGTCTTGGCTTTTGATTGCCTTTGGAGTCTGTTATTGGCGTTTGCCAGCATGAGGACCTGAGCTGTGACAATGAATGTCAAAAAAGCCATTATGAGGCTGAGAAATAACTATTCATAAACACTATGGATAGGTTTTTATAGAATATTCAAATATAACCAAAATTGTTTTTGCAACATGTACATTTTTCTCAGCGCATATTTGTCATAAATATTCATGGGGAAACAAATGCACTCTCTGTCTCCCTTTCTTTATGGTCTTCTCCTTTTTTTCAAATGTTACTACGAACCACAGAGAAGCATCTCCTGCCAGTAAACACAACCCAGTTATCTCCATGGAGACGTCTGTGTGCCAACCGTAAGCAGACCCACGAGGGGCAGGGAGTAAAGCTGGGGAAAGCAGGGGGGAGAGGCAGCGAATGACAACTTGGACTGTTCACTGTTCACTTTCTATGGCTATTTTCTGTCTTTCTTTTTCATCAAAAATGGGCATATCCAATCCTATCCAAATTTGGAATGTCCAGTTTGCGAACTGTGTACAAGCGTGCTCATGTACGCCCCCTGCTGCCGACTCGGGAGACCGAAGACAAGGTGAAAGACGCACGCGCCAGTCAGCCAACTGCTACTTTTGTACTGCGGCTGCAAGCCATGCATGTGCAGAGCGGGGCGGAGCAGACCCATTCATACGCATCCAGCAGGAGGCGCTCTAGCGCTGAACAATGCTATCCCTACTGACTGTGCCCCTCCCACATCCTCAGGCCCATTCATGCCCCGCCCCTACTGACTGTGCCCCTCCCACATCCTCAGGCCCATTCATGCCCCGCCCCTACTGACTGTGCCCCTCCCACATAGTCAGGCCCATTCATGCCCCGCCCCTACTGACTGTGCCCCTCCCACATCCTCAGGCCCATTCATGCCCCGCCCCTACTGACTGTGCCCCTCCCACATCGTGAGTGAGCTACCCAGCAGCCCCTCTTTATGTGGCTGTTTGACATAATTTCATGTTTCTAATTGGCCCGTTGCTTTTTGTGCAAGAAATTATATTTTAGATAATTAGTGTACTGATGACCTTCCTGCTTTGTGATGGGGTATAAGCGCATTCAGGGGTTTACAGTCTAAAGCAAAAGAACACATTTCATGGTACTCCAGAATTATTTTCCAGAAAATGTACATATGAACACATTCCTTAATAGTGTTTATCCACAATTTTAAAAAACACTATGCATTTTTCTACCATGATGCGCCATTGGTACTAGTTATATTTGAAAATAAGATCAAATATTAATTTTGAAGAATAATCTGGCAATATGCATGTTTTTTTTTTGCATTACAGATCACAAACAGTAGATATCCAGACTCTAGACATTGTTTGAAGGTCATAGGAAGTATCTTAAATATTCTTTATTGCACATAAAAAAACTTAGCCATTTGAGCTAGTGGGGAACACAATACAGTAAAATTGAAATAATATAAAAACAGAACCCCAGACAGTGAACCACCCCTTTAAGCTCAGCCCCTGGAAGAACGCGAGAGGACATCCTGCTCAGATCAGCGGTCCCCTCTGCTGGGGAAAATGTAATTAAATTAACGCGAATGCGAAGCTGATACAGGAACACAAAGGAGCCGTAATCAGTAAATATTAAGCACAGAATGATAAGAGGCAAGGAGAGGGCTGGTGAGCGGGCGAGCGAGCGAGGGAGCGAGGGAGTGAGTGCGCATGCTAATGTGTCCGTGGCTCTCTCACAGCCCGCCCCCAGCACTGAACAGGTTACCTTTCCTCTAATACGATTTCCTATCGCATTTCGTTCTCTCACGAGCGGGAACATTTATTCATAAATACAATCTTTTGGAAATTTGTCCCCCTCTTCCTGTTTTCAAAACAGCCTGAAAGTTGGAGCGGAGCGTGAGGTGTAACTCATCTTGAGACGCTGAAGGATGGGAAGGAGCTATCGGAACACTGACAGCATCAATCCAAAGGCCTTGTTGTGTCCCTGAACGCGCAGGCAGGCAGTGATGTAGCACTTGGGCTCTACGGTTCCTTGTCTCGGCCGAGCTAAAACAGATGGACCACCATTTTGCTGGCTTGTTACAACGATCAGAGAAATTGAATAAATCTTTGTTAAATTAGCTGGATGTACGCCTTCATTTTATTTTATTCTCATGCATCTAACCTCTCATGACATCAGGGTCATGTGGGCGTTGCCTAACTAGTTAGACATTCCAAGACCAACCATGGAACCAATTATGGTTCTTCCCACCGATGATGCTCCTCTTTCTCACTCAGCTCCAGTGGGCTGGGAAACGGGTTGATTTCCTTGTCAGTGATTGGTGGACTTGGATGGCGCTGACATCCGTCAACCGCTGCAGTCCATTCAACATGATACCCAGCCAATGTGCCCTGTCACAGTGTCAAAACGATAAGATTCCTGATGCAGATTTTTTAAAGATGAATTGTTATCAATGTGCTTGGTACAGTATGACTATAAATCACATCAAACTGCTCTCTGAATCAGCAAAATATGGTTTATATATAGACTGAAATAGACTGATGTCCTTTATCTCAAAGAGGAGGAAGAGTTGGGCTTTACATCAGCAGATCTAGCATGTTTAGGCAGGGTGATGTGCTGTAATGCACCGTATGTATACATTAATGCTCTTTCCAGGTTCAAACATGCTTTGTGAACGCAGACAGGAGGAAGGGGAACCCTAATTCCTGACCAATGGGGGTCTGGAGTTTGTCATAAAAAACACTGTAGAAATGCCCCTGCACTTTGAAAGGTATGAAGTGTTGCACTTGCCGGAGGCGGGGTATAACAGGAGCGGTTTTTAGCTTTTAGCAATGTTTGCAACACTGTTAGCCGCCATTCCAGACAAAGAGCTATAGCCGGTCTTATCGCTTAATCCAATTCCCGGGAGCGTCGCATCCCGCTGGTGCCAGCTCCCGCCGCGTCCGAGGAACACGGCGGACTCGAGCGGGAATCAATTCTGCCGGAACATTCATCTCCGCCTGCGATCTCGGCCACCCCCCCCCCCCCCCATCTTTGAAAAAGCTCGTTATGAAGAAATGCACCCCACAGGACAGCTGGAAGGCAAGGGGAATTACTTTTTTTTCTCCAGGATTCGAAAGGATAAAGCACGTTTTATTCGGCGTCATTGCCTCGGGTTTCCTGTATGTGTTTTCCGAGGAACGCTAGCAGACGTAGCCAGAGTTCGTCCGCAAAATGAAGTGCCCTGACTCTGCCCGAGCGCTGGTGGAGATCAGAGGTATCTCAGGACTAAATCAACCCTTTATTAGAAAGGAAGAACGAAAACAAGCAGCCCGACGGACCACCGGGGCTGGATTTGACTATTCCTGGTTTAAGGGGGTCTAATGAGAAGGTGCTGTAGGACAGATTGACTCTTAACAAGATGAAAAAAGGAATATATTTCAAGTCTGCTCCCAGCTGGGCAGGATTGAAAAACCCTCGGAGATCAGAGAACACACAGGGAACATGGAAACTATGGAAACCTGCGTGCGTGCGCAATCTCAAAAGGCTCGTGCGGCGGACAGACATTTGGACCAATGGGAGGCGCGCGTAGCCGAGCGCGCTCCTGGCCATCCCCTCCTGTACGGCTCCACTGATTGGATAGGGACGGAGACGGAGATGTTCTGGCTCGCTTCCCTAAACCCCCCCCCCCCCCCCCCCCCCCCTTCCGCCGCACCAACCCACCTGCTGAAAACAGGGCTTTCCAGCATTAGAATTGCAAATATATGCAAAGCATGCAAAAAAAAAAAAGGAAAAGAAAAATCCAGAAAACACTGCCGCAGAAAGATGAATGGCTTAAGATCTGTAATGCAAGCTGGTGGAGGGATAATAGAACAGAAAAATTAATAACAGACTGTCATTGTGGTGAAAACGTGGGAGGTTTGCATTGGGGGGGAGCAAACTTCTTATACTGCCCGCTACAGAAGAAGTTGGTACTGGTCCATTTTGAGACCGTGCATGCAGAGGTGATATGGGGATTTATATTTTAAGGCTCCCCTGCTGCTCCTGCCTGCCTGTCCTTGTATCTCAGATGATGTGCAGGTTGAAGGGGGCGTGGCCTGGAGCTCTGCAATAAGGGTCTGGTTGCCGAGATCAGGCGCATTCTCCCCCCCTGTGAGACTGGGGTTTCACAAAGCAGGATTTCTGCGTTAGCTGGATAACAGTGCTGAATTAAACCCTGTATCACAGAGCATGATTCCTGAGTTAGCTGGATAACTGCGCTAAATAAAACCTGGAACCCTCCCAAATGGACTGAAGTAAAAATAGCTGCAGTGGGTTTTTCTGAGCACAGTTATCCAGCTAACTCTGTAACTCTATGCATTATGCAATACCCCCTGGATGTTGTGGAATCGGTGCTTAGTTTGCACAACATCAGCTGACTTACGTTTGCTTGTCATTTTTGTTCTTTGCATTTATTTATTTTGTTAATAAAGCTTTATTCCGTACGAAAGACCTCATTGTGTCGGAGGTCTGCGCGGGATTGTTTTTCGCACCCCACGCTGGCCAGAAACCGCTAAATTACATTTTCACTCCCACAACCCCTCTCTTAATATAAAGACTGCCTGCATCCTGCAAAATCAATACCGTTTCAATAACATGGGTCTATTTTATATTAGCATACACAGTAGCCTAATATGACATGCTGACAGTAGCATAATAATGACATGTTTTTCAAACAAGAAAATGCCTTTAATAAACATAATGAATTAGGCTATTGCCGATTGAATAAAACAAGACTGGCTGTTGGGACCTCCATATGGCTTTAAATGGGTCTGGTCTTTTGAAACAGTTTAGCTTGACCCTTCATAGTAGTGTATACGCAATGTCCGATTCCAGATATGCCAGATTTATAGCCACTGCATGTTAGTTCTTTTGAACATTTGTCACAGCTAACAAATGGAAGTTCCATTCCAGCACCATCAACAACGATAGAAAAGTACTTCCAAATGACTTCCCCTTTGGATTTTTGGTGACTCACCATGCTTTAATGCAATTTCCATGCTAAAGGTACTTTACTTCAGCCACAGACAACTGACAAATTTTATTAAACGACAGCAAGTGACATTTGACCGACTGATGATTGGTTGTCTTGAGACGCACATGCCTTTAATTCGCTGGCTGAAAAGTAGGGCGCAAGAATACATTGTTCTGGGAAAACCATGAATGAATATCCTTTAAAAAAATTACTATTTTACAGTAGATGGTCAGAACAATTTTTTTTTTTTTGTAATTTTATATTAATTAAGTACTAAATAATTTTGGGATGCTGGGAACCTGCAGCTTTTTTACTGACCGTCCGCCCGCTCCCACCCGGTCCCACCCGGTCCCACCCGCAGTAGACTGACTGTATCCTGCTACCGCACAAATTACTGCATGTCCCACAGGACCCCCGTGAATCTCGCTCAAACGCAGACTCCCTACGCCATGTCTCTCAGCTATGCTGTGGCTATTTCCCATCGGACGCGACACAGCGAAAGATGAACTTACGGTGGGTGCCCACACAGATTGGACATGAGCACATACGCACACGAGCGTCAAAGTGCGGAGTCATGTGATGCCGTTGTATCCAATAGAGGGTCGACACATCACAATGGCAACGGAACCGGAAATAGGGGATCGCCGAAGGTGCACTTACTGTAAAAATGTGACATGTCGCGGGTAACCTGAAGCTCTAAGTCATAGACCTCACCTGCTCAGACAGTACAGAGGAACACCAGCATTCAGCCATGGCAGAGGGGTGTAATGGTAAAATGGCGACTCATAACCCTACTTAAATTTGAGATGGGCCGAAGTTTGAATACTGGAACAGAAAAGAAGAATGCTTGCCTGATGGGGAATCCGAATGCTTTAAAAAAATAATAATAATAATGAGCCTGCCCCAGGCAATCAGGCAAACGTTAGTGTCAATCCTGTTATATGGTGCAGGTGCGTGTGGGTGGGAGGGAACAGGCTTACTTCATCTGACTCACCGTTCAGAATTGAACTTGAACATTCAGAGAGGAGAAAATCTATTATCACCTCACCTAAATTCGGCTCCGATACGAATGCTTTATGAAGAACGAAGTACAAATCCGCGTAGCGCCTTTCACAAGTCATAATTGAGTGCTTTGTTCTCGAAGATGCCTCAGACTCGCTGGAGCCTTTTCCCATTACACCTCTGTTTTTCTCCTCTTTCGCCACAGAGCGCGACGGCTCAAAAATTCGGATGGGGAAGATAGCTCAGAGGGCCACGACGAATGCAATCATTACCGCACATCTTCTGTTTTAATAACGACGGAGTTAGGATGCGCTACCAGCACAGGGCCGCCTAAATCAATTATCACCGCTTCTCGTGCTCAGGATTCGCTTGTTAAAAGGCTTACTTCTCTGCTCCTTGTTCTCCTGGCGGGAAGGGGGGGGTGGGGGGTGGTTTGGGGGGTTCACACACTGATTACGTTTTAGTCCCGGCAATTTCACCTTGAGGGTCGCAACAGCGGACATCAGAGGGAGGTGATTCCGCCCCCCCCCCCCCCAACACACACACACACACACCACACAAAAGTGCTAATGCTGTTTGGTTTGGGTAGGTTGAAGTCCTTTAAGTGAGCCTGAAAAGGTCTCACAGGAAATTGATGACTAGCACTTTGTACTACCGGTGTTCAGAACACCCGCAGCGCTCCAAACAGGAACGGGTGAAAGGAAAAGGGGGAAAACATTTCTTTTCTTTGGGCCTCGATAGTGGCTCAATAGTTTGACAATCTCCTTTGAAGCAGTTTGCTGTTTACATTCCTCGGTTCCGGCAATATTTTCATACGCAAGACAGGATGGGGAGAAGACATCATTTTTGTGCGGGGGAGAAACAAAGAGAGGAGAGAGAGGCTGATAGGGTGTGGAGGGACAGCTGGAGGGCTTTGGTGGAGAGATGCTTGCTCGTCTCAGGCGGGAGGGAGCACGGGGAGAGGGAGAGCGGCTGAGCAGGAGACAGGACAGAAGCCCAGACTGCCGCTTGTCATCAGCACACGCCTCGAGCCAGGGGGGGGGTGGGGGGGGAGCGAGGGCGGGTGGAAACTCATCAGATCTGCCCGCCAAGCTCCTCGGAAGATGGAAGATGAAGAACACCCCGCCGGTCTGGCCATCGCGCTCGACAGATGGCTGCACAGACAGCGAGCCAGCTCCCAGAACCAGACCTGCTGATGGGAGGGTCCTTGTGGCTTCTCCCACTGATCTGTACCAGACCTGCTGATGGGAGGGGCCTCATAGCTCCTCCCACTGATCTGTACCAGACCTGCTGATGGGAGGGGCCTTGTGGCTCCTCCCCTTGATCTGTACCAGACCTGCTGATGGGAGGGGCCTCGTGGCTCCTCCCACTGATCTGTACCAGACCTGCTGATGGGAGGGGCCTTGTGGCTCCTCCCACTGATCTGTACCAGACCTGCTGATGGGAGGGGCCTTGTGGCTCCTCCCACTGATCTGTACCAGACCTGCTGAGGGGAGGGGCCTTGTGTCTCCCCCACTGATCTGTACTAGGCCTACTGATGGGAGGGGCCTCATAATGAAAAGCAGAAGGGTTTCCATCAAAGTGGGGGATGAGAGGTGAGAATGGAGGGAACTGAAGACCTTGTCCTTCGGTCCTGGAGGGTGGGGAAGTCTGGTGGATTGGTGGAATTCTTTAGAAAGGATATGGCATTTTTGCTGATTTCTGATCAAGCACAATGGCTCACAGATCGTATTGGCTCTTGATGGCTAAGTCTCATACAAACATATGCATGATGCAAAGCAGAGGTAAATGACCAATCATGCGGTCTCCATGGCAAAAGAAAACATCACGTTCAAGATTCTAAATCACATCACAAAAGTTAAAATTTGCAAACAAGATATCCATAACACACACTGCAATGATTTTAAATTGTACATATTATATATTATTTTACAGTATATCTATATATTATTTTTGAATGAATATCTGGCCCAAATTTGGCCAAAAAATATACTGACGGGCCTCATGGTAGTTATTTTATGGGTATGTATTTTATACTGTTATTGCAATTGTACTGATAATTGTAATTCAGCATGCATGCTGTGATGTTAAAATGGCTGCAGACACGGCACAAACTGCCCTTCCATCTGAACAGGCTGAGACGTTCCTGGAGTCTTCCAAAATGACTCCGCTCAATACGGGCAACTGCTGTCCGGCTTGCTTCCCCTGAATGAACGTGAGTGTTCTGACAGGAAATTGGATGGAGCATCTTCATCAATTCTGCAACACATCGTTTTCAGAATTTTCCGTGTTCACGCCTTTCATCCAGAAATACCAATCCGAAGAATAAACTAACAAGGTAAAGTTTTCATAGCATACAAAAATGATAGCATTGACTTGTTTGTTTTTTGTAAAATATGGCATGGCTATGCATGGACAAAATTATATAAATAAACGGCCAGAAGAAAGAATAAGGAAAACAAAACGCAAAAGTTACCCAAGTTTGGGGCTTTATTGTGTGGATGTGTGAAGTTGTATCTGAAATCTGTCTCTTTACATGAGGTCAGATGATACAGAAGTTAACGTTTTTAAGGTCTGTGGTCATTGTGGTTATTTCTGTAGGAAACCCTGAATAGTGCCAAATTCTCGCCGTTGTATAGGTATAGGAAATGCCGCCCCGCCAAGGCGTTAGTTGGCGGGATGGCATACCTGCCATCCCAATATCTAGAGCATACATAATGATATAGAATTATGAAAACAGAATGAAACGCAAATTTGTATTTATGTATGCATCTGTGTATATTGTTTGTAGACTATGTGTGTGCATGCATGGATGCATGCGTGTGCATATGCCTGAAATAGTCAGGTATGACTGTTATAGTAAAGATATGACAAAAGTCAAAGCCTTTTCATGCCAAATGAAAGAAGAAAATAAGAACACCCTGCTACCTGTTAAAGACAGCAGTGTATTGAGTTTTCTGACACGCGAGCACATGCGATTACGTGTAACCTCATAAACCCCAGGGTCGTTAGCACGGGCCGTTAACAACCGACTCGTGTCCCCCGGCTATGCCCCGCGCGTTCTAATTGGCCGTGCAGCTTCCCTGCCTGCGCTCCGACATTCTGTCCCCTCCCCCTGGTCTCCCCGGCCGTCCCAGGACCGCGCTGACAGGGCCGTTAGCCAGGGGAGACGGCCCCTTGCCGGGGATGACCAATAAGCCAATGAAACAGGGATGTGTGGGACGGCAGAGGAAGATGAGTTATGAGGACAGCGCTCAGCAGATGTGGCTTGGGGGCTCTCACAGTAAAAAGAAAATGGGACAGAGTGTGGAGGGGGGGAGGTGCAATTGAGTGGAAAGGCATCTGTGAGTGGGGTTGGGTGGTGCTATTCCTAAGGGGATGCAGAGTACTGCTTTTTCTCTGCAAAATCGCTTGTAACTCCGTGCTGTGATTGATTGGTCACATTATACGTACAGGAAGTCAGCTGACCAATAAGTCTGCAGAAAGGCAAGGTTCCTTCCCCAACGTTCCGGCAGAAATTAACTGGCCATTAGACCATGGAGCTGCCCCCTCTCCCTCCGGACAGCCCCATCTGACCACAGCACAGTGATTCACCTGCCCAGCTCACCCGTTCTGCTCAGGCTTTAAATCTATGGCTAATGGAAAGCTGCCCATCCTAGCTGCAGGGAGAAGACTGCCTGTCCTAGCTGCAGGGGGAAGACTGTCTGTCCTAGCTGCAGGGGGAAGACTACCTGTCCTAGCTGCAGGGGGAAGACTACCTGTCCTAGCTGCAGGGGGAAGACTGTCTGTCCTATCTGCAGAGGGAAGACTGCCTGTCCTAGCTGCAGGGGGAAGACTGCCTGTCCTAGCTGCAGGGGGAAGACTGTCTGTCCTAGCAGCAGGGGGACGACTGTCTGTCCTAACTGCAGGGGGAGGACTACCTGTCCTAGCTGCAGGGGGAAGACTGCCTGTCCTAGCTGCAGGGGGAAGACTGCCCATACTATATGCAGGGAGAAGACTGCCTGTCTTAGCTGCAGGGTGATTGGGTGCCCAGCACTGCAACTGCCCTTCTTTGTCTCCATGCTTGTAGAAAGCATAACCATGTCCTGATTTCTGTCCAGTGCGAAAGACAGACAGCTTTCTCATGTGTACTTCACCAAAGCTCTGCAGTTTTTAATTTTTTAACCATCAGACCCAGCTAAAAATAATTCAAATTACAAATGGTCATTCATGTTCATTTCATTGGGAAAGTTCAAATCTGGCTTTTCAATACGTACATACAGAACATTTTTTTCAATGTATCCTGCTGGCCAAAAGGTTTTTTCATGACTATATGATAACCCTCAGGTGATGCTGCCAGAAAGTTTGAAAGTAACACACCTGGGTCAGAATGCATTCAGGTAAAAAGAAGCAAAGCAGCAACATTTGGGAAGTGTCGACTTCATCACGGTACGCCTGAACAGACGAATGCTCGGGTGAATAATAAAGAATCCGAGCCAATGAAGGGACCGGGATGAGCCCGCTTGCCATCGGCCACACCTGCGGTGCCATGGCGACGTGCTGGAGGCTCGTTAGGATTCGAGCCGGACGCGTTTGTCGGGAATCGTCGCCGTTTAATCGCCGCCGGGTCGCCGCGGTTACGGCCCCCGCGGCTCCACCGGCGCTCGCTGGCGACAGCTGGCACCGCCCGGCGACCACCGGCGCCCCAGTCCGTCTCCTGCCACGCTGGCGGCGGCGCCTGCCGCCTGGCAGAGCGTCATGCCCGCTGTCGCTGCTCGTTTAGGATTTAATTCGTTAGAAACGTGGCCGCGTTCAAGCCATGTTTTTCTCCCTCTCAGTGTGTTTCTCCCTCTCGGTGTGTTTCTCTCTCTCAGTGTGTTTCTCCCTCTCAGTGTGTTTCTCCCTCTCAGTGCGTTTCTCCCTCTCAGTGTGTTTATGCAGCGCTGCAGTGGTCTCAGCCTTAAGTGCACAGTAGTGGTCTGTGCTGTAGGTGCATTGCAGTGGTCTGTGCTGTAGGTGCATTGCAGTGGTCTGTGCTGTAGCTGCATTGTAGTGGTCTGTGCTGTCGGTGTATTGCCGTGGTCTGTGCTGTAGGTGCATTGCAGTGGTCTGTGCTGTAGGTGCATTGTAGTGGTCTGGGCTGCAGGTGCATTGTAGTGGTCTGTGCTGTAGGTACATTGTAGTGGTCTGTGCTGTAGGTGCATTGCAGTGGTCTGTGCTGTAGGTGCATTGTAGTGGTCTGTGCTGTAGGTGTATTGCAGTGGTCTGTGCTGTAGGTGCATTGCAGTGGTCTGTGCTGTAGGTGCATTGCAGTGGTCTGTGCTGTAGGTGTATTGCAGTGGTCTGTGCTGTAGGTGCATTGCAGTGGTCTGGGCTGCAGGTGCATTGTAGTGGTCTGTGCTGTAGGTGCATTTTAGTAATCTGAACTGTAGGTGCATTGTAGTGGTCTGTGCTGTAGGTGCACAGTAGTGGTCTGTGCTGTAGGTGCATTGTAGTAATCTGAACTGTAGGTGCATTGTAGTGGTCTGAGTTGTAGGTGCACAGTAGTGGTCTGTGCTGTAGGTGCATTGTAGTAATCTGGACTGTAGGCGCATTGTAGTGTTCTGTGCTGTAGGTGCATTGCAGTGGTCTGTGCTGTAGCTGCATTGTAGTGGTCTGTGCTGTAGGTGCATTGCAGTAATCTGAACTGTAGGTGCACAGTAGTGGTCTGTACTGTAGGTGCATTGCAGTGGTCTGTGCTGCAGGTGCATTGCAGTAGTCTGTGCTGCAGGTGCATTGCAGTGGTTGAGCTGTAGGTGCAACCAAACATTAGACTTTATTGCTTTGATTTACTTTTAAATTCATCCCTTAACTTACTTGTGCTCAGCTGAAAATGAGGGGCTCAACACAAAAACAGCTGGTTGTGTAAAATGGTTAAACATATACATATGTAAATACCATTAAATAAAAACGCATGCACTTCTGTCTCATAGTCATATTTTGATCTCAAATCCAAGTACAGCACAAATGAAAAGTTGAAGTCTACCATTTCCAAACTTTTGGAGGGCACTGTACAGTATATACAGTACAATACATTACATTACAGTCACTGGTCAACTGCTCCTATCCCAAGCGATTAATAGTGGAGAACATCAGTGCTACTCTCAGGAATACAAAAATGCAATATCACCAAGAAGACAGAGGCCCATTCATAAAAGAAGCATAATGCTAACCTAATAAACAAAGGTTCACGTTAAACATGAATATACACAGTACATGTAATGTAATATTTATTGTTTGGCCATGACTGACCCAATGATAATACTATGTTCTGTCTGTTATGGTTAAGGATGTAAATTGCTGCCTTTTGGTAGTAATCCTGACACCGAGGCCCATTCTTCAGCCAGCCCTGATCAATCTTTGCTGTCGATCCTGGTCTTTTCGCTCCAGTTTTGCATGCTTTCAAGATGGCCGCTGGCCTTTTGAAATGAGCAGCAGGTCAAGCTACCGGCCAAAACACACAAGATAGAAGCTTTATAGAAGCTTTCTTATGATTATAGGAATATAGTCCATTTTCATTGGGGCGGGGAGTGAGGGAATTTTATTTTATTAGTTTCATGACAAAAGCAGCTGGCAAACGCGGGACTGTGCGGATTCAGAAAATACATTACCACACCGCAGCCGTAAACTTTCCGAGATGAACGATTTCAGAAATGGCAGGGGGATTTCTCAGCAGTCTTATAAAAGCCTGCATTCAATGAGGACAATCACATAAAAGGTATGGATAAACACAATTCCATGTATGTGTGTGTGTGTGTATTTTTTTTTTTTTTTGGGGTCTTTTATTCAGGATACTGTGTATTTTTCAGGTCATTTTGTTCATTTTAGGGATTCATGCATGGTTTTCTAAAAGGCTCAATTTTACATCGTAAAAGATTAACTGGCCATTTGGGATTTGTGCCAGCTAATGTCCATGTCATTTATTGTAATTTCCTGTTTAATTGTGTGGTTCAATAAATAGTCTGATATAGATCGAAGTCTTTTCTTCCATATTCACCTGTGTTCCATATTCGGTTTTTTCTGAAATCACATGAACTCTATTCACTCAACATAGAGAAAACCAAGACCCATGACCAGATGTCCATGAGCACACAAATTCAGTTCCCAATGTCCAGTATTTGACCATAACCATAGCTAGAACACACACAGCATGCCTCGACTGTTAGTTGTGTTGTCCTGACTACAATGTTTAAAGATTTTGGGCATTCTCAAATTTTCTCAGCTTCGGTATGCCAAATCAGACACTGAGATGGGCAGGCATACATAATCAACTGCTGACAACGCTGATCATTTGTGCATTTGTCGATCATCATTTGGTGTGAAAAAGACATCATGCAAACAGAAAGGAAGCAATTCAGAGTGAAATTATAGTGCACCGTGGTAGTGGTAGTGGTGATGGTGGTGGTGGGGGAGGGAGGGGGCGTTGTGGTGGTGGTGCTTGTTGGTCGAAACAATTTCAGGAAACATGCACGTGAGGAAAATTACAATGCCCATTCACACCTGATATCATCTGGTATTAAATCAAATTCAAAATTAATAACTCTCTTGTTTTGCTATACCGTGCCTATAATTGATGAGAGCCATTGCTGAGGATAAATTGAATCAGGGTGTTCAGATTGATTCTTTGAAACATTTTTCTCGGCTTGCTTAATGGGAAAATACGCTTGCGGAGCATGTGCATTAAAATAAATATGCAGCGGTCCTCGTTGAAGCATGAACCAATTTTTGATTATTTGAGAAGCCAAATCGAATGCACCGCCACGCTGGAGCGCGCGAGTCAGCCTCTCTGAGGGACAGGAACAGGGAATAAATACCCCCAGATTATACCTGAGCATTTCCGTCTCCCTTAATCAGAGCGAGGTTTACACACTGCATCCGGAGTTAAACAAACACGCGGGCGGAGAAATAATGTAACGACTCCGGCTGTTTCTGCCTGCCTCATTAAGTCCCGCACTTCAGCTAAAGCCTCTCCACTTGGTCTGATTGCGACCCTCTTTCTCCATTCAGAACTCACGTCTTCAGGACCCATGGGGAAAGGGGAGGGGAGGGGAGGGGGGGGGGGGGGGGGCGCACTCGAACCGCCGCTGTTCTCGGGATCGTTCGCGGTTAGGCCGCTCCCCACCGGAGAGCCGCGGGCCGCGCACGTCGTCTCTCCCGCCATCCCGCTCTACAGCGCCCTGACATTGTCAACGCCATTACGGGTCAAGTGTCTTTGCCGAAATTGCTGTTTATCTTTGATGTTTGCACAGGTAATCCCCCGAACCCCCCAACTGCCATCCCCTCTTCATCTTTCCTTGTTTTAATCTTAATTGCTTCTGAAGCTGAAGGAACATCAAGGTCGAGCTCTCTCACGAAATAAAATCGAAGAAATTTTGCCAGTCAAAGAAGCTGGAGCCATCCGTATCCTCAGCAGACAGAATTCATCGCTGGCAGAAAAGATGAGCATATCACACAGGGCTAAACGCATGCGTGCGTGTGTCTGGGAGGAGAAGCCTACTTGTCCTTTGATATACAACAGTGGATTGGATTTCCTTATAGGCACATCTGTGTGACATACGGTAGGCTATCTGTTTGATTTTACCGTCTTTTGTTAGAAGACACATTTGTAGTTTTAAGGTTAATACTACACTTATATAATTATAAATAGGCCTCTGTGCCTTCTTGGTGATGTCACATTTTTGTGTTCCTGAGAGTATCTGATGTTCTCTGCCATCTGATGGCTCCTGTGCAGGTACAGAGCTCTCACAGAAGACTTTGGACTAAGGCTATCCCGGATGCAACACTGGAGAAGCATCCATGATGGGTCCTGTACAGGTACAGAGCTCTCACAGAAGACTTTGGACTAAGGCTATCCCGGATGCAACACTGGAGAAGCGTCCATGATGGCTCCTGTGCAGGTAAACAGCTCTCACAGAAGACTTTGGACTAAGGCTATCCCGGATGCACCACTGGAGAAGCATCCATGATGGCTCCTGTACAGGTACAGAGCTCTCACAGAAGACTTTGGACTAAGGCTATCCCAGATGCAACACTGGAGAAGCATCCATGATGGCTCCTGTACAGGTACAGAGCTCTTACAGAACACTTTGGACTAAGACAATCCCGGATGCAACACTGGAGAAGCATCCATGATGGCTCCTGTACAGGTACAGAGCTCTTACAGAAGACTTTGGCCTAAGGCTATCCCGGATGCAACACTGGAGAAGCATCCATGATGGGTCCTGTACAGGTACAGAGCTCTCACAGAAGGTTTGTCAAGTATTTGCAGTCAGGATTCAAAACTTTTATGATGTCTTCACATAATTATGAAACCATCTTTAATCCATGACAGATACCAAACAGCCATTTACAGGTATGTTATCATTTGTTTAATAAAAATGATAAAATACCAGCAAATATGAAATTATATAATAGCTACAGTATAAAATCACATTTTCAGAGTAAGTTTTAGTATCACATTTTTGAATTAATTAAATATTTTATGTATTGGATTGTGCTGTGGGAAATTAAATACTTTTGTCATAACACAATATATAAAATGTACAGCTAAAAACTGACAAATGTAAACAAAGTCTCTCCTCTACTGTATGTAAACCGAATCCAAAAAGACTGCAGAGTACAAGTAGCCAGTTTTGTGGAAAAAAAATCAAGATCAACAACAAAACTTGACAAACACTAACTAGGCTTACATATAAATGCGTGTTACTAGCGCTAAATTCTAACCCCGGCACAGAGTTTTTCTTCGATGGAAAGAATTTCAGGCCGGCAGATTTCTGGGTAAAAGGATTAGCGTCAGGAGGAGCTGCCAGCTAGGGAGGGGGGGGGGGGGGGTGCTTGCTTTGAGGGACTCTCAGCAGGACGGACAGCAAACCTGCCCAATGGCAGAAGGACGGACAGCAAATTTGCCCAAAGGCAGCAGGACGGACAGCAAACCTGCCCAACGGCAGAAGGACGGACAGCAAACCTGCCCAACGGCAGCAGGACAAGACACATGCTCCTCCCTCCACCTGCCAACCCCCCCTTTATCTGGGCCCGGGACCAGGAGGCTGAGCTAGGGGCGAGGAATGGCATAAGTTTAGCACCTACGTGCTGAAACACACAGAAAAAAAGCAGCTGACACTGCAGCCCTGCGGGATTCGAGTCCGAGACTCCTCTTTTAAAGGGTAACGTTCGGCCTGATTGACCTCAAAGAGCTCCAGAGAGGCCTGGCAAAAATTCTGCTAAAGCTCCACAAAAATGCAATATGACTGACGCCACTAGCCGCATCCTCCTGGCTAATTTAGCGTAGCATGAACAATTTTAAAAGCACCCGTAACTTGGTTCAGTCCCTACAGTTTGACTCTGCTCACTGCCGTTGGTTTGAAGTTGTTAGCACTCTGTCATTAAAGCTGTGACTCGTACACAAGCTCTATGTGATAAACTGAACAAATTCAAAAGCAAATATAAGTCACAAAGTTATTATATTCTAGAAGCTGCCTAACATCAGAATAGTGAGTGCCCCAAGCATGGTAATAAGCCATCTTCATTATTTCCAAGCGTGTATTTCTTCTCTCGCTATATTTTTTTACTTTTCCGGCTATATGGAGCTTGAGGGACATGTGTTACCATGCCACAAAGTTGTTTTCAGGCATCATTTTTACACCACAGTAACTCAAAGAGCAGCAATTTTTGATTTTCTTTCCATTGTATTGCTCAAAAACAATTGCTGAGGCTCCCAAATTTCACATAACTGCCACCTCAGTGGTTTCTCTGCTCCAGGAGTTCGTAGCCTGTGAGCTTGTGATGTAATTGCGAAACCTGCTGCTGAATTAATTTTGATTTACTAGGCCACACTTGGGCGGCATGGTGGTGCAGTGAGTAGCATTGTCGCAAGAAGGTCCTGGGTTTGAATCCCGGCCTGGGGCTTACTGTGTGGAGTTTGCATGTTCTCCCCGTGTCCACGTGGGTTTCCTCCAGGTACTCCGTTTTCCTCCCACAGTCCAAAGACATGCAGGTAGGCTAACCGGAGATTACAAATAGCTCATTGGTATGAGTGTGTGAGAGAATGGTGTGTGTGCCCTGGGATAGATTGCCGGACTGTCCAGTGTGTATTCCTGCCTCTCGCCCAATGCATGCTGGGATAGGCTCCAGCACCTCCCACAACCCTGACCAAGAATAAGCAGGTATTGATAATGGATGGATGGATAAGTAGGCCACAATTTCCACGCATTTAAAAAAAGACCCGAGCGACCTCAGCAGGGGCAGGGTAAAGGTGGCAATACCACCTATCACCCCTGGTGAGTCGTGGGTCCTGGTGTTGCCATGGCAGCGTGGGGCATAAGCGTGGAGTGTTTCCATGGCAGCGCGGGGCATGCAGTAAGCTCATTGGCCCACACTCTCGTATAGGTCTCAGGCCTGCAGTCAGCTGCAGTATGCCGCGGTAAAACAAACAAAAGAGGGCCTTTCCAAGCCTACTGATGGGCTGAGCTTCCTGGCTAAGAACACCTAAATGTTTTCTTTTCATGCGTTTCCCTTTGTTACATGGGTCTCTGTGTAAATTATGGATCATAATGCAAAAAGGCCTGTATTAATGCAAATTGATTTCCGCGCTGCCAAACTGCCGCGGCACAGAAATGTTTTTTCCCAGTGGGCACGCTGCAACAGCCGACTCCAGCGATACGTGCCTCTGTGCGCCTGTCAATCAACACCGGGCCATTTTCACCATACAATAAACAGAGATGCGTGGGCATGTTCTGGGCTACAGTTTCATCCAAACAGCATGAAGCACAGATGAGATATTTCTAACCATGATTTCTAGCCCCCCAATACTCTCTCTCTCTCTCTCTCTACCTCTCTCTCTTTGTTTCTCTCTCTCTCTACCTCTCTCTCTGTCTCTCTCTCTCACACACACACAGACTCTCTCTCTCTACCTCTCTCTCTCTGTCTCTCTCTCTCTCACACACACACCCACACACACACACTCGCTGGCAGGCCCCGGCAGCCACTAAAAGGCAATCCAAACGTTATCAGTTCTGGATGGACAATTCTCAGCGCCCTCGACAAAGCCGTACGTACTTTTCCCAGCATGCACCATTTCAGCTCCCAAATCAGGTCTTGTGTTCCCCGCAGCGTGCTCGAAAGACCCGGGAGGGAGCGAGGGATCGGAACCGCGCAATTTAGAAAAGGAGGAGGCTGCCGTCCGGCGGCCAATTCCCCCTGCGTTACAGAGCGATGAAACGGTCAGCCGAGGGGCCAGGGGTGAGCATCAATCGCTTCGCTCCGGACGAGAGAGAAATGAGCAGCGGATGACTGGCTAACGACAACAAAAAAACTCACTCCGTTTCAACTGAGATCTCAAACGCTGTGATCCATGATCCGTCCACGTTGAGAAAATGATACAAGGGCGGCTCTCCTTAACGCCAAGCTTTTTAATTTAATTTTTATTTAACCATTATTTCACCAGGAAAACCCCACTGAGATTGAAATCTCTTTTGCAGCTGCAAGCTGCTGCGCAAGCGAGGAGACTGCTCATATATGTTACCCAGAATGCTTTGCGTACTCCTGGGATTGTGCAGTTTGCATGATTAAGGGTTAAACTTGAATTTCAGAGAATAACAGAACGTGATTCGAATTGATTTGGCGATGCGATCCTCTTCGTTCTTCGTACCCATTCGGGGTACACGAAAAACTTCTGTTAGTTCCGGCCAAATTTTCCGAAATGGACCATTTTGTTAGTCTCTCCGGCCAGTGCACTGTGGTTGGCTTTGGCTCGGTTTCGGCAGATCACATTTTGGACCGATCAACAGCTCTGGGTTGACAGCTTTAGCCTGGAGAAGCAGAAATGTAGTCGGGGTTTCAGTTGATGTTTCTCCATTGCTTTAGCCTGGAGACTCTTCATGGTCAGTGCTCCATTGGACCCTTCCACCAATCGAACGGAGGACAGTCCTTATGACGCCTAACGTAATCAGCGTGTCGCATTGGCACGTCTTCCTCGTCGATATGAGGAGGAGGCGTAATTCAATTAACACTCGTGAGGAAGGAATCGTGCATTTGGCAAGAGGCCAGACAATCATATAGGAAACCCGGGAGAAGATAGGTAGAGGCGATTAGCGTTTTATTTACCATCGGAATGCGCAGGAGAGAGAGAGAGAGAGAGGGAGAGAGAGAGGGAGAGAGAAGTAGAGAGAGAGAGGGAGAGAGAGAGAGAGAGAGAGAGAGAGAGAGAGAGAGAGAGAGAGACCGAGCACCGCCGCGCCGGGAATTCATCCGATTTTTAATTACAGCCTCGGCTCGTCCTCGCGCCTCCGAGGGGACTCGGGAAGAAAGCGACGCCCGCCGCCATCGGGTCGCGCGCGGGAAGCTGGGCCTCCGCCCGCCGGCGAGTCGCGGGGAGGATTACGCAGCCCGGGGCATCCGCCTGCATCGCCCACCGCACCGGCTCTGCGCGGCGCACACGACGCCTTCCTGTAGCTATCGCACGTCACGGCCTGCTTTCTGGGTGAACGGAAGACATCAGCGCTTTGTGGGGGTGGGGGGGGGAGTTAGCAGTTCATGTTATATAAGGAGCAGGCCAGGCCTTGAATTGGATTTCTAATCAATTTTCATAAACACCTTGACGGACTTTCCGCTCGGAATGCAATTAGATGAATGGCGCATTCAGAGGCTCCGAACTGTTGAACAGCAAAAGCCGTTTTTTTTTTATTTTTTATTGAGAGCGAGGAGAGCTTTCCAAAGTGACCTTGAACGGCGAAGGACGTTCTCCCGCCCGCGTTCGACAACAAGGAGCTCCCCGCTACTTCCGTTCCGATCAGACAGCGCGCGTTCAGCTCCCGCAGTCAGGGCGGTGGCTGAGTTCCCCTCGAACAGAAACGCAATCCGGGAGAAAAAAAAAAACGGCCGGGACCGCGTCGCGCCCGTCCGAATCAGAAGGCCCGGCAGCTGGGGCTAGGCCCTGCGGTCAGAGCGTCGAACCAGCCTGCAGGCGTCCCGGATTAGGTCCCGCGGCACGGATTAGGTCCCGCGGCACGAGCGGCGGAGGGGTTCTTCTCAGACAGAAACGTAATCTTCCTATTTTTAGCCAGACGTCCCAGGCTCTCTCGCGCTACCCTCAGGAAGCTGGTCTGCGTGGGCCGTCACGCAATTACTTTCAAAGAGCGGACTCAGCTTAGGCACAGGGGCTGCTGATTTAACCCTGGGTTTGTTTTCCATTGGCCAGCCATCTCATTATTGTGAGAGGTCGAGTTAATCTGTTTTCTCTGCTTTAATTTTTGTTTTGAACAAATAGTCTGGAAGGTATAGCACGATAGTATCCTTGCCACATGTCAAATATACAGCAATGGTAGCGGCCGACCTATTTTAATACACCGGCATTTTGATGTACTTCAGCCATTTTGTCTTAATGTTTACAACAAGGCAGTAAGAGTAAAAGGAGACAGTGAATAGAGCAAAATGCTCAAACGCTCCCCAGCTCAGCTCTTTCTTCTTTTGAGATGAAAAGGGAAAATGGGGAGTTAAATAAATAAATAAATGGATTTATTAGACAGTGACAAATAAATATGTATTAATTATACATAATTTACTTGCAGGGAATAAGGGATGTGGCAAAGTCCAGCCAGACATTAGTTTGTTCCTGCTAGTTAGCATTAGAAATCTATACATACACCTCAAGGCAAGTAAGCTAGGAAATTACTGGTTTTTATGATGAACAGTACAACTAACGCTTCTGATGTTTGTGAGTAAGCTTGCACTGAGAGTACTAGCTCAGATAGTTTGTTAGACTAGAAACTACTAGCTAACAAGCTTCTTGATCAAGGCTTTTACAAACCTAGACCTAATATATGAATATAAATTGATTAGAAAAACAAAAACTGAAAATAAATAGGCAAGGACATTATGGTAATTGATTTTCTTTACACAAAGAATCACCGAATAAAAATTGAGATAAAATGGCTGCTGGCCTGGGACCCGATCCCACTCAGCCAGTTTAGTATTCATAATAGATTCACTTCTATTCAATCTTAAGAGAATTAAAAAGTTAAAACTTTATTTCTCTCATCTGATTGGTATTCAAGATGAAGGCTCTCTCTGTCTCCACCCCAGTTCCAAAAGCTGGGAAACATTATTATTTTTAAAATATTGTATTCTGTTTATTACATTGTGTTTCAAAGATATCATGGAAACTATAACTAATGCAGTTACCCTGACAGAATGATGGATATTCCTAGAGAAATATTGTAATAACTGCTGCACATGCTAAATATTCCTAACTTACATGGGAAAGTAAGGATATAATGATACAATGATACAATTCAGGTGTGTGCTTACTGTCTGTATGGAAATTTTGAAAAAAGCCCAATAATTTTGAATGTGGTAATTTACCTTTCCACTGACCCTCCCCAAAGACGGTTTAATTACCCATATAACATCCCGACAAAATATAATGCAACAGATGATCGTATTATTGTATTTTTTGCATTATTGGACTATTGTAATGTATTTTTAATACATTACAATAATCAAAATCGTATACTGTATAATCGTATATACAGTAAGCTACATAATGTTTGGGTCAAAGGAATATTTTTTTCTTTATTTGGCTCCCCAGTATACTTGTATTCAAACAATTCAAATATGGTGAATGTGCAGACACTTTAGGGCATTTTTATCCATTTAAAAATGACAGCACTTTTTATACTTAAAGTGCTGAGTATCTTCTCTGGTGATGCTCTGCCAGGCCTGTTCTACAGCTATCATCAGCTCCTGCTTGTTTCAGGGCTAGTTGCCTTAAATCTTCTCTTCAGCATATGAAATACATGTTCAGTTGGATTCAGATCAGGAAAACGACTTGGCCAGGCAAGAATGTTTCCAGTTTTTGGCTTTGAGAAACTCCTGGGTTTGGAAGCATTTGCTTGAGCTTGAGCTGATACAATCCTTCTGTACACTTCAGAATTCATTCTGCTGCTGTTATCAGCAGTTATATCATCAATGAAGACAATTGGGCTTGTACCTGTGGCAGCCATACATGCCCAGACCATAACAACACTACCACCATATATATATATATAAAGAATAATGTATCATTTTTTTTGTATTTATCATGAGAAAGATACATTACAGAAAGTCAGATGAATGGCAGGATGTTCAGGAAGAAACTTGTGTATGCTATGAAACACGTTTTTTTTTTTCTTAAACACATGGGGAAAGGGGATATCGGGCTAAGTACTAAAGAACAAGCTTCTTGTGCTTAGTATTAATAAAAGGAACACCCAAGTGTATTGAGGTTTTACAGAAAAATCTAATATTTATCACATCTATCATAACAACATCTTTTGAGCCTTCTCCCATGAATTATATATATGCACTGTAGAAGGACCATTTAATGGTTGAATTGATATGTCTATGGTAATCTGATATTAATTTGACCTTGGGTTCTCACCAACTGCATAAGAAGGCCAAACTCTGATTGAGTCAAGCGTGTCTGTGATTTTTTTTTACACTTCTATCATCTGTAGACTTATTCCTTTAAATGCTTGCAAACAAAAAGTAAGCATGCATGCACTCTGTCTAGAAAGCAACAGTACAACTGTACATGTTACACAACACTTACTGATCTTTACTTAGCCCTCACCATGGTTACTCAAGCTCCATATTGAGGAACTTGGAGAAGCAGCATGCTAAGGCTGACAGAGTTGTCCTTGGGCCTCTCAGCCCAAAGGGTAGAGTGAATCTTGATGCAGCTGGCTGGTTAGCTGTCGAACAGATCCACGTCTGAAATGAGTGATGCTCCAGACCTGTGCTTTTGGCAGGCTTGAGATTCCCTTCAGTTAGATCCATTGATCCCACAGTCACAACTCATGCCTAATCACAGGCTAGTGAGCTTGACGGCAAAGTTAAAACGACTCACTCGAAATTCGAACAAATGAATCAGTCCCGCTGACTGAAAATACAATAGCATTTAACAGATAACCATATAAAACGCACCATTGACTATTATAGCCGAGTTTCTGTTTATACAAAAGAAAAAAGAATCTGCAGTTCTGCAGCCTCTGCAGCTCTTAATACTGAAGAAAAGTAATCTATTAGAAAACCATTTCTCTTTCATTGGTGAATAACAGCACTGAATCAATGTATTTACAGCGCCTCTTACTTCAACCCCCCCCCCCCCACGCCACCCCCCCAAGCCATTATCTTTCCAGCCACTTTTCACATTTCAGGAAATTTATGTATAAAAGCTGTGTTAATGATCCATGTTTATGAACACCACACACTACATTTTACATTTTCATACACAGGTAAACATTGGTTGTTCCCATTTTGCAATTGCAGCATTGTAAAAACAATGTTTCCATTGAACATGTAATATTTTTCTCTTTATACTTTTCAGTCATGTATTCCTCATACATATTCATAACCATACATGATCTTGCATACACTTCACTTTAAAGCTAGTTATTATTCAAATTAGATGCCAGATGGACATTTCTAGGCATTTTATTTTTTACTCCAAAATATGCAGTTCATGAATTCTATTTTTAATGTACACAGTACTGTTTAAAATGTTTAAAATTAATTAAAATGTTTTATTATTATTTTTCTTACATTTTTAGCGATTGTCTTCTTATTATCCGGCAACTGAAGATAAAGGTAAGGCTGAATCTGTTAGTGTCTCCAAGAAGGGATAAACCCTGCAGACGTGTGGGACAACTTCAGATTTGAATCTCAAGAACTATTATTTATACTGTACACACACACACACACACACACACACACAGGCACGCACACACACACAGACACTGACACACACACACGCACATTCAGACACACACGCCGACATATTCCTGCACACACACACACACACACACACACACACATTTATGAAAGCACACACGCTCATGCACGCATGCACCCGCTTGCACACACGCAACACCGTGTATGCGCACCACAAGGATAAGGTCTGTGCTCTGAACCACTCTCGCAAACTCTGTAAAGGACAAACTGGAAACCCCCCCCCCCCCCCCAGCTCTAGGTTATCAGCCGAGCCGACTCCTGCTGACAGGACGGGTCTCGGAGCCGCTGGAAGTCGTTCTCCTTTCCGCGCGCTTTGGGAGACGGAAGCCCCTAATCAGAGGCGGATTGTTTTGGATGGCGGGCCGGCTGCGCTCTCGAAATCAAACCGCCGTCCGCTGGCCCAGGACCCCCGCCGCCTGTTCCGCTTCCCGCGGATGGGGGGAGTAATCCTTCCAAATAATAACAACTCAATCAAGGAGAACGGACCCCTCGCCGGGGCTGTTTGATGTCGGCCCCTCTCCGTGGATACGCGCCTCCGCCGATTGGAGGCCGCCGCCTGTCTCTAGGCAACAATTACCCTCGGCGCCCCCGTGGAGAGACGGGGAGAATTCAGCCTCCCGGTCAGGTCGAGAGGACCGAACGCGGCTGCCACGGCAGCATCGTCGCCACGGCAGCATCGTCGCCACCGCAGCATCATTGCCATGGCAGCACTGTCGCCGCCGCAGCACCGTCGCCACGGCAGCACCATCACCACCGCAGCGCCGCAGCTGACGACCGCTAACAGGAAAAGCGTGCAAAGTGGCTGTCTCCCGCATTCAAAGTTTTTCTGAGAACAAATAAAACAGCCCGAACGGCTGAAAAACTAAGATTAAAGAGAACTAAAGAGGTAAAAAGCTGTGGAATTTAAACTGAGCCACCAGGGAGGCATCAGCGCGATTTAAATCTCTCGCGCAATTGCCACTGCTGTAATGGCAGACACTGCATTTACATAACCCACTAGAAAATACCTTGGACAGTGTGAAAGGGGACTATTACATTAGCATTCCTCTGTGTTTAATCTTACTTTTTCGAACACAGGGAGATGGGAAATCTTGCTCGAGTGAAAAACAATGCTGTTGGTGTTTACTGAGGGTGTCAGTGCGAACGCTTGCCTCGGATCATTAAGAGACACATCGGGGAAGGGCGGCGTAAGCAACAGACGTCAAACGGCACGGTGAGAATGCAGACCGCGAGTCTCTTCCTCAGCGCGGCGCACGAGGCACCCGTTTTCTTACCCTGAAGCGGCGCGGATCCCGCGGTCTGCGGCTAGCCTAGCAATGCAGCCAAGCGCGAACAGGGTTTAACCCAGGCACTTGTACCAAGAGAAAAGATTCGCTGCGTGCAGAGGTAGGAGGAACGTCGCTTCTGGGGGTGTGTCAATCGGATCAAGCAGTGGATTGCAGTTCTGGTGCAGCTCATTGCAATTTTTCCGATCTATCTGGCCTGTGATTTGCACACTGGCCACCTGCCTGCTTAGACCAGGTTGATGACTTAAACTGCAGCCCAGCCCAGCCCAGCAAGGCGGATTGCTAATTTTGGGGCTTTCCAATGGATTGTGCGCATTATATAAAAAGCCAATCAACGGTGCAATTTGACTTTGAAATAAATCCCATAAGAAGGAAAAATGCATTTTTTTGCATTTATTGTTCACTTTTTTATTATAAAAAAAAAAAAAATCATTTTCATTCCTGTATTAATTTCTGTTATTATTATATAATTAACTTTAGTTTTTTAATGGCTGTTCTTATACTGAACTGTGTCCTGGGGGTACTGCGTTCCATTCCTTTTCTTACTTCTGTCTAGAAAGATGACAATAAATGCACCTGAACTTGAACAATCTTTTCATTTTAATTATATGCCTGCAGTTAAAATTAATGTTTGCACCACGATGCCCCAAGAACAACATTCATGTGAATAGTTCCAAAAAAACTTATCTTCATAAAATGCTGAACTGTTGCCTAATTAGGCTGGTTACCCCTACATACAGTATGCATCATAGCAGGCCTAATATAAAAGTGGCTATGATTGATGTGTGCATGATGCTCCTGTGAATTAAGCAGGCTTGAGGATTTGAAGAAGATTTGACCAATCCCTCAGGAGAAGGATTAGACTGTTTGATAAGAGAGAGAAGGCTCCGCTGTATTTCTGTGGACATACATCTATCCTTTATGGCCACTCTTTATTTCAATTTGTACGCATAATGGAGTACGTAATTGCTCGCCGCAGGTTCAGAAGGTATAAAACCCGGATTTTTAAGTGCTGACGGACCTTCTGTGACCTGACTGTGGAGGGGAGAGTGAAAAAAGCTGCATCTGTCCCGTGCAGTACTGCAGGAGGTCTGCGGGATGGTTTGCGGCTGACATCAAGGGCACCACAACAGATTTCAGCCTGACAGCAGTCCTTTCTGGCCACTGGTTCATTCCAGCATACCATCAGTTTGGTGGCTGGCGTGAGACCAGAGCGCTGTCACTTCAGCTACAGCCGGCTCAGATCTGAACAAGAATGTCTGAGAAAATGTGGATTTCCCAGGGGTTTGGGTGCTATCAATTGCAGACGTGCAGCTGTGTACTCCCTTTACCCAGCCACTCACCTATGTGAACTGAAAGGGAGACCGCTCCATTAACATTCAGGTAATCTGTGATGCAATTTAACTGGTGATACAGGAGGAAGGGATCAAGACTGTCAGATAATATCCCTGTTATGCTTACACTGCATAAATACGTGCACGTACACTTGCGCAAGGAGGGCATAAACTTGGCACATACCGTATATTCACTCTTGTATACCTAGCTAATTATTGATAAGGCAACCATGGTATCTCTAACTCAATTACATTGACGTCTGCTAGTTAGCTCTTATACGGCAAACGAAGGAGGTGTGTTGACCAAACGTGATGCTAAAGTGGCAATGTTTCTTTTGGACAATCTGTAATATTTTGTTGAACTGGCTTCATATCGTACCATTTTTGTCTGGAATTCACTCTTACAAATTAGTTATTAATGGCGAAACGTGACTATAGGGACAGAAACATGTTATAATACTGTATCTAATCTCACATTAGGGGAGAATAGGGCAAAACCTAATGCAGGGTAAAATGTAACACAGACTTTTTAGGCAGATGCATCGAGCTTGAATGACTTATTTTAGGTTAAACACACAGAATTACCATCTCTTTGTCTCCAGTGAATGGCAGGAGAGTTCAATAGATGTTTTATATAAGATCCAACTCCGGCTTGAACATTGGCTATACAGAGTGTCATTTGACATACAGATGTCATGTTTGTTTGTTCTCTTTTCCGGAGCAGTGTGGGCAGGAGATGGGAGGGGCCTTTGTGCCACTCCCGGTCAGTTAACCAATCAACACAGAGGATGTAGGAACAATTTGCTACACCCACGATAATGGCCTGTTGAGCTTAAAGGGTAAGAACTCAGTGGATTTATATATATATATATTTTTTAAATGTATTGCAATATTTTTCCAGTAAAAAATCATGTTTGGCAGACCTTGTGGGATAATATAAAATAGCTGAAAAACAGTGTAATAGGGAAGCTTAAATTAACTGGCCGTCCAAAGTTCATTCTGTCACAGGGGACGGGGGGGCGGGGTGCAAATTGAGTTTCCTGTAAAAACCCGGCCTGTCAGAATCACTTACTGGGTGGGATGACGTCAGAGAGCCTTGGGGAACCGATCAGTAACGACGCAGGCGCAGTGACACTCAGCCACTCTACACTTCCCAATAATTACATTGATTCCCCAATCCACGCCCGTGCACCATGGTATTAATGGCAATTAAATATTTATAGTGGAGGTTATAATGTAGCACAGGACAAGCGTGGGGGGGGGGAGTTAGGAAACTGAGGTCAAACAGCAGAGAACCCCCCCCCCACACTCCAGCCAGCCCCGCCCCTTTCTCCTACACTGGCTGCTCTCAGGATGGCTGTTTGTGCACACCAGTGATTTATTAAAAGGCGTAGGCCCGCCCACATGTGCATTAGTGGGGTTTAATGGGCGGTGGGGGAGATGTTCGGTAAGACAGTTTCAAAATAACCGCCATAAATTAGAAGCAGGCTAATGCCACCTCCCCCCAGCCGGACCATCAGCGGGCGATGGCGGTCGGTCGGTTGGTCACGGCCCCCTTGGGACCACAGAGGGATAACGGGGGGGGGGGGTTGTGGGACGTGTTGCCGGACCGCGATTCGGCACGTGCCGGCGTTCGGGGCCTCCCGTCCACCGGGTGGCGCTGTGCTGAGGAAGGCGCGGCCGGGGGGGAGTTGGGCCGAGCGCCGAGGCCAAAAGTGCGAGGCCGGCGCCTTGGGGCTTTCCTCTCCACCGGCTCCGCGCCGCCACGCATGAGCGCAGACAATTAAAACGAGCAGCCTCCTCTCACCAAAAGGGCTCAGCCATTTGATATTAATTGAAGGTCTGGCTTCATTTGGGACAAGGAATGCTAAATTACAGAGAGCACGGGGCGCCTTGGAAACAGAGCACCATTTCACAACCCACCGCTTTGAGGGGTGTTTGATCCCCATGCCATTACTGTAATGGCAAAATAAAACAAATCGCAACAGAGACCGTAAGCCTGCGTGCTTAAAATAAGACTCACGCAGAGGAAGCGGGGACATGTGTTCTAGAGCTTTCCCAAAAGACCCCGCTTCCCCCTCAATCGCAGTTAATAACTATTCGCCCTCGGATATGAATGAAGCTTTGAACCCTTTCATTTGGGGCCTTATTATTGACTTTGTTCAGATTCTTTGCATATTCACAGGCACTGAATTATATGACACGGCAACAAAAAGAAAATAACATATTCTTCTAAGTTATGATAAGAGCACTTCCTTGAAGAGTTTACAACCTATAATGATTTGAGAATTACTTCAAGTGAGTGGCATATTATGCTAGTCATTTTTTAGTCCATTAAAAGCAGCTACATCATAGGACTGCCAACTGTCCCATATTACCCAGGATGTCCCATAACTAGGCCACAATTCCCTGTCCTGTATGGGATGACATATAAAACCAGGCAGATGTGACCTAAAAATAAAATCCTTGCAGGAAATCTCCTTAAATCTGGCCTAGGTGCACTGCCTGGGGCCACAGGTAGAGGACACTTGTCCAGCCTCATGTAACAGTTTGATCCTGATCGATCACCATAGAACATCGCTCTAAATTAGCATGCTAATTTTCTAAATATAAGGAACGGTTACCTGCACATCTCCTTATAAACCTTTGGGAGAACATTGCTGCTAGTACAACTATGGATTATGTCCACTGAGTGATTATGACTTTAAAAATAAACATTATGAATAAGACATTGCACGCATAACATCTTATTCAACAGACAAAGCTAATGTCAGTTACGGGAAACACCATCTGTTTACCAGTTATTGAACTGTGAAAACAAACACATTCTGAAGGCAAATTGCCCGGCCCACGTACTGTAGCTCACAACACGTAGAATCATGCTCGTAATCAGCTTTAAGTGGACATTGAGTCTCTGCTTTTAAAGATCCATACCACTTCTCAGCGTCTGCTTCACACAGAGTGGAATTGCGTGGACTTTTTTTTTTTACTTTGTTGACCTTGAGTGGGGAGAAATTCTGCGTCGTGTCCACACACAATGGGTCTCTCTCCTTAAAGCTGCTGGCTGACTCCTACAAAGTGGGCCCACTCTTACTCCATACTTTCGGCCACCCGCAGAGGCTCGCCCCGTGGCACTTTGTTCGAGAATGAGGTGAACACCCAAAAGGCTAAAAATGTTCCTCTGCTTTTTCCAAGAAAAGAAAAAAAAAAAAGTGTTTTTGAGAACTTGTGAGAAAATAAGAAAGTTCAGAGTGAAAATGCTAGCGGTGAAAAAAAACAGCTTTTTTTTATTCCAGACCAGGCAGCTGATGGACAAATTGCTGCCAGAGCAGAACGGTCCACTGAAAGTGGATTCGGCGCAGTTCTGTGACTCTGTCAGCTCGTACGTTGACAAATGGTTTGCTTTTTCCCCCGGAGAATGTAATGATGAAGCTGAATCCCATTGGCCTGTTTGAGGAGCTCTTTCTCTAACCTACTGTAGAGTAGGTGACGGTCACGCTCAAATTGACAGAAACTGTAAATATGGACAAACTTGACCTGGAGTTCGCTTCCAGCCGTGGAGAAATAGATAACTAAAGATAGGATATAAAACCAGCCAGCAAGTGATTTATGGCCATTTTTTTCAAAAATATGGGAGCAATTGAGCAACTTGTTCCTGATTGTGTCCAAGCCTGGTTCAAATACCAATCCGTTTTATTAAAAATATATTTTTGTGTATTTCACTTATTTGAAAATATATTATTGTACTTTTATTATTATTATTGCTGATGTTTGTGTTAATAATAATAATAATAATAATAATAATAATAATAATAATAATACTTCACACACTATTAAAATAATATTTTAAATCAAATTATAAGAGTATTTATACAATTTCTAAATAACAGTCCCCATCCCCTACACTAATAATAGAAATAAATATATTTGATTGGTTATGATTATTTGATCCCCGTCTGATTGTATAATCGGATCTCAGTGTTCTAGGCCTAACCTCCTTTGTCAAGAGAATTATTTTCATTTATAACCATTAAGTCGTCAGAATCAAGAAAAAAAATAGTACAGAGAGCATCAAAAGTAAACTTAAAATGTTCAAGTTTAAAGGCTAAAAAAAGCAATACTTTGTGAAAACAAATGAAGCAGTATCTGCGTGACACACTGCAAGCCGACTGAATTTATTTTGCACAGCTTGAAATTTAACAATAAATTACGTGAAGAAGAAAACAATGGGCCGGCATTTAAAAACGAAGACACATCGATTAAGGGCTAAGAGCTACACCGATGATGGCCTCGAACAGCGACTGAATGTCATTCAAGATTTAAGAGACGCACTCTTCAGTGCAAACATTACGTTGGAAATAGAGGACAGTGTTAAACGATGTGCATTTTTAAACAAGGATGTAATTAACAGGGGCGGTGGGAGGGGGATGATTCCATCGACTCAACAGCTTTGACAGTATGTGCCGTAGACCGTTACTTTGCGTGAAATAAGAATTCCAGAACTGACAACATTTCTGTGGTCACGGACAAATCAACAGATGGTACAGACATTATGGTAGACAATTATGTCCATCGCAACCAATAGGAAAGTTCATCGCTGATACATTGTACCGAACTGCCGTGAATTACTCTTAGGTTGCAGATGTTTTTATCCCCGATTTGTGGAAATGGACAGAGCTGGTCCTGACCTCCCTGGGGCCCTAAGCAAAATTCTGCTAAGAGGCCCGCCTACCTGACCCGTGAGCCATTTAAACCATTTGCCATTGCTACCATTGCCAGTGCTCCCACTACAGTCCTCCCTCCTTTAAAACAGTTTGCTCTATCTGTCAGTCTAAGAATAAGAACATTTAATCAGTAGTCAATGGCAATCCATTGCTTTCCATTCCATTAGTCCAGAGTTGTAACTAAACTTTGACTGAAAGACAAGATAATCATTGTCTTGTTTTAAAATTATGTGCGCCTATGAGGAGTGCCATCGCGCTCATATATTGTCTGGACTGGACCCCACAGAGGTTGCTGCTGGAAAGCGCGAGTTTCATTTCGTGCATGCGCATATGAACGCATGTTCACGCGCGACGCGGTTATCTTTTCTGAGCTGCAGTTTATAAACACAGCTGCCCGTTGGTGTTTATCAGACGTAATAATTAAGCATTATAAAACGGGTAGCTCAAATCAAGCAATCTGATTGGTTCATAGCCGTGGTATATAAACCATATACCACGGCTATGATGTCTAATTCCTTTGCACAATTCAGTATCACTCTGCGCCTGAGGAAAAAAAAAAGTTTTAAAACTATTTAAATTGGATTGTGTCTATTACTTTAATATTGCCATACTTGTGGCGGTGACCGTTTTATAAAAGCAATACCTCACTTAAAGCCGTGATTAATTCATTATAAAGGGACACCTTTTGTTACCCTCCCCTTTTCAATGTCCAATTTATGGCAACATTGAATCACGGTTGTAGGCCAGTTACTGGCTTCATTTAGGAATGCCAACCACACTGCAAAATACACAATCGTCCTTTATTTTGACAGTAGAATAGGCGTTCCATATTTAAGTCATGGCTACGGGATGCATTTTCATCCGTATCTTTGTAAACGATTGCATTACATATTAACCGCTGCTTTGAATACAATTAATAGTTAGCTAGCTAGCTAGCTAGCCGGGATAACAATCATGCCTTGAGACCATTCTGACCTAAAACCCAGAATTTTAATATCGGCTAGGTGACAACACTGACAAGTGACGGTGAACCTGAAGATAGCTGGCATTCAAACCCGGTTTCAGAGGGTCTTGGAGAAACGCTATGTCTACACTGCGAGACCGCAACATTTTAAAAAGCAAGACAGGGCTAGGGAGATTAATTTGATTGAGTTATGGTTTCATGCAGTTTTCTTAAATAATGTAATGGAAAAAATTACAAAATGCTAATTGTATGGTATAAAATGAGAAGGAACTATTTTTCTCGATGGAATCGTTGTTTTCATAGAATTAACAACCAGAGGTTTTTGCTTAACAACGGTGCAAATAGAACGACCAACGAGAGTTTTGCTTGACAACGGTAAAATAATACGGGACAGCCCGTCGTGGTTTATTCCTTATGTATTTCACTCTCACTATTGTCAGGCACAAAGTCACAGAACACAGCCCTGGAAGTGGCTGGCAAGCAAGACACAGACAGACCAGATGCACTGCCCAGCTATAGGTTAGCAAGACAGACATACTAGAGAGAGATGCACTGCAAGCTAGCACATCAACTTAACGTTACTGTTATTTGCTGACATCAAACTTGGAGAGGAGAGAACGCAAGATTACCTGATTGCTGTTCCCGCAATTCACTCTCATGGTTTTTTTTTTTTAGTTTCACGTCATCCTCTCATCTAAGTTGTGAACACTGACACCCGCTTTGACACGACGGGGCCCTTGCGTAATTTGCGGGGCCCTACGCAACTTGCGTAGGGAGCGTATAGATAACCGCTCCTGTTAATCACTGGAAAGGGAAAAGAGTCCTGCAGACATGATCCGGTGGTCATGACGTGGTCTGAAGTCATGACATCAGAATTCACAAAACCTAAAATGTAACTGAACACCTTACAAATGAATGTCATGTACTTACTCAGCAGATGCGACGTTTGCCACAGACAAAACAATAAAACCGCCAATGCATCTAAGCTTTCAGCGCAGAGCTGCAGAGAAACGCACAACGCATTACAACCCCGACAAACTCAAATAATAAACCGCTTTCCTATCAACCAGCTCACGGATTTCTTCAGGCTGTCAGGATTTTTGATCCCAGGCAAGTGTGCAGACTCAAAACGTCAGACCAGGGAGCACACTCAATTCTGGGCTCTGATGGAAACTGAAAATCGAGCCGGGCAAGTGCAAATTATTTCTCCGGGTGAATTCTGGGATGCAGCTGAAGAAATATTTCCAAACCTTGCTCAAAAGGCGAAACGATTGTCTGTGATGACTCAGTCGAAAGATGTGTGTCTTCCAATGGGCATTTTCACCAAGCATCATGGCAAAGGAGGTTGCTAACCAACCGGCCACGATAAAACACAATAACAGAGTTTTCATTTGAACTTTTTTCGTGAGTTTTGTACACCACTTTCATTTCATTTATCTTTTTTTTCAAATATATCTCAGCTGCAAAATATATTCTGTTTACTAATGTGATTTATTTTGCTTCACTTTTTGTGCATGTTAAATGTTATATAACTTCTCTCGTTTCTCAAGTGGGCATTTAGAATACTGCGCGATGTCCAAGGTATTGAGTAAACTGAATTTAACACATCAATGTCGCTTGTAAACTTCCATCGTCCATCATTGTCTGTGCTTAATTAGTAGCAATTACCTTATCAACTTAGATGATTGAAGTGGTGCAAATTGGGTAATTGTTTGAGAAGTGGCTCGACAAGGAGAACGTGGCGACCTCTAGATCATGGCTAACTGAGGTACGAGGATGTGAGAAAACGAGGATGAACAAACTCGTGGCCCTGGCTATTTCAACGGCTAAAAGTGAAAACTCTAATTTCCAACCTTGGACTAATTCTACATTATCGGGACATAACTGTCAGCTTATTGAGTTTTTTCATTGGCCATCTCCTTTACCGAGATCTCCACCGTTCTCTAACTACAAAATCGCTTGGATTTTACACACAGTTCCCAAAGCTGCGACCGCAGCAGCCGTATGAAAGGAAATCTCGGCTGCGTCCAGACGTGTGTGTTTGGGAAGTCTCCTGTGGCGTCGAACGGGTTTTCGCTGGCCCTGCTTTCCGCGGTCTGAACGGCGCGTAGTTCGTTTCGCGGGCGAACTCGCCACCACGTGCTAAAACCGCGCCGCCGCCGCGTCCTGTGAAAAAGCCCCGGGCCGGGTCCTCGCCGGAGCCCTCCGGCCGGGATTCGGCAGCGATAATGAGGATACGAGCGTGTGCTCTCAGGCCTGTTCGTCTCGGGTTTGCGTGTAATGAGGGGGCGGAGGAGGAGGCGGAAAGGTCAGCGCTGTCTCTCTGAACGTGAGACGGGGCGATGCTCAAACGGCGGAGCGCTCGCGTCTCCCTCTCTCTAATGCCGCCAGAGCGCGCCGTGCAATCGCAGCCTTTACAGTCATTTACTGTACCCTGTCAGTTATTCTCTCACAGTCGCCGCGGCTTTCAAGGAGAGGATCGGGAAGAAGGGGGAACCTGCAAAGTCACAGCAAAGAGTGGGTACAGCAAACAGCGTGCTCACACACACACGTGTACATGCATGTACACATGCACACATACACGTACACATGCATATACACATGCACACACACACAAACACATGCATAAACACATGCACACGCACATGTACACATGCATATACACATGCACACACACATGTACACATGCATATACACATGCACACACACATATACACATGCACATACACACGTACACATGCGTGCACACACACACACATGTGTACATGCATGTACACATGCACACACACACACACACATGCATATACACATGCACATACACAAGTACACATGCGTGCACACACACACGTGTACATGCATGTACCCATGCACACACACGCACACATGCATGTACACATGCACACATGCATATACACATGCACACACACAGGCACACGTGCATATACACATGCACACACACGTACACATGCATATACACATGCACACACACACGCACACATGCATATACACATGCACACACACATGTACACATGCGTGCACATGCATATACACATACACATGCATGCACACACACACACGTGTACATGCATAAACACATGCACACACACACATACATATACGTGCACATGCATAAACAAATGCACACACACACACACACACACACACACATGTCCCGGGATACAAACATATACATACACACACACAACACACGTGCACACACATACACACACACACTCATGCGCACACTGTATACACACAGCGATCTCCATAATGTTTTGGAAAAACATAGTTCTTATTGATTTGGCTCTGTACTCCAAAATTTTAGATTTGTAATCAAACAATTCATACATGCTTAAAGTGCAGCTTCTCAGCTTTTATTTAAGGGCATATTTATACACTAGGTTTTCACTGTGTATAAATTACAGAAGTTTTTTATACACAGCCCCCCCATTCCAGGGTATCACGTTGTTTCATATTAATATTAATGTTATGTAAATGAAAGTAGTTGTGTTTAGTACTTTGTCGCATATCCTTTACTGAAGTCTGCGACCCGTAGACGCTACCAGGCGCCGAGTGTCTTCTCTGGTGATGCTCTGCCAGGCCTGCACTGCAGCCGTCTGCAGCTCCCGCTTGTTTCAGGCCTAGTTATACCGTGTTCTCTGAGGCATTTTAAATGCATGTTCAGTTGGATCAGGTGACTGACTTCAAGTGAAGAATTTTCCAGTTTTTGCCTTTGACAAAAAAAAAAAACTCCTTTGTTGATCTTGCTGTAGGATGAAGTGCTGTCCAGTGAGTGAGCCAGCACCTGTGGCAGCCATACATGCCCAAACCATAGCACCCCTGCCACCATGTTTCAAAGAAGAGGGGGGTGCTTTGGATCTTGGGCATTTCTTTTTAGCCTCCACGCTTTGCTCTTGCCATCACTCTCATAGTGAATCTTTGTCTCACCTGTCCACAAAACCTTATTCCAGAACCTCATTTAAGAACTGCAGGCTCTTTTAGGTACTTCTTAACAAACTGCAACATGGCCATCCTGTTTTTATGGCTAACTTGTGGTTTGTACTTTGCTGTGTACCATCTGTTCATGAAGTCTCCTGCAGACAGTAGTCACTGACACTCCCACGTCAGGCTCCAGAAGATTGTTCTGATCTGTTGGACAGGTGTTTGGGAATTTTTCTTCATTATGGTGAGAATTTTTCAGTCATGAACTGTAGAGGTCTTCCTTAGCCTAAAAAGTCATTTTACTGTGCTCTCTTTCTTCTTAATGATGTTCCAGCTGATTTTGATACACCTAAGGTTTGGCCTATGTTTCTGACAGCTTTTTTCTTATTTCTCAGCATCATAATGTCCTCCTTGCTTTTCATTGGCACAACTGGTCCTCATGTTGACAAATGCCAATAACAGACTCCGAAGGCAATCAAAAGGCTCGAATCAAAACTGCATGATAAAAGTAGTCTTATACCTGCACTAAGGAAGCAATTGAACACACTTGACTTATCACCTGTGAAGCCATTTATACAGTTATGCATAAACAGCTGAAATTAATGAAACTCAGGCAGAACTGATGGCTTTAGTACAAACTGTCTTGACACACCATGCCAAACTGACTCTGCTGCAATCCCACATTTACCTGTTTCTCTCCCTGGTCCCCAAAAATCCCTCCCAGACCACTGGCAACCATACACCCCTTAGAACACAATCCCTTAGAAACCAACATTCTCCCCTGCCCAGTTATCTTCTGTCCCCTTTTCTTTTTGAATATATAACTTTATACAGGAGGTAAAGAGGGACAAGACTAGAATGTTATGATATATACATATATATTTTAATTGTCAAAAACTGGCTCTAGGAGTAGAGATTGCTGGTCCCTCATGTGCTGTGATCCCTCAATTTATCATTGATTGGTACAACCTGAGCACACACACACATACAGACATACACATACACACACACACACAAACACGCACACACACAAGCACACACACACGTGCACGCATGCACACACAAACACGCACACACAAACACATGCACACATATACACACGTACACACACTCACACACGCACACACACAAACACGCACGCACACACACAAACACGCACACACACACACAAACATATGCACACACAAACACGCACACACACACGTGCACGCATGCACACATACACGCACGCACACACACAAACACGCACACACACACACAAACACATGCACACACACACACACAAACACACACGCGCGCACGCACACACACACGTGTGCACACGCGCGCACATACACGCTCGCATACACGCACACACACAAACATGCACGCACACACACACGTACACACACACACAGTATTTGGGATAGGTATAATCAGGTCATATGGGAACAGAGCGTCCCACTCCCTGTGGCCCTTTCTAACAGGCCCTGTGTTCACCGCCTGCATCTCACCACGGCCAGATTGGAATTAGCGTATCGCATCCTAATTAAGATATCTCCCAGACTTTCTCAAAGCGACTGCGAGCCCTCAGGGGTGCTGGCTCCAGATGGTTCTGTCTTTTCCGAGGCGGGTATCCAGCAGTTTGGAATGGGTGGGTCAGAGCAGAGGGGTGGGGAAGGGTTTGTGTTTTGTCGCGTTTTTGATTATTCATCGCAGGGGAAGCGTGGATGCCAGTTGGTTCAGTCTTGCATGCATAAGAAATGGGCAACAGAGCTCGGCGTGGCATGGGCCAGGCCTGGGTGGAGCCCTAGCTGGCTCGTACCATTGAGGAAAAAGGGGGGGCCTCTGATGAACATTATTGCCATTTTCGGGGATTTCATTAAGTGCCACATATTTAAAGGCTGGCTATTGCTTTGTTTAATTAACGAGTTTCTCTTTCTTGTGCGTTGGCAGAAAAGCAAGCCTTTCCTCAGTTTCTGCAGAAAGCAGAAAGCTTTTTTTTTTTTTTTCAGAATGAAAAATAGAGTTTACCTGTGAATCTCTACCACCTCAATTTCCTTCAAGAGCACAATCCATTTATGTTTCTATAATTAAATCTAATGAATATATATTTGACATTTTAATTGCAACTTATTGCCAGCCAAAGTGAAAATGGGCATGCCTGCGATCCTCTGTAAAGTCTTGTTTACAGAAAATATAGTTGCCAGCTCCCCTTATTGCACTTATTAGGCTAAGTTCACACACAGCATGGTAATGACTAAATAAAGCTGTACTGTTAGAGTCGTGCTAGAAGCAGTAAAAGAAAAGAAAAACAGTTGCTAATTCTAGTTCCTAAGGAAATAGGAATAAACTTACATATGTGCACTAGCAGAAATATTTATCAAATGCTAGTGACACAACTCTCTTGGGATAACTCTTTGTTTCAAGAATTAGTAGATTACTGACAAGAGGTAAAACATTATCGACAGAATGTGGCATCTCTGGCTGCTCCCCCAAATTGCAATAACAGTGTTGCACTGACACACTAATGTTGAAACTGTCAGCAGCGAAACAGGCCTCTTTCTGCAAACCGCTCCATAGTGTTTACACAGCATGGAGGGGCGTTGTGTATAATTTATTTATTTTGCTTCTGGCAGATAATGTTCTAGCTCCACTCAGTAGGGTGTGTATGAACAGGTGCATGCCTGCGCCAGCCACCGCGGGCTTGTCGGTACTGTGCTCGACGCGTGTGCGAATGGATGATTAATCTGGACACAACTGCTGATGTTTAATAGTCAGGCTATGAAAAGGTATCTTTGAGCATACAGCATCGTTCCTCTAATAAAGGAAAAAATGGGTCCATCTTTAGCGTCAGCGCATCTGAATTGGAACGACTCGTTTTATGAATGCTGTTTGTTAAGCTCTGACGCCTCGGCGAGCTGTTTTCCTGCCAGTGTGAGAAAGGATCGATCGACCTCACGTTGCCCACACGTGCACGTCGACTTCCAGGGGACGTAGCGCTAGCGATGCACAGCGCTATATACCTGTGTGGCGCTAACGGTAGCAGCACGCTACGTCTGAGGGAGCTGAGCGGCTGAATGATTCCCCCGGCTGAAGGAATCCACCTCTCCCTTTAAATCAGATGGGAGAAAAGCCACTGCGCTCGACCCATTGAAGGAATCCCAACATGCTTTGTACCGTAAACTTTCCAGTCCCCGTCTCTAATCGCTCTTGCTCAATCTTTTGATGGTGTCTTTTTGGAGATACTATGCACGGCCTGTCTTTTAGGTTGCTCGAGATATAAAAGAATTGTCTGTTCACACACACACACACACACACATATATTCTCGCACACACACACACACATATATATATATTCTCGCACACACACACACACACACACACACACAGTTGCTAACTTCTGATAGAAATCTCCTGCTAAGCAAGAGAAAACATGTTTAACATTATCTAATTAAATGCTTGAGTTTCCGGAACCATTTCAGAAATGCCAAAAGCGTGAATTTTAACGAGAAAGCAAAACTGCTGATCTACTAAAGAAGCGGAATAATGGTGAGGGAATTGATCTATTAGCATTCTCTTAATGAATACAGACACGTTTCAGAGGTCTAAACGACGTCTTGGTCATTTTTATTCGATTGAACGCCCTCAAGTACCTACACATCAGCATTGTTCCAACGGCTTTGATTCAACTCAAATGGAGTGCAAATTCCGTCCAAGTCTGAACAGTGCAACTGACAGTAAACATCTTGAGTCTCTCCTGCAGATAACTGATCGAAACAGTAATCAATTAACATTTATAACACAATCCTTCGTGCCGACAAGAATAGGTTATAATTATTTACTCTTAGCTCCATTTTTAGTCTCCAGAGGGCAAGGGAGTAAATATCACAGCAGCCGTACGCAACAGGCTTCAAGAGCAGAATTACAGAGGCTTCACTGCAAGATTCAAAAAGGCCTGGTAGGCTAATGAAGACTCTACAGCTGATGACCGAATCATTTTTACCATAATGAAGAAAAACCCAGAAACTCCTGTTCAACAGATCAGAAGCACTCTTCAGGAGTCAGGGGTGGATGTGTCAGTGAGTACTGTCCACTGAAGACTTCACAAACAGAACTACAAGAGGTTACACTTCAAAAAGCAAACAACTAGGTAGCTGAAACAAAAGGGATGGGCATGTTACAGTTTGCTCAGATGTACCTGAAACAGCCTACTGAGTTCTGGAAAAAGGTCTTGTGAACAGATGAGTCCAAGACTCACTTGTATCAGAGTGATGGCAAGAGCAAAGTGTGCAGGCCAAAAGGAACTGACCAGGCAACGTTTTTCCGATCTTCTGTCGACCAATTTTGGTGATCGCCTGCCCACTGTAGCCTCGTCTTCCGGCCATTAGCTGACAGGGGTGGAACCTGGTTTGGGTTTCTGCTGCCATAGTCTCACCTTCAAGCCGCTGTTATTTGGGCATCTGTGGCCTTTCTGTTAGTTTGAACAAGCCTGTCCGTTCTCCTGTACTCTCTCATTAATGAGGTGTTTTCGACCACAGAACTGCTGCTCACTGGATGTTTTTTGTTGAATACACCTTTTTCTGTAAACTCTGGAGACTGTAGCGCATGAAAATCCCAGGAGGGCAGCTGTTTCTGAGATGCTGGAACCACTGTCAGTCGCTTACAGTAAATGACACATCTTGTCTAGTCAAATGTTTGGTTGGACAAAAAACTAAAATTCTTCACCATTTCATCATGTCTGCATGCTTTTTATGTTGAGTTGCAGCCACATGATTTGACGTTTGAAGAAGCAGGCTAGTTGCTGTAAGGCAGGGATCAGCAACTCACGGTCCTCGAGGGTCGAGAACTGCTGGTTTTCCACCCTCCCTTTGCATGGGAGTCAGGTGTGAAGACAGTCTGGCCAATCAGTAGCACTAATTACCCGGGAGAAAAGAAAACCAGGGCTGGATTTGGATTCGAGGGCCAGAGTTGATGATCCCTGCTTTAAGGAGTAGTTGAACCTAATAAAGAGGCCGGTGAATGTATATGCACACACACCTAAACTGCAGAAAGCAATCTGCAAAAATGTATTTCTAATTAACAATTTCTAATTACTTTGGCAAATACTGAGCTAAGTTTAATGCAATTTTACTGCTGCCATTTTCTTCTGTGCGATTCAGAAAGCTCGGTGCCAGTAACCCCACTCATCAATTGAGGAGGAGAGGAAATGATTTAGTTGACCAATTAAACTGGAGAATGATTAGACGGTCCAATTAAGAGAGCCTTATTGGGTATTTTGCTGGGTCACCTGGGAACACCTCTGCCCCGTGTGATAAGTGGCATGCAAATTTAATGAGCGCAATACTTTAGCATCTGAGAAAGAGCCTCTCTCCAGCCTGAGCACTAGGACAGCCACCCACGACGTTCAGAGAGATAACGGACCCCCTGCTGACCCGTGTCTCCCCACCGCAGCTCGGCTGTCGCCCGTCCCGGCGCAAACCCAATGCCGCCGCCTGGCCTATTTTCAGCTGTACGCAGCGAGAGAAGGCATGCGTGGGCACTAATGGACCTGAAGCACCTATAAGGGTGTTATTGCAGGATATGGGCGCAACACTGCAGTCTCTGCAAATGAGGCCTTTCATCTGATTGGTTCATGGATCCTCCACACGTCTCAGATACGAGATGGAGTTCTTTATTTAACTAGGGAGAGGCCAATTGTGAGCAAAGCACTCTTTTACAATGGTGCCGTGAGAATACATCAAAGTAGCATTAGAATATTACAGAAATAGAGCGAACAAGAAAAAAGCGTTGATATGCACCAGCTACAGTATATGTATTGGCATTAGTCTACATTTATTAGATTTTAGAATGTTAAATTGAAAATTTGTGAAATTATACCTAACTGAACTGACCACTGTACATAAATCAATTGACTTTGGAAAAAAAAGAAAAAAAAACAAGAATATTTTAAAAACTCTTTCCATAATTTAACAGGGAAAATGTGAATTACATTAAGGCTAATGGAGGCAATTGCTATTTGCACAAAATGTCTGCTGTACCTTGGCTTAATTTAAAAAAACATGAAGCCCATGTGCAAATCCTTGAGTCTTAGCTGACTGCAACGCATGGCACTTCCTCAGGATACATGATGCCCTGTTTTCCAACAGAAAAGTAATTTGGGACCACCGATCAAGGTGATTGTTTCTCTGCAAAGTGAAAGTGCTTATTTGTCATGCTACAAGGTACACTCACTGGGGCATTCTAATGGAAACACAGCTATTGATTAAAACAACACATTCACTTGTGGTGGGGGGGGGGTTCTGCCTGTTGGGGTCATGGGTTGCCAGGTCGCAGACCTACAGTTCTCTGGTGTATCACGCCATTGACAGGGTCACCTTATTACAGCACCTTATTGACATTAAAGGAAATTGTAAAACATTGGCTCTAATATCAGAACAGCACTGGTACTGGCAGTGCAGGAGCAAATTAGGATCAAACTACCCAGAAAAAAATCACACCCAAAAGAGCTTATGGTTCATCAGCTGAGACATAAACAAAAATAAATAAAGAATTTGAAACATACACATTTCTGGGAAGGGGGAGGGGGGAAAGACAAATGTTTGGAAATCGTGCTGGTTAATGGATTGCAGAAATGGCTGGGCCCTCAGGGAATCCACCCTTGTTAAGATTTTAATTCAGCCCCAGTCGGAGTTTTATCAATATTTAAAAGTGTGTGGCCCGGAGCCTTCTCTGCTTAAAAACCATCAAATATGCACTCCACACCCGAAGTATACACTCTGAATATCCTGCTCTCTAAAAGCACGTACAGCAGCGGTATTGTGACAGCTGTCGGATAATCCATTAGATGCAGGAGAGGCCGTGTTCACACATTTTTAGAATTTCATATTTCTAGCATTTATTATAATGGATTTTGTTACGAAGAGAAAAACAAAAAAAAAACAAATTATGTAATTTTGGTTACTTGTATAAGACTTTTTGAAGACACGGCCTATTGTTTATTGGGAATAGTTATTGCAATGCTCAGATTACCGGAAACATTTTTCTCTCCTAATTGCAGATGAATGCAAACGATTTTACAGTTAGTTTTGTAGATAAGGACGACTGGTGTGCGCAAGCACGCATATAAATCTGAATAAAAGCACCGAGGGAACTCTGACACGTTGTTTTTGTTCGCCTTTGCTTTGTCATTTGAGCAATCAGGATATTTCCGTGTAACTGAAGAGGTTTTAGGAAATACCGAAGCAATTTGCGAACTGTATTGGTAATTTTCCACCAGGCTGCCATCTTGGCTCTACCGGGTGACAGGGGTTGAAAGACTGGAGACACGGCCATTTGCGTTCTTTCTCAAAGAAGCTATAAAATGTGTTTTTGGACACCTGTCGAGGGACAGCAGTATGACTGTACGGCCTCTCAGTGGAGGTGAACATGTGACCGAGATGTACTGGTGCCGATATGCAAATGAGTGTCAAACGTGCAATCTAGCACCACCCTGCATCTCCACCCTGTATCTCCACCCTGCATCTCCACCCTGTAGCACCACCCTGCATCTCCACCCTGTAGCACCACCCTGTATCTCCACCCTGCATCTCCACCCTGTAGCACCACCCTGTATCTCCACCCTGCATCTCCACCCTGTAGCACCACCCTGTATCTCCACCCTGTAACACCATCCTGTATCTCTACCCTGTAACACCACCCTGCATCTCCACCCTGTATCTCCACCCTGCATCTCCACCCTGTATCTCCACCCTGTAGCACCACTCTGCATCTCCACCCTGTAGCACCACCCTGCATCTCCACCTTGTATCTCCACCCTGTATCTCCACCCTGCATCTCCACCCTGTAGCACCACCCTGTATCTCCACCCTGTAGCACCACCCTGTAACACCATCCTGTATCTCTACCCTGTAACACCACCCTGCATCTCCACCTTGTAACACCACCCTGTATCTCCACCCTGCATCTCCACCCTGTAGCACCACCCTGTATCTCCACCCTGTAGCACCACCCTGTAACACCATCCTGTATCTCTACCCTGTAACACCACCCTGCATCTCCACCCTGTATCTCTACCCTGTAGCTCCACCCTGTAACACCATCCTGTAGCTCCACCCTGTAGCACCACTCTGTAGCTCCACCCTGTAGCACCATCCTGTATCTCTACCCTGTAACACCACCCTGCATCTCCACCCTGTATCTCCACCCTGTAGCTCCACCCTGTAACACCATCCTGTAACACCATCCTGTATCTCCACCCTGTAGCACCACCCTGCATCTCCACCCTGTATCTCCACCCTGCATCTCCACCCTGTAGCACCACCCTGCATCTCCACCCTGTAGCACCACCCTGTATCTCCACCCTGCATCTCCACCCTGTAGCACCACCCTGTATCTCCACGCTGCATCTCCACCCTGTATCTCCACCCTGTAGCTCCACCCTGTAACACCATCCTGTAACACCATCCTATATCTCCACCCTGTATCTCCACCCTGTAACACCACCCTGTAGCTCCACCCTGTAGCTCCACCTTGTAACACCATCCTGTAACACCATCCTGTTGCACCACCCTGTAGCTCCACCCTGTAACACCACCCTGAAACACCATCCTGTAGCTCCACCCTGTAGCACCATACTGTAGCACCAACTTGTAACACCATCTTGTATCTCTACCCTGTAGCACCACTCTGTAGCTCCACCTTGTAACACCACCCTGAAACACCATCCTGTAGCACCAACTTGTAACACCATCCTGTATCTCCACCCTGTAGCACCACTCTGTAGCTCCACCCTGTAGCTCCACCCTGTAACACATCCTGTAGCTCCACCCTGTAGCTCCACCCTGTAACACCATCCTGTAGCTCCACCCTGTAGCACCACTCTGTAGCTCCACCCTGTAGCACCATCCTGTAACAACACCCTGTAACACCATCCTGTAGCTCCACCCTGTAGCACCACTCTGTAGCTCCACCCTGTAGCACCATCCTGTAACAACACCCTGTAACACCATCCTGTAGCACCACCCTGTAGCTCCACCATGCAACACCACCCTGTAACACCATCCTGTAGCACCACCCTGTATCTCCACCCTGTAGCACCATCCTGTAGCACTATCCTATAACACCATCCTGTAGCTTCACCCTGTAGCACCACTCTGTAGCACCACCCTGTATCTCCACCCTGTAACACCACCCTGTAGCACTATCCTATAACACCATCCTGTAGCTTCACCCTGTAGCTCCACCCTGTAGCACCACTCTGTAGCTCCACCCTGCAGCACCACTCTGTAGCCCCATCCTGTAGCCGTGAACGAATATTTGCCCCCTTCCTCTGTTGCATATTTGTCAACTGAATGCTTTCAGATATTTAAACAAAATGTAATATTAAACAAAGGGAACCTAAAATATTTTTCAACACAAAATTCATAATAATGTTTTTTTTTTTTTTAATGAAAAAAAAGTTACCCACGTGCTATCAGAAGTGACTCTAACATACAAACAAATGATTATCCAAACAAACATTAGCTTTCTTTGTCATGTGCATCTAAACTGGCTGAAGGAGATATTTATAATGAGATTAGATATTAAATATTTCAAGCACATGAGGAAGGTGAATGTCACAGAAAAACAAAAGAAAAAAAACAGGATTTTCCAAAACTGGACCTCAAAAGAATATTGCAAGATACAGAGAAAATGGGATTCCTAACAACCATGCAAAAACTGTTAGATCACCGAAACTGGTAGATCACCATCACAAAGGCAGTACTTGAAGATTTTATCTTTAAGCGATAGGAAAAAAGACCAAGGTGTGTCCAGATACATTTGGTCATATTGTGTACTAAACAATACTATTGTCCCAAATGTTATGGTGCCCTGAAATGGGGGCTAAAAGTGTATAAAATACCATAAATAAAAGCTGAGGATGTATACTTTAACTACATGTGAACTGTGGCAAATCAAGAAAAAATACCGTTGTCCCGAACTTTATGGAGAGAGAGAGAGAGAGAGAGAGATCAGGTGCTTCTTCAAAAGGTCAGAGGTTGCCTCCTCAACTAATCTGAAGAGGGTGTGGCCCGATCGTGAACTCGCATGGGTCGAGTGCAGGTTTGAATCGAATCGAATCGGTTGAATCGGCCTGCACGCGTGGCAGCTGTTCATCTCTCTTCAGAAATACTGAACGGCCTGCAGCCTGCAGATTATCGGTTTCCACAGGTAAGCACTTCCACACTCAGTGTCATAAGTCATAAGCCACGCTCAGCTGTCTGTTCACAGGGCCAGCTGGGCTGTTCGCCCTGACAAAGGGAATTTCTGAAATGCTGGCAATTCTCTCGTTCTTAATAAATACTTCTGATGGAGAGAAGAAGTGTAACCTTCATTCTTGCCCATAATTGCCTGTTAATTGGCGACTCACTTTGAGTCTTACACTAGTTGATCTATTACCAGACCCCCGTGATCTGGAGTGGGTGGAAAGGAATCAAAGGAAAGAGCGAAGTACAGTGTTTTTAAGAAGAAAATTGCTTTATTTAGTATATTTTCATATGTGTCCGCACTGTTGCCTCCTCACTGCCATTTCTTACTGGATACACCGAAAGGATCCGCGGGTGTGTCATGCCAGAGACTGCCAATTTATGCGGCCATTTTGCTTGGCTGTGGATAAACAGCCTTTAGTCACGTCGTCAATGCAGTGGCCACAGCTCATACACATGCATACCACAGAAGGATGATAAGATGGCTGCTGCTGTGCTGTAAATGCACCCTGTTCATTTTTTAATTCAACAGTACAGAGTACAAAGAGTAATATTTTATAAATGAAAAGTGCTTCTATTTCATGAATCAACAGTGATAATAGCTGCACTACTTTATTATTATTATTATTATTCTTATTATTATTCTTATTATTATGATTATGACATTTTCATTAAGCTCTGTAATAGAATCATTATTCCTTGCAATAGTGGCCTAAAATGGAAAGTTTCAGGATTCAGGACTAAAGGAAAAGGTGAAGGACAAGCACCCGGCCTTTCCAATGCTATTGCCCTTTCCATTTGAACAGCTCCATGTGTCTTGTTTTGTGCGCTCAATAAATCTATAACTGTGCAAGTGTGGCAAGAATCTGAAGTATTTCACCTGTACCAAAGGTGACTGTACTCTCTGAGAACTCTGAAACATTCAATGAAAGGAGTGCGGAATTTGGAAAGAAATCTCATCAAGGTTTACAAAGGAAATAGTCAAAGTGCAAAACATTCGCTATTTTTATGGGAGTAGGCCACAAAGATTCTTAATTAAACCTGTTTTCACAATTCATGTTTTACCCTATTGAACAGCATTTGTAAACTAGGGTGGCACAGTGGTGCTGTGGGCAGCACTGTTGCCTCACAACAAAAATGTTAGGTTTTTGGTTTAAAATCTTGGCCAGGGTTTTTCTGTGTGGGTACTCTGGTTTCCTCTCACAGTCCAAAGTCATGCAGGTTAGGTTATTTTTGGACAGTCTAAATTGCCCCAAGGTCCATCTTAAGATGGACTGGCGACCTGTCCAGGGTGTATTCCTGCCCTTCTCCCAGTGCATACTGGGATAGGCTCCAGCGACCCAGACCAGGATAAGTTGGTTAGATAATAGATGGACAGACTTTTAAACAAACTGCTAGCTGATGACTTAAAATAACAGAAGTCTTGCATTCTTTCAATAAAACAAATATAATTTCATAGTATATATGAAAATAAATGAGAAGTAAGCAGTAGAAATGTGTGAAACATATTTTAAATCCTGTCTCCTTTCCAGAGGATGAATTTGTTCATCTCCATTCCATGCAGCCCGCAAAGGAAACTGATTTGACTGCTGAGGATGTGTGTACAGTCCGACACCCTTCTCCGGCAACCTATGTGTGCTATACCAACGCAAATTACGCAAATTACTGCCTGATTCGAGGAGTTATGAATATTCTCGCTCAAAGAGGGGTGCCGGAATTAATGCATGCTTTAGTAAATTAGACGGAGTACTTAACTGGCCTAATTTAAATAATCTTGACCTTGTTTTAACGTGTTCACTCCATGTTTACATATGCATGAACACATTTATTTATTATGCACCAAAAGGAAAGTCGCAGAGTGACGTGATCCCTCCCAATTGCATTTTAACAGTGATTTTGGCCCCCTTGCATCCATTTTGTAAATCCGACGTAGATGTTGCGACCTCGTATCAACTGTATTTGTATCAGAAAAGCAGTCACAATCCTTTAGTAAATCTGTCCCCAATTGCCTTCATCTTTGCTACTATTTCCCAGATCTCAACACCCTTAGACAATGTCCAATGAGTGATCGTGCATGTTTGCTTATTCTAACAGTTCAGGCGATTCCGGCACATCTAGCTGCCATGGTAGTGGTTCTAAGAGTGTTCTTATGTTTTTTTCTGTAGCTGCAGTTGCCCTTGTAATCACATTGCAAGCACTTATGTACTTTGCTTAGTAAGTCACTTTGGATAAAAGCATCTGCTAAATGAAATTAATGTAACGTAAGAGCACAATGGCATATTGTTGCATAACAATACAGTACTTTGCCCTTTAGCTGTCTATGTTTTGATGGGAGGACAATTCTTTTCCCGTCCAGGTTTTGATGAGGCAAAGCTCTGCTTTTTGGATTGCCGACTACATTGTCCATTTCACCATGTCTCCAGGTTCCAAAATCAGCCTGGATACAATCAATATTTGACCTTAACTTTGACTTTTTTTAAATCATTTTTTACCACAGTCTAATGGTAAGTAATTCAGGTGAACTGTGTTTGGGAAGACGAGAAGAGCACAAGCATTTAACTTCAGATCCCAGATGTCATTAGTTACCTCAGGGTTTTTCCTTCAATCCTTCCCGCATAGTACATTGGTCCTCCACACCACACTCTAAAATGGCCCCATCCCCTCCAGTCTGACTCCAGTCTGACCCGAACCTCTCACTCTCGCTCACACACCCACATCCTAAACTGTCTTTCATCAACAGCTTCCCACACACATTTTTCTTTACACTACAACAATTAACATTTCAGTCAGGACAACTCACGTATTAAAATATTTACATGGATATGTAAATGCATATTTTTGGTTTGGCGGTGAATGGATCTGCTTCAGTTATTAGTGCTTGCACCAGCGTGCACTACCCTATCTAACAGGGAGTACTATACACCTCCCCTACTAAAACAGGAGGAATACCAGAAAACCAGAAGCATGCAAAAGCAGCGCAGGCAAGCAGCAGCACTGAAAGATCTGATTGTAGGTTTCAAAAGGCCCTCCATTGGTCATTTGGTCATGTGTCTGTGCTTGGATGGGTAAGAGAAGAGTGTTGTGTGTATGCAATCGGAGGATTGTGGAAACGCGTGTGTATTCGGTAGATGGGGCTGACCGATTGGTTGACTGCGATTTTTGAGTTTTCTGACAGAACCTGCCTTGCGCATTCCGTGCGTGCCACTCATCCATGTGGGGATAATGTGTGGGTGTATTCTAGTGTATAGATGAGTCTCGGGGTGGTGGATCTAGACCACGCCAGTGCCAACTGTGATTGACAGCCCTGGAAGACAACACACACTTAGCCCTAGCATCACTGAGGGAAGGAAGGGTCTCAATCAGAGGAGATTACAGTGCTCACCATTCGACTACCGGCTACGCCTGCTGGTCAGTCAGGCACCCGCAGTCCGCCCGTTGAGCTGCACTGCAATGCCTACGTCTGACTCGCGTCTGCAAGCCGGGCTCGGGAGCTGCAGCGCGTGAGAGGAAGTGGCAGCCGACAAATAGATTATCACAAACCAAAGTACTGGTCACTCCTAAATATGCGTAAATATCTTCATTCTTCAACCTTCGTTTCTCTTTGGATTAGTCTGTGAGGTTTGGGTTAGTCTATGAGGTTTGGATTAGTCTATGAGGACAGTCTATGAGGTTTGGGTTAATCTATGAGGTTTGGATTAGTCTATGAGGACAGTCTATGAGGTTTGGGTTAATCTATGATGTGTGGGTTAATCTATGAGGTGTGGGTTAATCTATGAGGTGTGGGTTAGTCTATGAGGTTTGGGTTAGTCTATGAGGTGTGGGTTAATCTATGAGGTATGGGTTAGTCTATGAGGTTTGGGTTAGTCTATGAGTTTATGTTTGTTTTATGACTCCAATATGAATACCATAAAAGCAAACAGATTATTCTAAAGTTCAGTGCAACCTTGAGCCTTTGGTAGTGTATTCATAAACGGTGATTTCATTAGTTTAATACAAGTTTCTTAGAATCCTATCTTTTAGCTTCATGCATACTGAAACAAGAATGAGGCCAGCTGAAAATCCTATGATAGTCAAGCTCGTTTGAGATATGTTTTCTACACTTTTAGTTTTGTCCAGCTACTGACCAGCTATGACCAGCTGGAAATGTCGAACACACAGTTTAAACCATCTTCAGCCAGTTTAGAATCCCATGTCACCTTGGGGGCGACATAGCTCAGGAGGTAAGACCGATTGTCTGGCAGTCAAAGGGTTGCTGGTTCAAACCCCGCTCTGGGCATGTCGAAGTGTCCTTGAGCAAGACATCTAACCCCTAACTGCTCTGGCGAATGAGAGGCATAAATTGTAAAGCGCTTTGGATAAAAGCGCTATATAAATGCAGTCCATTTACCATCTGATCTTAGTTGGAATTTTCAGTCTGAGTTTTTTTTTTTTTTTTTTTTTAAGGTGGAAACGCTTGTTGGACTTTCATTATTATTTTTGATCATATTTGCCTTGCTTATGCCATTACTACAGCCGGCCCTCGTGTACAAACACATGGTTATTAATTGCTTGCACACTGTCAGGTATCAGGTAGGAGTTTTCTCAAAAAAAAAAAAAAACAAGCTGTGGAGTCTGGGCTTTGAGTGAAATAAATACAGCTCCATATTTTTGCTCATGCTGCTTTTATGCTGGAGACTGGCTTCTCGCTGATTTACATTTTAGCTGGTCGACCAGCTGTTCCCTAGCCGTCAGCTAGTCCACCAGTTTGACCACCTGCTTACTCTACCAGCTTAACCAACTTTGAACAGCTTTCTCCAGTTACATAGCAGCTTTGAGCCGCCAGAGACCAGCTATGACCATCTTAAACCAGCTTAAACCAGCTTAGAATCCCAGATGGTCTTAGCTGGAATTTTCAGCAGGGAAGATAGCTGCTAAAGAAAGGGTTTCAGTCAGGTTCACATTATGCTAAAGCAACAGGCTTCAAACCATCCTGGCTTAATTAGTTTTCTCAATCATTTATTTCACTTCATTAATATTTTAGAGGGAATTGATTGCTGCATCAATTAATCAGTTCATTTTCATTAAAAAATGACATTTTCTACCAACAGTACACCATTACCAATGGATTATAATTATCAAAAGATATTAAATGTCTGGAAATAATTTAAATTGATCGTATTTACAACATTATTACATATTTTTCCCATGGAAGGTGGGTAACCAGTTTTGCCATAAGCCATTTTTATGATGACTAATTCCACACACAAAAATGGACCAATAATCATATATCAATATTTTATAGGATTATACAACCTAGAGATGTGAGATTATAAATGAAGCCAGAGGACATGAACATAGAAACACAAGAAAAAACGACAGAAGGAAGGAAAGGCTAGAGATGTAAATATATGAAATATGAAATATAAAATGTCAAATTGAAATGACATTTTTGGAATATAAGATGGAGAGACAACAACAACGTTAAAAGGACAACTATGGTGGCAGAAATGGCTTTTATTCGATGGCTGAGTTGAAAGCCTGAACTATTATTCCCTCCTGGCACAGAGTGCTCGGTCATGGTGACAGTGTCGTCAGATGCAGGCTAGCTGATTAAAGATACTTCTAGCTGACACATTTTGAGCATCTATGGCTGGTTACCTGTCATACACGTCTAAGGCTCAGTCCCACACGTTGCCTGGGATCATTGCTAACTCATCTCCTCTGACACCAGCTATAGCAGGAAACGAAGCTCCTCTGTTCGGGCGCTAGGTTTCTGTGTCACTTCGGCAGAACTGATTTGAGTTGACCTTAATAAAGGCCCCTTACGCGGTCTGTGTGAAGGTCAACGGTACATCTCATTAGACAGCTTGTGCGACACCCGAAACGGGTTAGGGCCAGCATCCGACCGGTCTGGTCTAACAAAGAGAGAAAGGAGCTCAGACAGAGAATTCTTTCTAAGGTGTGATATCTGTTGTTATTGGTGGAAACCGAGTTATACCAGTTTGGGATTGTGACAATCCAGTCAGAACGTGACATTTCAGCCGGATCATTAGATTTCAAGTTTTATTTTTTCCTTACAATTTTGTCGGCAAGAGCCATCACCCTTGTGCGCTGAGAAGAGTTCACTCCTAATTAATGACACCCTCCCTGCCTGGGTGACGCAGCGGTGACACGGCGGCCTGTAATTCCCCGCCCCCGCCTGGCTGTCACTCACAGTCGGCACTCTCGCGGTCGAGACTCAGCGCCGGGCTGAGGCGTTCGCCCACGCTCTGATATTTGCTTTCTCTGCGGGTTGAGCCACCCAGCGGTTTGCCATAAAGCAAGGCTGCTTTGCTCGCCCAGAACTTGTGGAACAAGTGAGTGAAGACGGAAGAGGTGAAACGATCACTTGTTCCTCCAGAGAATATTAAACCCACTCCTAGGGAATCATATTAAGCCATAAACGCAGCAGATGAGATTGCTGTCGAGGTCCTGTGTGAGATCTGCATCGCCAAACTAGCATCTCGCTCACTGCCTATAGATAAGCTTAGATTTATCCCAATGAATATGAGGCTGGCAGCCTGGTAGGCCCGGCATCCAGATTTGACATATTCCTGTTTTTCTTTCTGCTTTTCTATTCCTGTGGGAAGATGGATCCAGGCAAAACCCCTTCAGTCATGTTTTTGAGGCCTGTGCCACGCATGCCGGGAATGGAAAAGAGAGGTGGGGGTGAGCCGAGCGCTTGTGATGTCACTTTGTCAAGCCAGGGTCCGCCTTTTTTTCCTGTGAATACCCTCGGCGCGTTTGTCCTGGATTTCCGTGACCTATCTTCACAATCACAATCGTCAATTCTGGACCTCACTGTGATTGGTTCTTCTTTTCTTTTTTGATCTCTCAAGCTGCAGGGGCTGCAGGACAGAAAAACTCTGGAACTCCTGACCTCAGCCCAGTTCCATAATGATCCAGATTAGAGCCCAGTTCCATAATTCTCTAGATCACAGCCCAGTTCCATAATGCTCCAGATCAGAGCTGAGTTCCATAATGTTCTAAATCAGAGCCCAATTCCACAATGCTCCAGATCAGAGCTGAGATCCATAATGCTGTAGATCAGACCCCAGATCCATAATGTTCTAAATCAGAGCCCAGTTCCATAATGCTCCAGATCAGAGCCCAGTTCCATAATGCTCCAGATCAGAGCCCAGTTCCATAATGCTCAAGATCAGAGCCCAGTTCCATAATTCTCTAGATCAGAGCCTAGTTCCATAATGCTCTAGATCTCAGCCCAGTCCCATAATGCTCCAAATTACCCAGTTCTATAATGCTCTAGATCAGAGCCCAGCTACATAATGCTCTAGATCAGAGCCCAGTTCCATAATGCTCTAGATCAGAGCCCAGTTCCATAATGCTCTAGATCTCAGCCCAATCCCATAATGCTCTAGATCAGAGACCGTTCTTATAATGCTGCAGATCAGAACCCATTTTCATTATGAGTCTGATCAGCATTGACAATGTTGATCATTTTCTAATCAGTGTAGATAATACTGATAATGTATTTAACCCATGTTGATAATGTTGACAATGAATCTGAGAACTGATTAGGGATCATTATCTGTCCTCTGTCCATAACCTCATCCATTATGTGTTAAAAGGCTAAACTGATCCTAGATTAGGGCCTTTGTTCGCAAATCATTTTTGAATAGAAGTGTTGGTCTAGGACAAGGGTGGGCAATTCTGGTCCTGGAGCGCCGGTGTGTAGGCAGATTTTTGTTTCCACAAATTATCCTGGCTAAATGAGATAATTGGCTGGATACACCAACACTGGTTCACTCATAGATTAGATTAAAGTAAAAGGCTTCATATAGGGACACAAGAACAGTCTTCATTCATGGCCTTATCAAGAAGTGTGTTTAAAATGTCAGATGGTGTAATTGTTAGGGCTAATTAAGTAATTAAGGCCAGAAGCTGGCATGAAAACCAGAAACAGACATGGCCATTGTAGTACCTACTCGTCTAGAATCAGGTTTGGACTACTGTTATCCAAAGAGGCTAGACTGATCCTAGATCAAGGCCTGTATTCATAAAACATCTTAGAGTAGGAGTGCTGGTCTAGTATCAGGTCTCCCTGTTCATATCTCAACCCTATAAATGATTATCCAGAAAGGCCAGACTGATCCTAGATCAAGGCTTGTATTCATAAAACATCTTAGAGTAGGAGTGCTGGTCTAGTATCAGGTCTCCCCTGTTCATATTTCAATCTTATACATTATTATCCAGAAATGCTAAACGGATCTATGAGGTGTGGGTTAGTCTATGGGGTTTGGGTTAGACCTAGACCAGCACTCCTATGCTTTGTCCATTTTTTTGGTAAACATGTTTTTATTGTTTTATATTTAAAGTCCTTAGAGTGCAAGGGACTGTAATACATTTTTTTTTATTTAAATGTCTGGGAAAAATAACATTGTGCGGTATAAAACCCCATGCCATTTTTCATAAAATATCCACAGAGCAGTAAAATGTGTCAATGTGAAAATTCATGCATGCATAAAAAATGCCAACTTACAAATTATAATAGGTCTTAGACAGCCGTAATAATTCTGGACCCCAACTTGATTATCTTGCCACTGGCTCTGTGCAACTCAGTGGTGACCCTCTGAGACTGTGAATTCCAAGACCGTGAAAGGTCTTGAGAAATTATGGGAATGTTTTATAAATATATTTGGGAGTTGGGTGTAAAAAATTCCAGGGTACTGAGACCAGATCAGACATGGGCCATCTGCTGCCTAATAGCTGGTCACATGACCCTGGAGACCAGGCCGTCCATTGGCCCTTGGTCATTAGAGCGACCTCCAATCAGGGTGTGTGTCTAGAGCGGGGGCTCACCCCCTATGATTGATGCAGGGCGGGGCCAGGTGGAGAGACTGCCCGGGGAGCCTTTCATCCGTCTGCATGCGAGACGTGGAGAGGAAGCAGAGCCAGAGACACACTGCCGATGAGCAGGCGGAGTCACACGGGAAGGATGGGTGTGGATAATGAAGAGGATATCTCCGCCAGCGCAGAAGCACCGTCGCCCAATGGGAAAGTTAGCGTACGATTCATTACGGTCTGAAGCCTCCTCGACGAGAAGTCTGGGAAGCAATTTGGATCGGGTCATTAAGTCACGCCGACCTGTCAGCAGGACCGCATCTATTTCCAGCCTCAATGTTTCTTTAAGGAGGAAAAGCTTGTTGGACTTTTTTTTAATTATCATTTTTTGATCATATTTGCATTTCTTCAGCCATTACCACAGCCGGCCCCTCGCGTGCAAACGGATGGTTTTTTATCGTTTTCACGCTGCCGGGTACCAGGTAGTTCTCTCAACAACCAAAAAAAAAAAAAAAAAAAAAGAGCGAACAAGCAGTAGAGGTGAGGCTTTCAGAGCAATAAATACGGATCCTTGTTTTTTGTGTGGTGAAGACTTACTTACTTACCGATTTATGTTTTGGCTGTTTACAAACGACTTTGCTGACCCCGGGTGGCCCCGAGCTGACCCCGGGGGCCCCTGATGTGGGGGGGGGGGGGGGTGGGAGGTGGGGGGTGGGGGCGGGGTGAAGGCCGGAGTGGGTCCGCCTGAGTGCTCCTCCGCAAGGGTGCAATATTTACGACGGCAGGAGGCTGAGAGGGCTAAGATAACAGCACGGGAGGCGGGGGGGGGGGCAATGTTCCTATCGCCATCGGTGATAACTGTCACCCGCCACCGAGACCAGTTGTGCTCAAAACGTGCAACTTCCAAACGGCCCAAAAACAATTCCTTGTGTCCCTGTCGCTCTTCGTAGTTCATCGAGCTGCTACCCGGCGATCAGTCAGGATGCTGGCGGGCTCGCTTATTTCCTGTACGGGCTCCTACTCCTGCCCCACTTCTCTGTGTCCGTGGAAACGGTCATTTCTCAATCTTATCGCTGTCACTAATCGACTTATTGAGTCGGCCGACCGGGAGCAAATGCACCCTGCGCTCGGCTGAAGTTTAGACAATACAAAGTGCCGCAGACCTTTAGGAGTGGAATTTTCTGGTAATCCGGACATAATTACCCAAACCCTGAAAAACATTATTTTTCCACAAATGTATAATCCTGCTTGCCCCTCTCATCGGCCATTTCTGAAAGCCTCCTCCATCACAGCCTCACCACTCAGTTCTGCTTGTCAGACACGTCCGATTTACCACACCCTCACATTAGGGTGTGAAGATCTAGGCCGTACCACGCCTTTACTACTATAATCAATGAATGTCCCGTAAGTGCATGAAGCCATGATATATGTTTCAACCAAATACTACATAGCACAATCCTGACTACTATAATTGTAAATAGAATTACAAGGAAAAATTAAGGCCCACTTTTAAAGTGTTGTTGTTGAACTGAATGCCCTCAATAGCACTACCCATTACATCTGGTGATACAGCTAACTTGAAGAAGCAAGTTTCAGACATTGCCATGGACGCGTCAGTTCAGAGCCGGATCGAGGAAGAGAAAAGACGTCTTGGGACTACACAACGCAAGCTGCCAACACTGCAGGCCTGGACTCTGCGTCCAGATCAGTCAGCGCTGATTGGCTGGCAGGATGAGACGAACTACACACTCACTGCTGCTGGTCAGCTCTGACATCAGAGGCTCATCTCTTAGATTGTTCCTTAGGTCTCTTAGATGGACAGCCCAGTCCTTTGAGAAGAATCACATTCCAGAAGGAGCTTACAATAATAATAATAGTGTGGAAGAACTTGACTGGTCTGCATAGAGCCCTGACCTCAACCCCATCCCATACCTTTGGGATCAGTTGGAAAGCCAACTGTGAGCCAGGCGTAATCTTGACTTCACTGATGCTCTTCTGGCTGAATGTAAGAAAATCCCTGCAGCAATGCTCCAACATCTAGTATAAAGCCTTCCCAGAAGAGGGGATGTTTTTATAGCAGCAACGGGTGGATATTAATGCCCATAATTTTGGCTGAGATGTTGGATGTCAGGTGTCCACATACTTTTGGCTGTGTAGTGTATCTCATTTTCAGTTAAACGGTGACCATGGCTGTCCTCATAATGATGCGTCCTGATGTGTTAACCTGACTTTCCACAAAATGCACCATGCTGTCAAAATAAATGGAATGTTTTTATATTCTTTGAGCGCATTTGATTTATTTATTTTCTGCATTCAGAGAATGAAAATTCAAAATTGACAACTTTCATTACAGGGGAAGCTTTTCCCATAAATCTGCACGTCCTTTGTTGTTATTTCCCTTATTGAAGTGGCAATTCTCTTGTGAGGTATAATCCCTGTGTAATCTTCAGCCTGTTTTAACCGGTCCAGTGCTCTCATGCATTTTCAATGCATCCACGCACCACTGGCCCAATCTTTTTTGCACCGCGTGAGGCATTGTAAAAGGGGAGTTTACCGATTTGCCGGAAACCAACTGTGGGTTTCTGTTACCCTGCAGTGATACGGCCAAACGAATAGACAATTTAATGTCTTCGCGGATGAGCATTAGCCGTATTCCCAGATAGAGGCTGCGCGGTTTGGGCAGGACGTTTTCAAGAGAGCGGCGGTACGCATTCGCCGATGATATCAACACGGTCCGTCAGTAAACCGACGCTCAGCGCCGTGCCCCTCTCTCTGTGTCTGTTGCATTCTGGGAGATATCTCACAAAGGGACGAGGCGACGTTTCTCAACGTCAGGTGGAGTAATACTTATGGTAATTTACTTACCTGCATTCTAGATTTCCGATGCAACGCAGGGACCCGAGGCCATCATTTCAAGTCTTTAAATTGAAATCAGCCAACCCTCCAGCACAACCAATTTCAACTGAGGGGTGTGCAAATTGCTGCTGAACAAGAAAATTAAAAAAAATACATTGTGCTGTTTTTCCATTTTGTTTGCTTGCATACTTTGTATATTTCCCGTTCACTCTGCAAACTACAAAGGACTGAAATATTAATAAGCGCGCGGAAAACGCTACTGTTGTTTGTGTTCTATTTTTTTTTTTCTCTCTCTCTCAGAGACAATAGCGACTGTTTTATTTTTAGGAGAATGGGAAACGGCCCGTGCAGTCAGCCGTTCTGGGCATGTTCTCCTGAATGATTTAGAGTTGGCTTCAGGAGTGCTTTGTTAGGCGCGACCTTTTACTTTGGAGACACTGGGATTTGGAGTGAAAATATTGCATGTTTTACATGGCAAGGACTCTGGGATCCCTGCTGCGGGATGCCCAGGCGAACATCCCGCACACAGAGCGGAAACGCCATTACTCTTCTCTGTGATGATAAAGAAAAAAAGAAATATACAAATAAAAAGGGAAACTACAGATCGTTTCTTTGATTTCATGCCATTTTTTGTCATATACAGGATCATTTCAGAAGTTCATTCTTAAGACACAGAAGACTGTGTTGGCCTCACAATTTTGAAAGTTCTCCTTGGGCAACCACATAATAATATATTCACAATTCATTTTTAAAAAAAAAATTCTCTTTTACTTTTGTCTGATCAACATATGAAATTACTCTAATCAAAATTTTGATGTTTAATGATGAAATGCACAGTATCAAATACTTCTTAGCTCTCATCATGACCTATGTTCATTCTTTGGTTCATTTCCATGGTTGGTGCAAACGCATTAACACCACCCACGTTCATCAGTCATTATCTAAAGACGTGTCATGTTGAAAATGACAGGAATGTACTCTGAGAGTACGTTTATCACGTCATAAACCGAAAGACAAACAGGCTAGCCTGACGCGTCCCAGGGAGCTCTGCGTTCAGAACCCAAAATAGCCATCGATGATTCATGTGACATTTTTTTCCACCGCAGACTCAACGTCCCATAGCCTTTCTGTGTTCTTTTACAGAGACAATGTGGAAAAAGTATGTGAAACTTCAAAAACTGACTCGTTTCAGGGGCGTCTGTGTTGTGGACCCTTGAAATTAACCCGGCAGAGCAGTAGCTCATTTTTGGATGCAAGCAGTTTTGTATACAGACTAGGAGACTACTTAACCAGGTGGAGGCAGGAGGAAATGAGCACCGATCAATCAATCAATCAATCAATCAATCAATCAATCAATCATTTGTAATGAGCACACGACCGAGGTCGGTGGAATGTGCTTTCGGTACAGCACGGTGGGTAAGCTCATGGGTACTTGTGCCCACTGCCCACTGTTACACCGCCATCGTCAATAAAACAGAGCCCATAGTTTTCGTCCACAGCCACTTATACATGCCATAGGTATAAAGACCTAATAATGCATTACATGATATTTGCCAGAAGAAGAAGAAGAAAAAAAAAAAACTGACTCTGATAATGCAGACAATTGAGAAAAAAAAATTCTTTGGATTTCTACTTCAGTTTGTCTATATTTTTTTAATTTTCTCCGTTCATGTTAAACCTAAAAATTTTCAGTTGAGAAAACCTGCACACTGTGCATGTTTCTTGATTTCCTCTCACATAAAAAATGTAAATGCGCTTGCTAATTTTACATATCCAGAGACTTTTTTATTATGCACCCCATCACCGAAACCTCCAGCAATTTGGGAGACTGCAGGCTTGCATGTACATTCTCAGAAATGAGTGCCACGCCACCCCGCCCCCCCCCCCCCCCCCCCCCCCACTATGCTATCTACCAGCTGAGCCACATTTAACCTTTCTGATAGCAGTAGCCAATTGTCCCATGAAATGACACAGACTGTTATTAATTTGAGATGAAAGACCAGTATCTAGCATGGATCATAGTTCTTCGTCAGGTTCTACATTAATTATAAGCTGATTTGTTGAAAGAATATCATCTTTCTTTTAATCATCCTACATATTTAAACATGCCTTTCATATTCTGAATTTAAACAGAATGGGCAATCTGATGTATGGTGGAATGGGTATTTCTCTTGGCAGCAAGGTCATTTCCAACTATTATTATTGCCATAGTGGCATTTTAGATTTTGAAACCTCTGGGACTTGATAGTGCGGTAATAGATGGTTTAGCTGTAGAGCTGAACTGAGGAATTATCATAGGTTCACTAGGTGTAGACAGGAATGGGTGATTCTGCCAGCAAGAACATTTATTTATTTATTTTTTTATTTATTTATTTACTTATTCTTAAACACATTTAACCAGGAGTTGAAATTTTCTGTTTTATTCATTTAAAGGCATTTCTCAACTTAAAGAGAAAGCATACTGTAGTTACATTGAACACTTCTTTAAACATCTGCTTCGAAGCAAAGCAGATAACAAGTATTATTTCCCATAATGGTAGGCATAAGCACATGTGTGATTTATGCGAATGGAAGACTGTGAATGGGATATTAACACTTATGAACACAAAACACCATATAGCATTCTAGCCGTTAATAGTAATAGTAATATGGTCTATAAGGGATCTAATTAAATCATCACTTCTGAATACTGAAAACATGGAGATTATGAGATTATGATCTGAGTGGAGCTGCCCCCTTGTTGGTGCTTGAGGGCTTATTCTCAGGAGCTGAAGTCAGTAAACTTGTCTCTTTCACTTAAACCGCATTAGATGTGTTGTACTGCCCAGCATTGGGACCCAGATAGTTTGAGTCTGCCTGCTTATGAACAGAATCATATGCCAGCATAAAGCTGAGGGAGGGAGGGAGGGAGGGAGGGGGAGAGAGAAAAAGTGAGAGTGAGAGAGACAAAGACAGAGAGAGAGGTGGGGGGGGGGAGGAAGGGAGAGTGAGAGCAAGAGAGAGAGACAAAGAGAGAGAGAGAGAAGTGGGGGGATGGGATTTTCAAACTTGTGCTATAAAGACAACACCATGTGAATTCCCAAGCTCGCAGTTCGATTCATCGTAAATAAGTCAAAATGGAAAGTAACAAAATCTAAATGCTGTCCATCATTTTTGCAATTTGCAGGTGCTATACTTGTGTGCCCAGTGGCCGTCCGCTATGTCTGTTATTATGCGACCTTACGGTGCTGTGGTGAAAATTTCATAATAAAGATCACAACCTCGCACGCGCTCAGACCACCTCTGGCTACCGGCCTCGCAGTTCATCATTTTTAATGGGCTGAAAATCTGTGAGGGGCTGGCTCAATGATGCATGGAGGCAGAGACATCTTACAGGCACTGGCATTGCATGTTTAATTTAGGAGAAGCATGCATAATTCAGACTGACAAAAATAAGAAAAGGAAAATAAAAATAAACAAAATGGTTGACCTTAATAAAAAATAAAAATCTCAAACTGAGTTAGATCTTGCCACTGGCTCTGAAATCTTATGAAATGCTGGTCACAAAATACTGAGGTGGAATTTGTTAAAAGCATTACTTATCCTAAACTACTGATATTCATAAAACTTTTTATGAACATGAATTCATGCTAAAACATTTCCTATAATATACTAACAAATATTCCCATTGTCCTAACCCTTTACATATAAACATTTTCATATATCTGAGACAAAGAGAGAGAGAGAAAATAGAAGGAAATTATAGGCTTGCATTGTTTCTCTGAAGCAGTATACTTCATTTAACACTGATGAAATGCTTCTGCTTAAAAGCAAATTATAAAAGATTATTATTTGAATAATTAAATAAAGAATTGTACTCACTTAAGAAGCTACTGTATAGCCAATAATAAAATACCCCAGGGGATAGGTATAATGAGGCTACAGTGAGCTGCAGTACTCTGTTTTTTTACGACAATGCAGCAAATGGTCCAGATCTACAGTATAGATCCAGCACTGGATGTAGAAATCATTAGATGTTATTAGATGTAATTACATGGAGATGCTTTCTGTGAATTACACAGAACTCGCTCCTATACAGACGTGGAGGGATCCAATAGCTGTTATCTTGTTTTAATTCCAATAGAGTAACACATTGCATAAAACTGTTGCATTGGGGGTTTCAGAGTTAGGCTTAGAGAATATCAAGTCTGATGGTACATCATATATAAATTTATTTCCACTGTTTCCTTGTTCATCTAGATTTGACGTCTGAATTTGATAAGACTTAGATTAAGTTTTTTTTTTTCCCCTCCCCTGATCTGTAGTCAAGAGAGCTGTGGTTCAGCCATTGAATGTTCAATTTCTGGCAAGGACTTTATCAATGTCACTTTTTCCTCCAAAAAAATGCATTTCTCAGGGACAACAAAAACGGCTTCTGTTGTCCATTTCCAAGCATGGCACTATAGTTTAGTCTGAACCCACTGTTTCTTGTTGCTGAGTTCTGAAACACTGTCAGCTGAATGAGAAGTTGCGTGTCAAATGGAAAACAAATATTGAAATAAGGTTTTTCACGACATCGACCTTTATAACTAATAAAATTATCCACTATATCAATTTAAATGTGTCAAAATGTGTAATTGAGATCCCTGATGGACCAAAAATAATCCTGCTGTTGTCATCAAATCATGGCTGGACAAAGACATTGCATAAGAAAGTTCTTAAACACAAGCTGTGGTCTTCAAGAGCAGAGTCTAGCCAGTGCAGAGTTACAGTGCACAGTCGATACAGCCTCCCAGTTCATAATCCAGGGTACATCGCTGTCCAATCATCACACTTACAACTGACAGGACGGGCATTTGCGCAGTGGCATTCTCTGTTTGTAACTGGTTTGTAATTAAATGCCGGGCATGTCTACCGCAGTTTGTCAGAGATCAGCGAACAGAACGAGGACTTGTGATGCAAGATGAGCAGGCTAGCACGACTGACTCCACAAAGATGCTAAACGGCTAGCCTCGCCTCTTTTCATTGGCGTTCATTACCGTCCACTGGGCCTCCGTGGGCAAGGCTAATCGAAGGGGTATTTTTCCACCCGGACGTCTGCGCGGGGTGACAGTTTGGCCTTCAGGCACCGCGGATCTTGGCGGTACGGGGGAAGGCAGGCTCCCGCCGTGCCGCGGGAACGACCGGGTTAGCGCACGTTAGAGCTAGCAGGCTCCAGGTGCCACCTGTTAGCCCGCGCTGCTCCCGAGCTGTGTGCTAATGGCAGCTAATTTCTCCTAAAATATGTGATGTTTGGGGAGGGGGGGAAAGCCAGGCTATTTCCAGCCCCGTTTCTCCACCCCCTTCCCCCCCACAGCCATCCGAGGGGGTGACATCAGAGACGACACACCTCGGCAATCAGAGCCTCCCGGTCGCCGTGGCGCCAGGTATAAATTTGAGCGGGGGAAAGTGACATTGGCGGAGGAGCCCGAACGGGGGGGGGGGGGGGGGGGGGAGCTGACGGGCTTTATCAGACGCCATCAGCCACAAATCTCAAACACGGACAAATAAATGGCCTTTCATAAATTATGAAGGATGTATTATCACACAAATGGAATGGGTGACAGTGATGAAAATTAGAAATTGGGGCTATCAAATAAGTCCTTGAGTCGAGACTGGCAATTATCCAGCAATAATAAATTACATTCTGCTCACACCACACTAAAAAACCATCCACACCCCCCCCCCCCAACGCTCCCCTCACCTCCCCTCCCCTCCCCTCCCCTCTCCCCCAGCCCCCGCATAAAAGGAAGTTTCCTTTGAGAAGCTGGAAATTTACTAAACCTGGAATGCCTTCTGCCATATCTGCAGGGTTTTGGGCAAGAAAAAGAAGCAGTTATTGATTATTAATGATGTATTGCGACTGTCGTTAAAGGTCAGCTGTGGCAGACAGACAAACATATCGGTAAAATCACGGGAGAAAGAGCTTTAATAAGCAATGCCTCGATGGGATACTTAATAACTGCAGAGACATGACTCCACTCGTATCTGAACAGACGAGGTCATGGGGAAGCCTCCACGAGAAAGAAATTCAAATTCCCACACAGGGAGGAGTACAAGTAAACCTGACAGTTTCACTGTAAACCACTTTGAAAATAAGACATATATTGGATTATGTTATTATTTCATGAGCTTAAGCACGGAGCTGGAAGCTAGAAACGGAGAAGCGAACAGGGAACCTCCCAGAAGAACAGAGCAGGGATTGCAGCTTTCTTAAAGCCTCTTTGGTACCATAGAGACATCCCCTCCCGTTTTAGCCTAGATTGTGCCGTCGCCGCAGATTTCCTCAGCGCAAACGCCTGGCTGGGTAGGAGATGCTCGCCGGGTGTGATAAAAAGAGAGCTTCCCCGTGCGGTGTCGTGTTTATTTTTGGACGAGATGGTTCTGATCTGGGGTCACTCAGCACCTCCAGGAATGAACAAAATGAAAGCTTTGAAGGACATCTGAACAATCCGCAGTTCCATTAAATGTGTTCCTATCTTTCCTATTATTATTGTTGATTTCCCAGAGAGAACAAAAAAAAAACGTAGCAAAAATAAGAAAAACAAAAACATATATAACCACACCAAACAAACAGGCAAACAAACACACACACACACACGCGCGCGCACACACAAACACACACACACACACACTGCACACACATACTGTACACACACATAAAACTCACACCTGTTTATATAACACATATACACAAGATGATAGAAAATGTGGAATAAGCAGACCATTTGTTTGTAAGGGCCTGTCCCAGTAATGGATGTTTCAGGAATTGTACATGCAATTGTTCTATCCCCGAAACAATTGCCCTTCTCCTGTTCGTTTTGGACTGTGGCAGGTTACACTGGCAGACCCAACGCTCAACCCAACCCCTCCATCCATTCACCAGCCCTTCTGGCCGAGGCGGGTCCAGTATTATTTCACATCGGCATCGTCTGATTCGCTGCCTTCACCCACACCCAGAGTCCCCCCACCCCCTTCCCCCACACCGGATAAGGTCATGGTTGACCATTAATGAGTAAAAGCCCATGTGTTAACAGACTTGGGAGAGACTGGCCTTCTCGATTTCTGCTGCTTAATAAATCAGGCTGCAATCCCACTGAGCTAGATTTGTAAAAAATAAACAGAAAAATGCTCTTCACCAATCTACATGTGTTGATTTCAGTCTGGTGTACGATCTCCTCCTCTGACAACACAGCTACTTGTTTCTGAATTCTCTTTTTCCCTCATTTTGCTTTCTAACATTTTCCTTTTCCACATTTTTGCCTCATTTTTCTTTTTATAACATTAATGCAGTTTTCCAAAAAATGGTGTCTGCCACTTCCATATCTTGACAGATGACAAGGGAGAGGCTGATGTCACAAGCCGATTGGTGAATGCATTTTCTGAAGAATGTCGACCTAGAAACGATGCCAGCCTATCAGATTGCCCCGATCCATGCCAGCAATGCCAACTGGCAAACAGAGGGCCAGGGACCGGTGTTTAAATGCACAACATTCATATTATTTTTAAAAAGCAGGATATTCAACTGCATTGATATATAACTGAAACACCCCATTTGCTTCTACTAGTACTACTGTTGACAACAACAACAACAACAACAACATCAACAATAATGATAGGGTGTAATCCTGCCTATCGCCCAAATAAAATCCCTCAACATGCGTCTGATCTTTAGACTTCATCTAGGTCTAGGTCTAACCACCAGCCAGAATCACGCCACTCTCATTTAGTTTATATATAGCATCCCTGCTATGAGTAGATTTATTTTTATTATTGGTGAAAATCATTTTTTACTATGCATACAATAGATTGTAAAACATTGTATTTCTCAACACAACATAATTAATTCTACTGCTGGGACTGACATCTTCCACAGTGAACAGTAGTTACTGTTGTCACCATGTTGTCATTACTCATGCCATCATCTAATTTATCTACTATTACAGTGTAATCTATTGCAGTCATACTGCAATTTCTTCCAGGCAAGTTAGCAATAACACTTCAGAAGTGTTTCTCCTATAAACATAGATTGAACCAGTAAATATGAAATTAATTGTTTTTGAGGAACTTGATGGCCTAGCCAGTGAGGATGAGAAGCAATGAATTTCCAATCGTCACTATCTTCCCTTGAGACATTACCAACACAAAGGTTAATTTAGGCTGTCCTACAAAATGGCTGACAGGTCACCACACATACATGGAGTGTAACCAGCAGCATTTTAAAAAATGCATCACAACTCTTTTATTGAGGAGCTGCTTTTTGTATTTCCATGTTCTCCAATTTCCTCCTCCTTGCAGCTCACAACATAACTCGCAATCTGGGTGTGCATATCAAAGCCAGGATTCAGGAAACATTTTTCCTTCACGCACAATCAAAGGCAAGCTTTTTTCCCCTTCACGAACAGCTCTGTGATCACCAAAACATTCTTGACAAATCGATTTTGAGAAGAAAAAATAAATAAACACGAACAAAAAAAATTGCTTTCGAGCAATTTGTCTCGCTTGCAAGTCAAAGTCAAGGGCAAACATTGCTTTAATCCTGGCCGAAGTCTGGCCTCTGCTCTTCAATAAAGACTGCGCAGGGTGAAAAACATAACTTAGCTCATATTTTCACAGCCTTTTCATTCATCCCACTTTTTTCTATCTTCATGAAGACACTCCTTTTTACTGCAGAGAGTCGGGAGGAGGCCCTGTGACCTGAGGAGGATTTTAAAGGCCCGGAACATTCCGCCGCCGCGCTCCATTTGCAGCCAGTCGAGCGCCTTCGCCTCCCTCGCCGGCCTTTCTCGGGGTTTTCATGCGTTCAGCCAGCGGGCCGCCGCCCTTCCCCAGAACGAGTCAAAGCAAAAAAAAAAACAAAACGAAAAAAAAAGAGAGCTGCGTGGCCCGGGATGTGAAGGACGTCACCTCAGCGCGGGCGGGGGGGATCGGGAGGAACAGAGGAAGACGAACCGGCTCCCGCCTCATTTAACCTTTCGGAAGGGTTCCCCCCGCGATGGCGTGGCCCAGGCGACAGTCGTTGCGAAGATGAGGGCGGGAGATTAAAAACAAGGGGGCCGGGGACGAGACGCTCGAAGAGAAGCAGGTGAAACCGGCACAGAAAGAGAAGAGTAAACACGCGCCCCGTACCTGGAGCCTGCAGCCCGGCAGCCTGCCTGCCTGCCTGCCTGCCTGCCTGCCTGCCTGCCTGCCTGACTACGCTGCCTGCCTGCCTGCCTGACTACGCTGCCTGCCTGCCTGCCTGCCTGCCTGCCTGACTGCCTGCCTGACTACGCTGCCTGCCTGCCTGCCTGCCTGCCTGCCTGACTACGCTGCCTGCCTGCCTGCCTGACTACACTGCCTGACTGCCTGACTACCTGACTACGCTGCCTGCCTGCCTGACTACGCTGCCTGCCTGCCTGCCTGACTACACTGCCTGACTGCCTGCCTGCCTGACTACGCTGCCTGCCTGCCTGACTACGCTGCCTGACTGCCTGCCTGCCTGCCTGACTATGCTGCCTGCCTGCCTGCCTGACTACGCTGCCTGCCTGACTGCCTGCCTGACTACGCTGCCTGCCTGCCTGACTACGCTGCCTGCCTGCCTGACTATGCTGCCTGCCTGCCTGCCTGACTACGCTGCCTGCCTGCCTGCCTGCCTGACTACGCTGCCTGCCTGCCTGACTATGCTGCCTGCCTGCCTGCCTGACTACGCTGCCTGCCTGCCTGCCTGCCTGACTACGCTGCATGGGAAAAGGCTGCATAATGCAGAGCTTCTTCACACCTACACGCCGCTCCGCTCGACTCAATCACGGGGACCAGCGCTGCGGAAGTAACAGCGAAAACGCATTTGCGGGAGATTATAGCCGCGTGTGCAAAATGGAGGAAGGGAAATCACAAACAGAATCACGGCAGAGGTACAGCGCACCCTCCATTTCCTTCCTAAGTGCTGCTTGGAAATAGCCTTTTTTGTGCTCCTAAAAGTTTTGAGCAGCATCAGGCCCTTGCCAGCATCCTGGATATGTTTTTTTAGTAATGCACAAGGCTGAAAATAGATGTGCATGCCTCACTGCGGAGGTGGAATGGGGGGTTGGGGGGGGGGGGGGGGGGGGGGTCTCATTTATGAGGAAGTTATGAATTATTTCAGTCCTTCAGGCCATAGTTAGATTTGTCTTGAGATAATTCCACCATTAAGCCTGTCAGTTCAGGCTGTTCTCTAAAACCGGAGAAAGGTCACATCCGCGCGTACTTGCAGCTGACTGTATAATCAGAAGCGTGTTCAAAAAGACCCTGGAACTTTTAGTGAGGGCCTTTCTTAGCTAAGGAACTTTCTTAGTGAGGACCTCTCTTATAGCTTATCTAAAGCTTACATTATGTGAAATTGCAGTGTGTGTTCCTGCCATCACTTGAAAACAATAAATGGATACATGTGGAATTATGGATAAATAGTCAATTCAAACAAAGTTTATAATAAAAATAATAATAAAAAATGCACATTTCTTCACGGTTCTTTCATTTGTTGTGCATAACTCAGTGATTTGTATGATAATCACCCCATTTATTTTTCATTAAGTCATTAAGATCTGGAATATTGAATATAAGAACTGGAAACTGCAGTATGAATAAAACGAGTGCAAATAAAATGTTCCGATTCAACAATTATTTCAGAACATATTCTTTGTGTAGAGTCTGTTTTGTAACCATAGCTGAGGGACATATGACAATCATCTGTCTCACAAGGCCGCACAGTAAATTGTGTGTTAAACCAACTCTGATAGAGCACATACAGTAGTAATAAAATAAATCAACACAAGGCCTTTTATTGTGTGTAAGCAGATTTCTTCAGCCTCCCATATATACCCTCAATCAGACGGCCAATGAAAAGCCACAGGTGCAGTTTTCAAATAATTATCCTCGAGTCCTACTGAATAAGAAGCGTATCAATTATTTTGAAGTTAAAGAGTAGCCTACATTGAGATATTTAGCTGTATTGTAGATATCGCACGAAAGGTGAAGATTCATGAAAGACTACGGACATTTTTGTTTGTTATTTGAGCTGGTATTAATATTTTAAAAGCAAAATGTAATTTATTTATTTTTCAATAAAAAATTCTATTTTATTTTGAGCAGGGTAACAATGGTAAATGTGTGTTTGGTAAGGCTAAACACTTTCCTTCGCTGAAAGCTGAGTACTTTTAATAAATGTGAAACACTTGCAATGGAGAAAATGTGTGGAAGCTGTCCTCATTGACGCTGGTGTTTTTCCAGTGCTTTTCCTGAATTTTTGTGAGTGTAGTCTATTTTCAAGGTAAGATCGAATTAATTTGAAGATTTTACATCATCCATTAAATGGTGCCATAGACACACGCATACACACACATACATGTACAACCTGAAGGGACAGTGAAAATGTCTTTTTTTCCACGGGATTAGTGGCTAACCGCAGCACACAACACTCCGGTTGGGTTGCAAGGATGCTGTCTTTTCCACATTGCACGTTTTAAAACCTTGTGTGATTTCATTCCCTGAGCACCACTGTCTCCAGTGTGGTGAATTATTACCCAGTTGTTCGCTCTCTCCCTCCCTGTATTATCTTGCATGAATATCAAGCTGCTGAAGTTCAATCTTTTGCTCCCAGCAATTTGCTGGATTTGTCAATGACAATTGTGGGCGTGGTCAAGCATTGCACGTTCACCCTCCCGAAAGGTCAAGGGCATATTTCCCACTAACACCCCCCCCCCCCCCACCACCCCCCGCCCCCGATACCTTTTTTCCCACAGAACAAAACAAGTGGAAAAGAATAACTGTCACATGGAAAGCTCAGATTGACAGCATTTTTTTTTCATCAAAAAGGAACATTTCCATTGATTTGGGGTGACATAGCTCAGGAGGTAAGAGCGGTTGTCTGGCAGTCAGAGGGTTGCTGGTTCGATCCCCTGCCCTGGGCGCGTCGAAGTGTCCCTGAGCAATACACCTAACCCCTAATTGCTCCCAACGAGCTGATTGGTACCTTTCTCTGTTGGTGTGTGAATGGGTGAATGAGAGGCATCAATTGTAAAGTGCTTTGGATAAAAGCGCTATATAAATGCAGTCCATTTACCATTTTTTTTTGTAAAAAGCAAATACAGAATCAAGGCCTTGAGCACATAAGCTCTTTGATCCACCTCCACAACTGCAAAATCTGCATTGTATGACAAACTGCAGGGTTTGTTTGTTTTTTCAAAATATCCATTCAAGTCAATCATTTTACCATTGTTAGCTGTCCACAGGTATTTTCTTTTACACAACTTTTCTACAAGCAAATCTTTGAACGAACAGTATTTGTGCAACGCGGCTTCTAATCTTTTGTCCAGGCTAATGGAGGTTGAGGATAAGGCTGCCATATTTCCCTTCAATAAATAAAATCAATGTTTGTGGTAGCAAGGTGGTACTGTCCACCTGATCAGGATTATTCAATTTCAGAGCCCCTTACATGGGTTCTAATAACGTATAGCAAATCAAAATAGGAGCGTAATTTATTTTGTATTTTTATTTAACCAGAGAACTGAGACATACAATTTATTTAACAGAGAAAACCTAGACAAAATGGCGGCATTTGAGGGAGTCGCACATTCTCCCTCATCAGGTGATGAGCCCCATACACTAATAGCAACTAATTTAATTTAGCTTATTCATGTCAGTTATTTAAGTCTACTCTAGCTATTTTTAATAGTTTAATTTATCAGCAAATAAGGGTCCAAATTAGTTGTTAACACGCTTATATTTTGCTCCATTATTTACTTCAGTAACAGCTTGTAATTCTTTCATTATAAATGTATTGTTTGTGTCCGCTAACCTGTGTTTCTCTCCAGATCCATTCCAGGTTGGAGACAGCGCGATCACATATGGACGCATGAGAAAGCTGCTCAGCCATCTCAATGCCGATGTGCAAACGTCAATTCTTCCCATAGAACGTGGGAGGGGGGAACCCAAGGGCTCTGTTTTGTTTGTTTCTTTTCTGCAGGCTGTTTTTCTTCGTGCCCACCAGCTATTTGTTTATCTAATTTATTACTTTGAACACTGCTAATCAGGGCTGGGCGATATGACGGAAGTATCGGATATCAACAATGATTGACAGCTATCATGATGGGAGCTGGATATGATGATTTACAGACAATATCTACTTTGCTACATCAGTTGCAAAATCAGTTTTTCAAGTTTTCTGAAATCCTCTCCATTGTTATGACTAATAATGACAGTTATGATACTGGCTGTCTGCAACATTAATGTCTGCTGCCCTACCAACTCATTGGTTTTTAAATATAGTCAAGCCTTTTAATTTAGTCAGAGCTGTCACAGGTCCCACACATAACAAGGGCCATGCCCGTGACTTGGTCTTGCCACATGGCTTACCTTCATGTTGATGTAAAGGTGTCACCAACCCCAGGTGCATCAGGTTTGAATCTGCGATTGTATTTCAGTCCAGTCAGCAATTGAAACTCGTTTTTAATACTGCCTCTGCTGCCAGATTTTCTGACACTTTCACTGTGTCTTCATTTGTGATTGGATCTAATCTGGACGTTGATATTGTGGTAATATTTGTAATAATACCCGTTCCTCGATACGTGACCAAGTTGCCCCTTTTGGGCAGATAAAACCCCTGAGACATTCAGTGCCGTGGATAAATGAAAGCACGTGTGCCTTAAAGAGGACACGTCGTTAGGTGGACCGTAGGCGGAGACACTTTAGACTTGTGATTCATCACAACTCATTAAACGAGCTAATGGGCAGTTTTAGTGCTGCAGCTAAGAATGCCAGAACGCAGTATTTCTCTGAGCTGATTGCTAACAACTGCTTCAACACCAGAGTTCTCTTTAATGTTATCGGTTGTACCACTGATCCTCCCCCATGCAATACTGATCCCTCCTCGGAAAAATGCAAAGGAATCTTTTAACCTTTCTTGTCAACAACGTGGACAATCCTCGAATGCAAATTTCCTCTCCATCGCAGGATGTAAGCCTAACTGTTCCAACAAAGCGTGTCGCCTCTGTTGAGTCTTTTGATTCAATCTCTGTTGATACGCTTACTGAGATTATTACAAAAATGAAGTCTTCCTCATGTACCTTGGACATACTGCCTGACAGCGGCTTACAGATCTGTCTGTCCATGCATCTTAGATATTAGCAATGCATAGCTAATGACTGGTACTGTCCCAGCCTTGTATAAATATGCACTTCCGGAGAAGCCCTTGCTTTTTTATTTTAGATTTTAGAAAAAGTCATTGCTGAGAAATTGATTGCATGTTTAAACAGAAACTGTCTTTTCAAAAAAATTCAGTCTGGTTTTGGGGCTAAACATAGCACGGAGGCTGCTCTTCTTGAAGTGATGAATGATCAGCTTATAGCTGCTGATGCTGGGAAATCAGCAGTTTGAGTTCTTTTAGACCTTAGAGCGGCTTCTGATACTGTTGACTATGCTATTTAATTGGACCATCTTAATCAATGGGTGGGCATTTCGAGTTCTGTTTTAATTGGTTTTATTCTTACTTGCACAACAGTGTAGTTATAGGTGAAAATAGGTCACTGAAAAAATGACATTTGGGGTGCCGCAGGGGTCTGTTCTGGGACCACTTCTCTTCTCCATTTACAAGGTTACCCCTGGGGTGTATCATTTGTAGACACAATGTCACCTTCTATTAATATGCAGGTGTTACACAAAAATATATAACATGATAACATAAATCTCTCTTTTAACCAAAATGATATTAAACAGATAAATTCACTTCATGACTGCCTCTCTGAACTAAAAAAAAAACAAAACCGGATGTCAAAAAATGTCCTACAATTAAATGCTAAAAATCTGAGATTTGATTATAGGCCCTGATACTGCCAGTGGCCAAATAACCAAGAAACTTGATTTGTTATCCACTAATCTCACCCAGTGCTGCACACATCTTGGTGTTGACTTTGATAAGCAGGTGACGGCAGTGGTACAGTCCTGTTTTCTTTACCCCAGGCAAATATCTAAAATGAGTTAATATAATTGTGTTTCCATGTGTATATCTTTTTGTGATTGGACTACTGCAATCCCCTCTGAACCTGCCTGAGTCAGCAGAGTCTTCAGAGTTTACAGCTAAGTTTACAGTCTAAAATGTGGGCAGACTCACAAAATCTAAAAAGAGAGAGAGAGAGTATATCACCCCCAAAACTAGCTTCCCTCCTTTGGCCACCAGTTAAATTTTAAGATTGATTTTAAAATTCTACTTTTAACTTTGAAGACACATTATGGGCTAGCACCAAGTTACCTTGATAATCTTTTAATCCTGTATATACCACAGTGCAATTTAAGATCCTTAGACAAGGCACGCCTGGTCATTCCTCAGACTAGACTTAAGACTTAGGGTGACCAGGCCTTCACTGTTAGGGCCCCTAGCCTTCGGAACATTAACTAATTATTTTATTAATTTATTATTATTATTATTATTATTATTATTACCTATTTCCTACTGATAACAAACATGCATAATAGACTTTGCATAACTATGCTAGGAGAGAGACAAGAAGAATATTAGGGGTTTCAGGGGTCAACAAGCTAAATATTATATCACAACATGGGTCCATTAATAAAAAATGACATAACAAAATTTATTAAACAGGCAATTTATAAAAAATGAAGTGGACAGTGTTGTAGTGTTTACATGTGCATACTTATTTAGAACCAGGAAAGGCTATTTACATATTAAATTTAAAAATCATTAAAATAAACAAGCTAATACAAAATTCCCATAACTAAACCAAAATTTGGTGCAGAAGTAATTTAACAGACAAGACCAGGATAGAGATGGAATGGCTAATAAAACTGAAAATTAAATTGGCCCTTTCACACAGACTTGCAGATAGGGGTGAGGGAATAATTAATAATATGTCATTTAAAAAAATTATAATTAAAAATAACTGAAAATATGCCTGGATGCTCATGTGTAAACGTCCTGCGTGTAAACGTTCTGTGCTGATCAGCCGCTAGCTCCACACCAAATGAGCATTTTCATCAGTGTGACTGTACAATGATAGCATTGTATATCACAATGTTTCACATGACAGTATCATTTTATTAAATATACAGACATCACCCAGTCCCAATGTTTTTTAGCTAAGGTTAAAAGAAATGGCAGTAATACAATTCCTGGGTAACCCCTATTGCTTAAAGTTGTTTAGTCCACTTTAGTGCTAGGGTTACACATCTTGAGGTCTGTGTTACTTCCTGGTCTCTGTTCTTTGGGCTGAAAAAGCCTTGTTTTAAAAACAGTCCAGCATCTAAGTGAATAACCTGAAGGTCAACCTGGAGAGACACCAGAAGAACCTCACCATCAACCAACCACACACCAGCAGCCAGAGGAACCCGAGCCCCAGCACCAGCCAGCATTATTACAGCAGAACCAAGAGGCCCCAGTTCCTCATTCCCCCGCCAGAGTGAACCAACTGAGAGGGTCTGGGCATAGTCCGACGCTACAAGAATGGAGGAAGCCACTGATGTGATGACATTGAACAGTACCTGTCTACTTTGGAGCAGATGGCAGCACATGCACTGGTGAGCAGCAACAGACTGGGTCGTGAGTCTGATCCGATACGTCACAGACAAGACCAGGAGAGCCTATGGGGTCATGGCTACAGAGGACTCACTGGAATACACACAGGTAAAAGAGGACTTTCTCACAAAGTATGAAATCAAGGAAGATGTCTACAGTCAAAGTTTCAGAGATCAGACGGAGTGAGAGCCCTCGTGATCTGTATAGCTGCCTCTGTGACCAGTACCAGAAGTGGATCACACCAGCTGACAAGACCAAGGAGCAGGTTTGGAGAGGAAATCTTCATCTCGGATGAGTTCTGCTGCTGCCTGTCCCCTGAGGTCAGACCGTGAGTCGAAGAGCATGACCCGGAGTTAGCAAGAGGCCGAGGGGAGACATCATCAGGGAGGATTCCCTGGGGAAAACCAACCGCCAAAACCAACCAGGAATCATTTCATTGAATATTCACCCGTGTGAACGAGTGACGTATCATTTAACATGAAAGCAAGCACCACACATCGTCATTACCCTCAAACCTGCGATGTTTAGCGCAGACATTTCCCATGGAGGCGAGACACAGGGGGAAAGCAATCCCACTTCATCCCGAGCTCAGAAGCACTGCTCGCCAGGGGCTTTTCTCTTTCGGTGGTCACAGCACATCTCCATAAATAGAGTGTGGTGTCTGTGCTCTGCGGGAATCTAGTCACTGCAGCACCTCACCCCCCCCCGTACCCTCCCTCCCTCCCTCCTGCACCCTATGCCCAGCACAGCACAGCAAGATGCATGTATGCATGCAGCCTGCAGGGAGGAGAGGCCTACAGGAAGCACCTAAAGGAGGGGAAAAGAGGCAGGGAGCCCAGGTGAGAGTGGAGAATGTTCCTCAGAATGCCCGATTTGTGCATGTGGTGCTCGCTGTTTTGGGAACAGGAAGAACACGTTGTGCAGCATCTGAAATGAACACCCGCCACCCACAACCAAATGCAGGTAAACTGTTGGCTGTGGTGGGTGAAATTCTCCTAGTCACCAGCCATGTTGGTGGGTGTTTTCCATTTTTTTACCCTTTCATGCACATGATCAATTCAGTGTGATCTGTCTAGAGTGGTCCCAGGTATTGAACTGTTAAACTAAGTTGTAGATGCTGGCTAGCCAGCTTGCTTCTTTTCTTGGGTTATGGGCATGGCATCAAAGCCAGAGAGCCAACAAAAAATCACCAACCAATAAATAAGTAAAACAGATTTTAAATCAGAATGGCCGTTGCAGTGGCATTAGCCCAAGCTGTCTGGCTATATGTTCAGAGATATGCAAATCCAATTTAGAAGCAGAATTACCTTTGGTATTAACATGAACTAACTGGCTGCATCAGAGATGGCTTGACAAAACTAAAACAATGGCTGCACTCAGTGCTGAGCAAAAATGAAATATTGAAATATGCTATTTTAAAACATAAACGTGTAGTTGTATAGTTTTAATCTGAGATATTTTTAAAATGTTGGGGGGGGGGGCAGTCAAATATGATAGCTGGAGCCGTTGAACAATATTAACCATAAATGTGAAAAAAAGATTGCTTGTTAGATTTGCAAGCAAGCACATCAAAATGCTTTTTTTCAGATTTTTTCAAGTGATTTTGGAAAAAACAAGCCCAAACTCAATTGATGCAATTTAGATCATAATTTCCTGTTTGAATTCTAAAAAGAGTCTTTGTAATTTTCACGCTGTTTTCAGAAGTGGGTGGTAAAAAATCAGAAAGGCTAGTAGAAGTCTAGCTGACACAGTGGCTGATGGAGAAAAAAAAAACAGTTCATTTCAGATCCTGAAGTTATGTAAATTTTCAACTCACATTTTGTGTGTGTGTGTGTGCCTTTGTGCGTGTGCGTGTGTGTGCCTGTGTGTGTGTGTGTGTGTGCCTTTCCATCAGATACGGAAGTATAAGGAATATAAATTGTGATCAGACACTGCATATTTGATCAACTGAAGCACTTCATGTTTGGAGCAGGTCTGCTGAGCCATGTCTGTGCCTTCTGTGCACTGGGCAACTATGATGAAAAATTCATGAATATCCTAAATAGACCGTTCATTATTCTAGGAATGCAGAGGAGAACACTGTTCTCAAATTCCAAAACCCAAGGCCATGCAAGTGATTATTTCCTTCCCTCTGACCAAGAGGACAGTCTGTGGCCTTGCTGTAAAGACAGAGGTTAAAATACAGGACTTTTTGTGCTTTCTACTCTTCTGTTCAGCGTTCTTCCTGCAGTCAATGTAAAAAAGTTACTTGTGATAGCTATAGATGTACTGACCTGGACAGTCATTTCTGAACAGTATCAATATTCTCTACAGCAATTAATAATATATGTTACATTGCTGTGGAGGCATTATACAATCATAATTTCATAGTGAGGATACTGGGTATTTAATTACTGTGCTTTATTATGCAGGATTTAAAGGACTTCATATTTCAATGCATCAGGGGCCAAGGCAACGCACCATTTGCACTCTAATGGCGGTACAGCAACATTTATAATTGTAAAAATAAATAAATAAGAGCTTTAAAAACAAGATCACAGAAAATCCATTCTTCGATGTTTTTCATCCAATCCCTTTAATCCCTTTTATTGCATGTCCCACTGTTTGAAAATGGTGAAGTTGGAAGCCATCAATCCACATTGCAGAGATAGAAAAGGAGACACAAATTAGTGATTTGGGCATGAAATCTGCATGTGACATCAAAGTGCTGGCATCAAAGTGCTGGCAGACTAAAGTTCAAAATGAACGGAAAAAGCATTCAGTGTCCTCGGTGAAACCAGGCTCTACACTGGTTAGATTTATCAGCATGTTTCCGGTTTATTACCACTGAACACTGGTGATGCAAGCTTTCTGTTGCTGACGCGTGATCCTTGGCATATTTTCAAATCATATTTCCAGAACATAATGGGTATATTTTTCATTTTAAGATCAGTCGATCACATGGGGAAGGTGACACTGGGTTAAGTCTCTGGTTGGCTATGGGATTCTATTTCCATAACTGAGGGTTTAAGTACTTGCGGTGTTAAAATAAAAGGCAGGTGATAACTGAGTGCTAATGATGCCTTGTGACAGCTGATAATTATAGTGAATTACTTTTAGGTAACTATGCACATCCATACACTGACACAGCCCTGGATGTAGATTGAGAGGGGAGGGGGGTGGGGCGTGGTGAGGGCATTGGACAGTGGGGACATACCTCCCACAACTGTGGGAAAACATCAAATGCCCCCCACCCCCCGGTATTATCATGTTATTATGGGGTAGTACTGTTAGGTGGAGCGACAACCCCCCCCCCCTCCCCAATGTTGAAATGAAACAGCATTTTTTTTTTTTGGTAAATGGTAAATGGACTGCATTTATATAGCGCTTTTATCCAAAGCGCTTTACAATTGATGCCTCTCATTCGCCAGAGCAGTTAGGGGTTAGGGGTTAGGTGTCTTGCTCAAGGACACTTCGACACTCCCGGGGCAGGGTTTGAACCGGCAACCCTCCGACTGCCAGACAATCAGTCTTACCTCCTGAGCTATGTCGCTCCATTTTTGTTTTTGCTATTTTAAATCGATTTTTAAAAAAAGACTTCAGTTGGAAACCTGCTTACTCCCATCGACTTACAGGTCAACTGTGCTGCCTATGGTTTTGAAGCATCCTTCACAGTCATCACGATAACATGTCACTTAATTTTTTATGATCCATCTGCTGATAGAATGCTTGGCTCAACAAAGGCAGAGGCCACATTTTTCAGGAGGAACTCCTAACCCTACGGTCACAGCTAGTCAGGTAGTGGTTGTGCACTGTATTAAAGTTGAAGCTAAAAAGCTGTGACTGCACATATATATATACACCCTTCTCCACGCATCATTTCTTATTTATTTATATCTTTGTACGTATCAAGAGGCAAATTGTAGAGTATGGGTTAACCCGACACTGCCACGATGAGCTTCTCCTCCATGTTTGACTGGAACCAAAATTTTGGATCATTTGTTTCAGCAACGTCTGTCACGCTGCCTTCACTCCGATTGGTAGTCGCCGTGTCGCATCGCTCAGTATTTGCATAAAGTAGACCTCTAAACTATTTTCGCCCTGCCTACTTCGCTTTGCAACGGCCGCTTGTCTCTAGTCGCTGTGAATCGCCAACTCTCATTGAAAATGAACGGCAGCCGGTCGCTTGTATCTCTCCTGTGTCGAACCCGTGTGACCGTAGGCCAAGAGTTCCGCATCTCATTATATGCAGTCTTTGCTCAGACCTGAGGGTGCTGAATAAATTTGGATCATTCAAAGTGGCCGAGTCAAGTGGTAGTGCTAAGTGTCAAAGCCCTGGCGCGGCTGTTCCGTTTCTCCTTCCAGAAAAGCAAAATGCACGGTACAGCGCAGAGCTCCCACCCTTCCCGCCATTCTCCTCCCGCCACAGCGCTACTCATTTTGCCAGTTTTGCACGTGCTCGGCCAGAGAGCTTCCCCGCTCCTCTGCAGGACGCTGCTGCCCCGGACGTCGACCCCCCGAGTTGGGTTTTTTGCAGTTGCACCTCGACCCCAAAGTCGCGCAGACTCACGTAGGCTCCGTGCATCATGTGACAGTGTGCTGCAGACTTACGGGCATGCGTAATCACGGGCTCCTGCACGCGCAGCCATTCAGACCGCATGCTCACAGTCAGAGGTGGGTAACCCGGCTTCAAAGAGTAAAAAGGCTGACCATGTATTTGCTCCACCACCATGCACTAAACCAGCTGACTCTAATTAGCATAACTCTTCAGCATGATAGGAGACCTAATTATTGTAATCAGCTGGTTTAGTGCATGTTGGTGGAGCAAATACATGGTCAGCCTTTTTACTCTTTGAAGCCGGGTTACCCACCTCTGCTCACAGTGCAAAGCCATGATGCATTTCATGGAACCAACGGCGGGAGGAAACATCCCAGACCAACCGTCTCACATAGATCACAAGGAAAGAAAATGTAAATCTTCTACCAGACAAAACTACAGTCCCACAAGGTCTCAAGGGTGAAGGATTTGATGAAGCATTCCCTCAAATTAGTGATCTGTTCACTCAGATTAGTAATCTATTCCCTCAAATGATAAACTGCTCCCTCAAATTACTGATTAGTGCCATCAAATTCCCAATTTGTTCCCTCAATTTAGTAATTCCAAACCTCAAATTATTTAACAAGTGCCTAGGAATTAGTAATTCATGCCCTGAAATTAGACTATTCGTTCCCTCACATTATAAATCATTCTTGAATGGCTAATTTGTGTGCTCAAATTACTAATTTGTTGCCTTGAATTAGTAGTTTGTGCCCTCAAATTACTTAACTCATTCTCTCAAATTAGCAATTTGTGCATTAGATTAACCTCATCACCATGGTAACATTTAACATTATCAATACTTTGCAAAGGGCGGCATGGTGGTGTAGAGGGTAGCTCTGTCGCCTCAGCTCAAGGGGTGTTCCAGGGTCCAAATCCCGGTGTGTGTATGCATGTTCTCTCCGTGTCCACGTAGGTTTCCTCCGGGAACTCTGGTTTCCTCCCACAGACCAAAGTCATGCAGGTAAGCTAATTGAAGACTCTAAACTGCCCATAGGTATGAGTGTGTGACTGAATGGTGAGTTAATGGTGAGTGTGTGCCCTGTGATAGCACCCCCGCAACCTGCCCATGATCGGTGGGTATAGATAATGGATGGACCCTGCATAGGGTAAGCAGGTATAGATAATGGATCAACCCTGTCCAGGATAAGCAGGCGTAAATAATGGATGTACCCTACCCAGGATAAGCGGGTATAGATCATGGTTGGACCCTGCCCATGATAGATGGGTATAGATAATGGATGGACCCTGTCCAGGATAAGCGGGTATAGATAATGGATGGACCCTGCCCAGGTAAACAGGTATAGATAATGGATGGACCCTGCCCAGTTAAATGGGTATAGATAATGGATGGAATACTTTTCAATCAGGCAATAAACTTTGTTCTATGTATAGAACACTGCAAAGTACCAAACATGAGTTGCCACTGCAACTAGAGAGACAGAAATGGAAAACATTAAAATTCTACAAAGTTTAAATGAGAGAACACATTTTTATTCATTTCTGGCCAAATTAATCATTTGATTTGAGGGCACTGATTATAAACGTGTGGTAATGAATTAAATAAATGGGCTCAGATTACTAATTTGAGGGCACGCATTACTAAATTGAAGGAACGTTTTAATAATTCAAAGGAACAATTCATCAAAATTTTCTCCCCTGACCTCTGGGAGGCTCCATACAAAACATCTCAAGAGGACTGAAAGAAAGAAAGAAAGAAAAGAACTGGAACAACCCTAATCTGGCCGCTGCAGAGCTGAACCGGGTGCAAAGGTCTATCTTTTTTTTTTTTTTTTTGTCTACAGTGATTGAATTACAGTAAGTATCACCTTTGAAGAACCATTTCCTCCTTTGATCCTTTGCTAACACAGTTCTTGGCACAAATGGGCTGCAAACCTGGCTTTTTACAGACACTCTGGCTTCCACTTGCATTCCCTGGACTCCATCCTAGGATATGGAAAGCTTTACGCCGACGCCGATCACTGGGAGGAAAACGTACCGATTACCAGTATTATCGGACCAGATAGAAAAAGATTTATAGAATCAGGGCCTTATCAAAATCAACAAACTAAACATATTTCACTTGGACAAATGAATAAATAATTAATAATAATAATGATAATAATAATAATAATAGCATGAATGCACACACTGGTAATTACATAAAACAAACCTTGAATGAACTTTCACATGAACTCATACTACTGATAAAAAATAAATATTCAAAATATGTAAATTATACCTTTTCGTTTTACACCTTTTAAACCTGCCTCCTGAGAATGAAAAATACTCTCAGACAAGAGAAAGCACATTATTAAAGAAAAATATTCTAAATTAGTTTGTTGTATTAGAACAGAAATATCTCACAAAAAAATTTTTTATTATTTTTTTTTTTTTAAGTCGCTCGAAAGAAATCAGAAGTTGAAGGTTGTAGTTTTTTGGGCTTGTTTTTTTTTTTTTTTTTTAAATCTGGGTCTTCATTAAGAAATCTAACAATCAAAATGCAGTAATACATTTCACTATTTATATTAGGAGCTTTGAGACAGAACCTGTGTGAAATATTGTAAGCATTAAAAAAATTAGATGAAAGTGAAAAATCTAATGTGCAATATGCAAACACTAGGGGAGAGTGGGACAAAAACGTGGAGTAAAATGTAACACAGACTTTTATAGGTAGACGCATCAAACTTGAATGACGCATTTCAGCTTGAACACACAGAATTACCATCTCTTTGTCTCCAATGAATTTTTTTGGGGAGATATTGCCAAAAGTCTGTGCCAGTGGATTTTTTTACCGGAAGTATTTTTTAGCTACTGTGATGTGTGTGTATGTCGAAATGTATGTAATCATATACAGTCTTTTAGTGACAAACAGATCACATCGTTTTAATATCGCATATTAGCTTTCTGTGATTGCTAGCCAGGCAAAAGTGCAGACACCCTCCGGGGTTAAACTGAACGGGGTTGCTATTAAGCTATTAAAACTGTGAGGTGTATCCCACGCTGAGTTCTTACCCCAACCTTGTGGTAAAATGTAACAGTTCATTCTCTGCATTTTCAGATTGCTAGTGAATTGCATGTCCCATAAATGTCATTGTGGTGTGTAGTCATAGCCAAGGGATGTAGGTTGTTTGTATTAAAAAATGATTCAACTATCTCAAGTAATATTTTCAGAATTAAGCTAAATACGAAAAACGTTATTTCCCCGCTCTCCCCTACTCTACAATATATTCAAGCATAATAAATAATCTAGGTTTCTAGGTTTGGAATTAAATGTATGTACTGTAATATACATTTTAAAATATACTTTCAGGAAGATCTGGTCAATAAACCATATCGGTAAAGATTTTTATGATCACTTTTATGGACTCTGATCACGTTTAATGATTGGGTACAGGTAGGGGGCCAATCACCTTAAATGACTCTTAGCTGTGTCTGACCAACTTTAATGACTTTTTACCAGTACCTAATCGCCCTTATTGACTCCCACCTGTAGCCAATCAGCTTTAATGAATCCAACCTGTACCCAATCACCTTTAATCACCTGAAAGCCAAACCAGTTCCAAAGTCTTGCTCTCTCAGCATCACTATTTGACTGTGGCAGCATTAATGTGCCCCTTTAGTGCAGTAGTATAGCTATTAATGTTACATACTGGCATGCCAATTATTTCATACAAGTGGAAACCCTAACACACGTACAGAATAAGCACATATTCCTTGGGAGAGGAGCAGGGCTTAATGATACATTTCTCATAAAATCTACTATGACAAGTAAATAAGTAACTTGTATGGTTACAAAATTACTGGGAATGACGAGCACAATTTTAGCCAAAGGTAGCCCCGCAACCAGCATTCTCAGTGGCCTGTAATGACTCACCCTCTCACCCTAACACCCCCTCCCCCCCTCCCCTCCCCAAAGTAAAGGTATAATTGGAATAGTATGCTCTGAGGAGAGAGAAACTCATCCCTGCTCATGATGTCATACTTAGAGTAGCGACATTTAAGTGTTAAATTTACGAGGGACTGCATGACGGATGGCGCCCATCCAGACAACAAAGCAGTGTATTGCATCAGGGTCTATTCCACACTCATCATCCTGCATCGCCACCTTGGCCCCAGTGACCCCCCAACCCACCCCCACAAACACCTCGAGAGCAAAGTCCCCAAACACTGAGCAGTGCATTCTGGGAGTAGACCATCCCAGCCTTTCCTCTTCCGCACCATACTTTCTCCGCTGAACCCCGACCGTGATCTCCGTTCGGCCTTCATCCATCTTCACCTGAAGGGCACACTGTGCTAGGGGAGGTGCTCTTCCAGACTCCAGACATTCATCTTTCCAGGGTCCTGATTATTGACAGGCCACGCCATCTGTTCACACGGCTGCGTATCCACAGGGCAGTAGGGGGGAGGCGCTTGTGTGGCACAGGGGAGGAGGAAGAGGGGCGTGGCCTGTCCCTTTGGAGGGGTACAATCGGTGGCACACAAGGCTGCAGAGGCTGGGAAAGTCATGTGGTACAGAACGAGGCTGGGAAATGTAGTACAGGGCAACCTGTGGCCTCTTGAGTGAGGCTCCATTAACTCACTGAGACAGGCCCGCGCCAGCCCATGGATTGCTTTAAAGGGCAGTGGAAGGAGCTAGCAGTCAATTTCCACTGATCCAGAGCAAACTCCATTGCCCCAAAAAAGCACAATCAGCAAGGCTCTCTCTCTCTCTCTCACACACACACACACACACACACACACACACATATATATATATGTATATATATATATATATATATATATATAAAGTGAGCTCCAAAATGTTTGGGACACAGACATTTTTTCTAGATTTTTTATTAAATGGTATTTGTAAACACTTTGGTTTAACCATGTTGAAATTATACTACTTTTTATGCATAGCCTCCATTTCAGGGCTCCATAATGTTTGGGACATATTAATGTTATGCAAATGAAAGTAGTCTTGTAGTTACATCATAAATGAAAATAAGTGAGCCAGTAACTGTGGGAGCCATACAAACCACCACTCCCCCACCACCATGTTTCACAGATGGGGAGGGGGGGAAGGGTACTTTCGATCTTGGGCAGTTCTTTTGGCCTCCACACTCCTCTTGCCATCACTCTGATACAAGTGGATGGATCTTGGTCTCATCTGTCCACAAGACCTTTTTCCGGAACTCTGCAGGTGTTTTAGATGCCTCATAGCAAACTCTAACCTGACCATCCATTTTTTGAAGCTAATTAGTGGTTTACATCTTGAAGTGTAGCCCCTGTAGTTCTGTTTGTGAAGTCGTCTGTGAACAGTAGCCACTGACACATCCATGCCTGCCTCCTGAAGAGTGTTTCTAATCTGTTGGACAGGTGTTTTGGGGTTTTTCTTCATTTTCTCATTTCTCAGCCTCATAATGGCTTCCTTTGACATTCATTGGCACAACTCTGGTCCTCTTGTTGACAAATGCCAATAAAAAAACTGCAAAGGCAACCAAAAGCCTAGAATCAAGACAAGATACTAAAAGCGCTCTTATACCTATACTAAGGAAGCAATTGAACACACCTGCCTAATCAGAACCACCTGTGAAGTCATTTCTCCCACGCATTATGATGCCCTGAAATCGCAGGCCATGTATAAAACATGCTGCAATTTCTACACGGTGAAACCAAAATATATAAAAATGCCCATTAATAAAAGTTGAGAATGTGCAAACCACATGTGAATTGTTTGATTATATAGTGAACAACGATTTACACCTGTGGAGGTGGCAGCAAATGATTCACCTGTATTGAAAAAGTGGCATATTTTAACATAACATTTTCATTAGACAGTTCTTTCCTTGACTATAATTATCACAGTGCGTCTTTGAAAGAGTCATATAACCATTCAAAATAATCAACTTGGCGGCAATTGCATTGTCATTACTATAACTCTACTACTACTCTACTCTACTACTAAAGCAGAAGACCCCTCAACAACTCTATAAATGATTATTCCAAAAACTCAAACACCTCGCCCTTGCTCGCTGTAATTTTGTTGTTTTTTTTTTCGCTAGCGTTTACACTTGATTAAGCTTGAACACGTGATCGCAATTTAATGACAATGCTCATGTGTGTTTATTTTTTGGTGCATCAAATCGCATTTTTATTCATGCATGCAAGTCATCATGTTTAAATTATACTGTCATTTCATGGCTGCTGCTAATGCTGTGGATATCTCTCCTTCTGCTTGAATTACGCCAGTGTCCAAAGAAAATATTTTGCTTAAAAGTATGAACGAATTCATTAACCCAGTTACGCGCTGCGCTTACAATTTTTTTTTAACCTCTAATAGCCTACTGAGGGTAGCCTTCCACACGAGCAGATAAAAGTGGGGGAAATGCATTTCCCAATAGCAATGACCGAGAAGAAAGGCTATAGAGCAGGGGTGCACAACTCCGGTCCTGTAGAGCTAGTCTGTGTGCTGGTTTTTGTTCCATCCAATTGCCTTAGCTTTAGTTATCTGACAGCTCTGTAACCTACACTTGTTCACTCGTGTACTTGAGCACAGTAAAATCTTTAGGATGCACTTGGAATCTGCGGCTGTCATACAAATGTCAGCTCAAGATACGATTCTGCTCATTAAATAATTAAGGGCAGAAGTAGGCGCAAAATCCTGAAACGGATTGGCCCCTGTTGTGCACCCCTGCAATAGAGTTACAACCTGTTTCTGTCACAGAATAGTGACTGGGCAACAGGCGTAATATATATGTGATATTTCTTCATAATAATACAGAGCTTAATGCTTATATCGTACTTTAGTAGGAGGCTGATTCCATACCTTGCATATGAAATTCGGCGTGCGTTCTCGTGCAGTGAAGGAGCGTCACTAGAGAGCGGTGTTTATTGGGCGAACGGGGCGACTCTTCGTGTGCGGGAGCCAGAGGTGTTTTACTTCAACCGGTTAATCGCTGTCAGCGAGGCGTGCGCCTACGACGGAGATTACTCGCTTCGGTCATTAAACCGGCGCAGCCGAGCCAGATGTGCGACGCCTCCGAGCGCCAATGCCTTTTCTCCGCGCGAGGATGCGGAGCGCAGACGGCTGAAAGCACGCGATGCGGTGGTTATGAAATGCCAGAGGTCTCCCTTGTGTGCTGTATTTGCGAAATTGCAAGGACCCGCTTCCGACTAAAATGCTTCAGCTACCCATTATCACTACACCGCCTGTTATTGCCCTCAGTCCTCCAAGGGTAGTTTGTCACCTCTAAACCCCTAATCACCATGATACCCTGCATTTTGGGCATCGGATCAAGCTATAAAATTGCACTGCGATATGTAGCCTTGCAGTAATCTACAAGCGAACGATGAGGCTGCATCTAAATCTTAGTTTGAGAGTACCGTGTGGAAACACCCATAAGTTGATGCACTTTATAACATACATCGTTCTATTATACACTATACATATTATAGTGATCGGTGGGAAATTGCGAGAGAGCTCTAGCGGAGCAAGTGGAATTAAACGAATGCCCTGGATTTTCCGTTCCTACGTAATAGACGCAGCGCTCGTGTTGTTCCTTTGACAGAATGCCTGAAGCCGGGCGCCGGTTTGCCCACACCCGCGTCTAGCGCCTGCGGGAGGGCTGAAACCATTGCCCTCGCCAGGCGTACGGCGATCTGCCGAGAAACGTGAAGCCGAGGACGTGAAGCATCACGACAGATGCGGACGTGCGGTGTCACAGCAGGGAGTGTGATTGAACCGTCTTCAAGCATGCTGTCACACCAGGAAGCTCGTGCACCTGTCAGATCCGGCCCGAGCGTACTTAATCAATACCCGTATGCTTTCGCTTTTTCTTTCTTTCAATGTATAGTTCTCTGGGGGGTCTGAATAAAAAACATGTATACAAATGAAGAAAAACAAACGAATAGGATTTTACGTTTTGTCTTATTCAGTTGAAGACAGTGATACGGGTCGCGTGTCCGTTATTTTTAAGTTTTCAGAAGAGCAGCGTGAGCTTGCTTCAGCCCACCTGATCAATCCTGACAGCTCTCCGCATGCAAACCTGAAGGCTGGCGCCTGATTCTTACTTCGTATGAAGCCCAGTTGTCTGTGTAGTCATGGTGTTGACTAGAATGCTCGTGCAATCGTCTGTGTCCGTACAGCGGCAGAAAACATGAAGAGTGATGTCTTGACCTTCAGTGAAATTTTAAAATTGCAGTGTTTCTTTTTTTCAGATAACCATCTGTTGTGGTCAACGGCATATTTATATATAATAGCATATGCTCTCTCTCTCTCTCTCTCTCTCTCGCTCTGTGTGTGTGTGCGTGTGTGTGCGTGTACGTGTGTCAGAGGAGAGCCGTACATCACGCCCGTTCGTCAAGCAATCAATCTGATCTCTGGTCCCCCACTTTCAGTTGCTACTTTATAATATCCCAACTACCAAACACGTATGAGCATGATTTGAATTGATTATTTTGATGTTTTGATGTCGACGCGGTGTATTGATTGCGTGAACGGCTGCTGCTTCCTTGAATTGAAATTTGAAAACTGTCGTGCCGGGCATACCATCACCCCTGACCATAAGGGAGAATCGAGAGCTGTCCGTGGTCCTGGCGCGCAAGAGCTTGGAAATATAGCCGTCTGCAGTCTATATAAGCAACTAAAAATATAGACGTGCCTTTTCATTGCAGTTAACTGAAGGAATTCGGAGATCTGTATATTTATTGCAAGTATGAATGACTATACAGTTTTTTTTTTCATTGTCGGTGAACATTTTCATATACAAATGCACACGCATATAGGCCTACATATATTTCAGCTGCAAAGTTAGCAATTCTCAATAATGCATAGAAATACATGAGCCCATTTAAACCTTCAATTCTAATCCACCTGGGACTACCGGCCGTCACTGTACACTACTAAATACTAAGCAAGTCAAAATTCACCACCTTTGGTTGTTCGATATCTTGTAGACTATACAATAGCAATAATGTTATATTTAGACAGTCCATGTTAAAATGAATAAATCGAACCCTTATCGCCACAATTAAGGCTTCACTCAGAATGCGCTCGTCCGATTCGCTATTGACAGATCTTTCAAAATCACTCGGAAACAATGCTAAAGCCTGCATGGAGTCGCTGAAATAATGGGCGAGAGTCAAGCTTATTTTACAGCCTCGTATTGAAATATCTTTGAATATATAATCAAGTTCCGAACAGCAAGCAGCACATTTTTAATAAAATGAAATTACCAATCCAACGCACCCCCCCTCCCCCACTCCACCTCTCTCTCTCACACACACACGAACTAAGACATATATGGTCAAGGAAAAAGCAAACATTTTCGGTCTAGTATGTCTACCAAACGAGGCTTCGAGTGCCAACATAAACATCCACTGAAGCCGGCGCAGTACACACATATCACCGGGGAACTCGCTCCTCTCATTTGCCAACCATAAGCACGTAAAGTAGGATAAATAGATAATCCATTACCTTGCTTTGAGTCTCCCAGATCCTTTCATTGCAGGAACCATCGGATCGATCAGGAGATGGCTGGTGCTCCCAACTTTGCGCCTCTCTTCTCTCACAATGGAGATTCGACAGTGCCCTGGATGAAACCTATATACCAATGGGGTTTTAAAAGCGGCGCCAGCTAGGAACTCTCAGCCGAGTTAGACACAGATATCCAGAAAAAACAGCAGGTTTTATGAGGTTCGCCAAATATGCCACACGCAGAAAAGGAATATGGAATACAGAAAGAGAGAAAATTAACTGTGGCCAGCCCCTATTCACGAGACAAGGACTTAGTCATTGAATTCGGTCATCTGTGTTAGAATAGAGAGCCACTGTTTACCTATCAGGCACTGATGCGATGTCCTTGTCTGTATCCACAACGCATTTAAGCAACGGCTCATATTATGACTTTTACATCACATACGGTCCATTTCGAACACATCCAGGATACTCGCTTGGACACAGCAGAAAATTGTATCAAAAGCAGATATTCCGGGGAGAAGATGAGCCAAGGGAAATACGAATTCGCATTTATCCCGGAGCAATAGAACTCCTAAAAAACGCAGCCTTACAAAACGATGCATTAACCTTGAACTTTGTCCAAAAGCGTTCGCACAGAGGTCCCCGCCTTATTTGTGTTCCAACATCCAAGACCAGTTTCCGTTACATTCTCTCAGCGGAATTTGCGAAGATGATACATCGATACCTCCCTTTTAATCCAATGAACAGAAAACGAAAACCCTCAGTAGGAAAAGATGTATATATTTTTCCGATACACGGAGATGTGTTCTTTTCTTCTTTTCTTACCTACGATGCAGACAAATGAGCAAACGAACACGACCGAATTACATGGCAATAGCGCTCCAATGTGGCTTCAACCGGGCAAACCTGGTAGACTGGCGAGTTGACAGAACGTCTGAGCGCGCGGGACTACTCCTGGCACTCCCAGTCCAGCGACTTCTCTCCAAGTAATAACGCTGTCGCTGCAGGGCAGGTCTCATTCCCACTGGCGTGCAGGTTCCACACACCCATCCGTACTTGCTGACCAAGTCATTTGAAAAGAATAACTTTCCATTTCCGCGTTCATCTCACCACAAAATAATTCAGTGGAAATATCTTGTGCGTGTGTGCGTGAGGTCCAGCATCTTTCTCGCAAAGAATACACGGAATGTACTTTAGCAGAGACACAGCAGAGGACGGGGGAATGATCATGGATGGCAACGCGGTGCACGAGCGCGAGGAGGGGGGTGTTTGGGTGGGTGGGTGGGGGCTAGGAAAGGAGCTCCTGAATGTAAATGAATGCAAGAAAAAGTACGTGAGGCGAATTCCGTTGTATTTTCAAACCTGTCTCTCATTAAACATGCAACACAATACATATGACAAATAATTGGTAACCGGCGGTAATTAAATTCGGACTGAACAGCTTAATCTTGTTTTATAACATAGTAGGACAGCTGTATCAGAGTCCACTGTGAACGATATTAATCCAGCGTATTTTTCTAAGGATTTATATTGAGCTATTGATTTCTACAACTACAAGAGCGCGGTGTTTTAACTCCTTCTGTGATAGATAGAACAGTATAAAATCTGGGCTCCCCCAGAAATCCATCATAAATCATCCCTGAATTAGAGGATTTCCTGTACTCTTAGCGATTCAGTGTTCGACCATTAAGTAAATGGTTGAATGAGGATTTACACAGGGACCATGTTGTTCTCGGTTAAGAAAGCCAGTTAGGCAAAAAGGTAATGCAATAATAATGCAATGTGTATTCAGCAGAACAAGGAAGTGACACTTCAGTAGCGCCATAAATAATGAATATATAAACAAAGAAATAAAACAGAAAAACATGCTGGAACCAACCATCTTGTAATGATCAGATTGTATTTAAGTATACTAAAATAAACATTATGAAAAATAAACGTGTATGCAAATGAATTTAAAATGTATCACTGTATCACTGTATGCAGACCACTACTGTGTTAAATGAATCTCCCCTTCCTCCACAGAGTACTGTGATATGATTATGATTCATGCAGGAGTCATTTGTCTTGTCAAGTGGATTTAGGAAACAGATGAGACATGAAGTATGAGACTAGTCAATGGAACGGAAACCATGGTCAACGTAACTGCATCCATGGTCACTGTACACCTTGGACAGCTCATCTATACTGTATTGCACAGGGCAGTGTTCATTGGCCATGGCTGCACATGCAGGTGAAGTTCTACACATGATGTGGCTTGGCAGCAAATGGTTTAATAGTGGGAGGGTATCCATGGCCCTGTCTGATTCTAGCAACAATTTAATATAAACAACATGCTGCATAGCCCCACTAACCCTGTAAATAGCTCTTGGGATTGTTATTAAATATGGAAAATATATGTAAAGGCACAGCATGGAAGTTCTCACCCGATTGGCAGGGGATGTGGATTGCATCGACATTTAAATGAGAATCAGAACGCAACTGAAGTGACTGATTCACACACTGTGAGCAGCACATCATTTGGTAATGCCCCCTGCTGGTTCTGACAGAGAGTGAGCGGTACGTGTACACCCTGATAGCCTGTATCTTGTTCAAGCCTTGACACAAGAGAGCAGACGCAATATTTATACAGTAACATCAGTTTCTTACCAATACAAAAATTAGATAAAATATTTCAGGTAATATGTTAGACTGACTCTACTTCTTATTTCCCCAACCATTTAAAAAAAAAATTGAGACGGGCGATGTGTCACAACGATAATTTTCAAATGCTACAACAGTCGTAGCCACCGTATGGGGTATTGTCTTTTCCTTTTTAACTATACCTGAAGGTAATGCACCATATGGTGGCTACAACCGTTATTGCATTCGACAATGATCGTCGCGATATGTCGCCCATCTCTAATTGTGAATGTCGAATTTGCAAACTATGCACATGGGTGCCTGGTTGGCCAAGAGGGGTCATTCAAGCAATGGACACTGCCATCCTGACCGACTGAATCCCTCCCATACATCTCTTGGACAACGTGAAGTCAGTTACGCGCTGCCCCTGCAGGGCTGCCACCACAGTCAGGACTGGCACAGGCCAGATTCGATACACCAGCCTGAGCGATTATTGATGTTGTTCATTGCTTGTTGATGCTGATGCCATCATGTTAGTTTTCCAGCTGGGTTTGCAGCTAAATATACCAAGTAATGAAGTTAGCTAGCTAATAGATAGCTGGCAAACCAGTCTACCTGCAATCAGTATTTGAGCTCATCAAAATATAGAGGATAGTTGCTTTGTTAGGAAGGATTATAGGGTTGTTTATCAATAAAATTGAGGCAAATAAAACCTGATATTTACATGTTGAGCAGAACAGCTTCCAGCTCAGAGTTGACTTTCTTTCCCTTTCTGTGTTTTATGTTCTCATCCTCATGGGGAAGCTACAGTAATGTTGACTCGGTTTTAGAGCCTGTTCCAGGTAAGTGTCTTTTATTACTTTGGATTTCTGCTGCCAGATTCCTCTTTTCTTCGGCTCAGAATTCAAGGCTGTTGGTTACTCTTGGGGAGAAGATTTTTGGTTACTCTTGGGGAGCAGATTGCCGGCTATCTCTGTCAGCCATTGTGATTGTGAGCAGTACTGGAGATTAGAGATGCTTTGGCCACGCCCCCAAATTCAGCACTGGCATAATCTCAGCTGCTGAATCTCTCCCGCCGAATCTTGTTCTCTGCTAGCTCCAGATTTATCAAGATCAGTTCGCTGCACCAGGTTTAAAAAATAAATACATAAAAAACTTGCATACTTGCATTAAAGAAAATAATTGTAAATTTATAATTTGTGATATGTAATGTATGCGTTGCTGCACAAGCTAAGTATAAATTCTTGATCGTTCGTCTCTTCACAAACCAGATCTAATGCAATATGTTCTGGAATCCTTTTCAAAATGGTGTTAAAAGCCATAATAATAATAATAATAATAATAATAATAATAATAATAATAATAATAATAATAAATAAACATGATTGTAAAAATTGTGATTCATTAAAATATGCCAGACAAATCTTAATTTGTTCTGGTGTCTGGAAAGCCTGGAATGGTTCCGATGAGGAAAAGGAATGTATAGGACTCGCACGTGCCCCCCACCCCAATCTTTGAGCGAAGGACGGCTGTGTTTGAGAAATCAGATACAGGGAGTGAACTTGATTGCTGACTTGGCTACGTGGGAACCAAAGCCGCAAAGATTAGATCTTGCTGTTTCCTGTGCTGCTAAATGCACTTTTTGCGAGATGTTTGCTGACTTGTGATTCTGAGGGCCGGCTCTCTACTTTTAACGTTGACACCCTCTGCCTGTGATTTAATACCTGCCAAATATTAAGAAAAAAAAAAAAACGAAATGTGTGTCCATTTTGGGAAATATTTTTGTCCTTGAAACCCCCGGGCACGTTTTGTTCCATGGTTCAGGAAGGAGCAAGGCTGTTTTGCTGGGCTATAAAAAGGAGAACCGAATCAAAACACGGGGCCCGTTTCCCAAGGAACGCCTCAGCTGAGAGGTTCTCGAAGGTTAAACGGAGGCTAGCCGTAGCCTGATCTCCGCTCGGCGGGAATTCACCGGCGCTCGAGCGCCGCACATTCGTGCCGAGCGACTCTGAGCGGCCCGGCAGAGGAGGGGGGAGCGGTCGACGCTAATGGGTGCGCCGGACCCGCGACCCTTTCGATTAGGCGGGGCCCCGGACCCGCGAACCTACGCTTCAGTCCGCTGAAATGGTGCTGATTAGCATCTGTTGGAGGGAATTAGCTCCGCTGCGCTATCACGCTCACGAGGAACTCCCAAAAAACTGCGCGGGGAGCTCTGTCAAAATGGGTCCGCAACACTTCATTAAGCCCTGATTGGGACGGAATGGGCTCCGTGTTACCGAGGTGGCTGCCATGGCCGGTGGCTGTAAACGATGCTCGGCCCACGTTGATGGGCTGGGTAATTCACATCCCATTAGTTAACAGTTACAGTTTTGTCCACTTCTGTGTAATGCACCTTTCAATCCTCCAGTTTCCCAAAAACATAAAAAAAAAAAAATACTGCCAGCAAAAAGTGGTCATGATTTCTACACTGCACGTAATATATAAAAAAATGTCCGTCCCGATCCTGGATGCTGATTGGTCAACCGTCCTGCAAATCCGTGTGGATAGTGATGATGAAGCGGGTCGTGTCGGCAGAGCTAGGGGGAGCCGTTAGACGAGGAGAGGAAGAGTTCTGGCCGCCGCCTCGCCGTGCTGATGTTCATCACGTGCCGCGGCTTTCCGGTTTGAGGCCCACTTTGCCGTAATGAGCGGCCCCCTTTCTCCTCACAGTCGGCCCGTTGTTGGTCGAGGGCCGGTAATCACCGCGCTCCCACGCACAATCACGCCGTTTCTCGCGCCCCCCATCACGCTCCGCATCCCCCCCGGCGGCCTGCCCGCCCACGCCCTCGCCACGGTGTCCTATCCACGGCTCCTGCGCCCCCCTGCCAACCCCCTGGCGCAACCTCCCTCTTCCTCTTCCTCAGCCCTCAGCTCTGGGCTATGGACTCTGGGCTCTACACACTGGAAAGACTATGTGAAAAAACTGTACCTGTAGGGCTACAATGGCTTGGCACTGGGGCAGTGCCCTCAAGGTACACCCATTGCACCTTTTGCCCTTTTAGATTTTTACTCTAAGGTACAAATATGACTCAGTGAGGCACACTAGCTGGAATTGTACCTTAGATGATAAAAATGGACCCCTGTAGTGCTGTGCGTTTCTGACAGTGCAGGTTATTTCGCGGCACACGCTCCTGCCCTGGTTCGCACACCCCCGCTCTTCTCTTCCTCCTCGCCCACGCTGTGCCACCCTGGCTGTGCCACCTCTGCCCCCTGCCTGCAGACGGAGGCTGCCAGGCAACAGCGCTCGCAGCCCCTCATAGGCTGCAGAGCGCGGTGAGAGGCGGAACCGCTGTGATCACCTCTGAGGGACCACCCACCTGAAGGACTGGCCCCCTGCTGCAGGGACCCGTCTGGGGGGAGGTGGTGGACTGGGGGGTGGAGCGGAACAGGAAGGCTTGCGGACATTTCGCACACGATTCTGAAAAGTTCGCTTTTTTATCTACATATTTAAAAGCAAAGGGCGGTTTAGACTGTGGCCTTTTGGATGAGGCCCATCAGCACAGGCAATCACGGATACAACATAGTCTTTCACAGCTCGCATTGAACTCTTTTTACTGTCAAGAAGTAAGAAGAAACTCAGTTTGACTTCCTAAAAAGTGAATAGAGTATTCCACAAACACACACACACATACACACATTAAGTTGTAACAACGGCCTGCTAATTGGTTTTTAATGCATCAACACTCTCACTGCTAATATAAGTTCTAGTTTACTAATTCACAAGAGTAATTGGTAGCTTTAGGGGAGAGCTCTGCTTCATAAGCTCGTGAAATAACAGAGGAGACCGCGTCTACCCTTCATCCTCCCTTTTCCGCTGTGCTAAGAGGTTGTTTTAATTAAAGGGGGGAATCTGGCGGTTGTTCGCCAGCTTGTGATTATTTGTCACACAAACAGAGGCCCGTTTCTCTTAAGCTTCGTCTGTGCTGCGCTTCTTCTGTCTGTCGTCCTTGGCAGACGAGAAGTTTGCCTTCCTGCAGATGCGCAGAGCAGCTAGTGTGGCTCTTGTGAATGTTCTTCTCTGTGCCATTTTCTTTTTCTCCTTTCCGCTCTTTTTAATCACACTCTGTTATCCTTCCCTAATCAACCACTCACTGCTTCGCACTCTCCTGCCACAGCAGTTCTTTGGAGTATGAATAATCATCGCCACTCTTATTAATATTAATATCACACCATTGTTATGGAAACTGCACAGCCGTCACATACTATGTGCAATTACTCCGGTATTTGCATGATATAGAGGAGGAAGAAAACCATACACTGAGACAAACCGTTGGTCAGGAGAGAGAGAGAGAGAGAGAGAGAGAGAAAGAGGGGGGAAGGATCAACAGCCCCAATTGCGGCACAGTTTATTTCAACCTGTCATAACCTGAGGGACAGTGAGTGACCACCCACCCCATATAAGCATTGTACATATTTATTGATTTACTTCTGTTGCTGTCAATGCTGTTATTGTTATATATTGTTACGTGTATCATTATTACTTTAATATTATTATTATTTTACATATTATATATGTATGCTTTGGCAATAATTACATTTATATTTCATGCCAATAAAGTAAATTATATTGAAAAATTGAAATTGAGAGAGAGAGAGAGTGAGAGAGAAGGAGGGAGGGAGAGAGAGAGAGGATGGGAGGGAGGGAGGGAGGGATAAAGAGGGAGAGAGAGAGAGAGAGAGAGAGAGGACATAAATTTCCACCACAGCTAAACAGCGGTTGCAGTAATAGGCTTATTCTTCTCTCTCAGTGCACGGGTATACAAACACATTCCGTGCATTATCACAGTGCCTCATGAGTGTTTCCTTTTTCCCACTCACCAGTTCTCTCTTTCCCTGTCTGACTGCAAATTACTTTCATATCACTGAGGGATTAGCCGAATCCCTTGGGTATTTTACACACATATTTTACATACATTTCCTTTCAACGTCTATAGGTGCGGTTTAAACTGCAGCTTCTTTAAGTAAACCAGGCCCATTCTAATATAATTTTCAGTAAATACCCATCGAGTGGTTGTGCAGCAAATCTCCCCTTTTCATAAAGGTATCATTTTGTCACACAAACTGCAAATATTCTCTGGGTGCCTTCTGGCAGATTACTTTATGAAGCAATATAAATCGAATTCAATCAGTTTTAAAGAGGTAGTGGATTTATATGGAGTTTTGGAGCTTTTAACTTATATCAGGACACACGGTGATTTAATAGTCAGAATGGCCTTATATCATCCCTCCCCACATCACACACTCCAGTATTTACATTGTGCATCCAATGTACCACTGTAAATATGGCGCAGCTGGAAATACATGACAGATTCTCATGATATGTATATATTTACACAAATGGGTAAATGTTTGGTTTTGAGATGAACGGTAGGAGTTTGGATTGAGTGTAGCGGGTTTTATCTTTGTGATCAGAAAAGAAGACTCGCACACTCGCTTGATGCAAAAAAAAAAAACATTTTGACCACATCGGCCTTCATGAGAACACTGGTTGCTATTCAAACAGGTCAATTTAAAACTTGCACCCTGAGTACCTATAGGTACATGAGGTGCCCTCCTCCCGCATGAACTTCAAAGAGTGGTGCAAGTGCCCCTGGATGCCTACATCAAAGTTTTACAACACATGGAAATACTGTAATACACATAATCTTCAGAAAATAAAATGAACACTGCAATAAAGACCAGATTTGTTTGGTTATGGGACATCTGTGTATTTGACGTGTTCTGGCAGATTGATTTTGGGTTGGTTTTCATTTGAGTTGGGGATTGTTATGTTTGTGAGTTTATTTCACAAACCAATAGGAATTCAACTGAAATCGTTCCCAGAATTCTGGGAAGATAGGTGGTGTTACCTGAGTTAGTGCATATAATTCTATCAAATTCATAGATAATGGGAATTAGTGATTGTGGACTAATGTTATAACAGCAGCTTTGACAGCTTTTGAAAATTTCATATCAAGGGATTTTTTGGAACTGTGTAAGGATCCAGATATAAAGAGCTTGCTTGGCCAGTTTCAGTTTCGTAGCTATGCACATGACACATCGCTATTAATGTGACTGTAAAGGTGAATCCACGAATGGCTTCAGACTGCATTGTATGAGATTATTATGGGATGTAATTACATTGCAAAATTGACTTATATCAGTCTAAACATTTCCATCTGTTCCTATGTGCTGAATGAATAGGTGGAGTTGAATTTATCACATAACTCTGGGCTATTGGGTCTAGGCCCTTCATGATGTCACGAAGGACCTGACTTAATGGTCAATAAATCTCCTCCCATAGTTTGAGGCAAATAATAGCAGTCTATCTCACTAAAAAGAAAAGCTATGGCTACACGGGCATGGTCAGTGCAAACACCCACTTGTGCAGGGACAATTTCAGAAAAACCAGAAAACTTTCAGGATTATAGCTAAGCACAGATGTCTTACCTTTTGGCAAATTCCGTTGCTGGGGCTGTTCCATTACATTACATTGCATTACATCTATTTGGCAGACGCTTTTATCCAAAGCGACGTACAAAAAAGTGCATTTCATGGTCATAGACAACTGCCAAACACAGGTTCAGTAAGGTACAATACTTATTTTGTACAGCTATTTCTAGCCAAGAACACAGTTTAGTTCACACAATGAACACTACTCCCCCTCTACCCTCTCTCCAGGACAATCCTCTTTGTTCCCGAGGACATTAGCCACCACAGTCAAGCAATATGAACCTGCTGGAATATGTAAGTTGTTTAGCTAACCAGTTAGAAGCTAGCTAGAGCCTGGAATGCTAATTTACTAAATCTGCTAGGCCTGTATGTTAGCTAGAGTAGATTAGACTGATGCTGCAATAATGTAGAATCCTTTTAATTGCATAACCCATTTGTCAGCGAATTATCCTGCTAAGGGGAGTAGATTAAATGGAGGAACCCATTATAAATAGGCCTGTGTATATATCAAGTTTACCACCTTATTAACACAGATAGCCTGCTCCTTCAAGCAATGAATCATAGCTGCAACTCAAACGTTAGAACTGGGCAATGTATATTTCTAGATCTATATGTGATGTAATTGGACATCATTCAATGCAAATATTCTAAATATGGTTTACCATTTATGCAAATGAAATCTCTTTACAATGGAATTAATTGAATATGGGATTTGGTAATTATGCGCAAATACCCAAATTATATGATAATCTGTTGTGCAATTAGGTGGATTCTGCTATATATGGATGTAGCTGCCCCTGTGCTGTAGCCTTTTTCCACAAATTTTTATGGACAAGCTGACCTGCCTTATCTAGCCAGCTAGCTTAGTTCTGGAGGGCAGGCGTGGAGGTTTAGGGAGGGGTAGTGCATATCTTTGGTGAGTGATTAACACCGTAGTTCGTCAGTGCTTGATGACAGATTGATATTGAGTGCCACATCAAGCTGAGCGAAGTGGAATTACGGGTTGGTTACTGTGGCTGGCGTTGGTAGAATTTATACCTCCATGTCCAGTAAATCTGTAGCTCTTATCCTCGCTAGCTCTTTTTAACGGTCTGAATTTCTTTGTTTGGTAATCTGATAGATTTACTGTCCGTTTCATTGCACTTGCCACCCTGAAGCCCTCTGCCAGTCCCGATAGATAGATGTAGCCATGCTAGCTTCCTTTACGTGTGGGTGGTATGTTTTGGGAGGGGTTGGGGGGGGGGGGATGTGTGGTGTGGTGGGGGGCGCTCCCATACAATCCCATACAAACCACTCCCATACAATCCTGAGGTTTTTTTCACTACAGATTTTATGCCTGGTCTGAAATGTGTGTTATTACAGTTATTGATATTACGTTGAATAGATATTTTGTGGTTGTGTAGTGGATACATCCCTCTGTGGTAATTTATGGTTATTTCCACTATTTGCAGCCACTTTACAATCACATTAAGTGTAAAAGCATACAAATGGTGTTTTTTCCCCCCCTCTCTCTGTTAGCACTGCCAAGCAATTCTGAGCATAAAGCACCTTAAAGAGATGCATCAATGTTTTTCTCGTTTAGCCAATTGCTCAAGATGCAGCAAATGGAACTGGGGACTAAGGCTTTTGTTTTTAACGGATTACTTTAAAGATAATGCACGCATATTGAATGCCAAGAGGCACTTTGGCAAGCACGGTGATATCCACAATAATCTCCTCAATGACAGAAAGAAAAAAATGCTTCAGTTGGTGTATTAGGGTAGGAGTGTGTGTGTGTGTGTGTGCATGTATTCATGAATGTTTACTCGTGTATGTGTGTGTGCGCGTGTGCGTGCATGCATGCGTGCGTGTGTGTGTGAGTGTGTGCGTGCACGCGTGCATGTGCATGTGCGTGTGTGTCTGTGTGTGATAAAGGATGTAATTCCACTGAACCCGATACCTCCATTCTGGCTCACACATGTTGATGCGTCTGACGCAAATACTGAAGATGCCTTTATCACAAACACGGACTTGTCTTCTTTGTCTGGCTGAGGGGATGGATACCCACACAGATCAGTGCCTCATCCACTCTTTAACCCAGGTGGGATTACTTCATCAAATGGAAACACCACAGATGCCACTGAATTTAAATGGAAGACAAAGATCAGCAATCACTGAAAGGGGATGCTTCTCCATTACACTCTCAGGTTCATTTAGGGTCTGATAAGAATTGCTTATCTAACACGCTGTACTTACGATCAAAGGTGTGTTCACAGATGTAGGTCCACATAGACAGAGAGGATAGTCACACGTCTGCAAAGTATAAATGAACGTGAGCCTGTGTAATTTTTAATACAGACCCTCGATTTACTATAAAAAAAACTACAGAAGCGGTAACAATATTGTGCACTTCATTTTACATGTGATTGAATCAAATATATTTTATAAAGGAACAGAAACACAACCCTAATAAACAATGCATAGTTCCGTGTGAATCATATCTCAGTGGCATGTCTTAAATATAACTCTATAGAGAGAGAGAGACAGATTGAGTTTAAAGGATACATGCGTTTTTTTATGACAGATAAGCAAAATGAGTGCATATCAAAGTTCCCTCTGATATTCTTTAAAATGGGAGTCTCCGTTTATTAATAACAAGAAATCCATTGAATTTTCAAGAGTACCCAGAAAAATTATCAGTAGAAATCTTCTTATTGATCAGCAAGAGTTTTCCCTCATGGCTTAAATAATAAAATAACAATGATTCTGTGGCATCCTTTGAGGATTGCTAATGGTACTACTGTAGGGAGGAAAAAGAAAAGCATTACTTCAACAAAGTCAGAATAGATTAGACACATATGCAGCATTATATAATGCAAATTAGCAAGTTCCATACAGACATTAGGAAGAATATTTTTTCACGCAGAGAGTAGTCAATGTGTGGAATAGCCTACCAGGTCATGTAGTAGAGGTAGAAACTGAGGATTCTCAATACTAGTTTTGATAGGGTGTTAGATACAATCTAGTCTGTAGGTAATCAGAGCACTAATTTTTCCTCTAAAATGGCGAGCATTGTCGGACTGAATGGCCTGTTCTCACCATTATGTTGTGTTATGTTATACATATGACCAAAAGTATATGGACACTCCTTGGTTTCAGGCTGTTTTTCATGGTTTGGGCTTGGCCCCGGAGTTCCAGTGAAAGAAAATCTTGCTTACAAGCTACAGCATACAATCACATTCTAGATGACTCTGTGCTTCCCCAAATGTTTGGGGAAGGCCCTTTCATGTGACTAAAATTTAGCCCTGACTAAATTCATAATATGGCATCGCCTGATGTGCCTGATTGCTTTTATAAAACAACGGTAATTTCACGGTGGTGCCTTATTGCTTTAATCTATATATAACTGGGGACATGGACAATGGTTTACTCCATGCTGCAGTAAATGTTTCAGCTTACTAGAGGCGCTTTCTCCCTTACACAAAAGGAATTCACGGCAGGAATTACATTTTAAGGTATATGTATTGCTACTTTCTCTAGTGAGGCTTAGCCACACTATAGGCCATTTACTCTGGTAAGCCATGTTGCAATGGGCCATATCAAGGTTGCCCAACCCTGCTCCTGGAGATCACAGTGACGGAAGCCCTCATTTTAATTTGCTCTATATAAATCCAGGTTTTCTTTTTTTTCCTAGCACGAAAGGGTCTTTTTTAGACCATATATTTTCCATCACTAGTTTTCTCTTTAAAAATGCCATTAAGCTAACACTTTGGATAATGCATGGCATGACCTGCTTCATCAATTCAGGTCGTTTTGACACAGAGACACATTTTTGGTATTAAATATGATTGTGAAGAGGAGAATCTCAGCTTTTTGTGATATGACTCATATCTTTGTACTCCACATTTCCAGCAAGATTTGCTTATTAGGGCTGGGCGATAATGTGAAGTATACTGTATCGGTAGAACAAATATGCATAAATAAAAATGCAGTAATAATTGATCAGTTTAACTATTTTTATTAAGAGCGTAAATACTTAACCATGTGAAATATTGAATAACACTTAAATATTCAAATATTAGGCTAATGTACAAAATATTCAAGCAAAAAAAAAAAAAAAAAAACACTTCTAGGTTTGTAATTCAATTTAAAAAAATATATTTCTAAGCTTCCCTTAAGTATACTGCACAAATTATTTAACATAGTGTTACAATGTGCAAATTTTAATAATCATCGGATGAAAAGCAGTAAAACACTGTTGATGACAGCCCTGTAGAACCACATACCATTGCATAAATTCATACCGGTATGCCTAAAGATATTCATATTAATCGATTAAAGAACACAGTGGAATTTCTTCTGCCTTTTATTTCTCCCAGAACAAGTCTTTACAGGTCTGATTGGTGGGTGCCGACGCCAGTTTGCCATGCATTCCCGCAAGTGATTGTCCCGCCCACCAGGGGAGCAGGGGGATGTTTTGAGCGGGAGGTGCCAGAAATGCTAACGCTATCTTACTAGCGCTTGCACAGCAAAGTATAAAGCAATTTGTAGCATGACCTATTTAGTTGCTCAAAATTATGCTGCGACAATAATTTTGTTTGCATACACAACGCTACACAAATTCGACAGCCAGTTACACAGCAATGCACCAATCACATCCGTTGCCACTGAGACGATTACCACACACATACATGGTCACACACTGTCTAGGTTGCTAGGTTACTGTCATGGTTGACATCTTTCGCTCAATGTTTTCATAGCGCATCAGAGAGTAGCCCAGTCAATCTCCATTGGGCGGACACGGTGGCATAGTGGTTAGCACTGTCGCCTCAGAGCAAGAAGGTTGTGGGTTCGAATCTCGGCTTGGGGCCTTTCTGTGGAGTTTGCGTGTTCTCTCCGTGTTCGCGTGGGTTTACTCCGGGTACTCTGATTTCCTCCCACACTCAAAGACATGCATGTTAGGCGCGCTCCTGCAGGTGCCCTTGACCACAGCACTTGCGTCAGAACTGGAGTTGGCCCCTGGGGGCAACACAAGAGAGGCAGCTGCCCACTGCTCCTAGGTAACTAGGATGGGTCAAATACAGAGGACAAATTACCCCACGGGGTTCAATAAAGTATATCTATAATCATATTACAAAACATTCTCAGATAAACTGAATCTGCATGGCGGCAGTGTAGTGAATGACCAGATGTCTTACCTACACTCAGAAGGCCCCAAACATGACCTTGTGCTCTGGCGTCTCGCTTATAATTCTGTTAGGGGTTTAATGTTCAATCTGTCCAGAATGCCACTGTGTGCATGTAAGACAGCCAGGTGTGCTAATCTTCTTTGAGTCGTTAAGGTCCACTGCCAGGTTTTTATCCGGCAAAGGTTAGAAAAAAGATCTCTCCAATGAAGCGGCGGGCAGGTAACTTGTTCACTTCTTTGAACACTGTGATTGGTGTTTTACTGAGCGTAGCTAACAAATATATTGAATCAGGGTGCAGAGTCGACATCTCACGTTAATTAAACCACGTAGTCGCTTGTCGCCAGCAACACTTTCCTAAAATATAAATGATGGAAAGTAATTTAAAGACTGTTTACTATCTAACTGTTTGGGCCACAAATGTAATTTAATTCACTATTTTTTGAGTGTATTTAAAATGTTAAGAATCAGACCGACAAGGTATTTTCTAAGTCGCAACTCTCCTTATTATAGTAGGCTACCAACCAGCAGGGGGTGCTATACCCTCAGCACCCCTCCTTCCCACACCTATGCTGCCCACAGTGCCCCCCTGAGTGTGCTGTCTGGCTGTCATCTCTCTCTCTCTCTCTCTCTGTTTGATTTTCTCCAGTTATGGGAGGGCTGCATTCTGCCTAAAATAAATTATATTCTAACTGCAGTTTTGATAAATTTTTCCTGTCTTGGCACTTGCGAATTCTGCTTTGGCTCATGCCAAAGATTTATATATGCAGGGAAATCTTAGACACAAACATCCGTATGATAAGTATCAAACAGATATTACATTCATGAATTACCCATCTGGAGAGATTTTCTTTTTTCCATTATCTGTAAGCATAGCAGAGTAATTGAATCCCTAATTGGGATGCAAGGAGGGAAGTGGGCCTTAGAGTGTGGACAGTGGAATGTGTGACCAGCAGATTGGAGGTCTGAAAGTTGCCAGTGTAATCTCCAGATCTATAAATGGATCGTATTTCAAATTCATCCCAGGCACGTTGCCTCGGATAAGGTCATGTGCGTGGCACATACATAATGCTGAAATGTAATACACTGAGGCTCCATACTTAAAGCGGGGACAATATTTTCTCACCTGCAGCGTTCAGTTGTTCAAATGGCCCAAAATAATAAAAACAGTAAACAGTAAAAAAAAAAAAAAAAAAAAAATGACAAAGGTCGATCTGAGGGTTCAATTGCTTATTATTGTTTTATTATGACATTGTTTTTGTTATTGTAGCCATTATTATTATTATTATTATTATTATTGTTGTTGTTGTTGTTGTTGTTGTTGTTGTTGTTGTTGTTGTTGTTAATAATAATAATAATAATAATAATAATAATAATAATAATAATAATAAAAATTGGAATTAGCTTGAGATGTTTATCTAAGAAAATTAAATTAAGAAAAATTGCATTATTCTTGCAATGATTTGTTTTCTAACATAGACAGCCTCGCAACTGCCTTGCACCAATACATGAATCATCCACTTGTGAAAATACTCCCACCGTCAAGTTTTATAAAGTAGGCTGGAAGAGGCTCAATTAATAAACGGCGGCAGGAAGTGCGGGGTAAATCGCTGGTGAAGTTCCTGTACAGCACAAGACGTGGTGCCTGACGCTGAGATAGAATATGCATAGATTCATCCTTATATTCCGCTTTCTTTGGCTGAATACAAAATGTTGAGCGGTAAGCAAACACCGTGACATCAATTTATTTGGCACAGGCATTTGTGAAACTGCATTTGAAATATCATCTTTTTTGATGTTTTGACACTTTTAAAATAGGAAAGTCAAATCCGATTTTTCTTTCATTGCCGCGGTATATTGAAACGATCCGCTAGTCCCATGAATCATTCTAAAAATAATTTACCTCAGTGCATCTCTGACACCAAGAGCAATAGCACTGTTATGCATGTGAATTTTATCAAGATAACAAAAAAGATTCTGATTATACACACATACAGATACACCTGATCATCTTCTCAGTTTCCCCTGAAGGAACGGAGGACCCCATGCGAATTAAAGGCAGATTTCTCATTATCTTCTGTTGTTGTTTTACTTCAGTCATCATCTTTGCTGATTAAAAGAGTTTTTGTAATCCAAGGCCTCTTTGAAACGGCTTTAAAGCATAAATTTACCCTGACTAACATACGTTCTCCTTCCTGTGTGCCAGATGGGCTTTGAGCATCAAAACACATTGCTGGTTTAAAAAAAAATATATATATATATATATATATATTATATATAACAAGATGAACTACTACATGCAATGCCTGTGCTTTCATATATTTGCATATGTATTCCACACACCCACACATACAGAGAGAGAGTGAGAGAGAGAGAAAGAGAGAGAGAGAGAAAGAGAAATATACCACATATTTGTATGCAACTGTACTGCTGTGGTACAGTTTATGCGATGCCACTCATTCCTCATTTTCAGAAACCAGTGCTGTGTTCAGTGAGAAGAAGCCATTTTACCTCCCCCCCTCCATTTCTCCCACTAAAAATTGAATTTTGGTTTGAATAACCAGTTTTAAATGTCCTTTCATCACAAGTGATTGGGAAATAGGTTGGTGGAGCTGGAATTGGATTATACTCACATCCTGATTCACAGGAGCATGTTGAAATTCAGTAGCTATATTCAAAATCATATATATATATACATATATATATATATATATATATATATATATATATATACACATATATATATATATATATATACATACATACATACACCGGCCACTTTATTAGGTACACCTGTTCAACTACTCATTAACACAAATATCTAATCAGCCAATTACGTGGCAGCAACACAATGCATTTAGGCATGTAGACATGGTCAAGATGATCTGATGAAGTTAAAACCAAGCATCAGAATGGGGAAGAAAGGTGATTTAAGTGACTTTGAATGTGGCATAGTTGTTGGTGCCAGATGGGCTGGTTTGACTATTTCAGAAACTGAAGATCTACTGGGATTTTCACACACAACCATCTCTAGGGTTTACAGAGAATGGTCAGACAAAGAGAAAATATCCAGTGAGCGGCAGTTCTCTGGGTGAAAATGCCATGTTGATGGCAGAGGTCAGAGGAGAATGGCCAGGCCGGAGCTGATAGCAAGGCAACAGTAACTCAAATAACCACTCGTTACAACCAAGGTATGCAGAAGAGCATCTCTGAACACACAACATGTCAAACCTTGAAGCAGATGAGCTACAGCAGCAGAAGACCACATTGGGTGCCACTCCTGTCAGCTAAGAACTTGAGGCTTGAGGCTACAATTGGCACGGGGTCACCAAAATTGGACAATAAAAGATTGGAAAAACGTTGCATGGTCTGATGAGTCTCGATTTCTGCTGCGACATTCAGATGGTAGGGTCAGAGTTTGGCGTAAACAACATGAAAGCATGGATACATCCTGCCTTGTATCAACGGTTCAGGCTGGTGGTGGTGGTGTAATGGTGTGGGGGATATTTTCTTGGCACACTAAGTGCCCCTTGGTACCAATTGAGCATCGTTTAAATGCCACAGCCCAGTATTATTGCTGACCATGTCCATCCCTTTATGTCCACAGTGTACCCATCTTCTAATGGCTACTTCCAGCAGGATAACGCGCCATGTCACGAAGCTCAAATCATCTCAAACTGGTTTCTTGAACATGACAATGAGTTCACTGTACTCAAATGGCCTCCACAGTCACCAGATCTCAATCCAATAGAGCACCTTTGGGATGTGGTGGAACGGGAGATTCACATCATGGATGTGCAGCCGACAAATCTGCAGCAACTGCTGATACTATCATGTCAATATGGACCAACATCTCTGAGGAATGTTTCCAGCACCTTGTTTAATCTATGCCACAGAGAAATAAGGCAGTTCTGAAGGCAAAAGGGGGACCAACCCGGTACTAGCAAGGTGTACCTAATAAAGTGGCCAGTGAGTATATATATATATATATATATGTATTTATATACACACACACACACACACATCTTTTTTTATCATGTCTCCTCTTTCCAAGGCCTCTAGAGTAATCTGGGGCCTCAGTCATGAAAATTGGCGCAAATTTCACAATAAATTTGAGCATACACTCAAATGCATAATCTTGTGTGTGCGTGGAAATATTGGTATTTATTAAAGTTCCCCAAAAACAACGACTGCACAGTTTTCCTGATGAATCACTCTTATCTGATAAATGTACTTTTGTGCCATAAGTTCCACACCCAGCAGAAACTCTCAGGCGCGAAGGGGTGCTCATGAACGGAACATGTTCGCTTGGCCACAAGACGCAGTGTAACCCTCAGCCAAAACAACTACAGCAACAGGACAACAAACACGGGGAAGCTCCTCATTCAGCAGACACAGGGAAGCCTGAATGAATCATTGCATTTATATAGCACTTTTCTGAACGCTCAAAGTACTTTACAGTAATGAGTGGGAACCCACCTCACCCACCACCAGTGTGTAGCACCCACCTGTGCCATTTTGCACCACAACGCTCGCCACACTTTAAGGAGGTGGCATGGGCAACATGTTGTAAATGGCTACAATACACAGAGAACTGCCCAGAAACAGCTGCATTCATTTTAAACTAATGGCATGAATACAGCGTTCTTTTATTGCTATACACTATCCCTCTGGTGCTGTGTGTAAAATATGAGCTCCGTTGGTGCAGATTTAGTGAAACCGATGATGAATCCGGTAAGTCAGAACCCAAGTCTTTTTACGTGGGACCGAATTATTAATTTAGCAGAGCATGCTTGGCAGAGAAGTAGCGAATCAAATGAAGCATCGCTGCATCATGCACAAAGCCCCCACGAGCACAGCAGCCATTCTGCATGATGGGAAAACACACGAGTGTTGATTGAGGCGCAGGGGGGGGGGCTGTGGCTGGTGGGCACACAGGGGTGGCGTGCAGGGTGCCGTAGGCTCCCCCAGGGCGGGAGTGTTTCGGTCTTCGAGGTACCCTCAGCCTTGCTGCGAGAGAGCCTCTGCTCTGATTGATTGGGTGCCTGCGGTCTTCTCGCACCAGCTGTGTAATTACTGAACACAACGAGCTCGGTCGGACGACTGCGGAGCGGGGAAGAAAGGGATGGCTGGAGATTAGTGTTTCAGAGCTGATATACACTCTACCGAACTGACGGGAGAACGTAGAGATACGCAGTACAGTGTTCAGCGTTAAATCATCTGTGATTGGGCACATTACACTCAAACTGAGTACGTGCGATGGCGGCCAATCCGCAAATGGCCCAAGCCTCGTAATCTCTCGTCTCATCATTCCGATGCCCCCCGCCAGCTAAGCCTATACCATCAGGCCATCGCAATTTGTTCAGAGTGCTGCTGCTAGCTTTGTCTTCAGCCTGGCCAAATTTCATCCCCTCCACACCCCTGTGTGCCACCTGTCACTGGCTCCCAGTGTAACTTTACCAATCTCTGGCTCTCTAGTGGTAGTTTGCGTAACACGTTAAAGGTTTCTTTGACTGAAAGCCAAATACACAAATTATAACTGCAAATTGTAATGCCTATTATGTTACAACTAGCTATTGCAAACTTGGAGAAAATATAAAATTACAAGTAGGTCAACCAGTTAGGCCCCCTTGTTGTCTCGCGTTGTGCTTCAGTCCTCTGCCTCTATCGTGACATCTAGCAGAGGCCTTTTTGTCAAGCCCCTTCTCAACTATCCCATTTGCTCCACCTGAATAATCTAAGTTGAGAAAGTAATTGTCATTGATTAAGCGCAGGTGATGATTGACAGCCGTGTTTGCAAGTGACGTGTTAAATTCAGTTTGATTACTTGCTACAGTATTTTTAAATGTTGTACAGGGACATGATAGGTTTTGTTGAAGCATAAACCTACATTAAAAATGAGAGCAGTTTTATAACACTTAACTGAAATAAAAAAGTTCAATTAAAAAAATTCATTCATGATTCAACAAATTGACTAATCATGGTCTTCAGTCAAGACCTTAAGTGGAATAAGGTGTCTTAGTGCTGGGCTGAAACAAAAAACCTTCAGCCCTTTTTGGATAAATTGAACACATCTTAATTTTAATGCAGTTTTTCTTTTTTTTCTTTAAATCAGCAACTGATTCAAACCCAAGAAACAGGTGACATGAGTTAACTAATCAACTGCTTAAAGTAATCAACTCTACCTGTAACTGTAATCAACTGCTTTCAGTTACACTTAATTCAGATCATCTGTTTTCTTGTGTCTGAATCAATTGCTATGCTACTCAAGTGCTTACAATAAAAGCCAGCAGACCCTGCGGCTCTCCAAGACCAGGAGTGAGGACCACTGGCTCAAAGACATTCTTTTTCATACCATCCATGTTCACTTTCTTTCCTGACTCTCCCCATATTAGAAGAACTAATTGTTTTTATGAATCAATGCGTCAATTAGAAATGCAATTGTACAATTATTCAATTGACTGTGCTGTTGGAGTGTCTATGAGGACCCCTGGAGGATAAACATTGAAATACAAGTTTAAATCCCTGCAGGTCAGATGGCGGAGACAAACTGGTGGCTCTAATTATAGGATAAAAATGAGAAAATTAATAAATGAATAATGACCATCACCAATGTTATGAGAAGAGTATTTTACAGGAATTAAACCTCCTTGGCTTGTTTGCCCTGTACTTAACTTCTGTACAGAATGGAAATGAAATTAAAATGTACACTAAGACTGTTTATTTTTGTGTATGAGTGTGTGGCGATTACGGCTGATTTACTCTGGTTGCTAACAATTGCTATTTGTCTTTGCAAAATAAAAACTGAAAAGTAGATTTAGATTACTTTTCTAGTTTCAACAGCTTGTCTATGCGGGGAATTAATGAAGTAAAATATGTTTCGTTTCCCATGAAAAACCTCATTAGGATAGTAGAAAGAAGCCTTTGATGATTGATTTCTTTTCCTCATTAAATATTGTTTTTTCAATCAAAGATACTCATTAATGTGGGGATGTAATAGCAGCATAAAACAAAACGGTCTTTTACTTGATAATAATGAACCAGGACCAGCTCCAGACTGAGACTCATTGAACAAAGAATTGGGTCTTAAGGACTGCATGTCAGCTGTTCACGTTTGAATCAACAGATCTATGAATCTGGCCTCATTTCACAAAAGCGATTTTTGTGGATTTGCTCTAGCAGTTCGCAATACCTTGTCAAAATGCTTCTCGCAAAAAATGGATCGCTTGCGAGCCGCAAATAAAAGTGTGCCACCCACAAGACTCTCGCTCAATCAATCTGTAGCAAGTGTACCATTTCCTTTGTGCGGAGGCTGAGGCAAGCTCCAAAATATTTACAACGATAACACCGTTCGAAAGATACAGATTGCCACGGCATAAAATATGCGACCGAATTCATACATTGGATACATGTGTCAATTTTAGTTTTTCATCTCATGTTAAAGTACAGAACTACAAAATGAGGTGTCATTTGATGAAACTGAGGGAATATTTCTGATAATATGACTGAATACTTTTGAGAAAAGTGGCTAATGGACCTGCCCCATAGGAAAGCAAAATCCAAGAAGAGATCTCATAGTTGTTTCTTTCATTTCTCCTAGACACAAATGAGCTATTTTTAATACTAAGGTGAGACCAAAGGCTTTTTCTCCTACTTCTCAAATTCAACTCAGGAGAAACAACCAAATACAATCTCATTTATGTCTTACTCTGATTAAAACAAGAGATCTCTAAATGATCTTAAATAAGTCTAATGTAGGCCTCCTGAACCATGGGACCATGAGATCAGAGAAAGACCTCAAAGAAAACTCAGCTATGACTCCTAGGATCTCATGATTCTTCTCAAATATGTCTCAGTTTTCTCATAGTGACCTCATGAGAAACAACCGCATCTCAATTCAATATCCATTCATCTTACTGAAGTCTCAAATTCATTCTCTCATTATCTCATCTTTTCTCCTAAGAGGGATTTTTTCCTCTGGGGCTGTATATCTTCAAGCTGCAGACAACGCTAGTTTTTTTGCTCATATTTTTCAATTGGGAACGAGATCATTTCAAATGCTGGTGGAGTTGATTGGAAGTGCTTACATGCATGTTGTGTAAGAAAATAATGTGGGTCATTATTTGTAATGTGTATTTAAGAGTTTGATTTGGTAGCTATACTGTGCAGACACCCATCACAAAAATCAAGCGGTAAACGACTTCCCCAGTTCCCCAGTCCGTTCCTTTAATTGGCCTACATTCTGATCATGCATGCACTCAACTGTCCAGTTCCCTTGACAAATGAAAACATTAGCTGCACAGCTGTTTTGGCTTCAGCCATTAGCTTTCTTCAGTAAGCTAGATAAAACAGCAACAGAAGGATAACAGAAGACACTCAAACAACAAGTCCCATGGACATTTGTAGTCTTTGAAGCCAGGCAAAAGTTAAATCAGATGTCACCGACAAGCATTATTGACATAAATGATAGAATGACATTAGTTAGCCACTCCTTAGCATTAAGTCAAGTCCAAACACATTCTCTGTTCCAGGAAGAAGAAGAAAACAAAGGCACATCGGTGAGCCGTAGAACAATGGGGGGTACTTTTTCATGGGCTACAAATCCAAAATGCCATCCATGCCAACTTTGGCGTGTACTGGATGCAAGGGTACATTTGTAATAATTATTTAAAAATAGCTATTTTGAGGTGGTGCTGTAGCGCCATCTTGCGTGGAAGTGACATGAAATTTGATACACATGACTGACATGTGTCCCTCTTCAATTGGTAAATTATTTTTTTATAGACTTAACATGGATTTATAGGAGGTGTGGTAAAATATCTTTTTCACAATTTATGCATATTCATATGACATTTTCTTTAAGAATATTGGACTGAGGGGGTCGTGCTTCTCATGACTGTTGCAGGGAAGGTATCTGAGGGTTCCTGTCAAATTTCATACAATTTGAGCTCATGCTGATATCACACCCAGGGCTAGTCGGTGGCCAAGGCCATGAAGTAGTGGTGCCTGCATTTGATCTCAAGAAAGTCGTAAAAGAATGAAAACAAGAGGCAGAGCAAGACTCAGCGATCAGTCTAAGGCAACCATATGGAGTGGCGACATAGAAGATTATATTGGATTATATTAATGTATCTGTTTACCGCTCTGAACATCTAACAGAGCCAGATGTTCTCTTCCAGTTCTCTTCTTATTTTCCGAGACCTAGACCTTGTTTGCAAAGCTGGATTTGTGTGCACAGAAGTTTCCTGATATCTTTCCTGCCTGTGCTTAGGCACACTTAGGCAATGAGTTGCAAGTGAAATCCAGTCTGTTTCCCTTTTGCCTAATCTACACTGCAGCTTTGATCTCCGCAACATGTTTATGGTCATTCCTGAGACGTGTGTTCCACCCCGGGATTTCCAGACAGCTAAACCCTTAGATAGTGCTCTCCCTGAGGGAAAACATTTTTTTTGGCGAGTTAAGAACTTTGTCAGTGTCCTGAGAGGAACTGATATCAGCTCAGAATACTGAACCTTCCCTGTCTGTCTGATTCCTTTGAGAAGGTAATTCCTGATAGTGAATTGGATTCTGCATCGATGGTTTATTTCATGAAGAAATACTCTGTTAATGAGGAAATGGAAGCCTAGTGGTGAGTCCACTCACTGACGGTGTGGATTACCAGGCAGTTATTCACTCACCATACCGATAGCAGGTTTTGAGCCCGTGATGGTGGAGTAAATAAAATATATGATCATGTTTTTCTGCTGTATCTGATCCCTGTAATTGGTGAACTTTCTGAAGGTCTAATTGTTGATTGCGTTGGCTCACTTCCTTAATACAAAGCTGGAAATACGTACTGGCTCACAATAATGTGTCAAGCCACACATTATCTCAACACCTTGCTATTTTGTAAGATTATGGCTAAAGCTGTCTTGAAAGCTCTGACAAGGTTAATTACCATGTTCAGCATACCTAAGGCAGATCAGGGTTACTAATTTCATGTCTCATATTTTCACCCGAGTTCTTCGTCAGCTCCAAAGAAAGCGCAGAGTGTCAAGTGCATGTCAGCCTGAAAGCCATGGTACTGTTGGGCGTGTCCACTAAATAACAGTCTATGCTCCTTGCACATTGTTGTGAGCTGGAGAAGGGTTGGGAAGAGGGACTTTTCTGGTTGCTTATGGCTGCTCATGAGCTTTCACAAGCAATAAAGCACTGGTCTTTTGTTTGGACACCGAATGCAAGAAAATAAATAACTTTTTTTTAAAGAGCTAAATTACACGCTTGAAAATTACATCACGCAACCCTGTTCTTCCAGTCAGTCTAGCCCATGTTTGTTATTTAAGAAACCTGATGGTTCTTATAGTTTCTGTACAGAGCAGTATAAAGCAAATGCTGGCTCTATACTTCTGATATACTTCTGGCTTTCTTCTGATAATCTGGGAAAGGCAAAGAGAGAGTGAAACATTACAACAAGACAGCACAGTAATGGGGTCTATGCCAGACAAAATCCCATTGTGTTATTTAATCAGTGATACCAGGGTTTATATTTTAATAAAAAAAAACTGCAACCTGCAACTTCCTTTCATGATCTTTTTTATGTTTGCACTTTTAACTTTTTTTTTTTTGTTGTTGCTCAACTTCCCTTTTGACACAAGTTCAAAGTTATTTTTGTTTCTATATTTGATTTTCTTTTATTGCTCAGTTTTATACTTCAGCAATTCGCCAAGCATTCTAGACCTTGACTGTAATGAGGGATCTATTTAGGATAGTTCAGTGGTAGGGCTGAGCGATTGGTGCTTTTAGTTTGATTTGGTTTTGGATTGTTTTCAATTTTGATGTTTTTTTATTTTTTTTATGAATGCACCTTGATATAATGTCATGTGAAATAAAAAAACTGCTTTAGAACTTTATCTTTTCAAAAGCTCCAATGCTGTGACTGCATACTACAGCAAATCACTTGCATAAATTATCACTTTGGTCTTTAAAAATATGTGTGAATTTCAGGTGTGTATATTTCATTTTTTTTTTAATTTGTCAACATAATAATTTATCTCCCTTTTGGGAGTAAAGTGATTTTCTCTTTGGCAGGTGAACATCACCAGCCTACTCTTTTCAGTGTTCCTCACGAGACACGTTAGAAAGTTAACTAGCAATGTTGACAAAAATAATTTTACAAATTTTGAGGCAGATATAACATTCTGCCAAGTAAAACTACCAGTTTGTTAGACGTGCTGTTATGGAATATATATGTGTTGTTGGTTACAGTTGCACAGTATGCCTACATGCACCTGTTCAGCCCAGCTCAATCGTGCATGTCCTGTGAGTACTAGGTTAAGCGTTTCTGAACTGTCACTTGCACATCTGTAGGCACAATGGCTTATGGTCATTGTAGTTATTATGATGCTTATTTCTGTGTGAACTGCATTGAGTAACTGCCTTTTTAAACAAACAGCTTAAACAACTACCACACCGAGCTTGGAGAAAAATACTGTTTATACACTGAATTAAGACAATTCAAATAATCGAACCGACGTCGATCGATTAATTAAACAACAAAAAAACACAGAAATGTTTGTTAATCACTCAGCACTATTCAGTGCTAACGATGTGGGAGAACCCTGTGTGATGACGAGTGCTGGTCCAATGACAGGGAGGAACAAAGACCCCACTCATGGCGGGAAAAACCCTGATAAGCAGTTCATAATTTTGATGTATATCTCAGCTCTGTTCACACACTTTTGGTAGTATTTGCAGATCATAGCCCACTGTAATTTTTACTATAACAAGAACCAGCACCTTACAGTTGTTTCAGGTTTCATATGACCAGATTCCCTGCATGGAAGACATTCCTCCACCAAGAGTTGTGGGGGCCAGCCAAGAGGGGCAGCAGGGAATCATTGTTCCTCATAAGGAGTACTTCCATAGTTCTCCAGTGAAGTATATAGGCTAACTATGCATAATCCATGACTTCAGTGAGAATTGTGTAGGGTCACCAACTGTCCTTTCGAATAAGGAATTATCCCTTATTAAAGAGGATCATGTGAAATGCGACCCCATATTTGAGTTAGAGAGACATAAGGGGAGGACCCTATCTAGGACCTAGTTTTAAATACCAGTAATTATAAGCTAATATAATGTAATTTGATATTGTTATTTTAGCATAGGCTACATATAATGTGCTGCCCCATACGGGGAAGGCAGATGATAAATATCTGGGTGTGTGCTAAGTACTTGGGCAAAACCGATATTCCTTTTTGTAGGATTTCTAGGCTATTTTTCTGAGTGCCATCTAAGCATTTGGAGATATCGTTTGTATTTGGAAAAAATACTGCTATTATGTTTTTGTTTGCTTTCACAGGACAAAGCGTGTTGTGCGCACTCGGTTTCTGCATTCCATGTATGGGCTGGAGTTTGTTTGTAAGGTGCCATTTTGAGTGTTCTTGGGCTTTTACCCAGATGAGTATGCTGAAGACTGCTGAAGCCACGGGTTAGAAATGGCACCACAAATAGCAGCTAAAAGACCAGGTATTGGACAATACCAGGCGGAGGGGTCAGAAGGGCAGGACTGTAGAGATATAAACACCCCTGCAACGCATCGAGATTTGAAAAAAATTGGATAATACAACAAATGTGGAAAAGGGGGAGGAGTTGAGGAAATGTAAATGAATGTGGAACTGAATGTGAAATAGGAACTGGATGTGATTAGATACATACGGATAGGAATAAATATGGGAATATGGTCGAAAGGAGAATTATGGAAGATGGGTTTGCCTACATGTGTGTCTGGAACATATAGGGACCACCACTTGGACCTCCGTAAAGAAGTATCTAAAGAAATTATGGGTACAATGATAAGATCACACACTGTCATAAAAAGTATCTTATTACTATGACTAGATTATTGGGGTACACTATGCAATTTCTGTATTTCAGGAGGAGTAGGAGGTGTCTCTTGGTAGTGTTACTGGCTAGTTTGTAAGGGGTTGTAACTTTAACACAGAGAAATACACAGAGTCCTGAAATCTAACACATTTTTATTTACATATCAGTCTTAAAATATCTCCTTAGAATAGCAACGAAAAAAAAAAAACAAAACTCAAAACTGTAGGCCTAAATCATAAACAGAACAGAATTATGTATGCAGCACATAAAATTCAAGTCATTTTACTTCTACTGCTTCATAATATTTACTGCAACCTTGGCTCTAAATAGATTCAAACAAATCTCAACTGATTTTTCCAATGAAACCAGTTTTCAAAAGGTGATTAACTGAAATACCATCATAATCTGGCCTATTAAAAGCCCCAAATATATCGTAATAAAATTTTGACATCATTGTCCTCTAACAAAATTAAAAAGTAATTCAATTTTTAGGCTCTTAACCTGACTGACTTCATGCTATCACCAATTTCTTTTATCTTATGTGAAATGGGGTGCTTGACATTAGCTATTATCTCAGATATTTTTTTTATCAATGTTAAACAACATATTCAATGATCCACTTGCAATTGAGTATATCAAAACAAAACTCAATGGTACTCATAAATACAACTCAAAATTCTGCAGAGGTCTTACTGAACATCTGCTTCACAATATTTCCGTTCATTCTACAACCTTTGCTCTGATTTTCAGACCTAAATTGATTTCTATCAAAGCCCATGGTTTCTAATGCATAAAAGATATTTTAGACTAAAGGCGACCAACTGAAATATTGGCATAATCAGCACCACTGAAAATAAAAACACTGGGGAGAAAAAATGATTAATTACGTCAGTCTTGTTAACGATGATGAAAGGTGCCATTTTGACATTTCTAACGACCACATTGCATCTTTCACCATTCACTCGGGACTGTCATACACTGAGGGAGTCATAAATGCCACAGCAAGTGAAGGGCAGCCAGAAAGACAATACAACAGGACCACAGCGATCTTCAGGACATGGGACAATCTCACAACCCTTTCGTGGTAAACACGATAATCTCTGCCCACACCCCTTGAACTGGAAGAAAGAGAACCAAGGTTGTGTCATGGGGTGAACAGATCGTCAAGACAAGATCTGTTTTCACATGGTAAAAAGCCCCCAAAGGCACCCCTGGGTCAGACAGGAACTTGGTTAAGACCATTACCTTCATTATGGACTGAAAAAAGGCATTCAATCTATGTGCATGCAAATAACTGGGGATGATATGATAAATGTGGTAGACTTGGAATAACATCAACAAATTAAAGGAAAAACTAACATAAAGTGTCCTAGTAAGGTGTTGGGCCACCACAAGCTGCCTAAACAGCTTCAAGGCTCCTTGGCATAGATTCTACAAGTTTCTGGAACTCTACTGGAGGGATGAAACACCATTCTTACAAAATATGTTCCCTCATTTGGTATTTTGATGATAGAGAGTGCTGTCTAACACATTGGTCCAAAATCTCATCAAACCATTCAGTAACCCCTCGTATCCTGTGGTTGGGGGCATTATCACCCTGGAAGAGACCTCTCCTATCCGGATAGAAATGTTTCATCATAGGATAAAGGTGTTCACTCAGAATAGCTTTGTATTTATTGCAGTGACTCTTCCCTCTAAGAGGACAAGTGGACCCAGAGCATACCAGGAAAATGCCCTCACTGTAGGAGTCAAACATTAAGCCCTGTACCGTTTTCTTAGTGTATGCCACACATGCCCACTTGTTGAGAATATGGTGAAGGATGACTCATCTGACCTTATCACTATTTTCCACATCTCTGTACACCAGCGCCTATGGTTTTTGTACCACTGAACTCTCAAATGTGCATTCATCTTTGAAATGAGGGGTTTATGCACTGCAACCCCACTATAATATCCCTCTCTATGAAGTTGTCGACAAACAGTTCTTTCTGACAGTCTGATCACATCCTGCATTAACATTCTCAGTCACCTGAGGAAGAGTTGTTTTTCCTTATATATCGCACTGATGCATGACCTTTCAACCACAATTTCTGACCCCATTTACTGATGTCTTTCCCATAGAGATAAATGCGGATGTCACTTTAGTCATTGTTCCTATTGAAACACAAGCCAGTTGAGCAGTCTTTGTGACTGAAGCTCCTGCCATCCGTGCCCCAATAATGAACCCTCAAAGTCACCTAAATTTTTTCCTCTTGATCCATCTTGATCCAAAATCGAGGCCAACTGTTTATATGAGGTACATAGACAGGCACACTGGGCTGTTATGAGATTATTATGATTATGATCACATGCATGGAGGTGAAATTATATTTACTTGTTGAAAGGAAAGGAAAGGAATTTAGAGAAATGATAGTTACAATCAGAAGACCGCATGTAGTACAGAGCATGTTATTACTATCACTAGATTACGGGACTGCGTACTCATCAGTTTCTCCCTTGTGGGTGGAAGCAGGTTCACATTGTACTTATTGTGCTATCTTGCAAGCAATTATGCACATAAAACCATTTGTCTTCTTTATGTTTAAAACCATTTGGTTTGATTAAATGGAAGAGTGAGGTTAATCTACAAACGTCTAATTGAGTTGTTGGTTAGTAATTTAGCCAATTAGGAGCCTTTTGATTCACCTCTGATCAGTTAAAAATAATTGACCTTTTTATGTAATTGGCAATACAATATGAACATGGGAATTATATATATATATATATATATATATATATATATATATAAACATGAAAAACCACATAATTAACTGTGATCTGTGTCACTGCTTTGTCACAGATGACCTCACTAATGGATGAATTCTAGATGACCGTGAGTTGATTTAATTTGAATACTACAAATCGTAAAAAAAATAAAATAAATAGTTTCAGCTATATTAGGCCTACTGGGGAGAGAAATTAATCATTCAAATTACATTTTTATATTGCAACGTACAATTAAAATTTAATCTGACCGCAAGCCAAATTATTCCACTCCCCAGATACCCCTTGCAAGCTTGGCTCCTGACACCCCTGGCCAGCCCACGTAGAGCAGAGGAGCGCTACATGTGACGCACTAATGCTAAAAATGCGATGCAAAACCAAAACAAGGCAGGGGGATGACAATGATTGTCAGCTGCCTACATGAATGGGCTTTGCGGCATGCGTTTGTGGCTTGCACTTGCAATTTCTACATGAAACACTCCAAAAAACAGCAGGACACATCAATTGCCTCTCACAGATCTCAGCTTGCACATCACAACTTTGTGATAAGAGCCTCTGATCAGTAAAATCGCATTCTGCATTGAGTATTGAGAGTCTGTGTTGAAATTCAAATACATATTCTTAGGGTATTTGAAATTGTTAGCATTTCATTCCATGAGGTAAGCCTATTTATTTAGTCTTCTAGAAAAGCATGCCCGTGCGCACGCACACACACACACACACACACACACACACACAGGATCCACACAGAGCATTTCTGCATGCAAGACTGGGCATCAAATCCTACTGGACGCATGTTGGAACTCTACTGACTTTTGACATTGTGAGATGCAGCGTGCCTGCACATAATCGCATTGCTTCAGAATCCCATCACGCACAGATGTGCACAATGTTGCGCTCAGTGATTGGTCAAGATTCATTTTCCTCGTTTATTTCAGTATAACACAGCAGATTGCCCAGGAGCTTGAAGAGTTATGCTCGTTGGTAATACTGTATGAACAGGGATCACTGTTATCGCTTATTATTGACAAAATGGTCTTATATTTTATACGTTTGTGGTACCTCTACTTAGGGATTTTTTAATTTCTTGCTGGGAAAATATGTCCATTGAAGCCTTGTCTATCTTTATTATTTGCTTTCTTGAGTTAAAACCAAAAATGTTAGAATTGGTTTATTTTTGGATTGTTTGTGGATTGTAACGGAAAATGGAGACTATCCAAGTTTGGGTCCACAAAAGCATTTACTAGGTATTCTAGGTTTTTTTTAAATCATCATTGAATTATTCATATTTTCTGACAAGGCCTTTCAATGTATCTTCCATTTATCCTGAAAAGGGCTTTTTAAAAATGTAAATAAACAGAAAGGAAAAGTCTACAGGGATATTTCACGGAGGGAATTGTGCTTTCTTCAGAACATAACTGATGATCATGGCAGTGAAACACATTTCAGTCCATTTGATCTGCCCAGAAAATGCAGTCAAGGTAGAAGAAGTGATCCTTTATTCAGGTTCTTTACGGTTTAGTGGTGTCTGGAGAGGCTCGGCTCGTATTGCTGCAGCAATACGTTTCTCAGGTGCTTCTCACCGAACCTGAACGTCTCAGATAGTCTTCGTGCTCCAGTTCATGAGCACCTTGTTATAATAAATCATCTTCATGGTAATCCAGCAATCACCTGAATAACTGAATTTAACTGTTTTCAGATGTGATTGGACACCTCATTTTAGCTTTCTGATAAGAACAGATAGTCAACCTGATTTTTGCCAAAAGACCAAACAATGATTCCCTTATGGTTTCTGAGGTTTTACCAACATCACACAATGTTTGGAGGTCTATGATCCTCTATCTAGACATTTTCAGACAACTCTGACTTTTACCATGTCATGACTGAAACAGTTACAGTATGTTTAAATCTGCGCAAATGCTTTTGGAAAATGTATTGAATATAACTAACGGCATTCTGTTAACATTTCCCAGACTTATACATAAATTCCTGTAATCCAGAAGCTTCTATTTAATCTTTAGACAATGGAAATCTCAGCAAATATTTCACTGTTAAAATGTGAAGGAATAAGTCAAGATTTAAAAAAAGGACTGCATATAATTCTACCATTATGTTATATCCCAATTTTTTTTACAAAGCTGGCAAGCAATATTTGCATTCTATTCTACTTTCTATATTAACTAACCATTCAGAGTTTGCAGAGAAAGTATTGCTGGCACTATTACTACTGAGTGAGGAACTAGCCATATGGGTAAATGTCAATGGTAAGTCAATGTTTAATGCTAAACCAATTATATAACATTGAGCCTAAACTTAACTCCAAAATCCACCTGGGCCTCATTACTTCACAATGTATACATAGATAAAACAAATTATATGCTTACAGCTAAACGGTGCTTGCTTATATGATTGCAGTCTTATTTTGTTAGTAAATTACCACTTACAAATATAAATCATGACAGAGTATTGGCTGAATTTCATTTTCCAGGCATGTTTCTAATGCTTCACTGAGGAAACAGTTCAGAAGCAGAAAAAAAGATTAGACAGGAAAGGCTCTGACTCAGGAACCTTGCGTTATGTGTGACGTTATGCTAAGTGTGAGCCAGGATATGCACTTGATTGAACACATTAAAATAGGATTTCTATTAATAGTGAGTAACACTCACCCTATTACATGCTCCGTAATTCTCTGAATGTGTATTTATTGAGTCGTGTATGATTTGAGCTTGAATTCATCCCCTCAAATCTTTTTTGTGTAGCAGGGCATATTCTGATCTGGTGCATGGAACAGAAAGTTTATTCACACGAGAAAGCACATCTTCAATAATGCACATATTGCATAGGGGTATAATAATAATAATAATAATAATAATAATAATAATAATACTTGAGCATACATAATCACTGTTGTTCTTGGACAGTCACAGAGTATGCAGGTTTTTGTTGTTACTCACCAGTTATTTGATCAAAAAAAGGAGTCAGTGACACAGTTCTTAGTATTTAGAGCCCGCATTCTTGGGACTGAACCAGCTGCTAATTTTAAGGTGGAAACAATAACCGACAGGCTAGTCTACAGATCTCCATGGACAAGTCTGATTACCACTGGTCACAAGCATCAACATCTTCATCATTGTCATCTTCTTCATAATTATCATCATCATCTTCACCATTATCATCATCCCCCAGTCAAGTCCTCATAAACACTAGCCGGAGCCTCAAGCAATGAGTTTGTTCACTCTGCAAAGGCTATATGTTTGCAAGTGGTTTAATTCAACCAATGACCCAGTTTTGCCAGAAAAGGGTCCATTTCGGATCTAGAAGCCTGTCCCCTTTACTTCAGCTTTGCAGAAATGATTACAGACAATATCTGCAGCATCTGACTGCCACTGAGTGCTGAAAACCTCAACCAGAACTTCAAAGACAGTTTCTGAAGAGATTAATAACATCAGTGTGATCTTCTGCACACTGTAAGTCTGAGAGTAACTTCATTATTGCAGGGAAAGGGTGGGAGGAGATGAGAACAAAGCTGGTCTTATTACTGTGACTGAGGGAGAAGGATGCTTTATCCAGCTTTCATAGCTGAGCTTTCCCAGCTGAAACGATGCCTTCTGCTTTGTGATAAGACATCTGATAGGCTGACATTTCCCTACTCCAGTAGGGCCTTGTGTGCTTGAAATATGGAAGGGTGTAGATATGTTCAGTGTGAAATCCACTGATGCTCTTAAAGTAGGCAATGTAAAAGATTTTTTAATGGATTTTAAAAATTTTACTAATTGAGTACACACAGACCATGCTGGACTTTTATAAACACTCAATTTAACACTATTCAATTTTGCTGTGTAACTTTTTTTTGACTGCACTAAATCTGTTTCTGATTGGTTTACTTAAGAAGGGCACCACTCTAATTTGGAGTGAGATGACCCATCAAACATTAATTACCTTTTTGTTTAATCATCACTGAGGAGTGAAATGATCTAAAAAGCACTTTGGTGTGAACTTAAAAAACATTTATCATTTCATTGTGTTATTTTTATTGTTTGAGAAAGTTGAGAGGTTGGCCTAAATGTTATACTGACCTTACTGCTACAATTAAAATAATACCATGTGCTGCTTTGATGTTTCATATTTCAAAATATGAGTCAAACAACTTTAATAAATGTGATCCATATTAAGGACCATTTCCCTTACTTGAGGGGGAAATTGGGGGGGGGGGGGGGGGGGGGGGCATTCACAGGGTGTTGCTACAAAAGAGCATGCATGAAGTCAACCTACCATCTGTAAATAAAGGCTAATGAATTAATGCATAAATAAATAGGCTCATTTTTCTCTTAATTGTATCTTCATAATGATGAAATCATTTGTAATAGCTTGAACTTTTATCATGTAAATGTCCTGATGTGACACAGAGAAAAAACAATGCAACCAGACGAGACATACACCCATTAAGGAATCAGAGCCAACTGTCGATGGGTACCAATTATTCAGCTGATTGGCATGTCGGTTAATTAGGTTAATTAGGTTAAAAACAAATAAAAATAGGATGACAGCAATTATGAGCTTAAATGCATTAACTCTGCCTCAGATGAGTTAAGCTGAAGAGCTGCTTGTGATGTCCTGTGCATATAATCTTGTCTTGTGGCCTAGCAAATTACAGAAACATTTTTCCATTTGCTCAAGCCTCATTCTACAGCCGCACACTAAGAGTCAGCTAAATCCTGGAAGTTTTTAGTATGGCAAGCATTTTTTGCAACGATATACAAAAAAAAAAAAAAAAAAAAACAGCAGGATTTGATGCAAAGCAAGCACTTCAGATATATTCTGGTCACCGCCACTGTAGTGGAAAAAGTGGCTAGCTCCACAAGTGCTATCCATTCCCCTAAAAACCTGAGAAAGCAAGCTTCTGTGCAAAAATCACACTGTGCTGGTGCATGACGGTGAAAAGGGAAATTACATCACACTGGATGCAGTCAGCAGAGGTCAGAGCGAGTTAACATGGTCTAACCTTTGAGAAGAAACATGAATATGATTAGTTCCCTTGACTGAGGCAACTTTGTTTTAGGTCAGCATGCTATTTGTGTCATCATGTGCAGTGTGTTCTAGCTAGGCCTTGACAGAAGTACCCCATTGCACTTCTCTAAAATAAAACACGTGAAGATACAAAAAAAAATAATAAAATAAACAGATTTGTGACAAGGAACAGTTTTAAGGTCATTTTTAGCCCACTGCCCACATTTAAGCCTCTCCAATTTCCAGAATTTTGATTAATTCTTAACCCTGTTAGTGCTGATACATGGTGGGCTCTGGTTTTCAATCCAGAACAGCTGTTGGCTAATTGGCAATGGCTGACCTGTTCACAGGGTCCGGCTATTTACCTGTCAACATTTAACTTCTGCTGACTAGTTTGTAAAAAATATATATATTCTGTTGGAGTTATGTTTTTGTAAAAATATAAAGATGAAATTGATTAGGATCCAAATTAGTCTTCTTCTTCAGCATCTAGTTAAACTATTATGGCCATCCCATTTCAGTTACATTCATGTATCTCCTCATCTGGAACAAATTTTCTTACAGAATCTGTAGTCAGGCATTTTTGGTACTTCTGCAATGCTTGCCTGCTTCTCACTAAATTTGGCATGCATGATCTACAGCGAAGGATATTTTAATACCTCAAAAGAAGGCCGCAGGAGAAAAAATTTCATTTAACCAAAATGGTTGACCATGCCCAAATTATGTGTATAGCTTCAACTTTAGGCTGATTGCCATGATACTTAAGTGAATGCTGGAAACCCATATTGTATATATATATATATATATATATATACACACACACACACACACACACACATCTCCAACCTTGCCCGCTCATACCATTTGCTCATTCTGCCATGCTGCTTACCTGTATTTATGCCTTTATGGAAAGTTTTGGTGCTCCCACCACTACCCCAGCATTGGTTGGCTCTGTTTCCCATGTGATCTCTATGGGGGGTTTACAGTGGTCAGTCTCTTTTGTCATTTTGTTTGGCTCATGCAAGCAGGGAGTGATAAGAGGCAGAGCCTTGATGCATTCACATTCTCAATGAATATTGCTTAATTCCATCACAAGTTATGTATATGAGGTCAGATCTAGATTAATATTCCTTTAAATGCTCTATCAAGTCTAATTATAATTATCTTCATTTAAGTAGAACAAAAACCAGTCTGCACGGGGGGTGCATTGGACCAGCTATGAGAAATTCTGGTCTGAATTCAATTTCATTCCCCCCCTCAAAGTCACCGATGGCCAACTGATAGTAGAGGCCATACATCCTCTGGCTTGTGCTCACACACAGAGCTCTTAATAGAACTGAAAGAGACAGCTTTATCCTCCTCTCTGTAATACCTCATTTCAATGGCTTGTTCTTGCACCACACATCTCTTAATCATTGAATTGTTCCTGTTTTATTCATTATTGTTCTGTCTTTGCTTTCGCAGACAGCCTCATCCGTGGCTTACAGACCACTGACATCCAATCAAGACACACAGGTGGATATGGAAATAATTCCAGCTACGCTCATTTTTTAAAACAAATGGTAAAGTTATCCTCTTAGCTTATCTCTCTTAGGTTTTGAACCTGACTATTAAGAAATGCAATTATTTATCTGTCATTCAACACTGCAGTCTTGTATTTGCTATTTTTTTCCCTGATACCGGAGAGCCAATAAGTCTGCTGGACTTTCGATGCCGTGCTAAAATCAGCAACCATTTTAAACCCCAGAAACCACGTGAGTTAACTGCATACTCACCTCGTTGGCTGGACCACAACAGCGGGGCCAGCCCTATAAACGCAAATGTCTGTGACTGAGTGACTGAGTGATGAAGTTACACCATTAGTCGGCTGAGTTATGAAGTTACACCACTGGTCGGCCGGATGAAGTGTGTTAGGTCCAGCCATATACTAGGTTTTGACCTGGTTTTGTTTGGTTAAGTGTTGAGTAGCAGTAAAAAGCAGGAGACACTGGTGCTGTATCTTCAGTACATTAATTTATACAGGGGTGCGCAACAAGGGGCCAATCAGTTCCAGGATTGTATGCTTCTGCTCTTAATTATTCAGTTAAATAAATCAAATCATGATCTGACATGTGTGCCTGAATTAGCCACAGACTTTAAGTGTGTCCTAAAGAATTTACTGTGCCCAAGTACAGGCGTGAACCAGTTTAGATTATACGGCTGTCGAAAAACTAAAACGAAGGTCACTGGTTTGCTGTTTGAACCTTTTAAAGAGACGCAAGCTGTAATCTTGGCACTGATGAACTTCGTTTGACCTTTTTTCCCATCATTTCTGCCTTTTCAAACTTCTACCTTTGAAATATCCTTTTGGGCTGCTGTCAGCATCCGAAGCCTCAAGCTCTAACTGCCTCCATTTTGCCCACTAGCTTCTTTGCCCCTCCAGTCTCTCCCATTACTCACTCTCCTCCCTCTCCGTCTTGGTCTCCGTCTCGCTCTGTGTGTGATTTGTTTAGTTATTCCTTCTCCACTATTCATAGTAACCTTTCCTGTGATATTAAATGTGCATATTAACACCAGGAGCGCCGGACCATTTCCTGGCATTCAAATAACTTTTCGCGCGGCCAAGGGTCAAAAGACACATTAGCCTTCAAACTGGAAATATTCGCATTGTTCGCTAGATGGCGCTTATTAGACAGGAGCTGACAAAGGTTGCCAGCCCATTGTCCTAATGAAATATTTGCGAGATTTTAGACTGTCAGAGTATCAGAGTAAGTTATGTTTTAGTTACGGCTCGGCATTCTAGTCAACACATTGTTGCAATATAAATGTATTTAGAATAAACAGTATGTCTGTATGAAAAGCTAACAATAAACAGATTGTAGGGAGGTCAAACCTGTTTTTCAAAAAACAAATTTGACAGTTTATTCTTCATGCATAATATCATAAATGCTAATAATCAAATAGGCTAACAACATATAAATCGCCAATTTGCTAAAATTAGCCGCTTCCCTCCGCATGTGATCACTGATCGCTGTCGTTGGAGGGAAACGCATCATCACTCGTGCGAATTTTAGGGTCGGGTTTTCTGTTTTATAAAAATACATGTAAAAAATATTGTCGTTCAAACGAGTTTTTTTCCGGTGACCAGAAAACATGTAGGCTAGGCTACACTGGCAAGCAGGTCATAGCTGGCTGTGACTATTCGACTGGGGATTCGAAATCCAAAGTCTCTTATTCATCGTAGACTAATTACAAAAAACACCCATTCGTAACACTGAATAATACCGCACTGTACATAAGACCATAGCAAATATATACATGCAAGAATTCTGTTGTTCAAACGAGTTTTTTCCGGTGACCAGAAAACATGTAGGCTATACAGGCAAGCAGGTCATAGCCTAGCTAGCTGTGACTATTCGACTGGGGATTCGAAATCCAAAGAAGTCTCTTGTTCATCGTAATTACAAAAAACACCCATTCGTAACACTGAATAATACCGCACTGTACATAAGACCTTAGCAACCAAGTGGAATTTCAAAACTGATTATCGCTTCAGCGCACACACAAAGTCAAATTGAGATAGCAACAAAGTAAAAAGACGAGACACCTGTCTTCAGTAATTTGCTTTATTAGATCAAAAAGCATACAGCACATTGTTAGGAAGTTGAAACGATTTTGAAAATATAACGTTAGCTAAATATATAGCTAGCAAGTTGAATTATTTAGAATCACCCCGCAAATCAATAAATAAAAAATCTATATAAAACATTAGCAATAGAGCTGCTGGTAATGCGGTAACGCCGTCAGCATTCAAGACAGAGCTTGGGTTGCATTTTTGTACATTTGCCGCAGACAAGTCGTTTACACTTGTCACAGATATCACAAGTTTTGTTCCCTCCACATCTGGATACCTGGCAGCGTTTTCTTTTTAGTGACCGCTCTCGCTGTGGTGTGTTGGGGGTTTCTGGACTGCAGAGGGGCGCTAGGACGGTACGCCGCGGAGCTGCCTTTGCGGTCATGTGATTTGCACGCAACTCCTTGGCCAACTCAAGAATAAATCTTCTCCGACTAATTGTTTTGTTCATGCATTGCGTGTACAAAACATGGGCGTTGATTGCAGCCAGATCCAAAATGTTGTAAAAAACGGCAACTGGCCAACGACGACTGCCCCCCTTGACCGAATACAGCCGTGCCATCTGGTCCAAAACATCCACTCCCATTTTTGTTGCGTTGTAATGGGCGATGGTTTCTGGCAGTTTTTTGGCATCAGTGTCGATCGATACGGTTTTGTGCATAGTGCTCAAAATGCACACATTTTTCTTGGGCTTGCACTGATAAACCGTAAGTGTAGCGTGTCCAGCTCTCCAGATCGTGGTGGAAAATCTCTCTTGATTTTGTGCCTTCGCAGAAGGGGGCACTTCTCTCCTCTTTTTGTTCATGGTACCCACCAATGTAGTTTTTTTTGCGTGTAGATTGTTCGCCAGGGCAATCGATGTGAAGAAATTGTCCGAGGTTATATTTCTTCCTTTTCCGACGAAGGGTTCCACAAGGCGCATGACCACATTGTCAGCTAATCGTTCACCGACAGGCCTCGCCTCATCTTTCCCAAGGTATGGGAAAGCGTTCAGCATGTACTTCGTTTCAACGTCGGCTGCTATCCAGAACTTTATCCCAAATTTATCTGGTTTAGTAGCAATGTACTGCGTGAAGCGGCACCGCGCTTTAGTTGGGAACAACTGCTCATCAACAGTTATGTTTTCTCCAGGTGTGTAACACGCAGTACTGTTGCTTACAAATTTGCTCCATATTTCGGAAATAATGGCAAATTTGTCTTTCTCAAGACGTGTTGCCCTTGTGTCCTTGTCATCAAATCTGAGATAGCGCATGATGTCCCGAAACCTTTGCCGCGACATAGTTTCATTGAAAAATGGATTTCCCAAGTCTGAAGACCAAAAGTCTTCTAAATTCATACTTTTACCGCCAGTGATGCCTCGTAAATACAGCAGTCCCACGAAAGCTTTCAATTCGTCGACTGACAGGTCCCAGTTTTCTGCACCATTTCTGTGGGCTTCTGCCACAGTATACTTGACAATCTGCCCCCACATCAGAATGTCAATCAGACATAGCAGACTGCTCAGCGGACTTACAATGTTCTCCTTGGCGCACCGTGTGGGCCCAGCCTTTTCCCGTAAGATATTGCAGGATGGTGCTCTGCCCAGAGCATTACCAGCAGTCTGTTCGACCCAAACTGTCCCATCGTTTGCCCTTTCCTCTCTCTCTGAGACAAACTCAGTCGTAGTCGCAGTCTCAGTTTCAACTTCAGAATCAGATTCAGAAGCTGAATCAAATTCAATATCCAGCTCCAACTCCTCATCGCCCGAATCCATTTCATTGGCATCCTGAATCAGGTCCAAAGCTTGCTTGGCAGAGTATCTCTGTGGTCGTGTGTTCATCTTGGCAAGCGATACCAAACCGAACTGGTCGCCGAAATAATCATGCTTCTCTTTTATAGCCATATTTTCGTAGCCCAATAATAATTTGAATAGAAATTATTATAACAGCCCCGCCCATGCCATTATAGTTTCAGGTGTGAGGGGCGTGGTGTGGTGCGTGAAAAGTAAATTCCTTGATAGGATGTAACATCCATAACATGTTACATTAACAATCTTTTCGATTAAAACTTTGATAATTATGTAGATGCCTAAATGTGAATACTCTGCGTAAAAATTAAAAAAGTTGCACATAATAGCAACATCTGCAAACGTGTAGGATATCTGTTTCCATTGTGTGGTATTTTAACATGGATGCATTTCATTTTAACCCTTATATAAATTTTTCCACTTGCATAACTATGTAGGACTATGATTTTCGTTTGTGTAGGAATACAAACGAAATTCGCATGCATTTTAGAGAGATGATAACGAAACGATCGCAATATTTTAAATATTTTAAAAGAATATAAATAATGATACATTTATTCCTGGTTATTTGACGTGATTCTTGCTTGGGCTGTCAATCCTATGATAGTGTAAGAAAATTGTTCATTACATGTGCCGATCATTAGTAACATTAGTGGTAGCGACCTGTTTCTCCCGATTGGTAACTGTAAATGTATTGCTGAAAGTGGAATAGTAATTATGTGGGCAATTAGTTTCATAAACTCCATAAACCCTATCAATGATTGCGTGGACATGGTAAAGCACAGAGACGCCTATATTCCCACGCAACGCATCCCGATAGTTTATGCATGTGCTGTTGCATCTACGCAGACAGCGTGAGCAGTCTTCTAACACAGTTCCTAACGTGCAAGGCTCTAATTTTTGAATATGAAACAAGGTCCGAACCTATTATGACTAGAAATAAGTAAAACTTAAAAAACAAGTAAAAGTGTGACACTTGTATCTTTGTTTTGGGCATTTCTCTTTTTACTACTCAGTAGGCCTAAAAGGCCTACTCATGATAATAGCTTCAAAAAAACTACCAGCTATTCACGCACGATCGTTCACGCTCATCCATTGAATCGTCCCTCACCCCTCCCCCAGCACCAGAATACTGAATTCTTTAGATGCCTTTAGCGAAACCAGAGCTGATAGTTTTTTCTCTATGGCCCCGAGTCAAACCCAGTAGGTGTGAATGTTCAGCTTCGCAGAGGGGTGTGATTTTCTTCCTCTTCACGACACCAGTGATGGCGATTGGAGACTTCACCTCAATAGACCTAACTTATATTTTCAAAACCTACATTTTCAACTGTGAAAACAATATTTAAAAATTTCCATTCAATCTATGGATAAGCAAATGTATTTATTGATATCAAATCAATAAACAAGAAAATCAATATAAAACATTAGTAGGCTAAATGTTAATAGTAAACATAAAACATCAGTAATAACAAGCCCAAATCCGCAATAGCTGCGACCGCGCATGCATCCACAGGAGGACACTTTTGTGGACCAACTGACCAACAAACTAAAGAGCTGCTGGTCGCCTATATGCCGCGGAGTTTGTAAGCTTAGCTGCCTTTGCCATCATGTGATTTGACATTGCAAGTTCGGTCGATAGCACATTGCTCAAGATGCCGTCTCATCTTTATACGTGCATGCATGAATATGTGCTTTCGTTTCTAAGTAAGTGAAAAATTACGGTCAGCATAACCATGCTGTGCCATGCTTCGCTAAAGCATCTGAAGTTTTCTGTGTTCTCGGGTGGGGGAGGGGTGAGCGTTGAATGTCCCATACAGATCAGTGGTCTTACCCTTACCCTTAGATTGACATGTGAATGTCCCACTTGAGAATGGTTCACTTATGCCACGTGTGAATGTTTGAAAGTTGATATCTCTCCAGGGAGAGGTAAAATGTTCTATTTGTCCGGCACATAATATTATTATGTTATGTTAGCCTACTCAAAAATAATACAAGTATTTTGCTTAGCCGTAATTAGTTACGCTACAAAGTATGCCTTGTATTACTTTTAGTTACGCAACAATCTCTCGCTCTTGCTTATACTTTTTTCTACATTTTTATTCTTTTTTTTCTATTTAGTTTACTGTTTTTAAAAAAAGATTTTTATTACTAGTTTACTCAACGGAATAACAGCATACACCACACGAACACATCACAAGACACTTCACATTTGAGAAATCATTTTTGATTGTAGGCTATGTAATAGTTACATTTATTGTTCTCTCAAGTAGCCTAAAGGTTAATACTATGTTTTTAAAAAATTGTGGAGTTATACATAATAGCAACTGCAAAGCCTAGCCTAACCGGACATCGTGTCACCACTCGCGTGCTTCCACAATGATTTTTTCCCCCCAAAACCTTTACTCCCTGAAACGAATGTCCCCTATTTCCTGGTCCCTCAAAAGCCAAATGTGTCACGTCACATTTTTACCTCACAGAAAATAGGATATGATACAGCTATAATTTTTTTTAGCATATTTTGTGTGTGTGTGTGTGTGTGTGTGTGTATACATCAACGAGCAAGGTATGCTTGATCAGAACTCACAGAAAGTCCACTGATAACAAGTGCACTAAATAAACGTAATCCGTCTGGGATAAATGCATAGGAAATTTGCCGAGGGAACCGATGGCAGAAGAAACGTCCGAGTTGGTGTACAAAAAGACGTCTTCACTGAAACACTCTATAAATAAACTAATTAACAGCCGAAACAAACCATGACTAACTATAAACTAACAAACTACGCTATGATTCAAATATATTTTTATCATGCTGTATTGTAGTGGTTTCTTTATTTTAGATTGTTTTTGCAATAGTGTTACAGTTTGTAGTCCTAAAACCCGGAAGTAAGTTGGCATTGGGTTCTCATCAGATTTCTCCCGTGGGGATTTAGTTTTCTGCCGAAAGTAAGGTTTGTGGTGAACGTAAGCCTAAATGAGCTTCACGATTGTTTGTCAACCGTGGATTTCTAAGCTGTCATGTGCTTTTGAAAAGTAGGCTAAGTTTCTATATTGAAACTACAAGAGCGGTCACATTTTTGCAATAACCACTCTTGTTTTACTAGCTCGCATGCACGCTGAGCGTCGAACGCTAAGCGTGAGTGAGCGGCGAACCCATAGAACTCGTAAAACAAAACGTGAAACTGTTTTAGGCATAAATTAACCATAGGTCTTATTTTCGGAAGAAAACTAAATCCCTATTGGAAAAATGCATTGGCAATCTGCCGAGGGAACCCATGGCGGAAGAAACGTCCGGGTTGGCCTACAAAAAGACGTATTCACTGTAATATTCTATGAATAAACAAATTAACAGCCGAAACAAATAGCGCTTCGAATATATTTTTATCTTGTTATATTGTAGTCGTTTCTTTAGCTTAGATTTAGTTTTTTCAATATCATACGCAGCATTGTTGTTGTACGTGAACGTGTCGCATGCAGCCATTGTGCACGAGAATGATAATGCATAAAATTGAAAAAAAAAAAATTGTTTATGCATTTGAAGACGGATCAATTTTATTTTAACCCTTATTTAGAAATTTCCAGTTGTATAATAACTGTAAAAATAAAATGTAGGGCTATGATTTCAGAACACAAGGGAAAGGCATAGGCATAAACAAATGATCACAAAACGAACGCAATAGCCTATAAAAATATTTTTTAAGATCACATATTTAAAACATTATATAATGTATTATTCAAAATAAACATAAACAAATATTTCTAATAACAAAATAAATAAAACATTCGTACAAATATAAATGCGTGTCCACCGCGATGAAAAGTATATCCTTGCGCCTCCTGGTGTGGTGAAGGAAAACTGACTCCTTAGTCTGAAGACGGCCGTAATTTAACAACACTGTTATAACACACACGGAAGTGAAATAAGGTGCTTTTAACATTTTCCAAACGGGACTTTGACATTCCTACTACGCTGGTACGTAAAGAACAAATATTTAGGAAAAGTCAGTGAATGCGGATGATGTAGCTTGCTAGTAACTAAATGAAAAAAATCCTAAACTCCGAAATATCTCAGTGACAGGTCAAATGACCTGTCACAGCGCTCCTAGTGTTAAATGCTAAATTGACAAAGAAGATAGCTGATTTGTAAACATGCATCCATAGCTTGTATGAAATTTGCGATAAACAGAAGTTCATGGAATCTTTCTCGGTTCCGGATGCTCCAGTTAGACATTCCCCATGTAGAAGGCTGGCACTGCCTTCACAGCAAGGCAGGTGGACTACAGTTCAGGAGCACAGTCCCAAAAAAAGCCCCCAGTGCACCACCCACCTCCCATTCAGCTTAGCTTCTCTCTCCCCAGCAACAATCCCCTCTGCCCACGTTGACAACGTGTGATTCCTGATCTCAATTTTGCATGTTTTTAATCCATTTGGCCTTGCATACTAGAAAAGGAGGCAAGGAAATGGACCAAGAAGGTGAAAAAACAAGCGGTTGGAACTCACTCTTTTTCTCCCTCAGCAGAAGTGAACGGTCCTCAGACAAAATCACATGATGGATAAGGAGTCGGAGTCTGAAGAAGACCTCTCATCATTCGTTTGGTTTGTGATGAACTTGGCTGTAAAAGCCTTGAAGCCGAATGACCCAAATTGTGTCAAGAAGCATCCCCTTTAATGTCTGTCGAATAACTCTCTTATTTCTGAATATAGAATCATTTTCATCTTTTCTTTCTTTTTTGTTATGTAGGGGAGACTTGCAACTCTCAAATACGCTGAATCTACCCACATTAAAACCAGGGCTGCATTTGAAAACCACGCCTACCTTTTGCTAAATTAAACTGGTTCGTCATCATGAATAGTACCTGATGAAGTGACTAAACCATGGTTTAGTCACTTCCTTGTAGATGTAATACTTCAGAACCATGCCTTCAAAAAAACATTATCATTAGCAAAGGCAGTTCAAGCCATATTTCATCCAATTGAGAAAGATGATGGTTCAGGAGCTGAAAATGCATTTTCCGGGGATGAGGATTTTTACTGGAGGACAAAATGAGTCTGGTGCAAATACCACTGTTCTAATTGGTGTTTTTACTGCTTGTATAATAAAGGTCACAAGCTACTTATTCTACCACTATTCATCGAGCGAATCAATCAAATTTTATTTATATAGCATATTTCACAGCAATTGTTACAAGACACTTCACAGACAACCCTGGCCTAGACCCAAACAGGAGCAAGCCTAAAGCAACGGCAAGGACAAACTCCCAGTGGCAGGTGGGAAGAAACCTCGAAAAGAACCAGGCTCAAGGAGGGAACCCATCCTCCTCTGGTCGGCCCAGAGTGTAGATTGCTGACCAACATGGTCAGTCAGTCAATGTTTACATTGTTCATATTGTGGCTCAGAAGGTTGGCGGGGCCGGGTGGCGGTGGTGGGGTTACTACTACAGCTATTGGAATATATAACCATTGTTTTACAGGCAATACAAAACCTGCAGTTTTGTTCGGTTATGTAGCCAGTTCTGAACCCGCTCTGAAATACCTCCTTTAATTTGTATTGTCTTTGATAATGAGTCTCTCATGTGGTACCCCATAAATGCTTTTTGGAAATCTAAGTATATAATATCATAAGCCTTGTTACAGTCAGAACTCTTGGTAGTTTCCTTAAACAATCCCAAAAGGTTTGTCAGGCATGACCTTCCCTTACAACAACCATGTTGGCTATCCCTTAGGATGTTGCTATTTTAAATAAATAATTCAAACTTGTCTGTAATGATAGATTCTTGTATTTGATATGCCATAGTTTTGTGGAACACTAAGGTCCCCTTTCATATATGGTATTATATGCCTTGCTTCCAGTCATCTGGTATTTCTCCAGTTTCTAAAGACTGTCTGACAATACCTGCCAGTGGTTTAAAGATGATCACAACTACAGTGCCTTCGGAAAGTATTCAGACATCACATTTTGTTACGTTACAGCTCTATTATAAAATGCATTCATTCATTTTTATTCTAATCAATCTACACACAATAACACATAATGACAAAGCGAAAACAGGTTTTTAGACAATTTTGGAAAATTTATTAAAAATAAAAACTGAAATATCACATTTACTACTATTCCAATATCCAACTATTCAGACCCTTTAGTCAGTACTTTGTTGAGGCATCTTTGGCAGTGATTACAACCTCGAGTCTTCTTGGGTATGATGCTACAAGCTTGGCACACCTGTATTTGGGGTATTTCTCCGATTCATCTCCGCAGATCCTCTCAAACTCTAAGATATTTTCAGGTCTGTCCAGAGATGTTCGATCGGGTTCAACTCCGGGCGCTGGCTGGGCCACTCAAGGATATTCACAGACTTGTCCCGAAGCCGCTCCTGCATTGTCTTTGCTGTGTGCTTAGGGTCGTTGTCCTGTTGGAAGGTGAACCTTTGCCCCAATCTGAGGTCCTGAATGCTCTGGCACTGGTTTTAATCAAGGATCTTTTATAAGTGTTAAGGTTGTCACATAACAAAATGTGGGAAAAGTAAAGGGGTCTGAATACTTTCCGTAGGCACTGTCTTTGAGCACCCTTGGGTATATGCCATCAGTGCCTGCAGCCTTATTTGTCTTTAGTTTATGTAATTTATTTAGCACTTTTATATCCCCTATCTCAATATCTGCTAAGACATTCTGAGTCCTGAATATGGCTTTAAGTCTATTACTAGTGTCAGTTCTGGTAAACGCTCAATTTAAGGTATCAGCAAATCACTTTATTCTTGTAAACTAACACTCCTTCTTCAGTCCTCCTCTTTACTTTCTTCTTCATACTGCAGCCCTGCTGCAAAGTGTAGCACCATCCAATCAGTTTTGAGTTACACTTGCTGGTGTACTCTTCTCTTTATGGTAGTCTTTGACACATCTATGCCTACATCCTAGAGAGTATTTTGATCTGTTTGACAGTTGCAAAGGTTTTTTTTTTCCACAATTCAAAGTATTCTTTGGTCATCCACAACAGTGGTCTTCTGTAGTCTACCATGTTGTTTACTATTGCTTAGCTCACCAGTGCATTATTGCTTCCTAACAATATGTCAAATAGTTGATTATGACACACCCAATGTTCTGACTTTGTCTCTAATATATTTATTCTAATTTGTCTAACCTCATGATGGCCTGCTTTACTGCTATTGACACTGATTTAGTCCTCATGTTGAGAGACAAAAGAATTAGACCTCAAAAGCAATCTAGTCAAAAAGTCAACTGTAGTCCTTTTGTTAGCCTTCCTGTGCATGAACTAATTTTGCAACACACATGTATGTTTCTGTTCAAAGTATGACTTCTGGCATCATTATCGACACTCACAAAAAAATGATCACAAGCTATCAAAATGAATTTAGCTGCTGACTCATTTTTTTCCACACATTTAGCCTCACACATTATTGCTGTAAGGCACACTTTAAAGTGGGTCTTATTGTTGTTCGCAGTGAATTTCTCCTTGAAAAATATAATTGACCTCCTGGCTTCGGAGGCCACAACACATCAGCAAATTGAAAGATGTAAAACCGCAGGGTGTCTGTCGGCTTTTGTGTCGGTCTGCTTGACATTTCCCACACATCTAAAGCAATGTTTACGCTGCTTTTCTAAACACACAGCTATCAGTGTATTTTCCATAAAACCAATGGCATTCTGACCTTGCTTTACAGTATGTATTATCTTAAGCAGAAAAGGATCGCAAGGGCAGCAGCTGTAACGCTCGATGCGATGCCTCCCTCTGAAGCCGCCGTGATTCATGTTCCTTCCAGAATGGAATGTCAGATTGAAAATTTCTTTTCAAACTTCACATTCCATAACAGAGATTTACACAACGCTGTTTAGAAACCTTCGTCCTGTCACACTCGGCAGGCGTATTTATTTGAAGAAGATCAATAATGAAGGGCTAATATGAAAACGGGGGGTTGTTGTGATTTGTGAAAGACCCTCTGTGGCATGATTGTACTTACTGGGGTTTTATTGGTCAGAGCAGAACAAATCACCCAAACGATCAATATTCTCTCACAGATACACAGGTACCTGTCCCTTCCCTACCTCTCTGCTGTTAGAAGTTTTGTATGATCTTGCATATTCTTTCTTAAAAAAGAAACTAAAACATCAGCAAAAAAAAAAAAAAAAAACTTTAACAAAATTACAAAAGTAGATTGTTATTTTCCCGTAGTGAGATGATTTTTAAAATAAGAATCGATAATAGTTACATTCTGAAACAGTTATTGATTTTAAGAACTCAGTAGTTCTTTACTTTGGGAGAAAAGCCTTTATTTGTACAATAATTGGAAAATATTCAGGCAGGGGTTAAAGAAATAGGCTTGTAGGCCAGGTTCCAGGTGTGGTGTAACTCCCTGATGGTATGCTGTTCAAATGCCATTGTGTACTATCACCATAATTTATTTAGGAGGAAGTCAGCAGAGGAAAGGAACAATTCATACATTACCCTGGAATAAACAAGCAAACAAACAAATACATAAAGTCCATCATCTAAGGCTCAGTATTCACACCGCCAAAAAAAAGGAATAAAATTGATAAATAAAATTTTATATTTCAATTTTAAATCATATTTCATTGTGTGCGTGTGTGTATGTTGTGCGGGGCGGGGGGGGGGGGGCGGGTTTGGGTAAGCAAGACAAAAATATTGCCAATGAGATAGTTTGACTTATTGCAAGATTTGCCAATGGGGTAAGAAAATTTCACTTGTCAAGCAAACAGTAATTAAAACAAGCACATACTGTGCTTGCTACTTTAGAGGAAAAATTTTCATTACAAAACTAAAACAGTTGTTAGGCTTTTTTTTTTTTTTTTGCAGAGCATGTGGCTTGTCATGTGACCTGTTCCAGCAGGAAAAGTGTCCTGCACCCTTCCTTTGATCTCTGAAAACTGTCTTCATAGCATTGCACAGTCAATGTGAATAAATATGCACTAACAGTGCCTCCATTCTTTGTGTCCTATGTGCTGTGTTGTCCTCTGTTGAAAAATACCAGCATGTTCGGTAGTCTACGGTGCCTTGAACCTGGAGCCACCAACCAGGGTATGAAAAAGTTTCCCAGACACCATTTAAGGCATCATTGTCACTTTTTGAAACAGTGCATTGAGGTGCTGCAAAGTTGTGGAGAATGAACAGTGTAGTATAATGGCTAAGGCATTAGTCTTGTAACCTAAAGTTTGCAGGTTTGATTCCCCAGTAGGACACTGCCATTGTACCCTTGAGCAAGGTACTTAACCTGCATCGCTTCAGTATACATCCAGCTGAATACATGGATGCTATGTGAATGCTATATAAAAAGTTGTGTAAGTCGTTGTGGATAAGAGTGTCTGCTAAAAAAATGCCTGTAATGTAAAAACATTAAAGCAACAATTTCACTGTTTTTTTTTTTTGTTTTTTTTTCTCACCAAAACCACATTCTAAATTGGTCTCAATTGGCATTACACTTTTATTTGACTAGCTGGGACAAGAGTGTTAAATAGAAGTGGAATTTCTATTTTTAAATATTTGTTCCTTCTGTGGCTCAATTCAAATATTCTTTTCCGGCTCCATGAATTCAGTGTTCAGTGTTTCCTGGCATTTCAATCGGCATTCATTTGAATATTGTGCGATTATTCAGTGAGAATTGCTGCTGTTATATAATGTTCTTTTAGTGTAGAATAATATCAGAGTGTAGGCGCCAAAAGAAGAAGACTGGTTCATTAAATTTTGGCTTCATGGAAACCAGACAAGAGAAGAAAGCTCCTCTAGGCGAGAGGACAAAAGGATGTTAGAATCTGGAATGTTCCAGATGCATCACCAGCCAGGCCATCCTCCTCCTCACAGCCCACACACAGCATCTGTCTTCACCTGCGGGATTATGGGAAGGCTTATTTGGGTAACAGGAAACGCATGCCCAGGCATCGCCCGCTGCAGTGCAGCAGATTCTCAGAAGACGACTCTGCTCCACTCTCCAGATCTCTGGGTGTTATAACTTAACAGGCAAATATTTAGTCTCGGCATTTTATAGGATTGAGGTCTGATAAGTGCTGACATGCAAGTAAAAAAATGAATAAAATTTTTGTGGACATATTAGTGTAGCAGCAGGAGCAACTTCTCTAAATTGAATTTTGTCACAGCAGTTATACTGCCGGTTAGATAGTTAATTAACAAGTTGGCTGTGGATCTGGGTAAAAGTGGAATACTATAAAAGTTAAGACATGTGTGTGCGCGTGTGTGTGTGTGCGTGTGCTGCTTGCCAATGTGGTTGTGGGAAGCCTTTTTCTCCTTGCCGAGAAGGAGTGTGGCTGTCACACATAAAGACTTAAATCAGGTCCCTTGGCGGTTTCTTGGGCCCACTTTGCACAAAGTTTACATTCAGGAACCGCTACTCTGATCACAAAAGAGAAAACACAGGAGACTCCTTCTGCCAGAGAGGTGGAGAGCTTACAGGGGAATCACACTTGACAATTTAATACCCTGTCCTGGGACCACAAACCCAACAGAGATGGGGAGGAGGGCGAGGAAGAAAAATAATGATGGATCCATATAGTTACAATAATCCATATTTACAATATATTCAGTTAATGTCCATTCATATTTTAATGGATAAAAAATTTGAATTCAGTATTTACATTTTAGTGCAACAATCTGATCAGAAGGGAGGAATTTGTTCATTCATGAGATTCATTCAATTCTCTTACAGTCTCATTACACAACTATTACCACTTACACAGAAATGATAACCTAACCTTAAAGACCCATTTACTTTTTAATGAACACATAGTACAGCCATGTAAACGTGTTTTTGAAAAGGCACACTATATTACACTACAGTCTGTGGTACACCCAGCTGCCTGTACCCAAACGGCAGGAGGTACTGTGCTGTGGTCATCGATTGACCTGTTAACTCAAACCGACCAAAAGATCGCATTTCGTGCACAGTGCACACGCTCATTTTGTTCATTTGTCTTTGCTTTTTCTCTGTTTTAAAAACCCGATCAGCATCTTTTTCACACATTCAGCCAGTTTTCCTCACGCTCTTCACACCTGGTTCTTTTTCTGCGGCTGGCTGGTGACCCCAGCCTCGGCTCCTCCCGTACCGTAGCCAGGAAGGGCTTTCGCTGAGCCACGAACCGCGGCGCCTCTTAAAAAGGGGAACACGGAGAAGACAACACGGGACACATTTCTCCACCCGGGAGACGAGTCACGGCACATATTCTGATGTCTGTTCTCCGACGATGGCTGTTTCTGAGGAGACCATGTCCGTTTCTCCCAAGGATTCGGTCTCAAGAACAAACATCAGGATGCGAGAGTGTGAATGAGCTAATGATGAAACTCAAAGCGCGGAGCCTGTGGAAATTTCTCACATGCTGAGAGACAGAGGTGTTACTGAAAGACGGAGGTGCCTGGCAAAATTATTTCTCCAAGAGTGGATCATTAAATAATTACCTGCCATGTACTCCATCAATTAAGACAATGTACAATAGTCCCAGATTCTATGACTCTGACCTTGACCTAATCAGTGAATCTGAAGCAAAAGTCTGGTTATATAACTGTGTCATGATAAAAAAAAAAGTGTTCAAATGAAAGCACTCTATAGTTTTGCCCTGAATGATGAAGTCTGCTAAGCAGATGAATAATTAATGTGTCATGCTAATAAGCTAAACTTACTGTTCATAAATTCCAGCCACAGCAACACAGAAGAGTGCTCCAAGGGACTTCCGTTCTCCTCCGAAATCCGTGTTACCTTCATAGCGTGAAAATTACTGTAGCAACAACAGCACAGCTTGGGGAATGCCTGTCAAAAGTTAATCACCATTCAGAACTCTGGAGGGTATCTAATCAAAATTCCACTGGCAAAATTTCAAGGGAAGCACGACTACAGATAAAAAAAACATTATTTTTTGTTTATTTCACGCTTGATACAGTGCTGTTTTTTTTAAAAGTATAAGTGACAAAATTATTATATAAAATGATAAAAATTTAAATTTAAAATATATTTGTTTTGGGAAATTAATTATAATTTATATAATTACAGGATATTAAGATTCAAGCTTATGGAGATCATTTTGTCCTTTCTAATTAATTGGAAACATAATTTAATCATTCTTGTTATTCAAAATTGTTACAAATAAAGGCCCTCTATACATACTGTTTTAGGCAATGAACCACTACAGCTGATTCTTCAAAGCAATTTTTGTTCATACAAAAAAACAAAAGAGAACACTGGTGAGACAAACTCCTGATTAAATATCCACTGAGGGTAAGATCGACAAATGCAGCCAATAAACACTTTGCAAGGCAATAAATAAACAGTTTTCCTCTAATCTTCATTATCCTGGGGAAATTAAACAGTTAAGATTAAACTTTGTAAGGTCCATTTTTCACACTTAGCGCCAGCTGATGTTATGTCTATCCTAGGGAAGACTGACCAGTGCTGGTGCTTTTTTGCATTTCATCTTAAGCAAGTTTAACGGTTTAATTTTAAAGTCTGTGCATTTATAAATTGTTTAAAATGCACCATTATATCATCTTGCTTCCTTATTTGCATGAGCCCTACATGGAAAGTGAATGGTATATTCGATTTGAATCCTTTACTTCTGTTCCTTATTAGACAGTCAAATCATGTGGGGGTTCAAATGAGTGTCAAGGTTCACTGCGGACCACGGCTCTTCAGGTACATTCTACATTAAAAATCCTGCCATGATTCACCTGGTCAATCTTCCTTCTTTTGACATTCTCACAAGTTTTTGCTAGTTACATTTACTGTGGCCTTAAGATTATAGTTCAAAGAATTGTGGTCTGTTCCGTCTTTAGAAAATCTTATGTCTTAAATTTAAATCTTAAAATTAGGTCATCTTTACCTTGTCATACTGCTGTGTTTTTGGTGAAAATAAATAAATAAATAAATAAGAAAACATGATAAACCAGTTCAGGACAAACTACAATGCAAAATAATTACATAATGAACATGAATACACAATTGCCATACAAAAATCTTAGCTAAAATGAAAAACCATACATTGTTTGTGAACAAACAAGATAGTTTTAGTGATTATATGTGGCTTTGGATATGGCAGATGTATGACTAAATCGGTTAAATGTACTTGCAATTGCTGTTTAACTGTAAAACTGGATTTTTTTTTTGTCTTTAATTTTGCTCTGTGGCATTCCAATGTTGAAACCATCATAGATGTCCAAATAAGCTGTGAACTATCCCTGTCATAAGGTACTGTATAAATTTGCTTATGTGATGTTTTCATGCCTCTGGCATATTTTCCCTTTACAAATTACTGGTAGTTATTTTATTTTTTATTTAATTTTTTCCCCCATGTAGTCAAGTGCTTTTTATTGACTCTTCACTTCAGGGTTATGACAGGCATGGAGGCTGTTGCTAAGTGATAGATGAAAGCAGCGATCAGCAATCTTCCCTCTCAGGATTTTTTAGGGCAAGCACTGAGAGAAGAGTTCAGCCAGTAATCATTTTTAAATATCAGCTCCGAAACTCTATCAACACGACAGATTGTAAATAGTCGCGGAAGCCAGATGAAATTGTAATGCACTAACAGACTGTCAGTGCAGCTCAGAGGATTCCTGTACCACGGTCTGCCATAGTGCGCTGGTGAACGGTGAATATGAAGCAATTAAAGAGGCTTTTATTGCAGCTTATGTTACTGCTCTAACAAAAAGGGTTTGTTAGCGGCAGAAAAATGTAACCTTGGAAAATGTTACAGAATGAATGGGCAGAAGTTATTGTAAAGTGGAATATTAGTTGCCTGCATTCAAATAAATAAATAAATAAATAAATAAATAAATAAATAAATACCGTTGTCTCAATCTCTTTTGGTCGCAATTGCTGTGTATCTGTTTATATTATAGGCATGCAATATAACACAGAGCTGAACCTTCTGCACAGATTAGGCAGCTATACTTCAGAACTATCTGCTGGAGTAGCCTGCAATAGGGTTTGTGTATCACAGTAGACAGACAGCTCTGGATTATAGGGTTCTACCTGCTGGGTTTTTTATTTTTTATTTTTCAGGCTCCATAGCTACAGTCTGTCTATATATTGCTCGCTTTAAATTTATCCTGTGATGATTGTGCACTTGAACCATGCAGAGCTCTAGTTGGCCCTTATAATTCTCAGCTCTTGCTTTGTCCGTGCTCGGGGCCAGCTATCGGAGGTCAATGACTTAGAGTTTTAGTTCTTTTGTTCCATCTCAGACCTTTAATGACTTGATTATAGCCTCTGACTAATGGGAGCATTAGTCACTTTTAGATTCATGTCGATCAGTGGCTGGTTGAAAGGCATCCCTGGAACAAAAGCTACAAGCTTTCAATGGAATGAAATTGAATTTTATTTGTCCGGCAATTTTTTATATTTATTTTTGTTTTTAGGGGAAAAAACACTTCACAAGCTTTGTGTCCAGCGTTCTCAACTGAGCTTTCATGTGGCTTTGTGTGACTTTGTGTAGACACACAAGAAGCTCACTTTTTGTTTGTCACCTTTTGCTGCTCCTCAGCTGTGACACAACTTCCTGATAGTGATGGGTGAATCGGTTCACTTCCTGGTTTTTGTGCTTTTCCTTTTGATCACTAAAATCTGGACATAAATCCCAAGATTATTAAAGGCGCAAGTATATTTTCACTATTTTCGTGCAATATCTGAGGCTGAGAAGAATGGATGAAGGATGTGTGTGCGACCAAGCGATAAACCAATCACTGACCCCTCGTGGCATCTGCTGTTTATGTTGATTGGTGTGGCTCAATATAACTAAACTAACTGCACTAAAATGCATTTTGTGCTAAATGTTTTATATGCTTTCCAATACATTTGAAGCTGGTTTCTCAAGTCAGACAAATACAAATACGTCTGCCTGATTCAAAAGACAGGAAGCAGAAAGACTGTCTGTAAGAAACATCTGTCTGCTGCCATTTTGTCTGCTGGCCACACATAGACTTTGCCTATCACACTTACAGTACAGTTGGTACAAATTGATTAATGGTAGCATAGCAGCTCAGAGTGAGTGACTAGGAGCTACTCAAGACAACAGACATGCTAATTCAGTCACCGCAGGACAGCCAATGCACTACAACCTTTTAAAATTTTATTCTGAAATGTCATTTTTTGACATGCATGAATAGGAAATGTTTTTATTACAACCATGGTGAAATAAATGAGTGAAAATGTGTTTGAAGAATTTTATGATGAATAATGTCTTACTGTGGAAAATTTCAAAATACGTAAGGCTATATAGCCTTATGTCCAAAAATGTCAAAAACAAATTTAAATGTCTTTTTTTTTCATACAGATGGATAGCAAACCATGTTTGTATAACAACCATGGTGAAATAAAATACAAAAGTATGTTTGAAGAATGTTATGACGAATTATGTGTTTCCGTGGAAAATAGTAAAATAGAAAAGGCTGTAGCCTTATGTCCAAAAATGTAAAAAATTAAATGCCATTTTTTAAAATCATGTTGAATAGTGCTGAACTCTGTCCCAGGCCAGTCAGCTGTGATGCAAACAACCATGCGATTTTTAGATGGACCAATTGCAGGCAGGGATGTGGTCTGCAATCTTGCAAACTGCTGACCTTTCACAGACAGTTCATGCTGGGAGCTTGCACACACCGCACCAAACAAACTCAAAACACCGCACGTTTTTGTTTATCCGTTAGTCTAAATGGGCCATTTTGAACAAAACGTTCTGTTTCATTTCGAGTACCTCTGGCACACAACGTTGCCCGTATTTCTAATAGCTGTCAATTCCTGTGAAGAAACATAATCTTCATCAAGTTCGAGAAACTTTCTACGCTTCGCTCATCCCTAAATCTGCATGGCACAGACTTCAGGTGTGAAACAGCCCGGAGCGTAATGCAAGATGGCCCCCCGTTGGCGGGCGAGATTGCTCTGCTCGAGCTGCCAAACCCCCGGCACGGTGCGCCACGCTGGCTGACCCGCGGTGGGGGCCGTTAGCCGAGCGGTTCCGCGCGACTCCTCGCTGCAGTCTTAACGCGGCGCCGGTCGGCTTTGACACGTTGCCGTTTGAGCCGAACACCGCTGTTCCGGTGCAAACCGGAGCCGCTCCAAATCGAATCAAATCAGTTTCATTTGTGTGGCACTTTTCTCCAGAAAACTGTCACGGAGACGCTTTACGGAGAGGCAGAAAAGAGCAAAAACAGAGCAAGAGTGAAAACAGAGCCAAAACCAGGCCTGGACCCCAAAATAGCAAACATGTGAGGTACAAAAAAAAAAAAGTCCCGGATGGGAAGATATCTCCCGAGGAACCCGGCTATAGAGGGGGAGCCCATCCTCCACTGGAGCCTGGTGTAAAGTAGCAGTATACTTGATGGGCTGAGCAGGGCTGAGCAGGTTACAGTTGAGGCAATAAACTAAATGGAATAGGAGAAGTCAAGATTGTATAGTTCAGCATTGTGGAGTTTAGAGGGGCAGGGTGATGTATCTGGAGCTCCAGGCTGCATCAAGGTATGGGCATGAAGCAGGGGAGGGACAGGGCTGGAGCGGTCTGCCACCAAGGAGTGAGGGACAGGGCTGGAGTGGTCCATGACTTCAGGGCAAGGAAGGGCCAGGAGCCCCAGGGAAAAAGAAACTGAGGAGATGAGGTTAGGCACTATAAAGATTGTCAACACACTGAGTAAATGTAATCTCTGTGTCCAAAACCTAGAATAAATGGATATACGCTCCATCCATCTACTATAATATCCATGACCACCAGTTTATAACCTATAATGGCTAAGGCAGCCACTACCGAGAGCCCTCCTACTGGAGCCCAAGCCTGATTTAAATTTGTGTTCTAACCCTGCAGGGCTAACTCAGACCATACATTCCTGGACTAGGCTGAACTACCTTCCTCCCTCTGTACCCCAGCCCAGCACAATGCCCTGGGCTGGGCTGATTAGCGACCACCTGGTCCTGCTGGCTGGCCAGTTTAACACAGCACTGTTCAGGTTTGACACAGTACTGTTTTAGTTTAGCACAGTGATATCTGAGCTTATCAAGAACTGTTTCAGTTTTACACAGAGCTGTTACAGTTAAGCACAGAGCTGTTTCAGTTTAACACAGAACTGTTACAGTTTAACACAGAGCTGTTACAGTTTAACACAGATCTGTTACAGTTTAACACAGAGCTGTTCAGTTTTAAACAGAGCTGTTACAGTTTAACACAGAGCTGTTTCAGTTTAACACAGAGCTGTTACAGTTTAACACAGCTGTTCAGTTTTAAACAGAGCTGTTACAGTTTAACACAGAGCTGTTACAGTTTAACACAGAGCTGTTCAGTTTTACACAGAGCTGTTACAGTTTAACACAGAGCTGTTCAGTTTTACACAGAGCTGTTACAGTTTAACACAGAGCTGTTCGGTTTAACACAGAGCTGTTCAGTTTAACACAGAGCTGTTTAGTTTAACACAGAGCTGTTACAGTTTAACACAGAGCTGTTACAGTTTAACACAGAGCTGTTCAGTTTAACACAGAGCTGTTACAGTTTAACACAGAGCTGTTTCAGTGTAACACAGAGCTGTTACAGTTTAACACAGAGCTGTTCAGTTTAACACAGAGCTGTTCAGTTTTACACAGAGCTGTTACAGTTTAACACAGAACTGTTTCAGTTTAACAAAGCACTGTTTGGGTTTGACGCAGCAAGCTTTAAGTTGGACACAGAGCTGTGGCAGCTAGTCTTATTAGAGAGTAAGGCAGGGCTTACAGAAGCCTGTCAGTAGGGAGCTAAATCTGCATAAGGCTAAAATGCAAACAGATGATTCTGAATAAACAAACTGAATTATGCAGGGAAAAGATATATCCGCACAGAGTGCTCAGTAATAGAAATGTTGTCAGTACCCACTGCTGACACAGTCACGGGAAAACAGCTGTGTTTCAGGTGCTCCCTGCAACCCCACAGAGCTCCTTAGAGCGATGCTGAACATCACAATAATTCAGAAACTCAACATGCATGAATTCAGAGAAAATCTATTTCTTTCTTCCTTTTTTTGTTGCATGTATCCAATAGCTACACAGAGGGAAAGATTTTTTTTTTTCTCCGACGGAGTTCCTATCTTTTGTCGTGGATACCCATTTATAAGGCTGTGTGGGTATTTGTGTACCATATGCTATTATACCAGCGTAAGGTAAATGACATCAGTATCCACAGGGTGGCATGCGTGAATCCCAAGAACTGATAATGTTCTCCATCCCAAGTACCGCTGTTGCACCCCAGACTACGGTACTCCATATGCCTGAGCAGTAGGAACATGTACTATGTATACAAATATTGACATACGTTCAAAACATAACGGTGTAAATAATACATGTAAAATAAGTTTTCATTGGCAATGATGTATTCCCTGTAAGTAATAGCATGAGCAGAATGTGATGTCATAGGACTGCATGGACATGCGTTTATATATGTGTGATTGTATGAGAGGTTGCGCAGAATCACCCTGCGTGACATGACCAGGCCTCTTCACTGTCCCAGCCCCAGATTTTAAAACATGAGGGGACAATGCAGTCGAGGCCAGAGCTCATGTTTTCTGGGTTTCGTACTATTATTTTTGATTTTGTTTAAAAACCCACTTAATTTCTCTTTAACGTTTATTTTCTTCAATTTCCGTGATTTCTTTGTTTTATGGATACTTTCAGGGCCTAAATGTCCGTATGCCCTTCGGAAATAAGAACTTAAAGTCCTGATTAGGGTCGCTATTAAGACACAGGGTAAGGCTGAGAGCCTGTTTACTGTCAGCTGCTGTGAAATGCCCCAAACTTACTACTGCTGTACCCCTCGTCTATTCCCCTACTTTTTTTGTGCTTGGGGGGTGAGGGTGTGGGTTGGGGGGGGGCGTTGTTGCAATGGCCTTTTATTCCGCACCTAAGAATCAGTCGCTCTGGCGGCGTCTGAGCATGCTCCATGTCACCTGAGCTAAGCCCCTCCCTCCTCCCAGAGAGTGAGGCCACGCCCCTTTCGCACTGCTCGGTAGGCGCTGTCGATTCCCCTTCAGAGCCGTTTGGGCATAAAATGGCACATCGCAGGCCGCCTATTTAAAAAATAAATAATAATGCCATGGCACCACTGGGCCTAATAATCCAAACCAAGCAGTAAGCAATATAAGGATCATAAGAGTTACCCTGTCACACCTTACAAAATAGGAAATGAAATGCGAAATACAAAAGCCGTGAAGCTATAAACCCATAAAACTGGAGGGGATAATGGTGCAAGAATGCACGTCTCGTCTTCGTGTCATTATGTGTTAAATGAAGATAGAAAAAGCCATTTTAAAAAGTCTAATCAATGCTACTCACTAGGGTGAGCAGGGTTCAGACCTGATTTGGGAAAATAACAGGAGGAGACACAGGCAGAACTGAGCGGGGTATGACTGATGGAAAAAACACAAGCGTTGCTATCAATGGTATTTGGGCTCTATTGGGGACGCTATTGTCAAAGGTATTCGGGCCATGTTTTTCCTCTATACTGCTCGTGTGGAGTTGAAGGCCAGAAGGCTTATTAAGGACAAGCAAACTCCTAGGCGATGTACTCGCAGCTAAGTTCTGCCCACGGAGTCCGGCTTCCATTGCCGGTCTTCTGGGAACTGATTCTGGGCCAGTGGTCCGGTAAATGACCCGCTTAAAAACAGGGAAAGCCCCATGTGACCCATACCCCCCCCCCCCACCCCTGCACCCGAGTCAACTAATTGGGCGGTGGGCGAGGGTGTTCTGAGCAACCAAAGGGACCAGTGGCAGTCAATCCAGCACAGTGCGCCCCACCCCCGAAGCCAGAGAGAGAAAGCGATCTGACAGGGATCCCACGCACCACAGCCCCCCCACCCCCCCCACCCCTCCCTCTGCCCAACGTGGGACGGAGCGCGCCACGTGCCAAGCGTCTGCCGCGCCCGCAGGTGTCCCCCCTCCCCCTCCCCCTCCTCCCCCCATCCCACCACCCCACCCCGCGCGTCAGCTCCCGCTGACTGTGAGTGGCACCTGGGGGGGCGGTGGGCGAGAGAAAGGCCACCGTCCCATTATTCCGCTCCGCCGTGAGCGTCTGCTAACCTTGACACCGGTTCATTTAAATGTCTTCCGCCTTTGTTATCCGGGCCGTTGCCTACACTTAGCGAGTCAGGATCAGGGGAAAGGCCCAGCCTCTCTCCGTCTGAGAAGGCCCATTTATAAAGCTGTCAGAGAGCTTTATTTTTTAAAAAAGAAAGCTCTCTGACAGAGAACCGACGGCGCCGACGTCAAATTAAGAGGTAGTGCTGGATATCTTTGGGGGGGTTTTTTTTGCCTCTTTTGTCAGGCTGGTGTTTTAAGAAGCTTAATAATCACGTCCATTTACCTGTCCGTCCTTCTGCTCATCTGAGGAGACAGAAAGCACGCTTTGTGAGATGGGGAAAGCGAGGCCGTGGAGATATTTGCGATGGGTGACAGCAGAAGAGATGCATAATCTGTAAGAATCAGGACAGGGTAGCAGGCTACAAAATAAAAATGTCAGACCTGTGATTTTTTAAATTCTCTCCTTTCCAGCAGGGCCCGATGGTTCTCCAGGGCCAGGGTTCTTACAGTTTGTGTGTGAACTCGATGCCTACGGAACTTTTCGGAAAGTCACAACCCGTCCGGTCCACAGAGGGATAATGAGTAGTGAGTGCCTGTGGTCCGGAGCTGCAGCCCGGGTTCGAGGAAAACCAGAGAACAAGCACATGACTCATAGCTCCCCTGAGAGCCCCTGCAAAAAAGGATGAAAATGATAAATTAAGGTGCATGTGTGTGTGCATGTCTGTGTGTCTGCGTGCATGTGTGCAGCTGTGTCTGTGTTTTATTATTATTATTTTTATTATTATTAATATTATTATTATTTATTCTGTCATAATATTAAGAAAAAACGTAGATATCTCTTGTAGTATTCCTTTGCAAGGAGGACCACTGGCCACGTAGCCTTTGTGGTGAACCCAAGGCTGAAGCTACGTTTTGACCCTTGCTGGCCACATTTTCACTACATTATTTCAGGTGAAAAAATCACGCCGCTCTTCTGTAATGCAAACACATTTGAAAGGCAGTGATGAGATGACTCACAAATATACGGAGTGGCCTGTGCTTGACTGGCGCTCTGAAGAGCAGATTTTGCATTTGTTCCTTCCAATTATTTTCATTCCCCAGTAATAGCAGGACCATGCCGCTGTGGTTCTTGAGGGACCACAATTATGTGCTCCTGAACTTGCCACTGAAGTCTTTTCACCAAAATTGTTCTTTTTCCAATTGTTTGATTGCAAGCATGGGTCTGAAAATGCTCTCTCCTCTGCATGTTAAAGGTCCAGGGAACTGGATTTGAATTGTGGCTATATTTCCCAGAAGTGACAATTGATTGCTTTCTTTCAAGTTTTTAGCCCAATTATAACCATTAAATCATAATAAATGCTATTATAGATTATCGTGACCCGTTCAGCAGATAAGGACAGGGTGGGCGTGTATCCTGCACTCATTAATATTAATATCCACATGACACATCATATGTAAACCATTCCTCATTGCTAGGTTACAGCAGGTTGTCACATGCAGGAACATTACACTACCAGGCAACACAAAAGAAAGCAACAGAGGGTAGGCTTTAACATCATATAATTAAACATGCAGATCATTCAGCGTGTAATAACACTGTCACACTGAGCTACTGTACACTAACTTTAGATTCACCAACAGACTCACAACTCAGAACATCACACCCTAATAAAGAAAGGCTTTGATTCCGCATGTCCAAGCTTGAGAGCTATTTGATTACCGCCAGTTAACCTACTCACCGATCCATCACGCGTCTGTTCCACGACAACCGGTCACTAGCAGCAACAGTTGGTAGGGAGGTGAAGGGAGGGAAGGCAATGTTACCGTGCTCCACTGCTAGCGTTTTTTTAGCGAAGCCACATTGCTTTCGTGTTAGAGTTGGTGAACTGCTCCTCACAAACATGGGCACGGCAAACATTAACTGTTGGGGTTATTGCAATACTGCAGTGTGCACAAGCCTCCAGAAATGAATGCTTGGTAAAGACCTCTTAGGTCGAAATGTTGCACTGTGAATAAACCACAAGGGAGCATTTCCTGCTGTGTGGGTATTATTTATTTTCTCATTGTCTCACTCATTTACCCCCTACCCTGCATTATTTCACCCAGGCTGTGCCAGCTGGATGTACGTATACTATGTTCTTTCCTCCAGAAATGAAACCCATTTCTTGTTTAGTTAAGTTTACAGGCATTTAGCAGACGCTCTTATCCAGAGCGACTTACATTGTATCCATTTATGCAGCTGGATATATACTGGAGCAACGCAGGTTAAGCACCTTGCTCAAGGGTACAATGGCAGTATCCTACCGGGGAATCGAACCTGCAAGATTTAGGTTACAAGACCAACTCCTTAGCCATTATACTACACTGTCACCTTCTTGTGGGTCCTTTCATTTTTTTTTAAAAGAAAAATGCGTATTGTTTTTTTCTGCATTCAGGGAAGGCGCAATGCTCAGGCATTTCCAGCTTAGCCTTCCTGCACAGAAGTGGCAACAGCATCATTTACATATTGCAGGTAGAAAGGATTTCACCGGTCTTCGCGTTTTAGTGACTTACATTGTAGCCAGCTAACCCCGCCCACTGAAAACCTGGTATTTAGCCAAGAGGAAAAGCAAGCCGATCTTGTGACAGACTTTTCTATTAGTTTTTTTTTTTTTGCAAAAATCTTTTCTGGGCCATTTGTGAATGCATAATTGTTGAATTAAAACAACACACCAGCAAAGAAGCCACCGATTTCAGATTCCTGGACCTTTAAATAGAGCAAATTCATATCCATTCTGGTGAAAGCAGTGAAGCACTAATTTAATCATGTGCTTCTCTAAAGTTGCCCCTGACCTCTCTATAGGCTTCAGGAATACAGCAGTGCAGTAGACCGCTCTGTCTGGCCAGTAACTCAGTAAGACTTCTTCTGTTAAGATTTATTTTATTAATACATTCTCATCCAATTTAACTCATGTGAGTGTTCTTTGAGGAAAATGGAATTGGTTTCACAAAATATTGTGATATATTTATGACGTGCATATTTATATTATACTATTAATCGTTTATTAGGAGAGTATGAACAGCTTTGAGATTTCTGGGGGTATTATTTGGAAAAGATGTTCATGTCATGCATAGATTTATCTCTAGAGCCAAGGTTCAAGCTGAGCGTATGTCAGTACCTGACCATGTCTGGTGGAAAAGAGTTGCTCCTATCCTTCCAGTGGCAGATTTTGATTAAATCTACTGTCTAAATAGCTTTTTTCCTCTCAGAACCCAAAACTAAGTAGCTGTTGACCCCCCTGACCAATCATAAACATTACTATTAAAACTGAATGACCAACACAACATCAATCAAAACATGGTGTCATGTTGAGTATCATTTTTGTATTAGTCTGTTTCCATTCAATATTAATTGACAGACATCACAACTCAGCATGCTGACATAGCAGTTAGCTTGACTATCGTTCAATATATTTTAAAGGCTGTACCATGCTGGGTTACAATTCACTTGTAAGGAACACATAAAATGATAAATATTGCTGTAACCATAACTTTACTACAACAAGAGGTAAAGGCTAACAACTGTACCCTAGATGCATTGTGAGAAAATCAAATATAAATGTTGAAAAACTGAATTCAAGTGATTATATTTAGAAATGTAGTTCTTTCTCCTGGTTCCAGCAGGGAAGCATGAGCTGTTCTGGAAGGCAAAAAGAAGCCTTCAAACAGTTATGTCAGTTACGCAACCTTCTGCTTTTTCTTTTTCTTTTTTGTTGCAGAACTAAACCTCCCCTAGGTAACACACAAGGTTCACTAGCCTGTTCTTGGAAGGTCTTTCTGGAGACAAAAGAATTTACAAAAGCTTTAAAGTGTCTTTGAAATAAATCAGAAAAATAAAGCAGATATATCAGAGGGAACCTTCACTGGAAAGAAAATGAGAATAAAAACAACAATTTAAAAAAACTCACAAGATTCAGACTGTAACTGTAAGTTTAACTATATCATTAATTTTGTTCTGAATTGCTTTCCTGTCTGTTATTTTCATTTAAAATGGCCGTGACCTTTGTTTATAAATACGGTGGATAGGACTGCTGGCCCTCTTATTTGAAAATACGATATTCAGTTGAATATTAAGCCATTAATCCAAATTAGCATCCATGGAAACAACACTGCAAAATACCAATATACCACTGAAACAAAAGTCTCAGCCTTTGAATATACTGAATAACAGAAAATGTCATTTTGAACCACAAACTAAATGAGGGGTATTTTTAACTTTAACTCTGCTTTTTAAATGAAAGGCTTTTCCACTGGAGGTGGAGGCAGGTGGCATAATATAATTATTCAGTACTCTGTGGATCTATCACTGAGATACAGCATGATATGGTTTTGTAAAAAGACTATAATTACTGCCACAAGCACCTTAGTGATGAAGATGATGATGACACCGATTAAGTCCATGTACTGAAAAGATTTCACAACACAAGGTCTCACCAGGACCAGCGCGACTACTGGTAGAACCTCAGTGGGTAAAAATAACTTCAAAAATACCTGTTAATTACATCGCTGTAAACAGTAATGACAACATGATCATCCCCTGATGGTGTTGGCAAACTTGAGTCACCTGAGTTACCAATACTGTTATTAACAGGAGACATTTTCCCTGACGAGTTTACTCGCTTCGATTGTGTGTTCTGCAAGTGCCATTAAGCAAGTGTGGAGATTGCCAGCGACACAACGCCACACGAGGGTAACACAGTCTGCTGAAGAGTAGTCATGGAGATCATGCGGAGTGCATTTCACATGGCTCATTATAGCTCAGCTTTAGCTGGGAGGGGGATGCTGAGCAGAGATCACAGTGCCATGCGCTGCTGTACTTCCCGATGAGCTGGCATGCTTGCCTCAGATCAAACAACCTCCTCCTTGACTAATGTGCATCCGGTTTATCTGGCGGAGAGGAACATACAGACACATTAAAACATGAAATATACTTTTAAAATGAATAAAGGACTAGCACATTGGCCTTAGGTGTGTGAATGTGTATGGCTTTCTTCTGCCACTCGCCTCACTTATACAGTATGCTCATGCATTCAAAGCACTGCCTATAAATTATATCACGTAACTTGGCCCTGTGTTTTTTTTTTTTTTTTTAACATAGCGGTAAAAGCAATAGTTTTAATTATTTTTTGGCAATGATTAGTTAGTAAGCAGGCTAGCTTCCACACAAAACAAAGATGGCAACTGCAAAGCAAAACCATGTGCATTTCCTCTGTCCATTTTGCCTGTGTTTCCGAGTATCCTGCAATTGGTTTCTTTCAAGGTGAGATATTATTGGCAGGTGTAGATAAATGTCCAATGGGGAAAATTGTTGACTGTGGTACTGGATCATTTGTGACAATGTAATCAGCAGGAAAAAAGATAAGAAACATGTGAAGTTGCTTGTGAATTATGTCTGTTCACAAGATGCAGGTAATGTGAAAATTCTAAAATTATCTATAATTACAATGGGCAGTAGAGCTTTCTCTCACAGAGCCCCAGTCTCATGGAACAATCTTCCTATGTATGTGCACATTCTCTTTAAGTGAAAAGAGTCTTTAAGTGTAGGTTTAAAACTTACCTCTTTAGTCAGTCCTATAGGTAGCAATTCCTATAGTCCTATAATCCTGTAAAATGGTCAATTATAATCACGGAGTCCATGAAATTAAACACGGATGTCTGGGCTCAGTAGGGAGCTTATCGTTAAGTGTCAAGCTCGCTTTACGAAGTGGACACGCTAGTTAGCTTAGCCTCAAGTATCAAACTGGCCTTTATGGAGTTGACACACTAGGAAGCTTAGCATCAAGTGTCAAGCTGGCCTTAAACTTATTTTCTCTGTTGCTCTATCAAGTCTTGAGTTCAAAGACCACCTGAGTGCAAAGTCCACTCCAGCCCGTTTCCTCGGCCTGAATCCATGGGATCGCTCCAGTCCTGTCCCTCGGTCAGTGGTGATGGACTGCTTCAGCCCTGTTGCTCCCCTGCTGTCTGGAGCTCCAGATCCATCATCCGGCTCCTCTAATCTGCCCTATTCTGAACTATACAATTTGTTAACCTTCTTTTATTTACACCAGGCTGGCCAGGGGAGGATGGGCTCCTCCTCTGCAGCCGAGTTCCTCTCGAGATTTTTTCTCACCCCCGTTTGAGAGTTTTCTCCCCACTGTGAGTTTTTTTTTACCTTATGTACCTGCTATTTGGGGGTTCAGGCCTGGTGTTTGCTCTGTTTGCTCTTTTTGCTCTGTCTCTTGTCTTGCTACTCTGTAAAGTGTCTTTGTGACAGTTCTCTGTACAAAGCGCTATACAAATAAAATTTAACTGAACTGAATTGAACCGTCTGTGGTCATTGTGATTATTGGAACACAACAGTGCAGCAGTCTGCTCTTTCTGCCGGAGAGAGATTTCTTTTTTTATATACATTCTCATTCACTTTTGTTACTCATGTGAATGTTCCTTGAGGAAAATGAAACTCGGATATTTCACAAAATATCAACATTGTGTATATTTAGATTCTACTATCAATGATTTATTGAGAAAGCATGAACATCTTCAAGTTTCCAGGGTGTACTATTTGGAAAAGATGTTCATGTGAAAAGATTGCATGCATAGAGCCCAGGTTCAAGCTCAGAGTGTCAGTAGCTGCTATGACTAGCAGGTTGATGGCTGTCGGGAAACAGTTGCTGTTGTCCTTCCAGTGGCAGAGTGGATTTAAATTTGCTGGGGTTCCCGAGGTCACTGTGGCATTAGTTCCTCTCTACAACACATCAGGAACAACCAGTCAAGCCTCCCCCTCTAAATGGCAGTAGTTTTCTGTTGTACTGTGTGGACTATAGTGTGGAAACTGAATGATAATGCACTGAAGCACACCACACGCTCCGCATGAGTGTGTGTGTGTGCACGCGCGTGTATGTGTGTGCGTGCGCGCGTATGTATGTGTGTGTGTGTGTGTGTTCGTGTTTGCATTTGTGTGTGTGCGTGTGTGTGTCAGTATTTGCGTGTGTGTGCATGTTTGTGTGTATTTGTGTGTGTGTGTGCGTATGTGTCTGTGTTTGCATGTGTGTGTGGTTGGGTGAGGGGAGGGGAATTTGTGGTACCATGTACTTCTAGGCCTAAAATGCCATGCTCATTTAGTAAACAACTGACTGAACATTTTTCACATACCCATATGAACTTTTAACTGCCATATTAACTGCTGTTTAAAAGAATGTTTGAGAAACGCACTATATTTTATTAGTTACAATACGATTTAACTACCAGGAATAACCAGGGATTTGAAAGGGATTTTGAGGGATTTATTTTTTCTCTAAGGAGCTTGCTTGAGCCATAAGAGCATTTTAATTTTGCACTGCATGGGATATTAATAACGAGTAAGGGCCAGATCTACGAAAGGATTGCTACTGCTTTCCAGATTTACTAAAGGATTGCTACTGCTTTCCAGATTTACTAAAGGATTGTGACTGCTTTTCCAGATTTACTTAAGGATTGCAATTGCTTTTCCAGATGTTCTAAAGGATTGAAACTGCTATGGGTCAAACTAACTAATAGGAAGAGGATTACGACATTCTGCAACTTTTAAAGCATATTTCAATGAGTTCATGCATATGTATATCTGAAGTGAACGCGCTAAAACAGGGTGGAGATTAGGTACATTTGGTAAACTAAATATTCTGTCTAATTTACTTAAGCATGCATTAAGTGCAACTCCCCACTTTGTGTGTTGCTTTTACCTGAAAGCAGTAATTTGCCTGCACTGATGTACCCTATAGCTCACACACTGTTTAATTTATTATACCTGAAGAATACATTTTTATGTGATGTCACTCCGAACGTTCGTCCTCCTCGTCCTCTCCAGCGTTGTATTCTTCTGCTGTAATACGGCGTGAAGCTGTAGCTACCTCGTTGACCATTACCAATACTTCCTGATCTGTAAATTGAAGTTGTTTTTTTGTTGTTGTATAGTTTCTACGCTGCTTGTACCTGGCTGCTCCAAACCCATTTCTTACTGCTTCGTAATCTGGGCATGTAAGCATATTGTTTTTGACCCTTTTTCTGGGCGTCTTCTGTCACAAAATTGCAAATGGAGGCATTTAATTTATTTGACTGCATAAATAGAAACTGTTTAGGATAATCAGTTGTCAATGTGTTGGTAGCTGCATCCGCAACAGAACCACAATACAGCAAATGTTTTTGACCTGCGACTGCTTCCTTAGTAAATCTGGTCCAGATTACTGTGGTAATCTGGCTTTTAAATTGACACCTGCAGTTGCATCAGTGTTCTTACCAGCCTTTATTGCATACAGATTTCAGCCATGAATGAATAAACTTGTAATTAGTAACAAAAGTCACAAAATTCATGTGGCCGAATACTGAAAATCAAATGGAATTTTTTAAAAAGCCGTAATTAGTCATTCATAGAACTGTCCTGGCTCTCTGAGAGCATTCAGAAAGCAGATGAATGAAAGTGCGTTTGCTCAATGAAAAATGATTACCTGTGTGTCTGCCTTGGATCAGTGCCAATACAGCAGGCCCTATTAAATGATAAAATGCAATTGATCATTGGTCCTGTGGTAGACTGTATAGGGTGTGTGCATTTATGACTATGATGCTTATGGAATGCTGTTGTGACTTATTTATTTGATTTTTTTTTTCTGGCTGAAGTTAGCACCCGATAGAAATTCTTCTGTGTTGCTCTCGCCTGGTCAGTGTCTGGCTGAGATGATCTCGTACCATTACATTACATTACAGGCATTTGGCAGACGCTCTTATCCAGAGTGACGTACAACAAAGTGTATAACCATAACCAGGAACAAGTATGACGAAACCCCTAGAGAGAAGTACCGGTCCAAGTACAGGGAACAACCGCATAGTTCAACTTGGACCCTGATGGTTAAACTGATTAACACTAACAACGAGAACGGCAACAACGCAATCTATGGAAAAATAAAAATACAAGTAGTCATTAAGACAGTTGATGCGCCTAAGTCACCTATGAAACAGCTGCCTAGTTACAACCCTAAGTTTAGTCATTTACAGGGGGGAAGGGAGGGAGGTGCAGCCTGAAGAGGTGGGTCTTCAGTCGTCGTTTGAAATGGGTCACAGTCTCAGCTGTTCTGACCTCCACAGGGAGGTCATTCCACCATCGTGGGGCCAGAACAGACAGGAGACGTGTTCTGGAAGTGCAGGTGCGAAGAGGGGGAGGTGCTAGGCGTCCTGAGGTAGCAGAACGGAGGGATCTGGCTGGCATGTAGGGTTTGAATATCTTGTGGAGGTATGCTGGGGCTGATCCCTTGACTGCCTGGTATGCTAGGACCAATGCGAGCTATAACAGGCAGCCAGTGGAGGGTAGTGAGCAGGGGAGTTACGTGGGAGTGTCTGGGGAGGTTGAAGACCAGACGAGCCGCAGCATTCTGAATGAGCTGCAGGGGTCTGGTGGCAGATGCCGGTAGTCCAGCCAGAAGAGAGTACCAAGTTTGACAGTTCGCCATGGCAATATATTAAAGAAGAAAAATCACCATAACTAAAAGGATCCGTCTTGCAGTGACTTTTTGTCTATATGTTTTGGTCAATTTTGAAACTCAAGTGTAAAAATTTGGACCTTACTTAATGAATATTATACCAGCTTCACACATTGCATTGTCTGAAGATTAAATTCCTTCAGACATAAATTACAGAAATTATGTGCACCTGTGACAATTCAATTCTTAGACCACTGGTTTCAGATTATGGGGAGAAGTAACCTGGTTGTGATAAATTCTGAAGCATGTTTCAGGTTATCTCATCCCTGTTCCCATTTCAATGTGGATCTTTACCCGAAATGCCTTGATATGCAAATGGTATGCAAATTGGAAGCTCTGTAACTCGCTCTGAATCAGGGTAGCTGTCAAGCAAATGTATAAATTAGTCCTTGCAGTGCCGTGCTGTGGAATTGAGTACTTTGCCTCAATTACTCCCGTTTTTTTTTTTTTTTAAGTAAAACAACACAGTGTAAATTGAGGTAATGATTATGCAATGATGTGATTAAAGGTATCATTCGGAGACAGAAATATAAAGTGATGCACTTCTGTATGCACCTCAAAGTATCACTATCCCTTTAATGAAGAAAAGTATGACATCCTGCTGTGGATAATGGTGTTCTCTTTCAGAATGTAGGAAGATGATGCAGTTGGACGCTAACACTGAAAAAAAAACTTTTTTTCACAGTCCGCACATACATTAATGATTTTCTTTGGTGACATCATCTATTATTGTTTTCTATTGTATTATCTTTGTCAATATTTAAGGATGACAACTTCATAATAGTAGTGGATAGAAGAATCAGGTGATCCCTGTGGGTGGCAGGAGGTGGAGGGATTATGGTGGGCTATACAACTACTCTGAAAGCATAGTTGTACAAACTACCAATTACTTCATACTGAAAGTAACTGAACTACTGCCAAGCTACCCAAAAAAGAAATGTTGCTTGTAACTACTATTACTCAAAAAATGTTGTTCAAACTACTTTGTAAAAAAATAAATAAATTAAAAAAACATGAGCAGGGAGCTTTGTGGGGAGAACCAGCAATGTGAGGCAACTGGCAGATTACCGTTGGCAACTACAGTGGAGCGGAGTACTTCTCACCAATCAAGATTAGAGGGAAAAGAAAGAGGAGACAGCATTTGGTCAAAGGGGTTTGCAAAAAAAATACTTGAGTGCCAAAAGTAGTTGGTAGTACCTGTGACTAACTACAACTCAAAATAACAACATGACAGTAACTGCTATAACTGCTACACAAATTTGAACTACCAGCAAACTGCTACAGAATGTAATTAAACTACTATTCTAACTACATGTAGTTAAACTACTCCCCAACACTGGAGAGTTAATCCTGGTGGTTTGGAGGGAAGTGCAGGGAATATAGTGGGTCATATGATTATGGTGGCCTATCATGTTTATCCGTCTGGAACATACCACTGGACAGCTATTGGGCATTGTGGGCCGCTTCAAAACACACACCTGATTCATATCCTGTGGGAGCACCTCCTCAACTGATGGTTTACCTCCGAAGTCACACAGCACAACAGGACTGAGTCATACTTTTGTTTACACGGTGCCTTGCCTCACTGGAGGAACTTATTTTTCCATTTATAAAGATCCACAGGGTCAAGGGCCAGGTTTTATCTGTGGGCAGAGCTGATACTACACGCTCGCCTGTGTCCCAACACCCAATTTCTCTGAGGAACCCTGTTCTAACATAAACATATACACACATATTGTCCATACCCATTTATTAATTTTGGTTGCCCAGCTGCCAAGGAAGAGAAGGTTGGTTGAAACTGTGAAAAAATCACAGGTGCGTTCAAGTTCAGCGAACAGAGGCGAATGTTCGTGGCGAACATGTTTTCTTTGAACAGTTCAATTTGAACGGCTTTTTACGAACATTCCAAATTGTTTGCATTAAACATAAACAGACATGGCGACGGGAGCATTTGTACTCACAGCCGCTTCTGTGATCATCGATGATAAAAAACAATAGCTAGCTAGCGAACAATAATAACAATGGCTAGCGTTAGCAATAACATTATTGAAAAAACTGATCACACTTAATGGCATCTTCAATTGAAATACCCATCTGGGAACATTTCCCTCAGTCCAGTGTCCATTTTTGTTCGCCGCAAACTACCTTTTCAGATCGTTCGCTTATGTTTGCGAACACAAAGCTAACGGAAAAAAGTTTGCAATAGTTTGCAAACGTTTGCCTTGTTCGCTGAGTTTGAACGCACCTCTGATTCCTGCTACTACTACAACTAATAATAATAATAATAACAATAATAATAATAATAATAATAATAATAATAGATGTTCTGAAAAGTTTGATAAATTTGACCTGTCCGGGGTGCACACTGGGATAGGCAACCCCCCCACCCCCGCGACCCTGACCAGGATAATAGGGAATATTTAATGGATGGATGGATGGATATTTTTGATATTCCATCATTATTGAGTTGGAATGGTAAACATTGGAAAGGACCCCACTCATATGATGTTTCAGCACATCACATTCTGGATGATAGTCATTATCCTACTTTGTGGAATTTTACTAAATAACTGGCTGTGAACAGTTTTACTCATTACTGCCCTCGGAATGTTCTCAGGAACTGTTTAAAAACATTAGACTCGTGAGAAGCATGAGAGAAAGAGTATCATGTCTAACAATGTCCTTTAGCCATGACTATATTCACAATACGGCATCTCCCGCCTTATTACCTGATAACAGGTATATTCTGAATAAGAAATTTACATTTGATTTTCAATATTCTGTTTAATAAAGTAATATCCCCCATCTAGCACTGGCTGCACATAACTAGAATACTGGTTTATGGTGTGGCCGTTGGATTAGGTTGTGTACGTGATTCATGTGGTATTCTAAATAAACACTGGAGTATTATGGTGTGGCTGTTGGATTCGATTGTGTACGTATTTCATTTTGTATTCTAAACTGGAGTATTTGGGTTAAATGAATATCAGTGCACACAGAAACACAGTTTCTCCAGTGTGCTGGGAAGGGGCTTTTGTTTACTCCACCATGGCAGCCAAAGCCTTATAATCCTTTTGAAATTCTGAAAACTGCCAGGGACCCAAGGCCATTGTAATACAGTTTGTGCGGCTCTGTCCAATAATTGATGACTGGAAGAGCAGAGAGAAAAGCATCCCCGTTTTCGCGTTCGACCGAAGCCAGGCTGAATGTCTAACCGACCCTGCACAAGAGGTGAGAGAATTGGCGAATGAAAGAAACGTTTTATAATTTAACTTTCTCACTCAGTGAATGTAGCTTGTGGCATCCCACCAATGACATATACAATCAGAACAATTGGAATATGAAACAAATAAATGCCCTCAAACAGTGTTTGCCCATGTGTGTACAAGGCCTTTTGGGCCAGCTCACAGGCTATGAATAAAACTTGGATGAGGCCCAATGAAGCAAATTCTTTTGGCAGCAGTTCCAGCGTGGAGATCATGTTATGTAGCTCACATTCACAATAGCTTTTTGTGTTGGGATACATACAAGCTCAGCATTGTTTCTCCGTCTTTCATCTCACTCTCTAAACATGAGAGGAGGAGACCAGACCACTCCAGTCTTAGTGTCACAACTGGATACTGGTGTTATGCAGTTCATTTTAAGATTGTTTTAGTGACACAAAAGGCTTAAAATAGCATGACCCCTGGCTGTATTTTCACATTGCAGATACCACATCCACAGAAGCCAGCCTGAACACACTGACCAGAGCCTACTGTGGGTCTATGAACACAGTGGGAGACTTGGAACACTCTGCTCAAGCATATTAGGGCTGCACAGACTCCAGATTCAAGCCACGTTTAAAGACAAATATTTTTAAATATTATTTTAGAATAAAATTTTATATTTCCTTATTTTTATTGACATACATTACATGAACACTTCTATTGTTCTTTCTCTTTTCCTTTAAATGTATTGCTTTACTACTTGTATTTGTAAAATTATGTTTCATTGTGCTACTGAAAAGCACTTAAAACGGCCATAAAAAAACATTCCAAAGATCTTCTTCTTCTTGAGGGTGCTGTGCTATTTTGGTGGTGTTGTGAACGTGCCACACATTTGAATGCATGAGCAAGAAATTTTGTTTATATTAAATTTATTTAAATTTGACTACTTGCTATGCAAGCTGTGTTTATTATGCAGTCCAATGTTGGTCGTTTAGGCATTACACACGTATGCAGGGTTCCTACACTTTTTATCAGTTGTTTTCCATGACTTTCCCCCACATTTTGAACCCAATTTCCCTGACCGAATGCAGCCAGTCCTCAGCTGGCTCTCTGGTGTATTGGTCGGGGCGAGTGCCACATGGCGCGGTGTACTGGGGTCCATTACAGCCCGCGACCTTCGCCGGATGTCTCTCTTCCCTTGTTCTCTCTTTCTCTCTCTTCCCTTGTTCTCTCTCTCTCTCTTTTCCCTTGTTCTCTCTCTCTCTCTTTTCCCTTGTTCTCTCTCTCTCTCTTCCCTTGTTTTTTCTCTCTCTCTCTCTTCCCTTGTTTTTTATCTCTCTCTCTTTTCCCTTGTTCTCTCTCTCTTTCTCTCTCTCTCTCGCTTACTGTAACTGACCAAGAAAGGTTAAAATCCCTATGACTTTAAAAAAAAGAAGAAGCAAATTTCAGACATTGCAATGATAAATATGAGTGTGAACATTGGCTATATTTTGAGAATTACCCAGTATTGTACGGTAAACAGACGATAACAAAAACTGTCCTTATTCATTTTTTAAGACTTCCGTAGAACAACATGACATATCTGATTTTCGGAGACACTTGCGCCAATAATAGCTTCTTAAAGTAAGGAGCATGACTGTAGGTGCATAGATAGAACACTTGCCACAATCCGGGAACATCACTGGGAAAGGCAGGCTTGTATCCTCACAGGACTTGTACAGGTAATGTTCAGTAGTAGAGCTCACAACCTTCAAAGCCCATACTACCTCTGCTGTGAGAACTTAGGCCTTCGTTGCTAAATCATTCATTAATGTTGTCTGTTTTGTAGCCATTGAGAGAGACATGGTGGGCTGGTCCGTGGTAGCACCCACATTCATTCAGTGGAGATTGCACTGCCTGCTTGTGTATATGAACTCTGGTGTTTTTTCCCTTTGGTGTGGCTAGTTAGCGCTACCTCTCACATGCTTGATAATTCAAATGCTTGAGTACACATATTACATTTTGCATGTTTTTCGGGTCTACATCCTTTGCAAGTCATGCCATTTCATTTGTCATATGAAGCCACTGAATAATGAAACTACAATTGCCTGGCATATCGTAGCTAACAGCTAGCTGCAAGCTAGCGCACATGCAGACTGAGGCAAGTATAGACTAACAGAAACTAAAACAAACCCACAAAACTCCTCTGCTTTGCACCCATTCTCAACCGACGCAAGAACTATGCAGTATATTTTTATTTTAACCAAACCATGGTTATTTAAATGTTTCAATGAAATGTTTTATTTTTGAGTCACATTTCCATGACTTTTCCAAACCTTTTATAAAGTTTTCTATAACTTTTCTAGGCCTGGAAATCATCCTTTTCAGACTCACTGACTTTTCCAGGTTTTTTAATGACCATACACACCCTATGTATGTATAGGAGCTCCTTTAATGATAGACAGAAGGAATGTGGGAGACTGGCTCTACATCCGTCAAATAGTGTAAGACAGTGGTTCTCAAACTCGGTCCTGGGGGACCCCTGTGTATGCTGGTTTTCATTCCAACCTCAACAGCAATCTCAGAATTTTAACAAGCTGTTAATTTTTCTTAATTAGGTGCTTTTCATGTTTTACAGCTGGGGGTCCAGAGAGGGCCAGTGTGTGTGCACACACCTGATTCTACTAATCAATCACTAGAGTCATTGCTAAGCACCTTGATTAGTAGAATCAGGATCAGGTGTGTGCACCCACACTGGCCCTTTCTGGATAAGACTGGGGACCCCAGCTCTAAAACATGAAAAGCACCTAATTGAGAAAAATTAACAGCTTGTTAAAATTCTGGGATTGCTGTTGAGGTTGGAATGAAAACCAGCGTACACAGGGGTCCCCCAGGACCGAGTTTGAGAACCACTGGTGTAAGATATGCGTTTGTGAAATGTGTGGAGGTGCACTGGCTCTGTTTATGTCCATTTTTAAACTGTCACTTCTGTCAAATGGAGTACCATAATGGGATGCCACATGAGGCTGCACTAAAGGGAGCCCATTTAAAGGCAGTGTATTTCTAGTTACTGCTTGGGCACAGTGGCTATCCATTAAAATTGTGGTTACTTACTTCATACATTGAGCCCAGAACACACTGACAGCTTGCTTTTATTCATGGCAGGGCCAGGTCAATGATTGAGTGAACTGCTAGAAAGGTAAATATGTGTTTCAGTTGTTTGGACCGGCCATTACAAAATGGTGATCAGAAAGTTAGCGCATTCTGTGGCGTACTGTATTTTAAATGACATGGTGGTGGCAATGTTGTATGTTGATTAGAGACCTGGGCTTGTAACCTTGGTTCAATCCCCAGATAGGATGCTGCCATTGTACCCATGAGCAAACTTAACTTGAATTGCTTCAATGTGTATATTAAGCTGAATAATCGGATGTAAAAAATGCTACACTTGAGTATAAACAGATTATAAAATGCACAAGAGGGCAGGGACTGGTTATCTACGGAGTTGCTTCTCTAGTGAGAGCACATTCCTCACTCAATCAATCGATCAGTCTTTATATTACTAAATTATTTACTTATGGGGACTTGTATTAGCAGTCAGGGATTAAAACCTTCACTAAAGACCACATTAAAACTGACAATAGAGACAACCATAAAACAATAAGACAGTGAAACAATAAACAAATGATAGAACAATAAAAAACACAAGATCGTGTCGGAAGTGAAGTGAAAACCATGCATTCTGCACAGTGCAAAGTGCAGTATCACAGTGCAAAGGGGCAGAGAGTAATTTCCATGTTAAGCCTGTCAGCTGCCATTAAGACGACGGAGAGCTTGGATCTTGTAGTTCTCCTGACAGGCACCCTAAAATGGCTGCCTGAGGGTAAGAGCTCAGATTCCTTCTGCAGGGGGTGGTGGGGACAGTCTTGGCCTTTTAAGGAACTGCTTGTGTTGTAATAACTGTCCTAAACAAAAATTGACAGTAAAGAAACAACAAAACAAACACTAGCAAACAAACAGAAAATATAGTTTGACGGGGAAATAAATATGAAAATTCATATTCAGCCTAGCCTTTGTTTTGATAGCACAAGCACTGGTTTATAGAGAGGCTGACATAACATGTTTGCTCATCTGCCATGACAGTATCAGCAGTTGGCTGTGGCACTGTCCTTAGAGGGAAAGAAAGGGGACCATTTGAATGGCAATAATGAAATCAAAACCCCATCACGCACACATATCATTTATTCCCATCAAATCAATCTCTCTCACAACCGCACCATAGTTGTGCTAATGCCTGGTGTCACAAAATTACAAACATTGTGTTGGACACACCCTATTTCTCCAGCTGCACCTTGTGTTGGGGCTAGCATTTGACAATGAATCCTTGACTATTAAAATAGGGTCCTTCTTCTTCTTCTTCTTTTGGGTTCTCAAGGAAGATGAGGGTGGAATCAGCTCTGATTTGGAGGAAATAGATTGGGACACGTTATTAAATGGTTAAATGAGTTTTCAGAAGAGACTATCCTGAGAGAGTGAACAAATAAATTAAGGCCTAATTTTCCTAAATCTATTTTGACATTTAAAACATGGTGCCAAACAACGGTGACTTACTACTGTCGCAGTGAATTATTTTTTTACAGTCAGTTATTAACCCACAAGCCCCTTAATTTTCTGAACAGTCAGCTTTGTGCAGGTTATCAGGCCTTTTCCAGCTCTGTTGCTTTGCCTCGGCACGCAGGCCTGCATTATGGGAAGGGGATGATTGCGAGGCTGTTAAACAGCCAGTTTGAGCTGCTCCAAACCAATTTGTCGGCAGGATGCAACATTCAGCCCGGAAAGCCAGTGACGGATATTACCTGACCTCTTCCGCCAATCAGCAGGGACCCCGGTGCAGATAGAGATCTGTGTGGCCGCTTTGTCGCGGCTCGTAAGGGCCGATAAGGCTAGGTGATGACAGCTCGGTCCCGGTGCCGACCCATGGGTCACGTACACAGATAAAAAAGAGGGGATTTCTGGAGTTAGCCTAAAAGTTAGCGGCTACCGTTAGCGTGGGATATATTACCCCAGTAAAACTATCCAAATGTGACAGCCTGTGCGTCAGGAACAGGGTGGTGGTGATGGAGGGGATTTAGCCGTCACCGGGAGGGATAGATTTATGTGCCAGTGAGGAACAGTTGACGCTCAGTCAGGGAGGGGAACAGAGGGAAAGCTGAAACAGCAGCACCTTTCTTTGAGTAGCCTGGCGCTACGCTATCCAAACTCAGCCGCATGATTTATGATTAACATTTCCTGTCCGCTTCGTTCGCTAATTCCTGTGTGGCAGATGTGGCATTTGCTCTGCGGCGGCTGCAAGGTTATATTCATTAACCTTACCAAAGGCATCGTGTTCCTTTCATTAAAAGATATTAGTGGAGTTGTCACAGCAGGGGCCTTGAATAATTTGGCTCTCTTTGGAGACTGGCCGTCAGACCTGGTGGAGGAAACCTTGCCTAGTAACATTTGTTTTGTGTTAAAATCTGTATGGGGGAATGAGCAAATCAGAAACAGAGACAGAACAATAAAGTTTGTGATTGAAAAAACATCTTAGTGCCTCGTGATCCTGGTCCCTTCTGCTGGTCTTCGTTCTGACATTATAGATTGAGTGGGAAGAGGGAAGTGTCCACCTCAGCATTACATTACATGAGGTATCGTATAATGATGCGCATGCAATATAATACAATGTAAAGGTAATATATTAAAATTGCATTACCTCATAATTTTGCCGTTCAGGTTGATCCACTTACAAAGCTTGCTTTTCTTGTTTTCGCTGAAGCACTTCAGGTTCCACAGCACAAATGGATTTGAACCTGCAAGCCGTAAGTTACCAGCCCAGTTATCTACCCAACCTCTGTACAGTACTGCCTCCTGAGTTCTGCTAAGTGCAGCAAAGCGCTGCACTTAGCAGAACTTCCTCCACACACTGTCAATCTTCTCCCCAGGGCCTTCGGTTCCACTGAAACAGTTCTGATCCAATAGACTAAATAAGCCGGGGCCTTGGCCTCATCATCCACTCGAGGAGGCGACGTCCCCGTCTGCTCGCAGCTTGCGTTACAACGGCTGGCCTTTCCACGGGCCATTGCCGTTTGATGGATGCTTGGCACAGGTTGCCACGGTGATGTTTCCTTTTCGGTTCAAGGCGGGGACGAATGACCCGAGCCCGCGATCCTTATGAGAGATGAATGATGAAGATTATATTCAAATGGTCACGCACTCTCACCGTATCTGCATGCGCTGTGTCCAATCGCTGAGTGTCAGAAGTGCGGCTATTGAAATATATTACCGTGGCTCTCATACGCTGCCTCCCACTCCCTGGGAAGACTGATTCCTTACTGACGGCAGGAGCATGAAATATTTCTGCTGTAATTATTTATTTGTGGACTATTTTTTGGCGGGGGGAGGGGGGGGGGGTGGTTAATGACAAAACGTAAAAAAAGAAAGACAAACATGCACAGACAGGAAGGCACACACACACACACACACACATAAAGCGCACATGCACACACACACAGGCAGGCACACCTGCACACACACACACACAAACACACACATAAACACACAGGCACACACACACATGCAAAACACACATGAACACACACATGCACACGTTAACGTAACAACATAAAAGGGCATATAACTCAAGGTCACCCTCATCACTTCTCCATAAAACTAAATCAGATTGAGAAGTGGATGATGAAACAGAATTTTCCTTGATAGCAGGCTCCGCCCACCCCCTCAGAGTAGATTTCTAAGAAGCAGAAGAAGGGTTAGCTAATGAACGCTCGTGCTACGCTCAGAAAGCGGCAGCCCTGCACACACAGACAAAACCCCATGGAGCGACAGACAAAAAAGCCCTTCAACAAATTCCCCAAATGACTGTATATCTAGGGTGTTTTCAGAGCTTGTGCATGAAGACACGTGCTAGACAGGGCTCAGCGTGTTATGCTCAGATTTTTATTTTGCTTTTTTTCTCAGTTGATTCCAAGCATTTCTCAATACTATACTGAGTTCACTTTTTGCAAGACTCGTCACTCCAAAAGCAAAACTGCCAAAACACTGTCATGCACGTCTCAAAATCAAAACACTCTCCCAAAACTCCAGCACTAGTTTTCTCCAAACAAGAACACTTTGTCACTCATAATACGATGACCTAACAAGGACGCCCAGTGTCACTGGTGCAAAACACCACTCTTACTTAGCATCCCTGGTACATTGCCTGCTAATAGCTCCCCATTGTGGAGAAGACTGCTAAACGTTAGCTAGTGAGTGAGCGATATTATTGTCATTGCATCATGACTGGCAGTGTTCTTGTTAGGAGAAAACTACTGCTGAATTACAGTACTTGATTTTGAGACGTGTGCAGTGTTTTGGCAGTTCTGGTGCATTTTGGGTGTGAAATTATCAATTGTGCCAAGCTGCACATTGGTGCAGAGAATTGTGTGAAGAGTTTTTAAAAAGTGAACTTGGTATTGAAACGTGTTTGTAACCAATTGTAAAAACTGTTGATTAAATATTTGTTCATCCTCAAAGAAATTCAAGAAATTTCCTCAACTTACAGTACATGAACAGTCAAAACAGACTTGATATAAATGGTGGAGGTGAAGGAGGCCGGGGAACTGAGACATTTGCTCGCTAACTAATCAGATTTCTTTCTTGACACAAAACCCCAGACACATCCAAAGGCAGCAGTAGCTTCAAAACAGTATTCCCTATGCTGAAGTTAACATTTAGTGACCCTCCCAATCCTGTTACTGTAATACCATTTTCCTTCCTTTTGTAATGTTCACAAAATATGCAAAGTTATACTTATACACCAGTATCTCCCTATAGACAGGATCACAGTCCAATATCACAATGGGACAAGGTGGGTGGTAATGTGGGGTCATGGTCTTGTACAGTGGAAAATATATTTTTAGAGTTTATGGATTTATCTTAGTGGCACATTTATAATGTCCTTTATAAGGTGAAATGATGTATGATGATTATTCAAATTCATTCTTTTATCCAAAAATAAAACACTCTGCTGTTTTTCCAGATTATGAGCTCAAGGCCCAAAGGAGCTTTTATATCAGGCTCAATATTTTCATAAACTTCAGTTTTAGTTCCATAAAACCATATGCTCACTGATGTCTCTGTCAAAAATGTCAATTACACTGTCACTTTCTGTCTGATATTTAAAATCCAGCTTTCAAGATGTTCAGATGTCAATTAAGTGATTTTCTTTTGAGTTTTTTTATTTTTTTTACATATATAATGGATGATCTTCTAAATCAGCCAGACATAAAGCATTCAGTTATCATGGTTGGAGACTGTGTAAAAAGCACACTTGCTGTGGTTATTCGGGCGAGTTTCTTTGACAGTTTGACACACGGTCTGCCGTGCTGTTTTAAACTGACACACGGGTTTGGTAAGCGGTAAAGCTTTGACAGTTTGGCACACGGTCTGCCGTGCTGTTTTAAACTGACACACAGGTTTGGTAAGCGGTAAGGCGCTGCACGCGTGCAGGTGATGCGACTGCAAACGGGCGGTGTGAGGCGTGGCTGTTCATCGCCTCTCTCTTTTGATTGGCTGTGCTCCAGTTGACAGCACTTCCCCTTCTTTCAGTTCTGCCGTTCGATTCGTTTCCTGCTTGTCTTAGGAGGATGAAAGACCTGGGAAGATGAAGTTGGAGGCCAAAGCAGACAACACAGGAAGCCACGTCAGTGTCCTGGCATAGCTGGCAAAGGCAATGTTTCTTGTGGATGTTCTTCCTGTTTTAGCACTCACTGAAGTGGAGGGGGGGGGGGGGGGCACACACTGAAGGGGAGGGGGAGTGGGCAGAGGGGGTCCACAGCAGTATCTCTTGTTGGTTGCTACTCTGTGGGTCTGCAGGACTTCACTCTTGTTTGGCACTGCCTGTTTCCATTTTTCTCTTGCTCGCTATTGTTGGGTGGCTACAGCATGGTAAAAGCACCAAGAATTTAAATGAGCAATTGTTTAGTGTTGATCTGATAATATCTATTGAGCGATCGCCTCTCCAGGTTTTCAACACATACAAAGCACTGTCTATAAGTCAAATTCAAACTGGAAAAATCTAGGCCTCCCATTAAAAGTATTGATATCAAAATTACGCCAAGTTACTAGAAACACCTATTGGCTCTTACCGCACATTTAATTAAACAAGCAGTATTCCAAAACAATGCTACTCAATGTTTCCTAAATCATTTCAATTTGCTCTTGTGACCCTTGTTTCTTTGTAGTTCCCATCAGGCCGATAGATACACTTTTGAGTAAAATCCCCTTCCTCGCCTCAACCTCTGAACCTATACTTTATATTGCTGAATCTGTGAATCTGTGAAATTAAGCAGCCCATATAAGGGCTGCTTACGTGACACTATGCAGCCCTTATATGGATTGTGCATGGGGGTGTGCATGTTAGAATGTATGCTAATTAGAAATGACATGCCTGCGCAAGACAATTTAGAAGGGGATGGGTAAGAAGGAATTTGGCTGGGATGCACGGTTGAGGAATCTAGCCGTAATTTTGCATGAGAATTTTTCCTGCGCACAAAGTGCGATCATTTCTACAAACATATTAGTGAGTGAACCCCACTGAACCCAAACATACTGCCAAAGCAACACAGTTTTCCAAAGCCAAAAACAGGACAATTCTTCACTGGCGAAGTCATTCACCTGATCCAAATCCAAATGAACATGTGTTTCATACACTGAAGACAACACTTAAGGCAACTAGCCCCCATAACAAGAGGGAGCTGCAGATGGCTGCAGTACAGGCCTGGCAGAGCATCACCAGAGAAGATACGCAGCACCTGGTGATGTCTATGGGTTACAGACTTCAAGCAGTCATTGTGTGCAAAGGATATGAAACAAAGTACTAAACATGACTGCTTTCATTTACATTGCATTAATATGTGCCAAGCATTATGGTGCCCTGAAATGGGGAGACTATGCATATAAAGTGCTGTAACTGCTACATGGTGAAACCAAAGTGTATTTTAAAAAAACTGTAGGGTGGTTTGCACAAGTGTGCCCCTCTTCATACCAAAGGAAAACAGACTGTTTACTGTGCTGACAGGGAGTCAGCAAGTTTTGAGAGACAGGGCACAGTTGAAACCCATCCTACAGGATCAGCATTATGAAACTTCATGGTTCTCCATAATTTAGGGTAATCATGTTTGGTATTGCTGGAAAGCAGATATACAGTAATGGGGGACATGTTGGTGTCTTTGGCGGTGTGGTATAGTGGGTGCTGTATAAAGACCTTAGTAAAATGGGTAAAATGTATCTTCAGTAATGCTAAATGTAGAATTATGAATGGTAATTTCCCCAGGTGTGTGTTTAATTATCTAGGAGTGTGAGTGTGAAGGGTGTCCCTCTCACCATATTTTTGTGAGTGAGAAATTATGATCAGCGATAACACCAATATTAAAGGGACTAGATATTGCTAGAATAACTCGTTTTTTAGATTATGGCCTTCAAGAGAGAGAGAAAATAATTTGATTTGGCAAACTGGTTCACAGTACATGCAGTATTACATTGTTATTAAGTGGCCCGCTCTGTTTGACCTGACTGGAGGAGTGCTGCTTTTTACTCTTTTTACCCTACACAGGCATCAAAGGGAGTGTCCTTGGGCAATTAAAAGCCACAGAGGCCTTTATCTATAAATACAAATATAGGGTGTCATGGACCTCTTAAAAGATGCAAAACAAAGCTATTTATGGGGTCAGGGCTCAGCATGGCCACAGAATACCATCAGGGTCATGGCTTCCTTTTAGATTATAAAGTTTGAATGTCATTCAAAGTCATCAATTGAAAGACTTCATGTCTATATAGAAGATGGTTGTTGAGGCCTGCCGGTTTGGATTTTACATCTTTAGAGGCAGTTCTAGTTTCATTCGGAGGTCAGTTGTTTGACTGGCCTTGTCACACGGATAATAGACAAGATGGAGCTCACACTATTAGCTGGACTTAATTAACATCTAAACAGCCTTCTGTTGTTAAAAGCAGAAGTAAATTTCCATTTTCATAATCAGCAGGTACATGAATGGACACGAGTGAGCCACTACCCATGGCAGTCATACATGCCCGAACTAACTAATGCAACACTCTGGTACGGGGCTTCAGTGACACGAGTAGACCAGACAATTCAAGGAAAGTGCATTGAATGACACTGTTCAATTGAGTTTATTAAAAAAAAATAAATAGGAGCAATCCATGCACATCCTTTAAAAATTCAAATTGTTAGACACAGTACAAACTAATACACAGAAAAAACGTGATAAAACTGTGATATTTCCCTGCAAGTAAGTGGCTCACTCCACCCAATGACAAATATGAATATCATAAAAACTACAGGGAATTTGCAACACAGCCTGGATAAATACTCAAATACATTTAATATAAAAAATAAAAAAAATTAAAAAACCCACAATTAAATACAACCAAATAAATTTGGATGACAGCTTCCACTTGCCTCCCAACAACATCATAAGACAAGTCACCCATCAAGAAAATGCACTCGGTACCACAGAGGAAAAAAAAAAAAACAAGTAGCACTACAAACCTATGCAAGCTGGGACACACAATTGTAAATACCAGGAAGTGGACACACTCACTCCCACAAGCTTCACACCATGGGGAAGTGCTGTCAATTAACTCACATTCACAGGCAGCTTTTTATAAATACTGTTCCTTAAAACACATATACAAATCAGCCACTACCTGCACTACAGCAATAGTTATCCCGGTTTAAAAGAATATTGCCGTACAAGCAACCGCTCACATCTTCCAGTTCACATAGACTTTAGAGGAAAAGGCCTGCTAACACAGCCAAATCAGTGGAATTTAAAGGACAGCCCACCAACAGACCCCACACTGATTGGTTAAATGGTAATTGTCTATAGGACAACCATTTGTCACAAAACATCCAGTGTGATTAGTGAATGCAGGACACCTGGACTAGAGGAGAGGGAGAATTGTTCCAAATCACTTATAGCAATTAACAGCATAATCTCATTGAGCTACAACCCACTTACCAAAGCACACCCTTACAATCAGATCCCTGCTCCAAATGACCAGTTTCTTTAATTGCTACATACACACATCCATTACACTAACTATAACTATATGCCTTGGATCTTGGGCAGTTCCTTTTGGCCTCCACAATTTGCTATTGCCATCATTCTGATACAAGTGAATCTTGGTCTCATCTGTCCAGAAGACCTTTTACAGAACTCTGAAGCCTCTTTTAGGCACTTCTTAGGAAACTGTAGCCTGGCCATCCTGTATTTGCAACCAACTACTGATTTGCATCTTGCAGTGTAGCCTTTGTTTATGCCGTAAGTCTTCTGCAGGCAGTAATCACTGACACATCCACACTTGCCTTCTGAAGTGTGTTTCTACTTTGTCAGACCAGCGTTTGGGGTTTTTTCTTCATTATGGTGAGAATTATTCGGTCATCAAGTGCAAAGGTCTTCCTTGGCCTACCAGGTCCTTTGTGATTACTGAGCTCACCAGTGCTCTTTTTCTTCTTAATGATGTTCCAAACAGCTGCTTTTGGTCAGTCTAAGATCTGGCCTATACCTCTGACTGTTTTTTTATTTATGTCTCAGCCTCATAATGACTTTTACTGACACAGGTCTGGTCCTTGACAAATGCTAATAACAAACTCCAAAGGCAATCAAAAGCCTAGAATCAAGACTAGATAGTGGAAGCTCAGCACAAAGTAAGCAACTGAACACACCCGACTAATCAGAAACACCTGTGAATCAATTTGTCCCAAGTCTTGCGTTGCCCTGAAAAAAAAAGGGGGGGGGGGGGTATAGACAGTGCTCTCGTGTCTACACGGTGAAAGCGAAATGTACAAAATGCCCTTTAATAGAAGCTGATAATATTCTCATTAACCACATGTTTGATTCCAGATCTAAAATGTTGTACAGACCCAAATTAAGAAAAAATGTCTTTGTCCAAAACTTTATGGAGCTCACTGTACATTTGTCAAAAAATAATCTACAGCTGGAGAGGGTGAAAGTGACCCCTCATTTCCCTCATTTCCAATTGAGGCTTATTTCCCCCTTTCCCTTAATTTGCTCATTTATCCTGTTCATGTTCATAGAAAAATGACTGGAGAGAAAAGGCAAATCACTTTTGATTCAGAAGACAGGTAATCAGTACATCTCTTGATCATCTGATCAAAACATTTGTATGTTCAAATCTTTTCATCAGTCTTTTCTCCTACTCTAATCTAGCCTAATTATCCTAGTCTACTCACCGTTATATTAAATTAACACCTTACTATCAATTTTTTTTAAATCTCACAAACCTTCATAAAAAAACACTATCCCCGAAATAGGCTACCTCTGGGTTCATCATGGGTTGCAACCTAAACCTGGCACCTCCAAAACCTGCCTCTGATATGTGTAATAATATCTCTTTTAAGTGCTATGACTCAAAGATGCATGCAAGTGTGTATGCATTTCACAGTTTTATAGCAATATAGCTAATAAAAAGTAATTACATTAAAAAAATTAATGAAAGTGACCCATGATAATAAATAATTGAATGAAAGTCATGAAAAAATGACACAAGGTTGAGTCCACATTATCAGAAATGAATGCTCTGATCATTAAGTTTGTATTGCAATAAAATTTTAAGAGGTTTTAATTCATATAATTACTTTTTTTTCTTTCCCTGCTGCGATGTTATGTGCTCATTCATATTTCACACAGTCATTCTGGCACAATGTCCTTAACCATAAAATGTGTTAAAACAGGATTTTTTCAAAAGCATTCATAATGGACAAGAATGCATTTAACCGCCCTTGAATACACCACTGGAGAAGAATTAAAGCCGTAAAATAAAATGAATAGATGTGCAGGATTCAATTAGAGCATGTGAAACTCAGAAGATAAGTTTCTTTAATTTAATAAAATAATAAGACCCAGAGAGAGAGTACAGTTAATTGCTTTTGCCAGACCTCTGCAAAAAAGTGCATCAAAATTCAATGTGTGTGTGTGTGGGGGGGGGGGGGTCTAAGACTTTTATACCAACCGGGGTGGGGGCATCATCTTATCATTTAATAGTGGTCATTTAATTCTAATTTAGTTATTTGATTATCTAAAACTTACAGTATATTCTATTCTACGGACATTTTTTATCAAAGCCCTGAAGGAAGAGGTGAAAATGTTAATTATTTATTTATTTTTGTCGTAAAAGTCGGCCAAGATATGCAAGTTATTACCTTGTATGTACGAGAAAGTACGCCATATGTAGGAGTTACTATCTCGTACATACAATTTTCAAACCAACTTTTACCACAATTCTTTTTTTTACCTTGCCTTTCAGGGCCTTCGCTGGTTAAGTTGTACATACGACATAGCAGTGGCACTGGAGCTGGATGTCCATAGCCTTGTAGGACTACAAAAGACACAAAACTACAAAGCCCATATGGCCACCTTGAAGGGTGACTCACTTAACCATGCCTCCAACTGCAGCTATTATAATACCTTCAGCTGAATCATTTATATTAATTTGGTATTAGCTGAATATATGATGTCATGATTTGGTTAAGATGAACTATTAATTTGTAATTTTAATAATTTAATTATTAATTTAAATTGCCCATTTATTGTTTGTATATTTAATTTATGAGACTGATTATTTCATGCTGGCGCCACCTATGAGGATATTTATGTATATCTTCTACATCTTGGTGCTCCACTATAAGAAGTAGCAGCATGTCCCCTACAGCCTAAAACAAATTCATGAAAACCACCATAATTGGTTTCATTTGCAAATAATAAAAAACACTTAATTAGGTTATGCCTATCATTAATGAGATGTAATTAGTGTTAAGTTATTTCTAACTGCTCTTGCAGAAACTACAGGAAAAAATGATCAAAAATAAAATGTATTATATTGTGCTTATAAGTTTCCTTATGATTTAGCCATTCAGTAATGTTGGGTGACAACACCCTTCCTCTAGAAATGTTAGTCCTGCCTCATTGAACAGAAAACACTAGGGTACTGGCCTTATGTGATTTCTCATGTGATGCATCATCAATAAAACACTGATATAAAAACATTGTTTCCAAACTTTTCTTTATTTTTGTCTTTGAGTTATTTAATGGAGGATCTACTAACAGACTTTCTCAAATCCAATGTGCTTAAATCATCTCTCATCATTATTCATAGCAGCAACACGACACGTTGTGTAATCCATCTTCTGATCACTCTGAGAAAACCTTCATTGCAGAATTTATTTATTGCTTTGCCCGAATATGCAGCTCCTGCTTAATCGCCAGGTACTACTGCAGAGTGGATACTAGGTGTAAATAAGCCCCTTGTGCATCTTGAATTTTTTTTACTAATGCAGCAGAATAGACTGGTATTTTGGTTTTGCAACACACCTTTTCTCAGAGTTATGATCTGATTCCAATACTAGAAAGGTTTTGAATTAAGGACACAGGGCCCTCTGGTCCAGAAACAATCAGAGACTAGTGATTACTGTCCTCAGGTTGCGGGTGCATCTCGGCTAATTCGCTAGCAAGCACAGAGAGGTGCAGCAAAGCCAAGGTCTTATGGCCGGTTACCGTGACGACACTCTCTGGTGACACGACCCTCAATATAACAGTGTCACCCTCAGCTAGGGGCGATTTCACCTTCAGCTGACTGGTAACAAATTCATCTCTGGAGCCTTTGGGCAAATGCGAGGTGTGGGTTCAAATCTCACCTCAGGCGAAAGACCCTCACTTGTTATACACACATAGTCCTAAAACAGCCTACTTCACCGGGACAGGTGATAAAATTAATTTGGTGGGGAAAAAAATCTGTTAAGTCCATCCATCCATCCATTATCTATACCCACTTATTTCTGGTCAAGGTCAGGGTTGTGGGGGGTGTACCCTGGACAGGCCGCAAATTTATCGTAGGGCACACTCACCATTCACACACACACACACTCATATTTATGGACAATTTAGACTCAGTTACTCTAAACTGCATTTCTATGGGCTGGAGGAAGCCCAGGTGGACACAGGGAGGTCCAGGCGAGGACCATATTTCTGTGAGGCAACAGTGCTACCCACTGCGCCACCGTGGTGCCCAAAATCAGTTAAGAGGGGTATGCAATCAACAGCATGTGGAACACACTGATAAAACCCACAACAGGTTTGCACAGTCAAAATCAACACCGATGGTATCACCTAGGGGGAAGAGAAATGTCAAGCCCTCTAATGTAACAACCAAAACAATTTTATTTATCTTCATACTGAAAAACGTCTGCCAAAAAATAAGCCACAATGTCAACTTTTTTACACTACTTTCAGAACACCATCAATGTATGTCAGTGTTAACTTGAAACTTGACTAAACTGGAATCACTGAATTGTTGGCATGGTTTGTGTAGTTAATGGTATCTCTCATGCTTCATTACTGTGGTTTGTTTTAGAAGAGGAAAGGATAAAGATTGCCAAAGTAATCTCTCTCTGCCCTTTCGATTCATATGCCAGAAAGAAAAAATATTTTAAAAAAACATGGCAATGAATTTAATATTCTTCACAAGAGCTGAGCCAGAAACTTATCAGCCTTTTCCATTCCAACTTTAATTTTATAATGTCAGGACAGCAGCACTGGTGCAAACCACTGAATCACAGCAACAGTGATTATTTCTTGTTGTAGTCTGTATTTCCGGTCACTTGTCTCCCCAGTACTGTCTCTGTGTCTGTGTTCCCTGAGCTGCTTCACTCCCCTGTACTTGTGTGATTTCACTATTCGGGTGGTTCCGGGTTTTCGTGGTTTCCCCCCTTCTTTCCAGTCTCGCTTTACTTCCTGCTTATTTCTAGTTTTACTAATTTCTACTAATCCCTACTAATTTATAGATTGTAAAGTACTAACCTCACTAATATACTAACATGTGAATATTACTAATGGACTAACACACACTAGTTTTGGGTTTTTGATAGTTTAGATCACTATACTAATACATTAACCAGTCTCCCCCTTTCCATGCTGCGCTGTAGCTCCGCCCCTTTTCTTTCTAGCCTGCTCTTACGCTGAGTTCTGCAATTGCCTGCACCTGTCTCTTGCTCTAACTGCACCTCTCTCTCTCTGCACGTGTTTACCTGCTTCACCCAGGCCGTCTATTATCATTGTTGTCTATGTGATTCCAGTCCGCGTTTTGTCAGTCCCCTGTCATTGAATTAGTTTTCCTAATGTTCTTCACCTGGATGTTGTTTGTTACTCCTCCCTCACTCACTTAACCCCTCCTTGATTGTTACCTTCCCCAGTGTATAAATGTCAGTCTTTTCCACCAGCTCAGAGTCAGAACGTTGATCGTATTCATTGTGCCGATTATTTGTAAGCCTTTGTCTATCGAGATTCCTGCGACACCCCTTTGCCCGACTTCGAGTTTGCCTGCCCCTTTTGGTTTTGTTTGCTTCTGGTTCGACCTTCGCTTTGCCTTGACTTCTCTTTTGCCTGTCCCTTTGTACCTTCGCCATTCTGATCTCCTGGTTTTTGACTTTTTGCCTGTCTTTTCACAATTCTTTTGGAAACTCGATTCGGCACCGTCCTCTCTCTGATTACCTGGCTTCGAACCTCGGACTGATTAAAGACAACGTTTTCTTGGATTTCCCTGGTCTGCGTGTGGGTCCTTACTCAGAACATAATTTCTGACTGTTGTGAATCCCAAAAAGAGAACAAATGCACAACATTTCTAAATACCGTCGCTGAAATGTTACACGTTTTTGAGAAATGTCTCCAGCCAAAACAAATAATAAAATAGTTCATATTTAATAACAAAAATTATTAAAATATTACCAGAACAAATACAGCTAGCTGACTGAAGTCAAAATGGACATCAGTGTGCTTTGAGAGTGATTCACATTTGTTGACAGAACACAACATTGGTGGTACATTTCAGCATCTTGAAAAAAAAAATTATTGTAAAAGTCAGTTATGGACAAGAAAGCATATACTTTTGCATTATTCCTTAGGCATTATACATATGACAACTAGCCCTCACCTAATTTTCACTTAGTCCTAACATGTTTTGAATAAAATAAAATAGTTAATATTTAATAGCAAAATATTAATTAACACATTACCAGAACAAATACAGCTAGCTGACTGAATTTAAAATGGACATCAGTGTGCTTTTAAGGAGCAATCATAGTTTTTGTGTTGGTACATTTCAGAGTCTCTCAAGAAATAGAATTTTATCATAAAAATCAGTTATGGACAAGAAGACATATTCTTTTACATTATACCTTAGCCATTATACATATGAGGACATAACTAGCCCTGAAATAATCTTAAACCAAGTCCTAACAGTAGTGAATCTAACCTTGTGTTACAAATAGCACATCACATAATAGTCATGGACTCTTTCTGACATTTACCATGTTTGCGGATGCCTGCAAATCCTTGTATGTAGTGTTAGAGTTATGCAAATTCTCAGATCACCTGAGAATCTAGGGGTGTATTTGCTGGGTTGCCCACTGCTGGGTAGAGTGGCTGCTGTCTTGACTGTTGTCCATTTGTAAATGATCTTTCTCACTGGATTTCATATCATGTGGACTAAGCTTGTAACCCTCCCCGGACTGATGGGAAGCAGCAATCGCTTCTGTGAGATCATCACAGGTGTCTTTTTTCCTCTGAGTGCTGTGTTACCACAAACCTAAATGCTCCAGTCCATACTGACAAGTTTTTTGCTTTCATATACAGGCGGTAGCACTTCCTGATGACCAATTATGTGTGTGCGCTTGATTAGCAGCACCAATTACTTAGAAAGCACTGAAAGCAATAAGAGTGTGTGTACTTTTCACACATGCCTTCTGCATGCTGGCTTATTTCTGGTTGAATAAAGAATGACAAAATAAAAGCAGTTACGTTATGTTTATATTATGTTATGTTGTTATGTTACGTTATTTTTGATCCACTGTTAGGACATGGTGAAGGCTAGATGAAGGTATGTTAGAACTGGCATACTAGTCACCGAGGGAGACAAAATGAGACATTCTGACAACAGAAAGCTGAAATAATACTACTACTACTACTACTACTAATAATAATAATAATAATAATAATAGGCAGTACAGTGGTGCAGTGGGTAACTCTGTCACCTCACAGCAGGAAGGTTGTGGGTTTGAATCTCGGCTTGGGGCTTTTCTGTGTTGTGTTTGCAAGTTCTACTTGTGTCCGCGTGGGGTTTCCTTCAGGTGCTCCGGTCTCCTCCCACAGGCCAAAGGCATGCAGGTAGGCTGACTGGAGACTCTACCATAGATGTGACTGGTGAGTGTGCCCTGCAATAGATTGGTGGCCTGTCCATGGTGTATTCCTGCCTCTTGCCCAATACATGCTGCAATAGGCTCCAGCACCCCCTGCGACCATGCACGGGATAAGCGGGTATAGATATTGGATGGATGGACGGATAATAATAATAATTCCCAGTAATCAGCAGCATGTGAATTAATGTCCTTTGAAGAGTATTTTTTGTTTTATGTCTGAGATACTCAGTATTGCGGGTGAAATAGTTTTCATCTCCTGTCATCTCTCCCCTCTGTGAAAACTGTTAAACCTCAAACTGCTGCAAAAAAAAAGAAAAAAAAAACAGCAGCAGACATCTTATACTGACAAGTCAGTATAATTGGTATTCAAGTGGGAACATAAATTTATTCCATGGTGAAAAAAAAGTGTGTGCTTTGCAAGTCAATTAAACAAATTTGACAGATAAGGCAGCCATGGCAATGTTAGTTTAGCATTAAAAAAAGTTAGGGAATATTAATGAAGCCTCAGAGTCAAACTATAAGTATTTGTTCTGGAGTCAGCAAATGAATCACCTAGAGATTGATTATTCAAATTGGGCCACGGAGGGAAGCAGATTTGTGATCAGTCTTGTCAGGGTGAAAAAGGAAGTGTACTTGTAGAACACAAAGTGTATGTCACTGTAACACAAAGAATTAACATAAAACAATTGAGGGGATTGTAAATTATTCATCTAATTAGGAGGACAAAGTCCACACACTCTTACTCTTACTTGTGTGCAAATGACTAGCCATAGACTCTCAAATATATGCTATGGGTAAATGTCTTATATTTGTTCACCTTTTTAAAGTGAAACCTTTTTTAAAGTTTGAGCACTTTAATATGAGTAAAATATGCAAGTTGTCGATTGAAGTGAATGATTACAGCCAAAACCCCAGTAGTTTCAAAGTGTTCCATGTTTTAAGGACAGTGTGTGGAATCATTCAGACATGCAAATCAACAGGCATGTAAATCATTTTCTAATGTTTTATTAAAGTTGTGCATAATTGTTTTCGTAGACCAAACCAAACTAAAAATGCTTGCCAGGTTTATGAGTTTGAGTGCTGATTTGCTTCTAACTCATGTGATTTTGTGGGTACATCCCATTTACTCATAATTTAAAAAGTGTGTTCCTGTCACAAATGATTTACATTCAGGCACACCCCTAAAACCCCATAAAAGGCAAAGAAGGCAGGGTCCTGATTCCAGAAAAATTGGCATCCAAAAGAGATTACATTCGAGGTTAATGCTGTCTCTTCAATCAAGTGCAGAACAATAGGTGAAAAGAAAATGGAATGACATGAAAAAAGGGAAATAACTGCTCATTTCCAAAGTCTAAGGGGGGGGGGGGGCATTGCGGGGGCAAAGCTTGACAAAGCTTTTGAAAGTCGACGAGTGTGTTTGTGCCATTATTGGAGAAACACTGCTTTTATAAATACCTGATTTTATTGAGGACAGTCATTCACTTACAATTATGCCACTCCTTTTTGAGTTACACAAGCACAATTTATGCATTTATTTTGACTTCAGTAAAGAGCAATGAAAAACATTTTGAGTGATTATTGCTGCCTGATATGTGTCAAAGTTTAGCCAGGATACTTGTTTTGAAACCACTTCAAATTTTTTAATGGATATAATGACATCTTTTTTTTTTGTTTCTGGTCATAACTGACAAATGCTATTTTCTTGAGAAAGAACAGTCATTAAATCAAAATGTGTGACCCAATGTTTAGGTGTGTCACCTAAATTTCAAAATTCAAATTGATTGGTCCTCCAATGCCCAACAAAATTTAGGCACGTTCATAATTGGTATGGACTTATAGATGGAGATCATACTAATCAATCTCAAGCACACATGCATTTTTTTAACATCACAAATCCAATCTCAAAACAGATTATAGGATTACATGAACAGTTCCATTGTGTGTGTGTGTGTGTGTGTTTGTGTATTTGGGTGTGAGTGTGGGTGTTTGGGTGTGTGTGTGAGTATCTTCACACAGCTGGATGAATTTGGTCTCACGCATTCATTTCCTATCATTGGCCATATTGTTTATATGGTTGACCAGAACCACCAGATATCTACAAAATTTGAATAACCTATAATGTACTTTTATTTGTTCAGATGCCAAGTATGGAAAAATTCATGAAGCCTTATGGCAATTAGATGAAAGAAACCACATTTCGGATACAGAAAATTTGCAAATCAAACATTTTCCCAAGTTAACTTTCAAAAACTTTTATGAAAACCACATTTCTTGTGCAAACGTCCATACAAAGATTTGTGAAGAAAATTGTTTGTATCCAGCTTCATAAAGAAGTGCTCCATAAAATACATGCTTGACCATGGTTTGAAAACAATATTTCGCCAACCCTCCCCTTCAATATTGCTCATTATTTCTTGGGGACAACGTGGGCAGAATGCAGATGGTTGAGCAGGACGGAATGAAAAGGCACCATCACAGCCACTGAGAGAACGGGTATTTCAGAGAGCGGAATCCAGGGATTCACAAGCCATGGATCAGCCTTTTATAGGCTGGCTCCCATATTAAAACGGGATTAACTGCAATGCATCGTAAATACATGGACTTTATTATAATATAATATATAATATAATATAATACTATGAGGAATATATTTCACTTCCGTGTATGTAAACATATACACAGATATATGCATAAACCTTATTAGCATACAAAATGTTCCTATTTTGTTGAGTATACAATATACAGTTAATTGCAGAAGTGGTAGGATAGTGAAATATTTTATTGTTTTGGCTCTGTACGCCAGCACATTGGATTTGAAATAAAATATGAGGTTAGAGTGCAGACTGTCAGTTTTAATTTGGGTGTATTTACACCCATATCCGGTGATCTGTGTAGTACTAGCAGATCTTTTTATACACAGTCCCTTCATTTTAGGGGTACAAAGGCAAACAAAACAATTGGCTGCTCAGCTGTTTCTTGGCCAGCTGTGTGTCTTTGTATCATTAGTCCATGTACAAGAAAGGTAAGAAAAGATCTAGTGATAGGTTGGTGTGCAATTTACATTTGGAGTTTGTTGCGGTTGTCCCTCAATATGAAGACAAAAGAAATGTCAATGCCGGTAAAAATCAGAAGGTTGAATCATCCTTCACCATATTCTGGACAAGTGGCAAATGCTTGTGTGGTGTACACCAAGAGAACGGCACAGGCCTGAATGCATGACCCCTACAGTGAGGGGGTCCAATGGTTCTGTTATGCTGTGGGGAGCATTTTCCTGGCCTGGTTTGGGTCCACTTGTCCTCTTAGAGGGAAGGGTCACTGCATATCAATACAAAGTTATTCTGAGTGATCACCTTTATCCTATGAGGAAACATTCCTGTCCTGATGGGAGTGGTATCTTCCAGGATGACAATGCCACCATCCACTGGGCATGAAGGGTCACTGAATGGTTTGATGAGTATGAAAATTATCTGGATATGCTATGGCCTTTGCCATAGATCTCAACCCAGTTGAACACCTGTGGGAGCTTTTGGACCAAAGTGTTAGACAACACCCTCCACGACCATCGTCAAAACACCAAGTGAGGGAATATTTTTTGGAAGATGGTTTTCCATCCCTTCAGTAGAGTTCCAGAATCTATACCAAGGCACAATGAAGCTGTTCTAGCGGCATGTAGTGGCCCAACACCTTACTAAAACACTATATTGTTACATATTGTTAGAAAGAGAATAAAACCATTCATCTTTTGATAATAAGATCATGCTGCTTAGCCCTGCTTCCAACTATGTAAGGCCACTTTAATTGATAAGTAAATGTGTAAGCTTGTCCTGGTCTGACCCCACTTCCACACCTTAAATAAGCATTGCCCTAATCAGACCTAGAATCCTCCCCTGATCATGCATTAAATGTGCATGGGCCAGAAGAAGATGGGGTGTCCCTCCCGCTTTTTCAAATGCATAAAATGTGGGCCATTCTTTACTTCTGGGTTAGCATCTGAGTCTTACATCTGGGTCTGGCATTTTTGGAGTATGGTCTTACGTGGGGTCTTACTTTCTTGGTCTTACAGCTCATCTGGCATTTTTATATTTCGTCCCTGGTCTTTCTGGAATATGCTACTGTCTGTTGGTTTTTTAAAGTTGGTCTTGTCACATTTGTGAGATTACCGTTGGTCAGGTAATCTGTGGTTTACCATCTTCTTTCATTGATTACTTTTGTGCCTGTAACTTGTATGTAACCTTCATTGTTTGTTAAGCTAGTTGAACCTTTGTCTTTAGATTTGATTTTGAATACCTGTAACGTATTAAATCTCATAATTTTAAGGTTGTGAGTTGTACATTTTTATAGAGGTTCATCCAAAATGGTGTGCTGCCTATCAGTGATTTTGACAATGTAACTGACAATTGACATATTTGATAATATTTAACAAATTAAATCAAATAAATCTACATGTTGGGTAAGTGCACAGTTTTAACTGTTGATGCACTTGTGTTCTGTATTCAGAGTGCTGAACATTAAACTGGGTGTTAGCTGTTAAAACTGCTGTAATTGGAAAATTTTTCATTTAAGCAGATTATCACTTCCCTGACATTGTATATGCCCAGCAGCTGGTCACCAATGCGAACACAATTTCAATCAGCAAAATAAAATTTAAAAGAGTACACTAATTTACAGGTGATTTTCATACTTGATCAGCAACTGACCAATCATTACACAAATGCGACATGGTTTAGCAATTAATAAATGTGAATGTGGTCTCTAGGATATGCCGCAAGGGTGCAAGAACACAGCCCAGGTTGTATGCACTGAACGAACAAACTAAAAGTTATAAACTTTTTCCATCTATTGGAGTGATCCGCCCCTTTTGTTATGGACAATTAAATCACCATATGAAATGACAGGCTATTCTAGGTCAGAGGAGGATGCCGTAAACAAAGAATGGTAGGCCTAATTCTTCATTCATTCCCTGGGGGCAGGGGTGTCTAGCTATAATATCTGAAAGCTGGAATTACTTTTTGCAATATTTATCAGGCACGGAACTGTGTAACTGTGGTAATACTATATGTTTATATATATTTTCAGTATATTCCATTTCTGTAAGAGTTCTTGTGGTGTGTGCTTGATCTGTTCTAAGATACATTTAAGATGTAAAATGCAAACAATAAACAACTGTCTTTTTTGTATTTGCTTTACTAAAAAAAATTATCATTGGGCATTTTGCATCTGTTTTTTGACCTTGTATTTATGGTTATTTGTTGGGTGAGTTACTGGAAATATTATCCATCAGTCCCCTTCATGTAGCAGTTTCCGTTTTTTATTTTATTTTGTGAAAATAAAACTGTGGTGCAGAGCCCATTTCCATTGACATATGTGTCGTTGGCACTAGCCTGAATGAACACATTTCATTTCATTTCCTTTGATTTTTTGCTTGGGGGTGCATTGGCCAGTGATCTGTGAGCACTGTTATTCATGACACGGGCTGAGAAATGACTGAGGAAACAGAACCGCTTCAGGACTGGACGGCTGGCCACACCGCAGCTCAATTCCTCACGTTCCACCACTCTGGCACGCCTGTCTTTCTCATGACAACTTTAACAAGGCCTCAGTCGCTTTTGCATTGAGTGACAGTGATTCCATCAAAGGCAGGGGTTCAATTGCTTTGATTGGATGACACACTTATCTGGGAAAATGGCTGCCGTACATCATCCAGGTGGTTGAGGAGTTTCCACTTCATCACTGTCCCGTGCTTTGAGTGTGAGAAAAGCACTATATAAATGCAAGGTGTTATTATTATTATTATTATTATTATTATTATTATTATTGTTGTTGTTGTTGTTGTTGTTGTTGTTGTTGTTGTAGCAAGCATTGGACTTTCAAAAGTCCATACTGTCTGTGCATATGAATGTAATACATGCCTATTAAATATTAATAAGGCTACAGGAAGCAATTATACAGGGTTAAAAAGGAACAAGCAATGAGATGGAGCTTCTTCTAGCTGACAAAAAAAAATAAACGTGGAGCCTCTTCACGCTGACAAAATAGATAAACAAATAAATAAATAAATAAAACCATCCAAAACAAAAGGGCTCCAAAAAGCCTGTGGGCCTCAGTAACAGTCTGCACCTTGGTCAGCATCTCCACGGGGTTTCCCTTTCAAACACTGATTCCAATCACCTCGCTCTCCGGCTAACCATGCCTCCCACAACTCCCTCGGAATGAAACAACAGCTTTTTCAATATCAAATCTGACCTCCATTATAAATCTGGTTTCTCCTGTTTTTCACCTTCAAACGTAGCCGGCTTGCTAATCGCGTAGCAAAATGTTCAGTGTTAATTCAAAATTGCTCCTAAAGGAACACAATGTAGTCTATCAGAGTAAAATGTGCTCTGAGTTTGTTCAACAGAGCTGAATGTGTTGCTGAATGTGTTTCAGGCGGTTAGGGTGAAAGGTAGAGTTGTGAATGTGTTGCAGGTGGTTAGGGTGAAAGGTAGAGTTGTGAATGTGTTGCAGGTGGTTAGGGTGAAAGGTAGAGTTGTGAATGTGTTGCAGGTGGTTAGGGTGAAAGGTAGAGTTGTGAATGCTGTTTGCAGGTGAATGAGGGAGGGAGCCCTTCTGCAATTCTTAAGAACTAACATACAATAGCAAATAGCAAATATCGTAGAAGAGAACTGTGATGAGTACAATGCTATTTTATATTCTGAGAATATAAGGTGTGATAATACCTTATAATCAGAATGGATATCCATGTGTTAAAGTTCATGAAAAGGGATAACATGAGGAAGAGAAACAACCAAATATGCGTATTAAAATCCGTGAGAGAAAATTAGTTGAATCATGCAGGCACATTTGCTCTGGACATCGCTGGCAGCACAGAACCTGCCTGGCACAGGGTCTCATGGAGCTGTGTCATTTTGGCAGGCAGTTAATTCCATTCTAATTACTCACTTTACAGCACATTCTGTATTGAAATCTGATTACCCAGAGGCACATTCAACATCAACAATCTTTGAATTTCAGTGGTGGATGAAAATGGTTCTATCTGACAGCAATGGCTGCCGCAGAATGAATGAACAAAGCAAACTGATACAAAGACACATGGGCTGGCCAAAAAACAGCTGAGCAGCCAATAGTCCACTCACTTTTGTTCCCCTAAAATGGGGGGGGGGGGCAATGTATAAAAAACCTATTTAGGTCAGCCAATGTGGATGTTTGCTATTAAATCCCATATCCATTGTTTTATTTAAAAACCTGGAGTACAGAGCCAAAACTACAAAAATTGTGTCACTGTCTCAATACTTTTGCATTTGACTATATTGTATCCTCAACAAAATGGGGAGATTTTATTCTTATATACATCTCTAAGAGAAAAGTTTTTTTAAGTAAATAATTATATTAATTATGTAATTGATTTCCCACAATATATGGACAATATAGGCAATATGAATTCATAGGGAGTAACTCTGAACATTTGAACTCTGAACGTCCAGTTCCCCACTAATCTTCTGTAAGATTTTGCCATCACGGTTCTGGCTGTTTACCACCTGAAGTCATCAGATTCCAGTTCTTAGGATGTCTGTTTTTTCCGATTTGATCTTCGCCAGCGGTTAGCATGTCATTATTGTATTATTTATTCAGTATCTTCTGTACATGTGTCCTATCAGACAATCCTGTTCACCTGATTGTCTCAGTGATTAGGTTCCTTGTTCGTTGTCACTCTTTGCTTGGTTTTGTGCTTGTTTACTCCTTTCCCAGCCACCTACCCACTTTGTGTCTAATTCTCTGAGTTAATTTTCACCAGCTATCTGTTGTTTTGCTGAATGTCTCCAAGAAAATATACTATCTGAAGTACTTCGCCACCCTCCCGAGTTCATCTTATCAACTGGGTCCTTATCCTGAACATTGTGACATTTGCTACCTTTACAGTGATGTAGATGATTTTTCTGTTTTTCTTAGACAATTTACTTGGATTGAAGTAACTTGATTTTTACATAGATTAAATACTTTTGTATGCTTATTTAAACTGTTTTACAACATTTCTATATAAATGCACAAAGTGCACAAACGTGTTATAACATATCAATTACACGTTACTTATCTGCAGTGCTTGTTGGCCCTGCACTGTGCAGTTAATTTACTGGTATTCTTACACTTACCTTCCCTCAGCAGCCGCTCTTATCCAGAGTGACTCGCAAAATTGGAGATCATGAGTATCAGTGTCATTCAGAAGTGCAATATCACTGGGAGGGACAGAAGGTCAATTTATGATAAAAAGGGAAAGAGGATATTTAAAAGGTCGGGGTTGGGGGGGCATGGTGCAGTCTGAAAAGGTGGGTCTTCACTCTTTGTCAGAAGATGGGTATGGTGTGGTCTGAGGTCCTGACTGCAGTGGAAAGCTCAGTCCTCCTTACAGCAGGCGGCTGTAACACACTGCAGGTGTTTCTGGGAATTGCAGTCATGCACAGTCTCAGAAAAATAAACCTGAAAAATTGCTATGAAGGTACAAACGCTTCTCACTGGGGTGGTACCTGATAGGTACATAAAACTGTACCCCCAGTCAGGGGTTTAATAGTTAATTTGCACATTTTTTGCTCGCAAAAGGTACTTATTAGTACCCAGATAGGACATTATCCTAAAGAACAAAAATATACTTCCACTGTACCTTTATTTCAGGGGGAGTGCAGGGGGAAGGGACCAGGCACCCAGAGGATGCAGAGCAAAGAGTGTAGCTGGGAAGTACAGTACATTAGTTTTAGCCCAGTTGAGCCTCTAGTAATGGTATGATATCTAGCTGAAGATGTCTTGTAGGCAAGCTGGCCAGTGTGTCATAGGGAGGATTGCATGATATCAGCATAGCAGTGGTAAGACAGACAATTGGAGGAGATGCCAGAAGCAAGAGACTTGGAGTACAGAGAGAGGACTGAGAATTGAACCCTGGGGGGACACCAGACCACCCCTAACCCTAACCCCCCCACAACTTGGAAAATGCAAAACACTTGAGAGCTGTGACAAACATCATGAAGGTAGTCAGGGAAGACAGCAGGAGGGGGTCATGAAACATACAATGCTGCAGAGAATTTGAGGACGCTAAAAAATATATTTGCACTATTTATTGACACATGGTGGTGCAAATTGTGTGTTCATATTAAAATGTTGGGGCTCTGGGGCATGGCTTCAGCAAAAGAGGGGAATGGTGAACAGCATTTCATTTTTGTTTAGGTTTAGGGCCAGTCATTCTGATAATATGGAAAAACTACATTCATTGTTAAATATAATCCAGATGAGTTTACCTGAAACTCACCTGAAAGTCAGTACATTGCAGTTGCACAGTCATGCAGTTGTCAGTATTACCAACAGTTTAACATGGTTGCCATGAAAATAAAATGTTAAACACAATTAAGGTACACATATAGAGTGTATGATTGTTAATTGCAAGCTTTTTATACCTTTATATATTCTTAATTGCCATTTATGTACAAAGTCATTAAAAAAAAATGTTTAAAAAAAAACACACTGCCATATTACATTCTTTACATTCTAGTATTAATTTATTGTAGTGGTCAGTTCGCTGCCAGGAAAAAGTTAATGAGAAAGCTCTTTTTGCTCATTTGTGATGATGATATCTGAGTATTATTTTCATTTTGAATAACTAGTGTTCCTAATGGGAATTGAAAGAGAGTGTTCAGCTGTGAATCAGTAAAAAATGAGTTACAATGGCTATTGATTTGCTGAACAGCTCAATTAGCTGTGTTAATAGTTAAAGCACTTTTCAAATTACCACAGCCATATCAGAGGATAGTAAAGCAAGGTAATATAAATCACTACAGCATAAGGACATGCTCACGTACTGTCACTTAGTTCTACTCGTCTAGCACTAGTTTCAGCACAATTAATCAGACAATTTGCTACAACAATTCATAATTGAAAATGAAAGACTTATGGAGGGGCAGTGCACCCACTGCATCAAAATCTGAGTATTATAATTACGGTGGTTTAATAATAATGTATGCTTGCATAGGTCAGCTCTCCAATATGAAACTGTGACCGTTTTACCTCGAGATCTGCGCCATTTCAAAATCAATCTCAATGCCATTTCATTGATGGACTACAGTTCCCATGGGCTCTCAGTGTGCTATTACTGAGCTGGCGACACCCCCAAACAATTAGCCTAAAAAAACACTTTTTTTTGCACAAGCGTAACTCAGTCTGAATTCAATGGATCCTGACACAGCACCCCTCATTATGTTGGTCATTTTGAGACATGTATGGGAGAGTCAAAATGCTATAAATCAAGCAAGCTTCTCAAAGTTTGAATAATTCCATCATTCTAAACAAACATGAGAAAAATGTGCATGCTGGTGCTTATGTCTAGTACCAGCACACACAGACAGCAGATAGGCACGCCAGCCAGTCACATTGACTGTGTCCAAAAAAAAAAAAAAATTGACTATGAATTTGTGTATATATATATATATATATATATATATATATATATATGTTGTTGTGATGTGTCTGTCTGTCAGGGAAAGGGAAATTACTATTCTACGGTATGTGTCTGTTATAAATATGTGCTCTCGCTCACTTAAATATGTGTCCATTTTAAATACATATGTGCCTTGAATAATTCATGTTTCTATTATTTCCATTAGTATTGCTTATTTATTAAGAACAGTATGAGCATATTGATCTAGGCTGGAATCCACAGTGGTTCCCCTCATCTTCATCCTCTTTATGCATGCATTAAACAGCAGTGATGGCTGCTCAACTGAAAATGGACACAAAACAGTAGCTAACGTTTATACCTTTGTAAGAGGAAAAATGTGACCAAACGTGGCAAAGGGGGATCACAAAAAAACATTTCGACATTTTTTTGTTTTGTTTTGTTGTGAAACTATATGATCAAAGCTTCAAAATGAGCTATCACTTTTTGGAATTGACCGATCCATTTTGCAGATATGGCTTGCTAACTTATGTGTGCCTGAGAGAAGTGGTTTTGAGAAACCAGCCTAAAAAGTTTTGTGAGAGACTGTGATAGTTTCTGACCTGCAGGACACCTAGGCGAGAAAACTGGCCCATCAGCCACTGGTGGGGAGGGGTCTGAGTGACTGGGGGCAGGACAGCAGGGCTGGGGTTGTCAGCTAGGTGCAAAATGCAGGTGAGAGCTTTAGGTGGGAGGCTCAATACAGCAAGTAAAATGGCTGTGACACTAAAAATTTGATTGTTCATTTCCATTTATGTATTTATTTGCTTTCTTATTCACGCATTTGCTTATGTAATTATATCACAAATGTGTGCATATTGCAACTATTTGAATATGACAAATTAATCAGAAAAAAACTGTTTAAAGTGAAACATTTGCATTTGCCAAAAGCCTCAAAAGACGCAATTAAATTGATCAGCTTTACAGCTAACATTAGCCTGCTCTTCATATCAGGCTGTATCAGCATAGAACTTTGACACCTGCTACAGGCTTGTATCTACAGAACTTCAAATAACATTTATGGCCTACTCATCACTGAGAAGATTGCTTAGGAATCAAACCTTCTCTCGAAAGTGTCATTCATACTCATAGAGCAGGTGCCCTGTACAGTACACTGCAGTGTTTCCCCTATATAGACACAGCGGTGGTGCACTGCATTTCTGGCTGGGCTGCAAGAATGTTTTTTTTTAATTTTTTATACTATTTTTACATAGCTGAGAGGCAAATAGGCCCAATGGCTTGGAATAACCTGAAACAAAAAAGTAAAGCTGTGGCCTATTTTATCTTATGAAACTTTTTTTCTTGGCTATCAGCAGAACATTGTGGCCATATTGTTCATATTCAGGCATGAAAGTTGTGTAAATGGTTGCTCTCATTTGCATTTCCTTTCACTTGTAATATGTAATGTCTTTGGTCATTGTTAGTTGCTTCAGGGGGCATTATTGATACCTTGGGGTGTTTTTAGCTTCCCCATCTCAGCCGTAGTGAGTGGGAAACACCCATGGGTAATGGCTGAGGACTGGCTCTGTGGTAAGCAGGAAGGAGATCCCGTCACAAACTTACCTTCAGTAAGGTTCCAAGAATGAATCAGGTGCGCGTGTGCGCATACAACGCTGAGCACCACCGTGAACCTGAGAACCCAGGGGAAGCACCGCGCCAGCAATGGTGGATATTAAAGCCACAGGCAACAGAAGCAGATTTTACACTTTCATTACGCGTGTGTCGTTTCCACCAGGCCCAGGTGTCCTACTTGAGAGTACACATCTTATATCACAGTTTCAGCAGACTGCTGGCATGTAGCATAACTTTTTTTTTTTTTTTAATTAGTGTGATTAACTGATAGATCAGAGTCTGCATTAGAGTGCATATTATACAATGTAGAGTGTATATTGCTGTGAGCCCTTAAGGAAGAAGGTGGAGAGTAGGCCGATGTTAGCATTAGGGCTGATCAATTTCATTTCCTGTCTTTTGGCAAATGCAAATATTTGAGGGCTAGGGCCAAGGCTAAGATGTCATAAATGTGTATATATGTAACAGTATATACATTTACATTTAGCGAACTGGTAAGGGTAGTCAGAGGTGCTGCAAGATAACTAAAATTCCAAATGAACAGGCGGTGGGAATTGGCAAACCCCAAGAACCGTTATACCTGTTTAACTGAGGACTGGAGCCAGGCCAGCACAGCTTGTACTTTCCTGAGGTCCATTTGTAAATTTTCATATGAGATGAGAATGACATTGTCAGGGAGCGAAACTCACATTTCTCAAATTTAGTGCACAATTTGTTCTCCAGGAGCCACTGGAGAACCTGTTGGACAAGCTACTCATGCTACAGAAAATCAGACCATTGTCCAGACAAAAAAACAAATTGTCTGAGCGCGTCCCCCAACTCATCAGGCCTGGAAAGTCACCCAGTGAATTAGTAGGCCGAAAAGCATCACAAGGTGCTCAGCCTGGCTAGTAGAGGTATTAAATCTTAAACTCACCCCCCTCCCATACACACACCAGGTGCCAAGCGTTGCACAAACCCAGCTCGATGACCATAGAGGCTCCCTTCAGGGACTCAAAAGCACAGACCATAAGGGTAATGGATAATGATTCTTAATAGTAGCCCCCGATAGTCTATACACAGCCAGAGACTGCAATCCTTCTTACTGACACTCTTAGCACAGTCACACCCTGCCCCAAAACAGAACCCAGGGACCAGTCAATGTAGGGGGTTATGTTTGACTAACTAAGGGTGGCCAAACATGAATGGCAGCACCGGGTGAAACTGAATCAATTTCTTATCCCCCCCCCCCTCCCCCCAGTCTAAGGTGTATAGGTTTATAGGTGCTGTGAATACAGTTAAATTTTCCATGCCCCCAGTGGTCTACCCTCCAATGCAGTAATAAGCAATATCTGACGTAATGGTATTTTCCATTAGTGGACCAAAGATCTGGCAGATCTAAAAAAAAAAAAAACCCACAGTCGATAAAAAGCATGCAACTCCAGCTGGGGCAACTGCCAATGGAGATTCAAAGTGATTCATCAAGGTTCTCCCACACCTAGGTAAGTCAGTTTGCTTCCCCGAAATGCAGGGAAGCAATTCTGTATGTGCACAGAGTGGCCATTTAAATGCAACAGTTCTCCAGAATGCAACGTTCCCACTCCTAATGAGCCTGGTGCATCCTATTTGCATGGGATCCTCCTGGGAATCGGTGATACTGCGAAGCAATTCAGGCTGTGTGAGTCTCACTGATGTTCAGTGTAGGTCTGTAGCTGGTGATGTCGCTGACTGAAGTGTTGCATGGGCTTGTGTTCGCAAAACCGCTCTTGAAGACATCCGTCCACGCAAATGGCCAGGGCAATGACTCGGTGCAGGTCAGAAAGCAAGTCTCAGGAGGCCAACTCATCTTTCAGGTGTTCAGTAAGGGCCTGATACAAGCATGTCACTAGAGCCTCCGCATTCCACCCACTTTCGGCAGGAAGAGTGCAGAACTTGATTGATGAGTCCACAGTTTGAAAACCCTGTCACATTAAAAGCTTCCCAGCCTCTCATCTGCTTCCAGGTTGATCTAATACCTGGCTCGTTAAAAAAACCTGAACAGCACTGGCTTAGGCGACAACTTTCCAGGAGAGTGACAAGACTACAAAGGTCACCTTGGAGCACTCAGTTTTGGCCTGGCATTTAGTGCCTTGGTCAGCCCACTTCCAATAAAAAAAAGGTTGACATTTTTTTACATTTAAATTTAGCTGCAACAAATTTGCCACTATAGCTAATGTGGTTTGGCAACTAGCTAGGTAGTTTAGCAAGCCTGTAAGCTCATTAGTTAATATTACAGGTACAAAACAAATGCAGTGTCATGCCTTCTGCCAGAAAATAACTACTCAGCTTCACCAACTAATAGGGTGTCCAATCACAAAAACAGTTATTTAATAATGGGGAGTAAAACATATCCAAGAAATACAGCAACAATTAGGCCAATAATAAACAAAGGGCTGCATGCTGGAGCAAATGGGGACCGCCTCACCTGAACATCACTGGCTTAGGTGAGAACTTTCCAGGAGAGTGACAAGTCTACAAAGGCCACCTTGGAGCACTCAGTTTTGGCCTGGCATTTAGTGCCTTAATGCCTCATTACTTGTGACCTCAATGTGAATGCTAAGCATGTGAATTAATGAAAGCTTTTCATACCCACTGCAAATTTACTTTGCATGAAACTTATGATATTCTTTTTACTTTATCCAAGTGAATTATAAAGGTAATTATTTCATGTGCGAAAATATCATGAGGTATTTTAATGAGTTATGTATATTTCCATCTCTTTTCTCTGTATGCCTACATATTTTTGCATTTTTCATAAGTCATTGAGACCATATCTATGAAGATTGTCTGAGAATTTAATTATTTTTATAATAGACAAAGTTATAATTGGAAAGGTGATGAATACCTCTAGAACCTATGATATGAACTATTGGCCTAATTACAGAGAACGCCTAACCTCTCTGTTTTCAAAGGGACCAGTAATTTGCAACTTAAGAACTTTTATTTAGTTGATGTCTTGTTGAACTTTAACTAGGCCTTTTGTGTACCATAATTGCCTGTGGCTGCCCTGTCCTCTTGGGAGTCATTATATTTTTTGTGTTTGCTTTGTCTTCTCTGGTAAAGACCATTATCTTCCAGTCTGGTTCCTTTCATGTTCCTTCTCTGGCTCATGAGGTCTTAGAAAATCAACTCACCATATTCTTGGTTCTCTTTGCTGACTTAATGTGGCTTTTGAATGTGCACTCGGTAACCCTTGGTAAAAATTTATCCTACCCAAGAGCCCTTCATTTGTGTAGGCACAATCAGGCTTTTACTAAATTCAAGGTCACACTTATCTGTTATCCTAGGGAGCACTTAGGTGAGTTTCATCACCTAGGTGTTTGCACAGGTGACAACATAACATTTTTAAACATTCCCTGTGGTGATTAAAGAGCTTGCGGTATATGAGGAGTCTCTTCCCAAATTAACGGTGACACCAGCTCTTCGGTGCGCATTCAGCTCAGAGAAAAGATGGGTGAATTCCTGCACAACTGCACGTACGCTCCGTGCACTGGGCGCTGAAGCACTCATAGCCGCTTCCAAAGAGCGGATGATGGGCTCTCATGAAGCCTTGCTTTTATTAGCAGTACTGCTGCTGCAGCTAGCATCTCACGAGCGCCGCTACTTTCATCCAAAACAACGACAAATATTGTCCAGAAACCCTCAAAGGTACTGCATTTAGCATAACAAAATATGCTCAAATCATAACATGGCAAACTCAAGCCCAACAGGAAACAACAGATGGGCATATTGACCTGCTAAATTTAACATTACTTAAGTAATTTGAGTACTCACACAATGTATTGTGTCCAACTTTATGCTTATAAAGGTTCACTAAAACATCCCGTTTTTCTAAGCATTAACACAAAACGATGGACCTCAATGCATCGCAACAACAGACACATTGTACAACAGGTTCATTGGTCAGCTAAATTTTCCATTCCTCAAAGATCATTCCCTGGATCCCTCGCACTTCTAAAACAAAAACATTTTTACGTTGTCGGATGACAGGGCAGCTCCCTTCTTCTGAACAATATGCCCAGACAATGAAAAACTGCGTTCACGCTGTTTTACTCGGGAAAACATGGATCCCCACAGAAAGCGCTGCTTTATTTTATTATTAAGGAGTATATTAAATGAGTAAATAAAGTGAAACCGCAAAACTAGTTAGGCTGCAGTAGTACTGAAATGTAAATATGGTATCACTGTCAGCCAGGTGTTTCGTTATATCATTTGCAGCATTTCTTTCTGAGCAAAATAATGTTTTCTAGCTAAGCTGGCTAGCGAAAAAAGTTTCTGATGGATATTGTAACTTCTAAATTTCATATATTGCTATAATGAATGGGAAACATAAACGATACTAATGCATATCACATAATCACACAGCCAAATGAAAATGCATGAAAAGCCTAAATACACCATTTTTCTTTCTTACTATGAACTACAAATGCCGCCATTTATCTTAATGTGACGTCATCAATCCGGAAGTCGGAAAAGTCAGAAATGATGCTCGAATTTCAGACCTGTAATTCCGAGTTCTACGACCGTTCAGTTGCTTTATTCACAAGTTGGACCTCGTTTTTTACTCGTTCCGAGTTGTCTTGAACGCAGCATAAGGGTCGGCCAAATGTTCGTTAACGTGCGTTAAAAAAAATAGTGGCATTAAAATGAATTTGCGTTAACGCGTTATTATCGCATTAACTTTGACAGCCCTTATATATATATATATATATAATTTAGGTGGGGGAAAATCTATTTGGGTGGGCCACTAAGATAAAGTATGTATGGTAAACCCATTCCTGGCCTTCCTGACCCAAATTCCCTATTACAGTAATTTGTCTCTTCATTTCCCGAGCCTCATGAGCGTAATGGTGTGTCAACATTGTAGCTCTGCCTCAGATGTCTATACATGAGACTTTTCTGGGGCGAAAGTGATATTTTGGGTGAAGCAGTTGATAGCTTTGGTTACACTTCTTGAGTTTCACAACACAGAGCTCAATTTCTTGTCAAAGCAAGACACCGCCATCGGCCAAAAACACAAAGAAAGCTTCGGTTGTCCTGCTTTGCAATTTCCCACTTCACCATAAACTGGAGCGGCCCACTGCCGGCGCGAAAGCGCACTTTTCCGCATGCACCCTAGAGGAAGTGCTCCGCTGACTGCAGTCTCTGGGAAAGTGTGAGCACCTGTCAAAGCTGTTTTGCTGTTAGGTGCACAGGTTCTGTCATAACGATGGGCGAGACTCATATTTATGCATCCCCCTCCCCCACCCCGCCCCCATTTTGATAGGCCAGTATCCTGAATTGTCATGTTAATATGAAATAAAACAAAAATAAAGAATGAAGAAAAATAAAATAATATACCAGTCCTTTTATCTGTCCTTCTATATATTGTTTTAGTAAAGTGGGCAATATGATGGGAAAGCCCTGCTTAAAGACCAGAGGTTATAGAAAGCTGTGCCACGGCAACCAAAAAAAACAGAAATGGGATGTGTGCTGACAGTGTAGCCAGTCGTCCATGGTAACAAGGGCTGGACCTGTCCTCAGTTGTTGGGGTATGTGATTACTGGCTCTGCGATTTGCCGCCTGGTTTCCCCTTGTTGACGGAAGGCAGTCTGTACTGCAAGGGCTGGGGGGGGGGGGGGGGGGGGGGGGGGGTGGTTAAAAAAAAAACAACAACACCATCTCTGTCACAGGGCAAAAATAGAACTCAGTGTAAACCAGACAGGGACCTTCCACTCAAACGTAGCTCGCTGCTGTAATCACCAAATTAGGTGTTCCAGAGTTCTGATCAAATTTAACATGAGTGCTTTTATTTTAATGAAGACCCAATTGAAAATGAATGGAAACTGACAATATCAGGTCACCTTTGGATCTTCGGAGTAACAGTATCCTGTTTGTTTATTCCATGGAAGAAATTATCATTAATTGAAAAATTAAGCAATGTCTTACAATATCTAAATGGTGCAGTGTCACCAGAAATGCTGTCACATTATGCCCTGCTAATGCAGTGATTCATTGAGGTTTCTTATGCTATTTTTATGGATTGACATATGGGTCCGTAAATCCCCTCGGCTGAGAGATATGAAAGAAATAAACAAAGATACCAAGCAAGATTGACTGAGATGCCATTAGCTTCAGACATTTAGCTCACGTAAGGAACAACAGCAATGTTTGTGATCAAGGAGCATTAGGAATCCCCCTCCCCCCAGCCCACCCACCTGCTTCATCAGACCTGTGTCTGAGGGCACGTTTGAGACCAATGACAGAATTAAAAATGCAGAAATCATCCTTTCTTCCTCCCTCTCCTTTCTCCGGTCCCGCGCGGGCTAAGTCTATTCACGGCTCAGCGTTGGGCCGTAGACTGGCACCTCCGGGTGCAGAGGCCATAAAAACATAATGAGATTAGCCCGGATGAAAAGTGAGCTCCGCTTGGCCGTGGACACACAGGCAGGGAGGAATTAAACCGTAATAGTGCAGCGCACCTGAGGGGGAGAAGAGGAGTCACGGCCCGTATATTGCATTTGTGCCGCGGCTCGCGTTCTTCCCTCAATTTTTGGGCAGGTCGGGCCCGTTGGGAGACCCCGACCGGAGTCATTTGTCTCGGGGCCGGGTCGGTTTCCCGATTCCGCTAAGCCTTGCGCCCGTGCCCGCGGCGGGGAAGGCTCTCGTTTTCCGGCCCCGCGCCTCGCCGGGTCTCTGTCACGCCCGCTGCTCGTCCATACGCCCGGATCGGCGGCGAGCGGCTTTGCCGTGGGGGGGGGGGGGGGGGGCAGCGGTGGCAGCAGAGCGAGGCTACGATTAGCCGGAGTGGCGTGTAATGCGTCTCCACCGGCCCCCCGATGCCTTCCCATGCTGATGTTTTATCCAACACAGGAAATCACATATTCAGCGACCGCCAAAGCTAGAAGAATCTGAAAGGGAGTGGGAGAATCTGAGTGGTGCAGGCGTCACTCCTAAAGAAGATTTTCCAGTTTCCTTAATGCTTTTTCAAAACAGTGTGTAACCTTCATCTCGCACAAGAACCGTGCTTTGCTGTGCGGGCCAGCTGGGGGCAATGCTACGCATCGTCATGGTAATGAATTCTAACTTTGTTTGAAATCCCCGGCGTGCTGAACTCCACAGCCTCGATTCCAGGGGCGCCCGCGGTGTCCGTTAATTAATTTTTTGGTTCACCTGAGACCTGATTCTGCTAATTACTGCCTTAATGTAATGGAGACACTGGATTGCCCTGAGGGACAGGGCGATTTAAGCAGCAGAGGAAAACCTGCTGGACTGTGTCCTTTCACAGAGCGGAAAAGAAAATTATAGAGCCCGTGCCCTGAAGGGTAATGGAGGATGCATCTCTCGCTGTCGAGAGGTTGAAGTCATCCCTAAGGTAGAGGCAGAAGCCACTGTAACATCACCTGGTAACACGCTTATGCTGGATTTTCCACCCAAAGTGCCAGCAAACTGAATCAGCACGTCCTACAGGTGCATCATAGGCACATCGGCAATCTGATTGGTCATCGGCACATGTATCCGCAGTAGACAGTCTAATGTCGGTATTTAATTTCCTGTTCTTGCTTGGCAGGAGCAGGCGATGGGAGGCAAGAGAAGCTACTGAAGAAAATGTGGAATGCAGAAATTTTTTTTGGAATGGTCTGTATTTATTTGGGGCTGGCTAAAATGGGAGCAGAAGTTCCATCCTCATGGGACGTACCTGACATCTGGTGTGTCCTGCATATGTGACTGCATCCTCATCCCTGGGGCAGGTGACCTCAGAGCAGGGAAACCGCTGTCAGGGTCACAGGAAACCGCTGTCAGGGTCACAGGAAACTGCTGTCAGGGTCACAGGAAACTACTGTTAGGGTCACAGGAAACTGCTGTCAGGGTCACAGGAAACTGCTGTCAGGGAAACAGGAAACCGGTGTCAGGTTCACAGGAAACTACTGTTAGGGTCACAGGAAGTTGCTGTCAGGGTCACAGGAAACTGCTGTCAGGGTCACAGGAAACTGCTGTTAGGGTCACAGGAAACTGTTGTCAGAGAAACAGGAAACCGGTGTCAGGGTCACAGGAAACTGATGTCAGAGTCACAGGAAACTGCTGTCAGGGTCACAGGAAACCGCTGTCTGGGTCACAGGAAACTGCTGTCAGGGTCACAGGAAACTGCTGTCTGGGTCACATGAAACCGCTGTCTGGGTCACAGGAAACTGCTGTCAGGGTCACAGGAAACCGGTGTCAGGGTCACAGGAAACTGATGTCAGAGAAACAGGAAACTGCTGTCAGGGTCACAGGAAACCGGTGTCAGGGTCACAGGAAACTGATGTCAGAGAAACAGGAAACTGCAGTTCATCAAGGGTTAAACAAACCGACTTGTCCCAATACTGTGGGTTAGTGCCTCTGCACACCCAAGTGCTAGCATCATTTCTTTACTGTACATGATGATTATGATTATGCCAGACATTACTGTAGGTGTCACAACAGGGTACAAGGGACATGGAACTGAAAAGGAAGCAGAGCTGTCAATTTGAGTTTTGTAAAGTTGACGGTTGTCTGTAAAGAAGATCTGCAGTGACAGTGAGACCTCGCTGCACTTAAACTGTGCTGAAACCATCGCATGAAGTCGGCTGCTGTCAAGCTGCATGTCTTTCACAGGCGCCTGTTCACCTGCAGATGATGTGACAGGGACCCGCGATGTAAAGCTGGATTAGAAGTGACAGTCGCTGTGAAGGACAGCTCAAATCAGAGGCTCTCCCTCAGCTGTCTCTGCCACAGAGCAGACTGTGTCACTGCCAGCCTGTCTCTGTCAGGGAGCTACAGAAGGTTGTCTCTCAAACTGACTAATTTTGAAGAATTTTCTTTATTTATAATTTTGAAATTGGACGTTAATTTTCCTCAATTTTTTCACATTTCACCTTAAGAAGTAGCTGTATTAGCCCCTGTCATACAGCTCAGAGGTCCTCAATCTTATCCAGAAAGGGTCGGTGTGGGCGCAGGCTTTTGTTCCAGCCAAGCAGTGACACACCTGATTCTACTAATCAAGGTCCTTAGCAACAACTACTCTAATGGTTGATTACAATCAGGTGTGTAACTGCTCAGTTGGAACAAAAGCCTACACCCACACTGGCCCTTTCTGGATAGGATTGAGGACCCCTGATATAGCTGGTCACATTTCTCAAAAAGAAAACCTGCACATTAGCTTACACTCCATTCTGTTGGCTGGCCACAGCCGAAGACACAGATTTTGCCAAGCATCTTGAGAATTGGCCTTAAAAGAGATGGCACTCACGCCAAGCCTTTTAAGGAGGCGGAAGTGGTGAAATGCCCAGAGGCGCTCTGGAGGACGTGCTTGTGAAGGAGCCGCCGGGCTGCGTGGGAAACGAGGAGCGGCTCTGTGGGGACGCGGCCCGTGCGACGGAATAACAACAAGGTATCCAATCATTATGCGTTACGAGCCCCTACCTGAGCAGAATTAATCCTCCAAGACCTCCTACCTGAGCGGAATTAATCCTCCAGGCTTCCCTCTTCAGTCCTTCATGTCACTTTAGGGGCAGAATATCGCCCGAGGACTCCAGTTAAAGGAAGAGGCGGCCAGGAAGTAGTCTGCATAATTTATTTAGCGTTCTTCTCAGTCTTGCTGCTTTACTGCTGCTCCATCGTGCTGATGGTATGACAGCCCTGGGTAATTGCCTATGAGTGGGCAGCGGCTAGATTGTCTTGATAGCACCGCCACTGGAATTTCTTAAGGGACCCGTTGAGCGTGTTTTTTCTCCCAAACATGTGCTTATTAATGTGATTTAACCCCCTTGCTGAGCACATGGGGAGATGCCAGCTCCCCAGTCACATCCACTCTTCCTAAAATGAGATCTGTGCTTAAGGGGCAACACCACTGGAGGCTGGATTACCACGCAATGGGTCCACAGGAAGTTGTCACTTAGGAGAGCTTGCAACCTAATAGCAGATCGTGCTTCACCATTATAGTAGATAATTCAGTCAGATTTAATCCACTTTGATAAGTCATTTAGTCATCCAAGGCTTTGCTTCATGTGTCAGCCCTTTAAGAATAACCACCGTACTGTGGGTAAGACACTAATTGGAGTGCAGTCATTCCCTCTAGTGACAGGAAGATTAAGACTTTGTGGGTCACAAATGGGCGGAGCTATCAAGCGGCAAAGACTCACTTTGAAACCAATATGCTGTTGGAGAGAGAAAAAGAAGAAATATCGCTTGGTTTCAGTCAATGGCTGGTATCAGTAACATGGCTCCAGTAAATAAGGAGTTTGAGAACTTTCACTGCCAGCACAGCCACAGAACCCACTCCACTCCACTCCAGACTACAGAGATGGTCCTGAGGGGTACAGATATCGCTGTCAACTGAAGGAAACTGGAGTGTATTCAGAATGGAAACTGCTTTGCTGAATTTTGATGTGGGTAAGCCTTGAACATTGTTTACCGTTTCCAACATTTTACTGCAATCTGCCAAATGTCTTCGCTTCATTTGGAGATCAGATGCTGCAAAATTACATTCTTGAGAATCGTGTCTCACTGTGTGTAAGCATCCTGTCAGCAGCCACAGTAACTGTTTCAGCCAATCAGACTGCTTGTGAAGTTGTTCTCTTCCTGAATACAGCCTTGGTGAAATTGGACCAATCAAACAATTAAGATCTGAGCTGCCCTGAAGAGCCAAATCATGTGGCTTTGTGGTGTCATAATCAATTTAATAGCATAAAGAGGCCCATTCAGCCAGGCCCGTGGGCTGCTCCCTGCATACGTTACCCAGAGGCCATGCTGGCAGTGAGGCCCATGATTCCACAGTAATGTATTCTGCCCATTAATGCTGTGACTCAGTTTAACATGCCTGATGTTGCACAGTAATGGGGTGGTCACATGTCAGAGATGGAAAGGAAAAAAGGAGAAAAAAATGCTGGTTTCCATTTTATTTACTCTTCTTAGAGGGATGAGGGAAATAATGCAGAGCCTGAACTCCACAAATAAAATAGCCACAAAATAGGAATGGCCAAAAACAAAATTCAATGGGGAGGCAGTCTCAGGTATTCCTCCAGCACACACTTTCAAATAAATTTGGCCCTCTTCCAATACACTGATCTTTTCTCAAAATAAAGCAAATGAGGTCCATCTAGGCCTACCGCTGGCTCAAGATTCAAATGCACTTCGACAGTTTGAGGAACATTTCGATCAGCTTAAGTTATGTCATATTCACATGTTCCTTTCCAGGCCTTCACTGCAGCCACTTTCAGTTGATCTTTGTTTTGGGGGTTTCTGTCTTCAGTATCCTCTTCAGCAAGTGGAATAGATGCTCAATTATAGTTTAATCAGGTCCAAAGATGCCCACTTTCCACTCCTATTGATGAATGCTTTGGTTGCTGTAGGCAGTGTGTTTGTGATCATTGTCTTACTGCAGGATGAACCACCGGCTGATGAGGTAGGAGGAATTTCTTTGTACATAACCAGACAAAATCTGTCTGTACATTACCAAATTCCTCCTACTGCTGCCATTTCTCCATTACATCATCAACAGCAATCATCAGTGAGCCAGTTCCAGAAGCAGCCATACCTGCCCAAGCCATGACGCTATCTTCTCCATATTTCATGCACGAGAAGAGGAGCTTTGGATCATGGACTGTTCCTTCTTTTTTCCACACTTTAAGCATTCCATCATTTTGGTAAAGATTTATATTGTTCTCATCTGTCCAGAACTCTTCTGTCTTGTCTGTTTATTTTTTGATGAATTCTGATCTGGCCTTTAGATTCTTGCTGTTGACTACAGGTTCAAATCTTACAGAGTTGCTGTTCTAATTCGGACTTCAATGTCTTCTGCATATGGTGGTTTGCGATATCTTTACCCCTGCCCTCTGGAGACTGCTGGTGGTGTCACTGACTCTTGTTTTGATTGTTTCTTCACTGCTCTTTGGATTTGTCTGTCATCAACTGCAGTTGTCGTCTTTGGCTTACCTGTAGTGTTTTTTATTTCTGAGTTCACCAGTCACTTCTTTGTTTTTCAAGACTTTCCAAAATGATGTACTTCATGTACCTAGTTTCTGTGCTATACTTATTCATGATTTCTTCTGCCCTCTCAAGTTACAAATTGTTTTCCAGCCATAGTTCTCTGGTCGTCATGATGGTGTATACCTCTGACCCAACATGCAATATCCACAGATGAAAACAAAGGCTACAACCAAGGCTAGACACTCGCTGCTTGTGAACAATTCATGCAAAAGGAAAGCACCTGAGCAACAGTTAACACCTGTCAGTCATCCATTAACTTACTTTTGCACAGCTGAAAATGGGCGTATTCAAAACAGCTGTTTCTGTAAAATGATAAAACATATACACATGTAAATATCATGAAATAAAAGCTGATTGTAATTTTTCCTCATTCATCTTTTGATGTCAAATTCAAATACTTTAAGTCTATAGCAAAACAAATTTAATTCTAAAGTTTCACCATCCCTCCACCTGCCCCCCCCCCCCCCAAAAAAAAAAAAAAAAGTTTGTACCCTCGGTTTGTTATTAAATAAATGTGCATGAATTAACTGAATTCTTCTCTACCTAAAGTTTTTTTTTTTTTTGTGGGGGACAAGTGGAGGACAAGTGGACCCAAACCATGCCAGGAAAATGCCCCTCACAGCATAACAGAGCCACCGGATCCCCTCACTGTAGGGGTCAAGCATTCAGGCCTGTACCATTCTCTTGGATTACGCCAGACGTGCACTCGCTTAATTGCTGAGAATATGGTGAAGGAGGACTCATTGAACCATATCACGTTTTTTTCAAAATCTCTGCAGACCAGTGCCTGTGGTTTTTACACCACTGAACTTACAAATTTGCATTCCTCTTTTGTAACAAAAACAAAACCCCCCCCCCCAAAAAAAAACAAAAAAAACAACACTACTGTTCATGAGAAAAAAACTGGATATTTTGGTAACCATTAATGTTTTTACAATTATTTTTAATTCCATGCAATATTGCAAATGCTTAAATGTTTCCCTGCGTGGTGGTGGAAGGAGGCATTTTTAATTACCCAAGTTGCAATTGTAGATTGCTAGACAGTTTGATTTGGCAGGATTAACTTTCTTGCTTTCTGAACACAATGGATCGTATCATCCAAGCAAGTCTGCAAACCATGAATTGAAGAAAGAGAAAGAGGTCTGTTCTGCAGAAGGTAACATAACTGCATTAGCAGTGTTTATTTTTATTTTGTGTTGCTGCTGTTACCCGCTAATGCTACTAACATCTATGGCACTTCTGCTGCTAGCTTGCCAGCTAGCAGGCCTACACACACAGCAATGGGACAGCAGCTCCTGAGTGTGCTTTGGTTTATTGATAGCCGTGTCTGACTTTGACAGGATCGCTGGAATTCAATGATAGCCTATTGAGCTAGGTGGAAGTCAGGCAAGTACTGTAGATGTTACAAGGTAAAATTCATTTTACTTACATCATAGCGGTAATATTTTTCATAGCCTAATATATTACTGGTGAAGCTTTGTCTATGCCTGGTTTCCTTCCTGTAAATGAGTAGGTCGGGCAGTGCACGCTACTGCAATGACTTCAGCCCCCATCCAGCTCACGGTCGCTCAACCGTGTCACAATAATGCGAATGGAATCATTTTGTTTTTAGTATTAGGCTACTGTGCAAGCTATCTCAGTGGATTTATTAGTGCAAACAATGCTGATTCTCATCTGTCAACATGGATAATGTTGACGTTACCGTCCGTTTATGCTGGATGCGACTTAAGCAGTTTATAAATAAGTCTGCATTTCAGTGACCTTTGTAGCTGCCGCTACCCAACACCTTGTATAAATGCCTGGAGTGCATCAGATTATTTACTTGCGCTGCTGTGAGTTATTTGGGAGTTGTGTCTTTTCTGACAGAATTTCCCCCCTGTAATTTCCCTATATCAAAGAAATTCTAACATGGTTATTTTGTCATGGTGCTGTCTTCACAATGTCAAGTTATTCCATGATAACGCAGTGTGATATTGTCTGCCCACTGTGTTTTTCATCATCCTTAGAATGTGTTTCTTTTTCTAAACCGGGGCAGGTGTTGACAGGGTGGTGGGGGGGCTTCATATATGCAGTCATGTTCAATACAGGAGTCTAAAGTCATGTACATATCAGAGAATGATCGCTCCACAAATAAAAAATAACTTCACTTTACCTGTGCTTATTATTATTTCTGGAAAAATGGTAAGAAAGATAATAGGTTTTCAGAGATATTAAAATCCAGCTTCTGCTCAGAATGAACAGATAGAAAGAAATTCATTTTCAAGCCCTAATGAGTAGTCATGCTTAGTACTTTTTTCATATCCTTTGCATGCAATGCATACTTGAAGTCTGTGACCCATAGACATCACCAGGTGCTGAGTATCTTCACAGGAGTATCTCACTCTGCCAGGCTGGTACTGTAGCCATCTTCAGCTCTGACTTGTTTTTCAGGTGTTAACACCCCCACCACCATGTTTCACAGATGGGGGCCGGAGGTGGGGAGGGGGTCTTTGGATCTTGGGCAGTTCCTTTTGGCCTCCACACTCTACACATGCCCTCTCTCTGATACAAGTCAATCAATAACTTTTGCCAGAACTCTGCAGACACTTTTAGACACTTCTTAGCAAAACTGTAACCTGGCCATTCTGTTTTTTTGCAGATAACTAGTGGTCTGCATCTTGCAGTGTAGCCTCTGTAGTTCTGTTTGTGAAGTCTTCTGCAGACAGTAGTCACTGACACATCCATGCCTGCCTCCTGAAGACTGCTTTTGATCTGTCTGAGGGGTGTTTGGGTTTAAAAAAAAAAATGAATTATAGTGAAAATTCTTCAGTCATCAACTGTAGAGGTCTTCCTTGGCCTGCCAGGCCCTTTGCAATTACTGAGCTCACCAGTGCTCTCTTCCTTCTTAATGACGTTCGAAGCTCAAGGTTTGGGCTACTGTATGTCTTTGACTGTTTTTTTTTCTTCTTATTCCCCTGCCTCATAATGACTTCCTTGACTTTCATTGGCACAACTCTGGTCCTCATGTTGACAAATGCCAATAACAGGGCTGCAAACCCACTGCATTTTGAACTCCAAATCGACCAAGGAGAGGCCTGATTTCCTCTGAATTTCAGTATGCCATTGTCTCCTGCATCCTTACACACTACACTGACAACTTCTGGACATTGAACTTCTAACAGCTCTGTGAAGCTGTGTGATGCAGGGAACAATACGACTTATGGTTTTAGGCTGCCAGTCTAGTATTTGCTTTTACAACCGAAATAAAAATTCTAGCCACACTGTGTAAGAGATATAATTATGACTACAGCTGATGCCTGTAGTTATACTTACAGAATTAAAAATTCTGAGCGTATCCTCTCGATGCCATTGACAGAGTGTCTGTAAGACTGCAGATTACCTCTTGTTAAACAAATATGCTACTCCTACAATAAAAGTAGTTGAGTTATTAAAACTATTTTGAAAAACAAACATTAAATGAATATGATTATAATGAATGTTTTATTTTTATTACATTTTATCATTTTTATTTTTATAATTAAAAAACAAAATATTCTGAATTCTTTACACATTGCATTGTAATGGCACAACCTGTGGTATTATTTCTACAGATATATGAATGTTTTATGGAGCTATAGTAGAATAAAACCAGAATAGTAAATTGTTTGTACATTTGTACTTTCACTGTACTTTCAATTTTCAAATATTGCTGAACTAAGGGGAGAGAAAATGCAACGTAATATGTCCTTATAGACTGTAGGAAATTTATTTAAATATTTTAATATTGAAGTTCATAATCATGGTCTAATAATTAATTTTATAAGACTAAATATGAGACTGATTATACTTTTGCACCATTTGATCACCACATAAGGTAATACATGTGTGAGGATTGTTACTGTAAGACACATTTACAATTCAGAAGTGTTTTCCCCTACAATTGATATGAATTGATATCATTGAAATACTTTCACTTTGAAAACCACATGCCTGAATTTGAGTTTGAATTCACCTCGGAAGTTTCAAGTTTTACAAATTTTCTTTCAAATAGTTTTATTTCAATGTTCACAAATTCTGTTCTGAAAATTCAAGTTTCAGATATTCAGAAACTGTATTCAGGTTGTTCTTCGGTTTACCCAGAACATATTTCACGAGGAATGCATTCTGAATAAAGCTTCTCTCCAAGGGTGAAGCTGTCAGAATGAGGCCTTGAAATTTTCTAACAGCTTCTGCGTGAAATCGACTAGAGGAGAAGCATCTCTCTCTTCCTGAAATTTCTGTTGCAAAGTTGAGAAGTGTACACATTCTCCCTGAAGATCATCGTTGATAACTTTCACAATTCCTCTGGGCATTATTAGTTACATCAGTGGATTCATCAATAGCCAAGGCTAATGCACAGTGCATTCTGAATTGGCTGCATCAAACTGTGATTTCACATCCTCTGCTAATACGTCAGTTCTTCTCATAGCTGTAGTGGCTGACAGTGGGATTTGTTAGATTTCTTCTTTCAGTTCATCTTCCTGTTTACCATCTAGTGATGATGCAGCAGCTGCATTATTGCACCCCATGACTATCTCTCTGTCAGTGAATGTTATTTATATTTTTTTGGTGTTGGCCTAAAACCCATGCTATCCTCAGCGAGCACTTGTTTGTACATTTTTGGTCTGTTAAAAGGACCGTGACGGACGTGAAATAAATCGGACACATTGGCCTTGTACTTGTTTCTGATAGAACGAGGCCTTAGTTTTCATTCCATTCATCATTTTACACTTCATTTTCAGTGTCTCCTTTTTGAATATTTCAACATGCCATTTCTTCATTTCTGTTTCTCTTTTTTTATGCTGTTTGCTCATGTCTCTGTATCCACCAACAAGGCGTCGCTGTTTGAGGACCCGTGCAGCTCTAAGCTACGCTAAAGAAAGCAATGCAATTAGACTAAGCGCAGGTTATCTCTAATTATTTATATGAAATGCTCTGCGGTCCATAATAGATCCCTCACTGGCTTTGGACCCAGGATTGGGGAATGCTAATCTGCTAATTGGTGACCGCGGATATAAACGGAACATGAACTGTAATGTTTCTGCTTCCTGAAGATAAGGCACACCAGAACACAGCTTGCTTCATACTGACGTGCACTTCAGCTGGCTTCTAGCAACACAAGCATTCTTCACAAGCATGCCTTGTGGCGGAACATATTAATAAATCTTCTCTTTTCACTTAACACAAGTAGATTGCATCATTTCAATGCAGCCTAAAAGAAAAGAAAGACATAGGTCTATGAACTTGGGCAAGCAATTACTGCTGATATTGGATTTGACATTCGTTTCTAAATAACCCTCCAATTGTTTTTTCATTTATTTATTTTCTATTTTTATTTACGATACTTAAACTCTTTAGGTGCAAAATTGTCACCTCAGCATGATTCATCTGCATCAGGGATGCCCACACATTCTTGGCTTGGAATCCACAATTTTGGCTGTGACAGACTGATTACATTGAAGAAGTCACATAGGCTACTTAATTGCATGCAACCACTGCCCATAATTTTATAGTAAAGTATAGTAAAGTAAGCCTAACATTTTTAAAATTATTATTAATAAAGTCCAACAATTTCTTTTTTGAGTCTACTTTCTAATAGTGTCCAACCACTATCCAAAGTTTTTTGAGTGTAGTAGTGTTCTGTATATCTTGTTTAGAGCAGAGCTACCAGCTTAACTACATTTTCCAGTAGCATATTGTGCGTGTAGTTTAACTATTTCCAAAATGAAGTAGAATTGTACTGATATTGGCGTAACAGTAAAATCGTAACACCAGTATCATATCTGAAGAAAGAAAAATCTCAGCATTAGATTTAAAACACCATTATCCATCGGATATTGGAAACAAAAAAATGGGCCCTGCCTAAAATGGGCCATATTTATCGTGTCACCACCACGATTGGCCTGTGCCATATCAAATGCCACAGAAAAAAACATAAAAACATAGGCCAAATTGTATAGAAACCAGTATTGGCATAAAAGTGAAATCATTAGACCAGTTGGCTATCATATCTGGACAGAATCCCAGTTTCAGATTTACACCATTATCTATCAGATATTGAAAGTGAAATGCCCCTCCTAAAATGGCCCAGATTTATCGAGTCACCACTACGACCCTATAAAATGTATTTGAAAAGTTATCGTGTTACTATCACATAATATCGGACATTTACTGGACCATGCTACTAAATTTTGAGCACACACTCATTTCTATATCATGAATCGGTACACTTAATGTAAAAAAGTTGTCAAAAGGAGCAGATTGGCCGCATTTCATGTGAATCGAGTATGCCTGTCTGTCAGGAAGAAACCGTAGGGAAGAGGGATGAAAACGGAATTAGAATTATAATTTTAACCGATGCATTTTACTAAAATGACACATGCTCTACCAGTGGTCTACATGATAACTTTGGGCGACAGTGCAGTATAATGCGTAAGGAACTATCCTTGAGCCAGGTACTTAACCTGCATTGCTTCAGGATATATCCAGCTGTATAAATGGATACAATGTACATGGTGTGTAAAAAGTTGTGCCTCTGGGCATCCAACAATTTATTGACGTCAGTCTGCTGTAGATTTCATCACCTCGCTGAGAGGGGATGAGGCCAGTACAAATAACTAACTCAGACATCTGTGTTGCTACTTCACACACTGATTTAAAATTAATTTCACTGATCTCCCATTGCTTCAATCGCATATCATAAGTGCTGATGCGAATAACAATTTCAGATAATTTAAACTCAGCATTTAAGTCAGCGCTTAGATTTCCCTCAATGCTGGTCATTTTAGCCCCAGGGATGCACTGAACTACGGTCGCTGGATTCGCTGTAATATTCACCAATTACCAGAGCTCTTTCAACAGGCTTCTCAGCCGGTGTGATGCCGAAGGGAGAGAAGCAGTTGCAAACATGAAGGGCGGGGGGGGGGGGGGGGGTGCACCGGGGGCTTATGTTTGTGAATATGTTCTAAATGAGAAAGTCCTAATGAGGCATCCGAAGCTGAAATAGATTCTGTCGGCTTCTCACAAGGTATGGATGCGAGTTTCCAATTCAGCAAGCTTCTTCATCATTCTAACATTTAATCTACACTTATTACGGGTCAAGTTACCGCTAACCACTAACAGGGACGGAATGATTAAACATACCACACACTCAGCAGGAGAGGATGGAGAGGAAGGAGGGACAGAGTGAAGAATGAGAGAGACAGGAGAGACAGAAGCTGTTGAGGTTGATTGCAGGCAGTTAGCTCATGGATGAACTAGAAGGCAGAGAGAATGTGAAACTCCTTATTGCTGATTAGAATCCAGAGGGTTCTTTCTGAGGTTGAAGCAGAAAAAACTGAAAAAGTTCAGCAGCAGTACAGTGTCTTATTCAAACAGCAAACAGGAAACTGCCAAAATGACCGAACCCGTTTAGTTAGTTTTGGAAATGAACCTGCTCTACTTCCTGTCCTGACTGATTGTGCTCTGATCCACACACACTCTGTTCCCCACGAACGTCAGCCCTCCATGTTCCAATAGATGATTCTGTCATCCGGAGGACCTCTCTGATGGTTAACTTTACACGTGGCTTACAGAGCTAGTGTAACTGGACTGAGAGTGGACGGCTTTAAAATGCTTTTCTCTCAGTTCGAATAACGACCCTCATTGTAAACAATGTATTTGCATTGTGGAGAGCTGTAATGCATCGGTGCACTTTTGTGAGCTAGCAAGTTCACATTTCTCCTGAAGGCACTGTACATATTTGAATAAGTGGACAGGCTTTGGCCATTACTTATTCAGTTAGAGTTTCACCCAGGTCTGCTCACCAAAACTATCTCACTGATCATGCAGATAACCCAGAGGTCTACTCGGGCGTGCTGAAGATTTTATACGAGGCATCACATGTAGAGTGCAGCTTTGAGTAGGTGGCTAAAATATATATTACAGAGGAAGCTCTGTGGTGTACGGGGCTTAAATCCCTCTGATGAAAGTCCATGTTGTTCAAGGCGGTCCCCCTGCTGTTATTAACATAAAGTCTGCTGGGTTTGTATGTTGTCAACGATGTTTATCGAACTTTGCCGTAGTAGGAAGAATCCCACATGGTGCCCACAGAAGAGGATTACCACAGCTTATCTAACCCACACAAAGATGTCCCAACATTTCTTTGTATCGGCATCCCAAAGTCTTATTGACTCTGGACTCTGCTTTGCTTGTTGCCTGCCTGGGGAGAGATAACTCGAGTCTGGAATCTGAAATTAACCTGGATGTGTCGGAATCACAGAAACCAACATCCTCAGTGCCTAACAACAATAAACATGATGGGTTCTTTCTCTGTAGTGAGTAAAACGTTCAGTGCAGTGTCATTAAAAAAAAATCCATGAAATAAGACAAAACTATTTATATAGAAGCCAACCCTTGAAAAGCTGGCATAAATGCCAACAGCAGAAGAAAAGAGATCTTTCCATTTTCTGTTATGAGATGCATTTTAAGACAGATTTGTGACTTATGCCATCACAAGGGGTTTGGGGATTTAAGTGGGAGATTTTCACATTTGCTGTGATTGCTTTACTCAAACTGTGCTAAAAGGCAGGGAAATGTGCTTGAATTCATAACACCAATGTTTAGTTTGTCTTGGTGGGTTAAATCTGGGCCCTCAGATTGAAATTTGAACTGCATATATTTGCAGTGAGCTTTTCTCAACATTATTTCTCTAGAGTCGACACCATAGACACATACCCACTGAAATAAAGCTTCAAATTTAGTCAATATAATATAGCTGTAGGCACATCTAATTGTTAAACTTGAATTATGTTACAGAAAGAGTTTCGCCATATTTAGGGAAAATATTTCCTGAAAATTATATGAAATAGGAAAATGTATCAGTTTATTATTATTATAAATATAATTATAATAACATTATATTAATATTATATATAATTGTTATTATAATATATTTATTATTAACCAGATTCTTTTATTTATGTAATAGTGCTACATTCTATCAAATGCATACAATTGTTTGTATTCTGTGCTGTATAGAAATTTAGGTTTAATGATTACATATGTTACGTTATCATTACATTATATTACATTTTATTTGGCAAAAAGTGCATACAGCAACTACAGAATACAGGTCCAATAAGGTGCAGTTCTCATTAAGTATCAGTTATCCATAGCCATGAATATCAAGTCTAGTTATAGTCAGTGTATTATTAGTCTAGTTATCAGAATATTCATTATTTGCATCTTTTAAAAGAACACACACTGATCGTGTGCTGTTGCACATTTTCTTCTATATAGGTTTAAATTCAGAATGCAAGGCATTGGGTTTTAATGGGTATTTATGTAGGAGTTCTGTGATACAAAACATTTTGTTGCTGAAAATACCTAATTTAATCTAAAATAAATAGATAAATAAATGGGAAAAAGAAACTAGTGAGCGAACATTTCAGCTAAGTGCTTTCATCAGTGCTCTGAAAAGAGGCACCACACATTTGCCACTCACAAGTACACAGCCAGATGAGATGACTGTGAGATGACTGAGTTTGCATGCTACATTCTGGTACATGTATTCCAGTAGCTAATCAGAATAAGCCAATTTTATCCATACCAGGAAAATACAAGACAAGTTCAACCCCCACCCAGCACCCAAAAGGATGTCAGCGGGCACATGCCATGAGTGACAGATTCAGCAAGTCTGCAGGGGGTCCTGAGAAGGAAGACCCTGACACGCGTCCTCTTTTCTGGGGGAAGACCTCTTCTGCAGCAGCAGAACGCTAACTAGCCTCATTAAGCCACAGTTTTACCCAAGCTCCCTTCAAACTGGGTGTAGAGTCAGCACTGCCCAGTCTTTGCAGATGAAGCTCAGAGAGGGCTACTGTTTTGTCTCCTCAGTATTCCAAATTGTGGTCAGTAGACTACCACAGATTGCCCCCAGGGGGCGTCTGCTGATCTTTGTGAGTGTTTGAAACGCACATGCTCTAGGAGCTTTTGCTATTTTGTTGGTCCTCCTTGCAGGACCAACTTCTCAAGGAGAGTTTTTCCACCGCTACGTCGTGGAGCATCTTCTGAAGAGATGGTCCTGGTCCTAATTTTGTGTTTTGTCTGTTTTTAATAGCTGTACTGAGGCAAATCCCTATCAACTGTGTTGGCATGGCAATAAAGTATTGAATTGAATTGAATCTAATTGAATTGAGAGTAGTGCTGACAGTAACGTTTTTGTCATGCTTGAGGTGACATGTTTTCATTAACACTCTGGGCCAGATATACATACACAAAACTCACAGCGCAAATTGTGGGTTGATGCATTCTCAGTGTGCCTGAAATTAATGTCTTATTTACTAATGCTAGAGCGTACTAAGGCTTATGCAATCAGCAAATGCTACTGCCTACTATTGACATTTTGCGTATGAAGTGCAGCTTAAAAGGTGCAGTTCAACCACAACAGCAAAAAAGCTCCTGTTTAGTGCATTGAATACACAGTAAAATGTCCATTGTTAAATCAGCTGTGGCCACAGTGGATTCATATAAACTGTAAGAGTTTATTTAACACTGAATATTGTACTGTGTATCTTCACTGGATGTGGGGAAAATTGATGTATATTCTGATGCCATGTAAGTATGTATCCAGCACTACAGGCAGCACAAAACAAAATGTGTATATTCTAGCTGTGGCAGCAATTGCCAATTTAATTAATTCAGATGCAAGACAGTGTAATGTTGTAAGCTTGACTGTTGCCGAGATGGAATGGGAACATGTGGGAGGTTCTAGGTCATCTTTTATTTCTCCCAGAAGAGTTATTTTTAAGGATGGGTGTTTGTCACAGAAGTCACAGGTGTCACAGATTCCATTAGTTTTGTCTTTATAATGGCGGTGATGCAAATTTCACCATTTTAGTACTTTTCCATGACTTTTCGAGCACACTTCCGGTCACCGAGCCCTTGTTAATTGTGCAAACTTCAGTTAAGTCGACGGGATACATAATTAGCCACACTTAATAATATCTCCACCCGTTATTTGCGCAGTTGTCTGTTAAATGCACATGCATTTTAGAAGGGAAGCATTTTGCGAAGTCTCACGTAGATCACATGCATACGGTACCTTGAGCCCTGTGTGCCTCTTTGATACACAAGATGCATGTTACTGGGGAAGACTGCATCACATCTGCATCCGGAAATGTCCCAAAAGGCTCAGTACCCCTGACCCTTTGAATTTATCAGCCAGTTGTACCAGAACTACAGAGCTACATCTTACTCAGTGGAGTTGGGGAAACACAGCACATGGCTTTCAAACAAGGAACAGTGCGATGTCAATGCCCCATGAAAGATGCATTTAGTGGGCGGCATCATATGGCTTTGGCACTGGTGTCAGTCACTCTGGTTACTGGTGCTTCTGTAAAAGTTCATAAGAGGATACCAATATCCAGCAAATATTTACATGGATAAACCTGTGTGAATTATACTATAGCACAAATCTGAGTTTATGCAGCAGAAAACCCTGTGTTTAAAATAAGCTATACCCCTCCCAGCTTGTTTCTCATTTGGATAAAGCAGCGAGTTTTACGAAGAGTCAGCCAATATTCTACTGAGAAATTTAATGAGCTGAATCAGGGCTAAACCTATGCAGTTTGTAAGAGGCTTGACCACAAATCTAAATCTTTACCTAACCTGACCTGTACCTCAATAGGTAATTACCCAGGATACCAGTGGTTAATAACAGCTTTGAGAGAACTGCAGCGTAAGTTGTGAGTTTATCTGCATAAGGGTCTGAAAGGTCCTATGAAGCCAGACATGAGAGACACAATATGTTGCTTTTATTCATTATTTTAGGGAATGAGGGAAATCAAAGTAAACAAAAAGTAAAACATTTAAAAATATACAGTTCTGCTCCGATTCTAAAGCGAGCTCTCTGCTTTAAACCCTGAGAGCCGGGCCATTATATAAACACATTTATAAGGAAAAAGGCTTTAGCTGGCATGATTAGCAATGAGCTACAGCTGGGCTCATGCCTGTGCCTGCAGTCAACGCTCTCCATGGTCCTGGACTGGCTGAGGTGCCGAACGGACAGCTCACAAAATGAAGGAGCCAACTCTCTCTCTACTGCCTTTCCCAGGGTCAAACATGCTATGGTTAAAATTTTCTTCTGGAATTGATGAGCTGAACAGCGGGTTAATATAATGTCTGCTCTCAGTTAATGTATCGGTTTTGAAAATTGAGCTTGGACTATTATCAAAGTCAGTTATTATTTAATTAAAATTGAATGTAAAATTGTATTTAATGCCTTAGTGTGTTCGTCCAAGCCACCATTCTCATTTATTTCATCAGAGTATAGAATCTTATCTGTCAACAGTTCATCTGCCTGCAACTGGGTCATTTTAGATGACAGGGATCTACAACCCTGAAGGATGTTTTCTGCTGTTGAGAAGCAGGTGCAAGCACACACGTATCATACTGAATCAATCAATCAATCAGACTTTATTTATATAGCGCCTTTCGTGCAAAATTGCAATACAAGGTGCTTAACAACACAATAAAAATAGAACAATACAATGGAAATACAACAAATTGTATTTTAATCAAAAGATTTAAAATAAAAGATTAAATTAAAAGATTAAAATAAAATAAAATGGATTAAGAGAATGCTAAACTAAAAAGGTATGTATTAAGATTTATTTTAAAGGTGTTTACAGATTGTGATGCCCTCAGCTTCTCAGGCAAGCTGTTCCAAAGGCGAGATCCATAGATACTAAATGCCGCCTCCCCATAGGTCTTTGCCCTGACCCGGGGAACAACTAAAAGGCCAGTGCCAGAGGACCTGAGTGATCTAGAGGGAGCATACATTGAAAGCATGTCTGACAAGTATTCAGGCGCTAGTCCATTGAGTGATTTGAACACCAACAAGAGGATCTTAAAATCTTAAAATCTAAAACTGACAGGCAACCAATGAAGGGACTTTAGGACAGGTGAGATGTGTGCGCTCCTTCTGGTCTTGGTCAGCACACGTGCTGCTGTATTAATTTGTGTTCACATCACCTGAGGTCTTTATCAGAGTGTTCCTGCATTTCTGCACGCAGCGAAATTCTGCATTTGTTCCGCAAATTCTGCAACTTCGACAGAGTTCATTTGAGTCCAGTATGATTTTGCCATTTTACCGCAAAAATATATATGTTTTCACATTAATCACCAGAAACAGCGCACCAGTGAGATTTGGGTGATTATCTATAATAAACCCTCCTGTTTAGAGCAAGAGGCAAAGATGCAATCATATAAATGTGCTAACATCAAAGGGAAAGCCTAAAAATCTGCAAGAAAAAGGAAAGTGGGGTATTTATTTATTTATTTATATAGAGACATTGATGTGCAATCTTAAAAGTTGGGTTTTCACCAGGTGAAAATTGTGGAACCGGTAAGTGCTTATAGTTTAGTACTGTGCAGAGATAATGGTAAACATCTGCATTAAATGAAATCACTTACATATGAGAGAAGTGTTACCATCTGTTGGTGATGGCAATACATCAGGTCATGACAGCATTTCATCATAAACACACTTGAAATTAACAGCAAAAATGAATGAATGAATGAAAAATAAAATCTAAGATTTAGAAAGGGTGCAGTTTTGTCAAAAGTGTATTCTTTGTGTAAAATAAAGCCAGTCATTCTCTCCATCCCAGCATTTCACTGCCAGAGAGCTGTGCGCTCCAGTGTGAGGTAGAACAAAAGGTCAAATTAATTAAGAGACTGTTTCCTCCTCCAACCCAAATCCCTTCCTCTGTCCTCTGCCCTGCAAACCTTTTTAACAAAGGTTCATGGGACTGCCAGAGATTACCTTGAGCAGCTTTGATACCTCGGGTATTTGGGGGTCACATCTCCTGTGCTCCCACCCCTTCTTAACTTTCCGGCACGGTGTAATTGAAGCAAGAAATCTGATTTGAAGCGGTTGCTGTTAAATAAAAGGTAGGGTGCAGGCTGGCTGTGATCGTGTGACAGAACTGCACAAATAGGGCACTACAGAAAGGTCTTGCAGTTGATATGTTAAAAAAAGATATGTGCAAAGTAAGTACATCCTCTTTCAACTCAAGTGTTTTTATATTTACATGACATAAATTACCCTCATCAAGTCCACGCCAAGTCCTTATAGTAGATAAATCTAATCACGTGACAAATAGCGTAAAACAGATTTTAGTTTGTTGTTATTCATTCAAGCCAACACAGAGAAGCCATGCGTGAAACAGTAGATGCACCCCATGATTCTGGAGCTTGTAGAACCCCCTTTAGCAGTGTTTTCTGTGTGAGTTTATCAGCATTGCTCTAGAGGAATTCTAGCCCACTTCTCCTTACAAAACTGTTTCAGCTCATTGATATTTGAGGGTATTAATTTATACATATAGCTCTCCTAAAGTCCCACTACAACATGTCAATAGGAAATTTGATGTAGCCATTCCCAAACCCTCATTCTTTTATTTTTCAGTTTCAGCCATTCAGTCATACATTTACTGGTGTGTGTAGGTTCATTATCTAGTTGTATGGTCCACTTTGAACCTAGCTTTAGCTGTCAAACAGATGGTCGCAGTTTTTCCCCTCAGGTATACTGGTGTAGAGAGGTGATTCACTCAGTGATTGTGGTCCTGTGGCTGCCAAACAGCCCCTAATCATCACCCCCTCTACAGCCGTGCTTGGCAGTTGGCATGAGATTCTTGCGGTTATATGCTTGAATGATTTGTTTTTCGCCATTCCAGATGTGGTGCATTACAGCCAAACAACCCTGGTTTGCCCTCCTCTATCCAGAGGGCAGTGTTCCAGAACATTTAGGCGTAATTGTGTAAGCCTATGTATATCCTGCAATGTTCATTTGGAGAGAAGACTTACTCTCTTGGCTAGCTTTCCATACCTTTCGGGTCTTGTCCTAATGGTGGAGTCATGAAGTGTAACATCTGTTGACAGAGGAATGTTGATCACGGGATCTAGCTTTCAGGTCAGGTCTGCAATTTCTCAGAACATTGTACAGAGGTGAATTTGCTGGGACAGCCACTCCCATATAGATTGGAAACTTGAATGTTCTACATTTGTGAATGATCTTTCTCACTGTGGAATGATTTATGTAGACTTTATATTGTTTGGAAATGTAATATAACCGTTCCCAGACTGATGAGTTGCAACAATTGCTTCTCATCATCGCAGATGTCTTTTGTCCTTGGCATGCTGTGTTAACACAAATCGGATTGGTCAAGACCGAACTGTCAAAGTTTCTGTTTTTATAAACAGATGGTAGCACTTCCTGATGATTGACTATTCATGTGTACTTCATTAGCAGCACCTGGTCCAAATAACCTTTTTAACTGATATGGAAGCAGTGAGGGTGTTATTTCTGATTATTTCTGATTGAACAAATAATGGCAAAATAAGATCGGTTATGTGTTCTTTGTCACATGTCGCAGGTCTGATTTATATACTTTGTGAGATCCCAGACCAAAACCAAAAACCTTTGCACAAACTTGTGTCCACGAAAAGAGGCAGAAATCCATGCAGAATTATTTAACATGAAGTTATAATGGCTACGGATAAACCATTTTTTCAGCTACGATTAAACAGCCATAGATACAAATATGTTCCTCTCTCCGGACTCCCATGTTACTTCTGGAGGCAGTAGCAAAGGGGCTATCAACATTAACACATTAACACAGAAACAATGACTGGAAATAGATAATAGTGCAATATATTGTAAATATGTGGACTTTTTAAGGAAGGAAGGAATGCATTCATTTTAAAACAAACTGTTCTGCCTGTTCATCGGTCGCTTGTTAATGCATGTAGAGCTAGAAGTAAGGTCGAGCTGTGATTTTTGAGGACTTCTTAATTAAGATAAATTACATGTTTATCATCCTTCCTTTATAGAGGCCCTGCAATTTTTGGCCATCTTCAAAGGAAGTTTTCAAGCAAACAGTTTGCAGTAGATTTATACCTTGGAGAGAGTAATTAAAAACTGCCTTGATTATTACGGTCTAAAAGCATGTGTGCAAACGACAGGAACAGATTCCTTTCCTATCACACGAGCTGCACCGAAGCACGTTCCTGACAATGCTGGTTGGAAGGGCAATAAAACAGTGAATTGAACTGAACTCAGCTGAAGGATGAGTATCGGTGGCCTTGCATGAAGGGCACGCAGATTAGATTTTGTAGATCTCTTATCTTGGCGTCTGTACGCCCATCTGTTCTGGCCTTTAGCATTCTTTGTGACATTACAGCGTACAGATAACCATATGAAAGTACAGATAACCATATGAAAGTACAGATAACTACAAGAAAGTACAGATAACCATATGAATGTACAGATAACCATATGAAAGTACAGATAACCATATGAATGTACAGATAACCATGTGAAAAGACACTGCCTGCTTTTATCTTGCGATATGAGGCGGGATGATGTGAATGGCGGTTATTGAATGAAATCGTGTCGCACGCCATCGCCCTGTTTGTGAGCGCCACAAGGGGGGTGGGAATTAAAACAATGTTTCCCCATGAGGGGGTGCTGTACATCAGATATGATGAGCTCATAGATTTTATAGTCTGCATCCATGATATACTAATGTAATGCATCTAATAGCTCCTTTCATCTTATGATTGGAAACCCGTTTACAAATACCAGGTTTTTTGTATTTCTGAAAATATATATAATTTTATAATGCTCTCTAAAAAAGGAGAAGTGCCTTAAATTAGAGGCAATATGACTTAATCTCTTAAAGTCTCTGAAACAGGTGGGACTGACCCATTCTATCCCTAACATCGGCTTCTCCAAAACCAAACACACAGCGGCTTCTCCAAAACCAAACACATAGCGGCTTCTCCAAGACCAAACACATAGCGGCTTCTCCAAGACCAAACACATAGCGGCTTCTCCAAGACCAAACACATAGCGGCTTCTCCAAGACCAAACACATAGCGGCTTCTCCAAAACCAAACACATAGCGGCTTCTCCAAAACCAAACACACAGCGGCTTCTCCAAAACCAAACACATAGCGGCTTCTCCAAAACCAAACATGTAGTGATTTCTCTAAAACCAAACACATAGCGACTTCTCCAAAACCAAACACATAGAGGCTCCTCCAAAACCAAACACATAGAGGCTCCTCCAAAACCAAACACATAGCAGGTTTTCAAAAACCAAACACATATCAGCTTCTCCAAAACCAGACATACAGCGTCTTCTCTAAAACCAAACATACAGCAGCTTCACCAAAACCAAACACACATCAGCTTTTTCAAAACCAAACACATGTAGGCTTCTCTAAAACCAAACACATACCGGCTTTTCCAAAACTGAACATTTAGTGGCTTCTCCAAAACCAAACATATAGCGGATTTTCCAAAACAAAACATACAGCAGCTTCTCTAAAACCAAACATGTAGCGGTGCTCTTTGAAAGTGGTTTTACTTGTCTCTCTGCCCTGGGGTGAGAGCAGACGTGTCATTTCTGTCTCTGGCCGTGTTTGCTCTGTCTGTTAGGAGGAGGTTTGTGTGTGCATGGCTAAATCTTTATGAGGTCCTGTTTATTCTGCCTGGGCTACGGAGTCTTCTCGCCCTGCCGATCTGTCCAGTGGGAATACTTTATTGAGGGAAAATGAGATAATGTGGGCTACCCACAAAGTGTGGCATTATGGTCTTTCTGTTTTCTCTGTGAGTCAGTGTGGAGATAGATGCATTTTAATATTACAGTACTATTATACAATAACTGCAATGCAAAGAATCATTCACACCTTTATGGTCAAAGCCCGATAAAGCATTCTTCTGGATGAGAATGATTGTTGCTTTGGCGTGTAGTAGTGAAATGACTATCACTCTTAACTATCATCAAGAGTTATAATAAATTGGTGGAGCAGCATTGAGCTGTCAATCACCAAATCATTTGTACCAACAAAAGGGATTTTGCTATCCACAGCCAATCACAATGATTTGTTCAGGTCAGTGAATATTTATATTGAGTAGCAGGTACTGTCCATGGTCTGCAACTGCAGTAACAGCAAAGTTTAACATTGGTGTGACCAGTCTTACCTTATTCATACCACAAAAACTGAGGACATGATCATTGATTTCTCCCACCAGCGCTAAACTGACGGTCATCAAAGACTCTTTTGAGCATGGTGGAAAATTATAAATATCTTGACGTCATCTTTGATAATAGATTGTGTTTTGAGGCAAATGTGGACTATATTGCAAAAAAAAAAAAAAAAAGTTCAACACCTGCGAAAAATTCAGTCTTTTAAGGTCTATCCTGTTATGATGTCACTTTTTTGCAGAACTTTTATTGAAACATTTTTTTGAAACTTTTTGCACGGTCCTTGGTTTGGTTACTTAAATTTGACAAACAGAAACAGGCTTGGTTGTATTGCCAAAGTGGAAAGCAAGGTTACAGGGCTGAGCCAAGCCCAGCTCTTAGACCTGTGTTACAGACAGATCCTCAGGAAGGCTAATTCCATTGTTTATTGTCCTGACCACCCACTATGGGTGGAGTAATTGTTCTCCTGCCCTCTGGCTTCTGATTCAGGGTACCTGACATGAAGACAAAGAGGAGCAAAGAGTCCTATAGCTAAGTCAAATGGCATTAACTAGGATTGTATCATTGTGTCTGTGACACTTGTTTTATATGTCTTAGGCACATTTGTTCTTATCCTGTATTGTCCCTGGATTGTTTTGTCTTATTTGTTGTGTGAATCATTGGTGCTGTGTTTGTACCTGGCTGCAAACCAATAAAGATGATTGATTGATTGATGAAACTGTTGTTTTTCATGCCCAGAATTTCATATCTCTAACTGAACTCCCTTACAGCTGCATTCAGCCACTGTGTGCTTCCTGTCTGAATGGGCTGAAAAGATGCTTTGGTTCTTAAACAGTCCATTTGATTTGATGTGGAGTCACAAAATGAATGCCTTTCAAATTTTTTAGAAAAGAGAAAAAATCGAGCACAGTATCTTACTTTTGTAGCAAAGCAGCAAAATTCATGTCAGGGTAGGACAATTTAAGCTCAAAACGATTTAAGTACACTTCAAATTCAATCAAATAATTTTTCTTTGACTTGCCAGATCAAATACGAAACATTAAGGTCATTAATGTGGTATGGTGTTTGTGGGGTTGGTTGTACTTTCACTCAAAACACATTTGTAACTGCTTTAAAAACAAATGTGATGCCTAGACAAAGAAAGGAAATTAGCAGCATTACATGTATTTGTCCTTTTGTGTGCAGTGTAATGTATTGCAGCAACTTCAAAACAGAGGACTTAAATCAGTGAGGTGAAGTGTGAGAGAAAACCACATCCAAACAGTTTGTAGAAAACTGGGCAAAGTGAGACACAACAGGAATAGACTGTTGGAATTCAGAAAGGACACAGAGTAGAGAGTGTAGCACAGGGTATAGGCTACTCTTTGTTTGGTGTTTGAAAAACCTGAAAACAATGGACAGTGATATCACCAGCAGTCTCCAAAGGGCAGGGGTTAAAATATCACAAGACACTGTCTGCAGACGACTTACACAATCATCTGCAGAGGGCAGAATTACTGAGGCTACACAGCAAAATTCAGACCTCTCATTAGCACCAACCAAGGCCCGATTAGAATGTGCCAAAAAATAAAGAGAAGAGTTCAAGAACAAAGTTATATGGAAAGATGAGACTAAAATACATCTTCACCAAAATGATGGAAAGCTGAAAGTGTGGAGAAAGGAAGGAGCAGCCCATGAGCCAAAGCACTCCTCCTCATTTGTCAAATATGCAGGATGTAGTGTCATGGCTTGGGCAGGTATGGCTGCTTCTGGTACAGGATCATTCATCTTTATCGATGATGCAACGGTGGATGACAGAGGTAGGATAAATTCAGAAGTGGACAGACAGATTTTGTCTGGCTGTGTCCAAAAAGATTCCTAGAACCTCATTGGCCGGTGCTTCATCATGCAGCAAGACAATGGGCCTCATTCTCAAAACTTTTCTTAAATTCTTCTAACTTTTGTTCTTAATAAAAGTTCCTACAAAAAGCCAATGTGGGATTCATGAAACATGTGCAGACCTTCAATTGTGCCAGTCTGCCAATTGACCATAAATTGAATGCGTGTCTCGGTTCCTGTTGATTTGCATAAGCAAACACACTAGCTATCCCGTAAGAAGTATGCCACCTGCAGCGTCGTGTGCAAACAGGGTGGCGTGCAAACATCAGCCATTCATTTCACTCCACAGACATATCTACACCTCATATGCATGGTCCCTAAAGATTGCACTCTTTCCCCAAGGCACAATTAGCCAAATAATCCAAAAGCAACAGACGCCAGCGTTGGGTTGTGCTGCGTGTTTGTGGGTGTTTATATAATTATCAATCATTAATCACTTTTATCAATAAAATAAATTAATTACTCACATTCCCAACAAGGTTATTATCGTAAAATTAAACTAAGAGGAAAAGAGGGGAAAAAAGCATTATCGTAATCTGAAATAAAAATAAAAACAGGACTTTTTGAAAAACGAAACTAAAGCTACAAACCTTGCGGTGATTCTGATGGAGTCTTCTCTTTATTTCAGGCATTCCTACATCTATGCCTATATCCCTGATAGTGCTCTTGATCTGCTCGTGAGCTGAAAGGAGCTTTTTCTTCACAATTGAATGTATTCTTTGATCATCCAATACAGTTGTCCAATACACCAGGGTGTTATTGCTTCTTAACAATGTACCAAACAGTTTATTTTGGCACACCCAATATTTTGGCTATGTCCCAGATGGATTAATTCTGATTTTCCAGCCTCATGATGGCCTGCTTTACTTGTGCTGATACTTCCTTGGTCCTCATGTTGTGAGACAGCAGCGACTGACTCCAAATGCAAATGCCACAGCTAGAATTAAATATTTTGTTAGCTTTCTTGTACATGAAATACTCATGCAACACACAATTGGTCAAGAAACAGCTGATAAGTAAATTGTCCAATTACTTTTGGCCCCCTAATGTATATAAAGGGCTGCAACTCCATGGTTCACCTGATATGGATGTGCTGTAAATACCCTCAAATTAAAGCGGACAGTCGGCCCTTCAACCTCATGTTAATTTTCATTTCAAATTCAATGTGCTGGACTACAAAGACAAAACAACAAAAATTGTGTCACTCTCCACTTGCAGACTATAGTGTACATGCATGCATATGCACACACATACACCCGTATTTGAATACACACACATGCATGCATGCATGCACGGTCACACATGCACACACACACCCACACACACACTCATACTCAAACTTACACTCACACTCACGCACACGCACACGCACACTCTCAAACACACACACACACACACACACACACTCACACACTCACTCTCAAACACACACACACACTCATACTCAAACTCACACACTCACGCACACACACACACACACACACACACACAGGGGACTTTCTAAAGTATTATACAGTCCTTTGATTCAAAAAGTGTTTGGATTCTTTCTATGAGTTGAACTATAATAATTAAAACTCCAATATGTTAGAGTTTGAGAAAAAGTGTGGGTGTGGGTTAGGAAGGTGAAGATTGCCTACGCTCCCAAAATCTGTCCCTTTCATCCCCCCACCAGCCTTCTGTCCGTCCCGCTGAGTTGTGTAGATCACTGAGCCCAGCGTGGGTCCCAGGCTCAACAGCCGCCAATATATCCGTCATAATCGCCTGGACCTCGCAGAGCGCCATCTTGGCTGAGAGAGATTAGAGTGCTTCTGGGCACTGGGACAGGGGAGAGATGACCACGCCCACCTTTATGACCACGCCCACTTTTCTGGGAAGGTGATTCCATTTTACTTTTCCAAAGGTTTCTGCTTGAGTCCTGGATTGAATTAGCAACAACTCAATTCAATTAATTATACTTATTTTTGGTCATATATGCAAGTGTTTTGGTATTTAGTATGTGGGCTACAGACCCGGCCTCGTTGCTGGATGTGGGCTACAGACCTGGCCTCGGTGCTGGATGTGGGCTACAGACCCGGCCTCGGTGCTGGATGTGGGCTACAGACCCAGCCTCAGTGCTGGATGTGGGCTACAGACCCGGCCCTGTGTGGGGTGTCGTCTCAGTCTCGCTGGCAGGGGAGTATCACAGGGATCGCCCAGGGCTGCAGGACTGAACCTCCCACCATCGTCTTTACAGAACTGCATGAAAATCAATAAAACGTTGAGAATTTTGATTCGTACGGCATCCGCCGTGTGCAGAAGAACTGCTGTGCTTTCCATGATCAGCACGATAGCACAGGCCTCCTTTCAGTGATCTTATTTTTTACCCCCAGTGATTTACAGTCCTCACATGTACCCTTACACACACACACACACACACACATATTCACTCACACAGACACACACTCACACACACACACTCTCTCATACACACACACACAAACACACACGCACATACACACACACAGACACACACACTCACATACACCCACACACACACTCTCTCATACTCTCACTCTCACACACACACACACACACACACATACACACACACTGACACACACACACACACAAACACACACGCACACGCACACACACACACTGACACACACACACACGTATACACATATCATGTACAGTTTGTGTATGACAGTAAAAAGCGCTTTAAGAGCAGCAGATTTCCCCTGGTGGGAGGATAAGAGGAGCACATTAGCACAAGTGTAGGCACATCCTCCGAGCTCCTGATTTCTCTTCCGCTATCTCATCCCCCTCTCTTCCGCCGGGCGAGGCAGACGCAGGCCCGGTGTATCGCCCAATCAGGAGCGCATACAGCCTCCCAGCACATTTCTTCATTATTTCTTTCAGGGAAGATTGAAGAGATTATGTGGGAGGTTCTTTATATTTACAGCGCGGCACCCTTTCAGCCGTGCCTTTTTCTCCCTCTCTTTTTTCCGCCGCTGCGAGAGCTTCCCAGATGACAGAATGAGCGGCGTGATGCATCACCGGTGTCACCCCGGAGGGATGATTTTTCTCTCTCTCCTTTTCTCTCTCTCCTTTTCAGAGCAACGTCTCCCTCATTGAGAGATCCGAACTGAGGGGAGAGCTGAAAAAGACTTAGAGTCTGAATAACTGAACAAGTGGGACATGCTTTCCGTATACGCACACCGCAAAATATTCAGTGTAAAATCAGTGCTGATAGACTACTTTCAACTCTGACAGAGTAAATATTTTGGGTATTAGTTGGAGATGACTTTACACTTGAAGAGTAGATTTAACACGAGTAATTTTGCTGTAGATCATGCAGGAATGCAAGCTATGAGCATATGGTTTTGTGCATGGCTATTCTGTCATAATTTCTAAAATGAATCGAGAATCATGCTCTGACCGAATCAGCTGATGGCTCGGCTGAGTAGTGATGTTCTTTTTTCATAGTCCATTCACATAACAGGGCGATCGATTTAAATGGGGTGGTCTATTTAAAATGGTCCACACACTGACTGGACTCATTCGCATCGCCCTACTAAGTTAGCAATAACAATATAATGACAATAACAGGGATCAGGTATACTTGCAATCACTATATAAATGGGATTTTTTTTGTATTTGCACTGTAAGCATTGCAAATTCTATTTCATGCCATTAAATCAACGTTAAAAAATCAGTTTGTGTACTACTATGAACAGCATCAGACCGTGTCTTTCGTTTGTTTCGTTCGATTCGCTCATATACTGAAAGAAGTCAGTCATGCAACTTGAAAGGAAACTCATACAAAATGTACTGGATGAGTCAAAAACTGGAAAGGTACGTGAGTTGCACATGCAATGTAAGACTCGGTTGGTTACTGAAACTCAAGAGGTACGACTTGTACGAGATGTGCTCAAGTACTGACTCAATTGGTACTAAAACTAAACAAGTACAAAAACTGGAAAGGTGCTGCACAAGAGGAAGGACTTGCACACATACCAGGTGTTTCTACGTACTTCTAACGCCTCTGTGAGCAGCAGGATATATGTCATACGTTTACCGAAAACATGTATTTAGGTTTTTGGAAAACTAATGTTACAGGGAGCTTCATAATGATATTGATGACAAAGTCAATGATAATTTCACTTTTTTAAACAGTGCAGGGTGGGCATATTCCCCACATTTGGTAAATATAAAGAAATTAACATATGGGCTATTTCTCTACAAAACCAAACCAAACCAAAGTGGCATGTAGCAGGCTATTATTTTGCTTTGAATAGCAAACAGCATTAACTATAGAATACAAAAAGATTGTAACAATTAAATTTGACTCATTTGCAATTTACAAATCACTCTTACACATCACACCTGCCTACCTCTCAAATCTTCTGCATCAGTCCCGTTACACTTACAACCTTAGATCAATACATTTTATCACCCTGGTCGTCCCAAAACCTCAACAATGTTTGGTCGAAATTCCTTCCGTTTCTCTGCTGCGCATGACTGAAACACTCTACAATCCATTCTCAAACTCCCCGATTGTAACACACCCTTATCCTCCTTTAAAAGACTTTTACAAAACACATTTACTGATAGCTGCACATGCTAATCCCCATCTCTTTGCTACTGTTGACTGCACTGTACCCTAATGCAATTTTCTGTCTTTTAATTTGTGTTTTATGTAAATGTACCGTTTTTAAGCAAGTTTAAGCCTTCTTGGCCATGTCAGTGTTGTATTTGAGAATTTGTTCTCAATCACTTTTACCTGGTTAAATAAAGGTTAAATAAATATATAAATAGATAAATAAACAAAATAGCAACCCTCTGCAAGCCTCTCTGCCCTTGGGGAAACTGGTTCGTATTCATAAGGCTATTAAAACTGCCACAGATGAAGCGTCTATCACCAAAAAGGAGTTGTTCTCCATATTGGGTCATTTTAATTTCACTCACTATGCAAATAATCCCTCAGGGGTGTTCCTTTATAGCTAAGCTTCTTGACGTCTCCAAAACTTCTAGTAATTTACATGACCATACTATTTTGGACCCAGGTTGCAAATCCGACCTGCAGCTTTGGTCGCTGCTATGTGAAAAATGGAATGGCATCTTTTACTTTTATAATGACCGTGTAGATATGTCCGCTACCCTTGTGTTTTCCACTGACACAGCATCTTCCACTGGTTTCAGGGGGTTTCATTATAATCTGGTTCACAGAAGTTTGGCCTAAAGAGCTGCTAACTCTACCTCACAATATTCAATGTGCAGCACTGCTTGAATTATACCCCATTGTCATCACCTATATCCTCTGGGAAAGCCAGTGGTCAAGAAAACAAATCATAGCTTCTTGCAGTAACCAGGCCACCGTTAATATCATCAATAATGGGCACTCATTGAATCCTTCATTAATAGGCTAGTTAGTCTCCTAAAATGGATTTGTGTCACAAATAATTTCATAGTCTGTGCTGTCCATATAACTGGCCTCGATAATTTGTAGAATTACTGACTGTCTGTCCTGATTCAGATTTCAGGAATTCAGAATCCAGTGTCCAGATGCTGCACATTCAAGCCTGTCTTCCCCAACATATGACCAAGCTGTGCTAGATTAAATGAGCCTCAGTCTCTCACTACATGAGATTAGGATTGGCTAAATCTACATTAACATGGTACCACATGGTCTTGTCATTCTTCATTTAGCTCCGCCTTTTCTGTAAGATGTCCTGTCAGTCAAACTGTCTGCAACTTCATAGTTTCGAGTCAAGAAAAATGCAACCTTCCTCCAACAAGGTACTTTTCTTAGGTATCCAATTTAATTTAAGATGCATGGATCCATCACACGAAAACCTACTTGGGAATCCATCTCTCCATATTCTCTTCAACAGCCTTGGGAAGGAAAATCCAGAAGACCACAAATTCTTACTTTTTATCAAGTTCTCTCTTAAGGCAGGGGTGTTTCAACCTCGATATAGACTCACTGAAGGAGGCTGTAATTTGAGTTTTTTTATGGTGTTCTTAGATGTCGGGAATATAGAACTCCCAAAAATATTTTGGATCCATCATGTGATATCACCACCTGAGATATATCCTTAAGTTTGCAATATTTTACTATTCACCTTAAGAACTAAAAATCTGATAAAAATGCAAAGAGGAACTTATATCATTATTATGCAATCTAGCACTGTTTTCTGTCCTCTCTCCTCTATGATCTGGCACCTGCGGTGGCAGCCCAACACAAGCCCCAACGAGGCTCTTCTTGTCACTGACAAAGGGAACGCCATAACACCATCCTGGTTTGCTGCCAACCTCCACCTCATTTGCCAATACCGTGGTCCGTCTCCAGAGCTATACATCGCCCACTCCTTCCGCGTTGGCACGGCAACAATGGCAGCAACAGTCGCTCCAGTGTCCACACTGAAAGCTCTCGGTCATTCACTTCTAACAAATGTTACATCCATCCATGTGTTGGCAAAATTAGTTCCACCCAAAAAGCAATGAGCAGTATGGAAGAATGGGTGCTTCTGTTTTTCCTTTTTCGCTCTATGACTAATAAATGTTTGCTATTTACTGGCAAAAACTGAGGATTCACTAATATACTGATACAGGTAGTAGTAAATGTCCCTCAAATTGGTTTATACTTGGCTCTTGGGAAAATTCCAACATGCTTGTTAGTGCAGATACTAAATATGAATTCACTTGGTTGAACAGCCTTGGGCTTATGGTGAGACAACTTCTTCCTAGCAGTTAAACTAAAGGTCATGCGCACAGTGTTCATCTTTACACATAGTATTTTCCCCTGGTTTAGTTTAATCTCACTTCAAGCCTTGCAGGTGAAAGTTGAACATGCTTGTTGGTCTTTATCATTAATTCATGTACTGTTAGAATGACCTTAAGCTGATGAACGACTGGGTCCTTAGCTGAAGGTCATTACACAAGGTTCATCATGTAGGCTGAAGACCACCATGATAGCAATGAGATGGCATACAAGTAGAACTTTATTTGTCCCCAGAAGGGCAATTGGTTGTGCAGCAGTGAAAACAGTACCAAGGCAATTAAATACAACATATAATAAAAAGTAAAAACATAGAATACAAGTAAAAACATAGAATACAGTAAAAACATAAAAATACATAATGTTACACTTGTTTTTGAGCATTTTTTCTGATTCCCTTTCTGCCTTATCCATGCATGTTTGCGATAATACAAATTCTAACTCTGACAACAGTGGTCCTGACTGAAATCGAGCATCATGTTAGTTCAGACAGGCGACAAGAGTCAAGCTTGGCTCTGGCTGAATCAGCTGATGACTCGGCTGAGTGGTGATGTTCTCCCGTCACAGTCTATTCACAGAGCAGGGCGGTCTAGAAATGAGTATGTGCTCATTTGGCTGCTTCCTCTTGCATGCATGCCTGCTGAACACAGCCAGTCAAAACCCCAGCCTCCATCCCAGCTCTATTCCCTCATGCATATATAAGAGTGCTGTTTGCTACTATACCTGTGCTGCATGTACCCCTCTGGTGGGTTTCTGCTGCTGCCCTCCCTGCCTTATCCATATATGCTTGTATGGATGGGCTGGGGGGCTTCTGGGACAAACATGGATTGCCACTGTATTGCCTTTCAAAAAAAAAAAAAAAAAAGATAGTGGTCCTCACTGAATTATAATTATATTAATTTCTGAAAATTCTCTGGCTTTTAAAGGGAACACCTGGCTTTTAAAGGGAATGGGAGATGACACTCTGATTGTTTTATTTTATGTTACGCCCAAAACACACCTATGATTAATTAAGAGACTAAGTACAACCCCTTTGAACCAGGTGCCTTACTTTGCGCTCAGATTATTCGCTTGCGCCATGCGCTTTAGACCGTGCGCTTAGATTGTTAAAATATAGCCCTTTGACACGGTTCCCCTTTCCACAGGTTTGTTTCTGGTTGTATTTAGGTAAATAAAACAGCACATGTGTGTGTTATTACAGTTTTGTTTACACACTTAAATTGGTGCTACATCCCTAGTGAGAAAAAACTTCATAATATTATCCACAAAACTAAAAGCATATGTCTTGCACAGATTCCAGTCTCATTTAACACTTTTCCCAAACACTTCACAGAATTCTCAACTTTTTAAGCACACTTTTCATAAAGTAAATCTCTTGTGTTCCTATGGAAAATGACCATTCATCTATTATCTACACCCACTTATCCTGGACAGGGTCACAGTGGGTGCTGGTGCCTATCCCAGCATGCATTAGGTGAGAGGCAGGAATACATCCTGGACAGGCCAATCTACCACAAGTCACACACACCATTCACTCACACACTGTATGGACAATTTATAGTCTCAAATTAGCCTACCTGCATGTCTGTGTGAGTGTGGGAGGAAACAGAGTACCCAGAAGACTATAGTTCACATCCGCAATAGCTGATTATGGTCAGCATCAATAATTAGACTATATAGAAATGAAAATAGGTAAGTGGCCATGTTCTGTACTTCGCTGTTTTACTGTCTTGCAAAAAATGGTTTGTAAATCTTTTTTTTATCATTACTGACTTAACCTGTCAAAATTTTACGAAGTTGAGGGATAGCCATGTTCTGGTGGTCAGGGAAAACTTTTAGCTGCAGAACAAGAGATGACCATTGTAAACACGATGGCCAAAAATGAAATTCGACTGAGAGAAATCCATAGGCGGATCAAAGACGATATCGACATATTCAACAATATCAATGCTGTCGGTCTAACCACAATTGACTGAGTTATGCAGCATCACCAGGCTACAATGAAAAAACTGTGTAATGAGGGGTTTACTGTACTTTAAGACTGCACAACTAACAATATATGACTTGTTCTCAGAGAATAGTGGAGCTGGAAGCTAATGCTACACCTTGTGTCTCCATTTACGTTGATGAATCAGCTTTAGCTTGCCCAAAGTCTGAAGATGTGGAAGGAACATCATTGGAAAAAGGGCCACAATTAATGTGCTGGGATAGCAAGGAGGAAATGTAGCTATGTGTGCCGCGGTCTCACGAGATCCCCATCATGGGGCATTACAACACCGAATGCGTTATGATTTTACTGGAGGCCATGTATGACGGACTTGTACCCCCTCTAGACAGAGACCTGGTGGGTCCAGACCTGCCGGTCTTTGGGGTGGTCTGGGCCAGCGTTGCTTTGCACCTCTCTGCTCCTGTAAGAGAGTGGATTATAGCACACCAGCGCTTCACACTGGAGCTCTTCCCACCCCACTCTAAATCCCACAGAAGGTTTCTTCTCACAGTGGAGCTCTTCCCACCCCACTCTAAATCCTCCAGAAGATTTCTTCTCACAGTGGAGCTCTTCTCACCCCACTCTAAATCCGACAGAAGATTTCTTCTCACAGTGGAGCTCTTACCACCCCACTCTAAATCCCACAGAAGGTTTCTTCTCACAGTGGAGCTCTTCCCACCCCACTCTAAATCCCACAGAAGGTTTCTTCTCACAGTGGAGATGGAAGGCTTATGATCACCACCCCCACGAGCCGCACAGATGAATGGGAGCCATTCAAACCGAAAATCAGAGCAGAAGACTGCCAAGGATGGATCTGACACGCAAGGAGATTTTTCCCACGCTGCATTGCAGAAGAAAACATTCAATGTGATGTCGATGTAAACAAGCAGCCTGACAGAGGGAAAAAGGATGAGAACTCATTTGAGAACAGAATTGATTTCCTACAATGAGCAGTTACTTGAAGTCTATACTTTTTAAATTTTATACATTGAGTTTTTTTTATTGTGTGTTATTGGTTCGTTATATATAACATATTGTTATGTTTATTTAACTGCAAATCCTATATATATTTACTGAATATATTCACAGCATAAATCCTGCTGGTTATTTATGATGAACTGCTGTGACAGAATAAATTGCTTTTTGAATGTATTTTTATTGAATGCAAAATCATCTCTGCATGACACTCAACTGTTACTTACAGTAAAGTGAAAATAATTGCATCTCTTAGTGTGAGTTACAAATGAGTCCATATTACAGTACTGCAAAGTGCACGTGCTCAGGCGATATTGCCACTTATAGCTAGTTTTTCTTTGTGAGTGTGATAAATAGAACTTTTCATTTGGTGATGAATGGTTCTGTTTTGATGCACTTATTTGATTTTGTGTCATGCGTTTGATATTTTCGGAGCGATAGAGCATTTTCCATGTTAAATGTTTCATTTTGCAAAGAGTGATTCTGTTCAGAGGGTTGTGTTAACTGTTTAGTGGCTTCTGTTTCAAAAAATAATGTAACTGTTGCCTCCACACATTTGGAAATGAGAACGGGTAAGTAAAAATGGCAGTAACTCTCTCTACTCTTGTTATTCACTGTAACATATCAATGCATTCCTCAGTGACTACTGTACTGCTGAATACCTAATGTTCACTGTGGACTACGGTATCAATGTTTCATGCATGCCACTGGAAATAAGAAGTTATGCTCATGTTGTCAAAACTGTATTCATGTATTTATGCTTATGCAAGCTGGTGGTGGTATGGACGACAGCCATTCACTCCAGAGCAAGAAACCACTCCTGCCTGGATCCCGTGAGGGTGAAAGGCGAAGACGTTTTATATCATTTCTGTACGACAATTTCTGAAGACAAAATGAAGACTGGAATATTCCGGAATTCCTGTATCTCCATGTGTCCAACTCTTCTGTCCAGCATAGGGGTGTGCCGCGGTGTGTGACACCATGCAAAGGCTTATTGGAGGAGTGGTTTGTGCCGCTGCTTGTGGGAAAGGACTTTGAGATGTACCCTTTGCAGTCATTTTGAAGTTATTTTACTTCACTATATGCTGAAGACTGCTGAAGTTATTTTTCAATAAATATTTGAACTGGATGAGAGCCCTATTCCACAGGAGTACATTTTTATTGATGAGGCTGGGTTTACAGTTTTTTCTCAATCACGTATACACTAAAACTGATTTCATGCACAACACATCCCCAACCATTACATCAGCTACCAAAACAGACTTGTTTCCCAAAACTGTAAACACTACTCACCTGTTTTTACACATGTTGCAGAATTGTTTAACCTTCTTAGCAAAACACTACTCACAAATCTCTTCAAAAAGCATATGTGCTAATTTAGGCAGCAATCAATATAATAACTCATCATCACTACCTGAACTGAATAAACACATGATTCTCAAGGTGCAAACACTAAGAAGCAAAATTTGTCAACACACCAATCAGAACATCAGGATAAATAAAACGTTTTTCAGTTGAGTTCACATGCTTTGGAACAATGCCTTCAAACAATTCAGAACGAGAGGAAGAGAAAGAGTAGCAGCTTGGAGGAGGTGGAAGAGGAAGAAGAAGGGGAAGGAGGATATTTTGTATCTGATGTACTACTATAGTTGACAATGTCATGGTTCATAGAATGAGGGAACCTGGGGAAAGAGTATTTGAGCAACACAGCAACTTCCGTAATCCAGACCTTCAGAGAAGAAAACAAGTAATTTATTCTACCCAACTGTAACATTGGAGTGCTGTGCTCTGCTCTCTCACCTGTTTGCTCTGCTGTTACACTGTGTGAAGCCAAGTGAGGAAATGTATTATATTACTGTTCCGTGTCACATGAACTTGGGAGTTGTATTATATATTTTGTAAAAATCTATGTCTGTAGCCTGACAGTACTTGTTCTATTTTTGCAGAACTAAGAGGTGACGGGTTCATGCAAGCAGACGAGGGCTTTTTTCAGGAGAGCAAGAAACAGCAATTTTCAACACGGGCATAGCCAACAATTTTATTTGTTTGCAAGGAAAAAAGGCCAGAATAATTGAACATGAAGGTCAAATCAGAATTTAAACCATTGACTGCATCCTTCAAACACAATCAAATATGAACATAACAAGCATACAGGGTTCCTTTTGAGAGAAATTCAGAGAGTCAAGGCCAGGGCTTTGAATATGTGCAAATAAAGTGTTTTACTGATTTACTGTATTTATATACACTAATATACCTAACCATATCTATTTTGTAGAGAATATTACAGGGTGATGCCAGAGACACCTCACATGAGTGCATCTTCATTGATGAGGCAGGATTTAACCTCACCAAATGGAGGAGAAGAGAGCAGAACATAACATTATTCAGTTCAATTCAACTTTATTTGTATAGTACTTTTTACAGAGAACTATCACAAACATGCTTTACAAAGTAGCAAAGCAAGAAACAGAGCAAAAAGAGCAAACAGATCAAACACCAGACCTGAACCCCCAAATAGCAAGTACATAAGGTAAAAAAAACTCCCAGTGGAAAGAAAACCCTCAAACAGTGGCAAGAAAAAAACTCCCCAATGGGAAGAAATCTCGGGGAGCACCCGGCAATAAAGGGAGAGCCCATCCTCCACTGGCCAGCCTGGTTTAAAGTAATAACTCAGCAAATAAAATGGGTTGAACAGGTAACAGCTGATGCGAAAGCTAACAGGAATAATAGAAGACCAAATAGTTCAGTATAGTACAGTTTAGAGGAGCCAGGCTGTGTCAAGGCATGGGCAGGGGAGGAACAGGGCTGAAGCAGTCCATGACCACGGATCGAGGGAGAGGGTTGGAGTGCTCCCGTGGACTCAAGTTGAGGAAACTCAGGGTGAGGTAGGGGGTGGGGGCCCCGTGGAAAGAGAAACAAAGAGGACAAGGTTAAGGCCTACTTGACACTTGATGCTAAGCTGACTAGTGTGTCAGCTCCATAAGGCCAGTTTGACACTTGAGGCTAACCTAACTAGCGTGCTCGCTCCGTAGAAGCTAGCTTGACACTTAATGCTAAGCTACCTAGTGTGTCAGCTTCGTAAAAGCCAGCATGACACTTGAGGCTAAGCTAACTATCATGTCAACTCCATAAGGCCAGCTTGACACTTGAAGCTAACCTAACTAGCGTGTCCGCTCCGTAGAAGCTAGCTTAACACTTAATGCTAAGCTACCTAGTTTGTCAGCTCCGTAAAAGCCATCATGACACTTGAGGCTAAATTAACTAGTGTGTCAACTCCATAAGGCCAGCATGACACTTGAGGCTAAGCTAACTAGCGTGTGCCACTGCGGATGTCCCTGGCCAGCATGGAGGCGCTGTTGCACTGTGTGCTGCCATCAGCCATCCTGGGCTCCTCCACCGCCATGCAACCCTGGGCCCATACAACACAGCACAACTGCTGGCTTTCCTTGATAGTCTTCGGGATAATATATTTCAACAAGAGTTGAGAGAGCCAGGGCAGCCAGAACAGTCAAGCTACGTTGTTATTTGGGACAACATCAGTTTCCACCGCACAGCTGTGGTGCGCAACTGGCTCACTAACCATCCTAGATCCTCTAATCTGTTTCTTCAACCCTATTCCCCATTCCTAAACCCCACTGAGGAGTTCGCTGGCATGATGATGGAAGGTACAGTCTTGCCAGGGGTAGATAAGGCACACCAAGGGGCAGTGCTGCCTGGCCAGGGCTAACATAGCCTGTGATGTAAACCCAGCCCAGAGGCAGGATGCTGCGGTAGAATAAATGTGATTTTTTTTTTCCTCTTCATTTTTACAATTTGTAAGTGTAACACAGCTAAATTGCAGATTATTTCCACTACAAGTGATTGCCATTTCACACTTTGGTGTGTAAAGTTTGAATGAATACCTGCTGTATAGGTATGAGGCATAACTTCCAGTGTGAAACAAGGTAAAATATGACTCTGGACAAACGCTGTGGTAATATTAAGTGGGCTTTACTGCCATAGCAGCACCACCTCTGTCCAACTCTGATCACAACTCTGTTTGTTTTTATCCCCACATACAAGACAGTTTTAAAGAGTAGAAAAACTCTGATCAAGACAGTAGACACATGGACCGAGGCACAGTACAGAAACACTAAAAGTTTGTTTCTTATGCACAGACTGGGATAGCTCTACATAGGATTGAGAGTTGGACATTGCTACGGAAGTCAATAGACTATATCAAATTCTGTCTTGACACTGTGATCCCACTGGAGAATAAAAAGTTCCACAACAATAAACCTTATATTACAAAGAAGACTAAAAACCACATTAACTTGAAAAAGGAGGCCTTCAGGCACAAGGACTATGTACAGCTAAAAACTGTACAAAAAGAACTGGATCACAGGCTCAGGTAATAAACAGTACAAAAATAACTGGATCACAGGCTGAGGTAAGTAAGGATACATTATATGGAGGAATTTGAGAAATGCTTTCAAAACACAAATTAAAACTATGTGACTCCATGAAAAGAATGAAAACATTAAGACCGTAAAGGACCCCTGTGTGCCATAGATGAACTAATTAAGGCAAATGACCTGAACGTTTTATACAAGACATTTGTGATTTCACCCATGAGTGTAACATAGTGCTGAATTATTTAAGTATTAACATTTATGTATCTGGAGATAGACTGGGAATTGATTTGAAATCTGTCCTGGAAGTCTTAAACCATCTCAATGTTAGCATGACCTCAGGACCAGATGGTATTTCTGCTTTTTCTGTTAAAAAATACATGCAGAGGAATTGTCCTCAGTCTGGGGTTGTCTTTCAGAGATCTATAGATTCATGCTGTTGCAGAATTATAGAAAACGGAAGTAATTACACCTGTCTCTTAAGAAACCCTCCGCATTGAAGAATAATGATTTTAGACCAGTCGCCTTAACATCCGTTGTAGTGAAGTGTATGGAGAAGATAATTTTGAATGAGTTGTGGTTTAGTGTTGCCTCAAAGCTAGATCTCTATCAGTCAACACCATAGTGCACCAAGTAACTACAAAATCCTAGAGCCTATGCTAGACTGTTTACAGGCTTCAGTTCTGCTTTTAACACCATGCAACCTCATATCTTGGTGAATGTACTTCAAGAGATCAATGTCAAGCCATCTATCATTAAGTGGTACCACTCTTTCCTGACCAATCACATTCAACAGGTTAGAGTTAATAAGACCTTAGCTGATCCACTTACAAGAGGTACAGGGGCCTCTCAAGGATGTGTTAGTTCACCAATCCTATTCATCCTGTATAGCAATGAATGCATCAGCAGCACTCCCCATAACCACAATGACATGTTCTCTGATGACACAGCCATCTTGGGTATTTTACAAAAATAACTCAGATGTCACAACTTACAAAGAAGAGATCCACCAATTTGTCCAGTGGTACAACAGACGCCATCTTATCCTCAATGTTATAAAAGACCCCAGAAGTATCAGGGACCTTTTGCCAGTGCTCATTCACAACCTGGAGATAGCCCGAGTGACCTCATGCAAATACTTGGGCATTCATCTTGATAATGGATTGACTTTGAAGATCCAGGAAGACAGTGTCAACCAAAAAGCAATGTTGCTTTCTACACTGCCACAGTGGAACGGATCCTGTGCTATGACATTTCATTTGGTTTTGGCTACTGGAGTTTTGACTCTTTCTTTTCAGCTGAAGGCCCATATTACCTGTCGGATCCAGAGAAGCATGAAAATCTTGGGAGTCAGACGACATCCTGCCTTCCAGTTCATATGTGAGAAAACCATCCTCAAACAGGCCCAAATAATTATTTCAGATCCCAGCCATGTCTCACACAATGAATCCCAGCTCCTCCCCTGAGGGAGACGGTCCAGGAACCCCTTGAGGACATTTAGCCCATACCAACACTCCTTTGTCCTTTTGTCCATCAAAGCCCTGAATAGCAGATAGTCTACAAAATCCAAGATTGTGTTTTCATGTTTTATGTGTATGTGAATGTTTTTATTCTACTTATATGCATGTGCATGTATATGTATGTGTGTATGTATAGGTATGTGTGGATGTGTGTTCATGTGAGTATATGTATGTATATTTATGTTGTTGCGTTGTTGCGTACATGCTGTAGTTATAAATGTCCAAGACAAATTTCCCCAAGGGGACAAATAAACTTTTCAATCAATCAGTCAGTCCTACAAAAAAAAAAAAATAGTGCCTCCTCCATTTTACATCGCACTGACTCATCCTGTCTTCTTCACGAGTGGACCATTGAATTGTGGAGATCCCTTTTTAAAGGGAAGCTTGCCTTGGTGGGAGAGAAGAAAATTGAGGGAGCGAGGGAGTGTAATTTCTCCCTCCTCTTTCATAAATCTGAACTGATCGCCATTTCATGCGGGTGCCATATTTCATCCTGCCATTTTGGGGATTCCCTCCTTCAAGCAAGGGAAGGGAATGTCAGGTAGAAAGCATAAAATTTGGATCCAAAGGCAGCCCTTTATATCTCGCTAAATCTTTTCCTCTCATCCTCCTCACCCTTTGTCAGAAGCAATTCATTTGTATCATTCTGAAATGTGTATTTAACAAGCACTCAATAATTCAACACTACTTGCTTCTTAAATAAAGACAATGAGAAATGAGTTTTATGGTTCTCACAGACAAGGCGTGTTGGGGTCAGTTCTAACTCCCGATTTCATCATCCTGGCCTTGTTACTGCCGCCCCCTCTCACTCCTACATAATGAAGCAAAGAAAGAGTGGAAAGGAAATCAATCATCTTTAGGAACAGTCCACAACACACACACATGCACAAAACTCTACTAGAAAAACAAAAAGATTTGTCACTTCTATAGTGAAACATAACATCATCGGTTCCCAGGTGTAAATGAATGGTCAGTGCAGCTGAAGTCTTTAGTGAATATTCACACTCCGACAGAATGCTCATCTGAGCTTTGTGAGTAACATAAACACGAACTCTCTCTTTTATTGGAAATGAGTTGGTTGCGTCAATAAAGCATAATTTGGTTTCGTGGGCAGCGGTGGCCTTGGCCTGCCCCCTCGTTACTAGGCTACAAATGTCAAAATAAAGCCAAAACAGGGAGCTGAATAATGGGACCATCATGTATAACAAGATCAATAAGGCTAAAGGTTAATGCACACGTTTGATACAGCTTGTGCAGTCAATATTATATGGCATCAGTCGATGACAGCGTGCTATATTAAAGGAATGTCACCTGATTTTAAGGTACAAAGAGGCCTGCTCAGATAGAGCACAGAGTAAAATGCAATCTGTTGTTTATCCTTCCCTGATGGATTAGTTTATCTCAGGGCTTCTTAAGCTATTTGTGTATTTGTCAGCTTACCATGCACAATATGAAATATTTAATCTTTTTTCAATGGACCAGTTCTCAGGTATGCTGTGTAAGTGAGATAGACTAGTCATGAACACATATTCAAATGTAGTAAACATAGGGTGACAGTCTCACAGGTAAGTCAATTCAATACAGTTGTATTTGTTTAGCTGCTTTTACAGTGAAGCTGTTGCATTTATGCTTTGAAGTGAAAAAACTCTGGATCAGATCCACAAAGAAAACCAGCAAGGGAGGAAAAATAACTCCCCAGTGGGAAGAACACAGTAGTGAGGGAAAATAAATAAACAAATAAATAAACTGCCCAGTGGGAATAAATCTCAGGAGGACCTTTGGCAAAAACAGTTTCCGTTAAAAAACAATATAAATGCACTTGTGCTTAAACCTTATATAAATATAACTTTTTTTTTTTTTGTTTGCAGATCATTTCCAAAGTAAACATTCACCTTCACATGCATCAAGGTTATGTGTTTTTCTGAGGAAAGTAAGAAATGACCCTCAATGTGAGGAACAGGTCATAGAGATACAGGTTAAAATAATAGGGGGGGGGGGGGGATGCGCCAGGAATACCCTCCCCATGTTGATAGTGGGGGCACCCCTGCATCACGATTCACACTCGCTTTTTCATAAATATCTCCTTGACTGCTAATGCAGAGCCTCCTCCTGCCGTGATGGTCCTCTATTTATGGTGCATTATGATGGAGAAAAGCTATTTGTCCGCATTTACTGCAGCCTCACTGTGCAGTCACATCGGTATATTAGTTGCCACATTTTATTTGATTCAAGGGAAAATAGCCAGTGTCCTTGCAGCTCTGTTTATACAGCCAGAGCTTAGCACTATGCTAAATTTCAGTCTTGCTATAATAAATGCAAAACCTGTAAAAAAAAAAAAAAAAAAGATATTCTTTTCACAACTGAAAGTCTATACAAAATGTGGGTATTTATTCTGTCTGTCATTGGCATGAGGTATGATTTCATACTTAGTGGGCTTAGATGCTCAGATGTTACAGTGTATGCGATGCGCAGAAAGGCTAGCCCTTGATATTTATGCATAGCTTTTTTGTGCAGTAGTCGCTTTAATCATAGATGCTAGCGCTGAGTGGCTCTACAGCTGTGCTATGCTTCTGAGCCACGGAAGCTGCTTTTGATCTGCGCAGCTGATAAATAAATATGAATGAATCATATCTGAAAGACACTTTCCAGTATTTTCCCTCCTTCCCATCAAATGCATTCAGTCAGCTGGGTTTCTCTAGGGACAGGCCATATAAATGCTCACTTTGTGGACCTTTATGGAAAATAAACAAGTAAATAAATGCATAATTGTCAATTGTCAAAATCTTCTAACTGCATTACACTCAATGTCATGCATGTTATTAATAATGTATTGCTATTATTAGTAGTCACAGTAGTATTAGTGGTAGTAACAGAAGACTATGACGACGACGGTGAAGAAAAAGAAGAGCACCGAATATAATTTGTGTCAGTGGACATCCAGATGTCATGGAATATCAGGATCAGAGGTGGGTAACCCGGCTTCAAAGAGTAAAAAGAATGACCATGTATTTGTGCCACCAACATGCACTAAACCAGCTGATTACAATAATTCGTTCTCCTACCACGGTGAAGAGTTATGCTAATTAGAATCAGCTGGTTTAGTGCATGGTGGTGGAGCAAATACATGGTCAGTCTTTTTACTCTTTGAAGCTTGGTTACCCACCTCTGATCAGGATGTTCTTTCTGTAGTTTATAGTGGGCTTGGCCTGAAACATTCTCTGATACATCTAAAGCTGCACACATCTTCTGTTGGGTCCTTGAATATCAAGACCTTACAGATGATTCAAACCACACTGCAGTTTCTGTATGTTATTGTCCTACAGAACACTGTTTATCTATATCTGGCCACCTAATCATAACCCCTAAATCTGATTGGCTACACAAGCGCATTGCATGCCCACTTCAATTTCCCAGGTCATCTCTGCAAAAGAGAATTGAGATCTTAGTTAGCCTGCCTGCTTAAATAAAGAAAAATAATGAAGTCATTGGACAATAATTGCCAATAGAGCGTTCTTTAAAAAAGCAAGAAGACAAGCGACAAGCAACCAGCCGCTAGATACTCACATATCTATTAACATCTCCAGTGTTATGATGCAAATATAGATTAGTGTTATTTGACATGAAACACATGAAGTTTAGCATGTTTTCCTCATTACATGTGTAGAACCAACCAGGTATGCAAACAAAGTGGCAAAGCACAAGCTTCTAATGGTAGTAGAGGTCCAAATGATGCTCAATACATGACACATTTAATACACTTTACACAGAACAGGGCATAATAATATATAACAGAATATAATTTCCAAACTCAGAACAGTACAATACTAACAAACACAGCCTGCCATTGTGAGTTCACAGACGTTTGCAAGATATATAGGAAAGACAGTTATCACACACTGTGTGACTCCCCTGGGAGGGAGAAGGGGCAATTCCGGTTTTCACCACACTGTTTAATTGTCGAGAGAGAGAGAGAGAGAGAGTGAGAGAGGGGGGGGGGGGGGGGGGGGGGGGGGGGGGGGGGGGGAGACCTTTAACAGTTGATACTTTATTTTAAAAACAACAAAAAAACACACCCTTAAACTAATGGTAACTAATGATACCAGCTCCTTAACAAACTTAAGTGAGGTCTACAACAAGACCCTCCACTGTGAAAGAACTTGAGGCTTGCCTCACACACAGTTGACGATAAGGATAGGCAGTTCCAACAATGCTGAAAGGTAAATATTTTATTTACAAAGCAAAGACCACTATTTTATATGAAGAGAAAAGACACACAATCTGGCAAAATAAGGCAAAAAGGTATTTAAGGACAGTACTGATGTACTGTATGCCCAAAATGCTTGTATGAGAGGATTACGGTACCAGGAGAACTGTTAAGCAGATTCTCCCTGAATGTCTGTTTGGACTTCCCTTAAATGCCACCCTGAGGAAGCCTTCCACATCCCATAATTTCCTTAATTTTCCCAAAGAAGGTATGATGAGGAGCAAGGCTGTAACACCCCGTCTCACCACCAAGAGACCCCCCACCTTCCAGGAGGAGAGGAACTGCATAGTATACTCGCCTATGATCTTGTCATAGTAATAAGATGCTTTGGACAATGGTGCATTATCTTATGAATGTAACTTTAATTTATTTAGATACCTCTGTATGGAGGTCCACGGTGGTGCCCCACTGTGACCCAGACAATTATGCAAGCATACTTATCTGTATATAAATATAACTTTACTTTCCTCTCCATCCATACTTCATAACCTCCCTGTTCCCTGATCTCATAACAGATCAGTGTGCCAGTCTATGCATCACATATTATTCCCTGTCCACCACATTTATCATATCATCACCAGTAATTTTCACGAACATACACATAATGCATTATTTCACTACATAATGTGGGTATTGGCCGGTTCCCCTCTGACCCAGGAGTGCCTGTGGAAGCTTTTTACAACAGGAAAATAGACCATGTCCTGGCTGTCTGTTTATCGCATGTTATGTGCTGGATCTTCTCTTGTCCAGTCCAAGGGGTGTTAGTCGGGGTAAAAAAAGTTGCAAGACTGTCCCATGTCCTGAAGACCACTGTGGTCTGGTTATATTGTCTTTCCAGGTGCTGTATACAGCCTGTGGTATTTATGACTCTATGAAGCAATGGAATTATGAAAGGCCAGTATTAAGACAAAGGTCCAATGTGGTGGTTACACATGCACAAAACTGGACCCTGGCCCCCCCAAAAAATAAAGGCTGACAGAACTAGAACCCCAGCCTCCCACACATTTCCCTTAATTTCCCAAACAAGTCTCCTAATCTGTGGCTATCTGTAAAAATATGAGCAACCATATTCTTTTTTCAGCAGAAGGGGAACCCTCTACTCTTCCCTGGATCTAAATGTGCCACATGTACATTGGAGGCTATGGACTTGCCTCCACTATAGATCCCCAGACCTCTTTGGTAAGGGTTGTTTATAAAAACCCCTCCATCCACCGGCATACGTACATCAGTAAACATCACCTACCACATATCCTGCCTGATATCTTTCAGTTCTGTCAAGTGGCAGACCTTCACACAAACAAAATACATTGTTTTCTTGCCCACATCTTCAAAACTTAAAAAATCTTGTACAGCCAGAAATATTCAAACTATCCAACTGAAGAGTAAATAAATGCTGGTCAAGAAGCCCCAAGCCCACCCACCCATCGCAGCAGGTTACAGGTCGGCCCTCTCCAGCAGACATTCTGATGGTGCAGCAGTTTTTGTGCTGCCTGCATTCTCTGCAGAACAAAGAAAGAAAGCTGCAGCTCTGCTCTCCAGGTTAATCAGGCCCTGTCCACCTTCCTGGAGAGGCAGATACAGCACTGCTGCCGTCAGCCAGTGCTGTTCTGGTCAGAAAGAATCAATCAGGACCCTCTGCACTTCCTGAAACAATCCACATGGTGGGGCACAACCAGCTTATGTCACAAAGTAGCTGCCACCAAATTGTTCATCACCAGTTTTATTCCCATGATACAAATTAAAGGTGAAAAAAAACATCAAACAGAAGATGAACAGGAAAGCAGAAGAGGAGTAGCTTTGTGTAGTAAATCCATCAGAATCCACCCGTTAGCTAGATACCTTTATTGACCACAAAAATCTATCCCCACTGGTGACAAACTCCTCTGCATTAACATTCCTGATCCCCTTTGTCCAAACAAGAAACGTATCTAAATCCTCAGTTGGATGCATTGACCCATCATACATTTGGCACTGTGCAAACTGTGAAGTACCTGAATCATCAGAATAAAACTCCCTATCCCTAACTCCTAACCCAAAAACCCTTCACCACTGATTCCTCACAAATTTCCTCCAACCACTACCCTCTACCCTCTATAGTACTACTACCCTCACCCCCTTCCTCTCACTTACTCCCATAAGTTCCACAACAGCCAGCTCAGACACTCCGGGAATCGTATCCTCAGACCGCGCCAACCTGGTTTGAGATGCTGTTTCAACACCTAATAGCCATGCACCCTTGCTCTGTTCAGCCAGCTCTGTCCCCAGATCAGCCAAATCACAAACTACACTATATGACCAAAAGTATGTGGACACCCCTTCGTCTGGGGCTGTTGTTCATGGTTTGGGCTAGGCCCCATAGTTCCAGTGAAGGAAAATCTTAATGCTACAGCATACAATCACATTCTAGACAATTCTCTACTTCCCCAACAGTTTGGGGAAGGCCCTTTCCTGTTTCAGCGTGGCAATGCCCCCGGGCACACAGCAAGGTCCGTATAGAAATGTTTTGTTGAGAATGGTGTGGAAGAACTTGACTGGCCTACACAGAGCCCTGACTGCAAGCCCATCCAAAACCTTTGGGATCAATTGGAAAGCCAACCGCAAGCCAGGAGTAATCGTCCAATCAGTGCCTGGCCTCACGCATGCTCTTCTGGCTGATATAAGCAAATCCCTGCAGCAATGCTCCAACATCTAGTATGAAGCCTTCGCAGATGAGTGGAGGTTGTTATAGCAGCAAAGAGTGGACTAACTCCATATTAATGCCCCTAATTTTGGATGAGATGTTGGATGTCAGGTGTCCACATACTTTTGGCTATGTAGTGTGCTTGTGCTGCAGCCTGTACTGCCCCACCTTCCTGAGATAGCTCCTCAGTAGATTTATTTGGAATCTCTTTTGTTGCCTTATGTGGACATGCAAATTTTGTGTGTCCTGCACCAAAACGTCACTTCTAATTTAGAAACATGAATATTCAAGTTCTTCAATCTTAAAACACAGGGGAGTCACTTTAACAGTTGGCAAAATGACCAAAAGCAGACTAATTCCCTTTCCAACACCTCATTCTTAATGAATGGTGGAACATTAGAAATAGCATTTGTTGCTGGAGTGGAAAGTGATGTCACCTGCAAAAATTGTCATTTCACTACAACACCGCTTTGAATCGGGTGACTGATAACAGCTTCCTTTTTAAGAAAAATCAGCACCACTTTGCTCATTCTGAATGCTGAAAAAAAACTGTTAATTTCCTACCTCTTTTCCCACAGCAAACAACACCTCCTCCTCCACAGTGTCTATGTTCACTTGAAACCATGATGGGGTGATTGCATTTTCCCATCAGACTGCAATGCCACCCTGGCCTTTGAAAGGCCAGAACATCCCAACCTTCACTCCAGCCCTAACTTCTACAATACATTTTAATCAGTAGAAAACCAAACAATAACCAAATGTGAAGATGCTGAGAGGGAAAAGACCAAAGAACAATTAAAAAATGAAAGAAACCCAAAGTTGGGGAGATCCATCACCAAAACCCTCAGCCAGAGAGAGAGAGAGAGAGAGAGAGAGAGAGAGAGCATTCCACAAACAGAAATGTAAACAAAACGAAAAGTGTTACCTCAGGGGTTCCGGAAAAATAATAATAATAATAATAATAATAATAAAGTGAAAACAAAGTAAAAAAAAACAAAACATTTTTTGATGAGAATACTTGATGAAATGAGACTGTTAAGGAGCCTTATTTAATTTTGTTATGCTAAAAAAGGTCTTGAAACAGCTAAAATTACTGTGATCATTGAATGAAATAAGGTAATATGTCTGAAGTTTAGATGAAGCCAACATCTTAACATTTTCATTTCTTTTGTTTCTTTTTTTTGAGCTTGTGAATTTGGCTGGACGTACTAACAGAGGTATGTTTTGTATTCATGACAACCAGAGATGCACCTTTGGTTGTCTTAGATCTGTGTCTCAAAAACAATTTTTTAAATGGGTTCACAATGTTTAAGTTTCAGGCTCATCAACTAACATTTTCCTTGGCAGTAACAATGGTTCATAGCACTTGCCTCACAGCAAGATTATCCCAGGTCTGAATACGGCTGCGGCCTTTCTGTGTGGAGTTTGCTTGTTCTCGCCATGTTTGCGTGGGTTTCCTCCCACAGTCCAAAGACATGCAGGTAGGCTAATTGGAGACTCTAAATAACCCATAGGTATGAGTGTGTGTGAGTGAATGGCGTGTGTGTGCCCTGCGATAGATTGGCAGCCTTTTCAGGGTGTATTCCTGCCTCTCGCCCAATGCATGCTGGGATAGGCTCCAGCGCCCCCGTGACCCTGGCCAGGATAAATGGGTATAGATCATGGATGGATGGATGGTACCAGTGGTTGCTATGAATAATTGTCAATAGTTAGCCTTGCATTTATCATTTAATTATCATCGAGAGTTTAGGATACATAATTACATTGTCTGTTCAAATTCAAGAATTCTAAATTAACCCCCAGGGAAAGTTTTCAATGTACCAGGCATGAAGCAAGACCACTACAAGCTAAATTTACCACTGGAAACATGCATTCAAGCACTTTCTCTGGGTTTATATTTTCTAATATAACAACCCAGGATGCCTTCTAGTCACTTCTTATCCACCGTAGCGGATCCTAATTGCCATTAAGCCAGTTTGATCACCACTACCTTCACTGTCTAAAAGCCAATTGAAATGTCCTTGATGGGGATTTAGTCAAGGCATCTCTGTTGCCTGTTTTTGAAATGCAAAACCATGCGGCATTTTGCAGCGAAACAGTGGAAGATTCATGGGAGATTTCAAGGAGATCTAGAATGATTTGCATGAATGAAAAGGTGTTTTCGGCGCTTGCATGCTGTGCCCTAGAGGTCTACCATTTCTTCCAGCGCTCGCGGCTGAAAATATTTACGCGATTAGTCATCACAGAGGCGGAAGCAGGGGGGTCGTAAATTAGGAAGAGGCAGAATAGCAGAATACCCGTTAAACAGTTTCTCTGGCAAACTTTCCAACCCACACAGCTTTTTGCTCACATATTCTTTGCTCATATTTGAGCCTTACTTGGAGTTGGCAGTAGGTTTGTTGCAAGTGCAGTTATTACACATGTAATTACACTTTTTAAGGCTGCTTAAAAGGTAATGGGGGGGCTTTTAAAGAACTGATATGTGGGAGTGTCTGGGGAAAGCATGACTTGATGTGTGCTTGCAGTTGAAGAGCGAAGTGATCATATCTACTGGTTGTGAGGACGCACTGCTTGGTCCATGGAAATGATGCGATGTACATTTTAACTGAATAACTAACATTACTGCTGATTCACTCAACGTGTTGGCTGAAGAGTCCGGTTGTCAGTGATGGTCTCTGTCAGGCTCTCTGACAGAGGTCAGGTTGTAACTCTACCAGACTCTCGGGAAAGACTGAATCATGCCAAGAAGTGGTAATTTATGGTTAGATTAGTGCAGTACATGTTTTGCCATGTCCACAAATGCAACCGATTGACATGTTCCTGTTTCAATCACTGCCTGTTGCCATTGTTGCATCTTATTCGAAAAGAAAATCAATGTTAGTGATGGAAATCCAATATTTAGATTCACTGCCATGTCCTGCATGAAATAAACAACTTATTATGAATGTTATATTGATTTTAATGCTGCAGACAGCAAAGAGCAAATGAAAGCAGGGAAATGTGTTTGACCAGGTTTGGACTTCTATAATTATTCCTGTTTAACAGCAATGGCACACAAGGGCAGATTCAGCATTACAATGACAAAAAGAAAAACTTCACTGTGTTTCCTTGTGGTGTCCAGTTCAGAAAATAATAACCCAAAAAAATCTAAAAATAAAACAAAATCATCAACATTTTTCAGTGGCATCAGGTTAGCAAGTTTCCCAAGTTTATTTCTGTTGGCTCTTTCATTGCCAAATCTTGCTTCACCCCCAAACAAAGATGCATACTAGGCAAAGGAGCACACTATTAAAACCTTGGCCTGAATGGATAATGCAACCCAGGTGCACCTGTACCCAGGCCCCATGGTGTCCTGATTCCTTCTCCCGGATTGAGCCCTGCCACAGAAGCCCTGCTTGCATACATGGGGGTTTTCTGTCACTGTGTTCAAGACTGGTTAATAAAAATGAATGATGATTAAGATTGCGTGTTTGTCAGAAAATATTGGCTAAAGTCATGGAGTAGTCACAACTGAAAGTTTTTGAAAATCATGGATAACAAAAAAGGTCACAGAAATGTTTAAAAATAATTAATTTCATTAATTAATATATCATGTGCAGCAGTGGGAAATGATTGAAATAGCATCCACAACCGTAACAACAGTAGCCAGTGCTTGAAGTTTCAATAAAATCACTGGGCAGTTGCCTCTAGAAGAAATATGAGTAAAATGATTGGTGCGTGTAATCGCTTTAGTCCATCATTGACAGAAAGCACATGCTTTTTCTCCTTTAATTGCTGTTATAAACAGTATGCTCAAATTGCATTAGTGATACAATAAAACATGGTTACCATGTATCTGTTTTTTTATTTCTTTACTGTTTGTATGGGTACACGGTGAGGTCTGAGTCTTAGATGGAGTGCCTTTTGTCACTGACAATGTTACTGTAACGGGAGATAGAGCACCTAACAAACATCTTTGGATTGCAAAGATTGACAAGGCCAGGAATCTTGGTCCCAACGCATTCCAGAATCTGTTAACATTGTTCCTCCCAACATTTGGCAATATGGTTTAAAATGCTTAGGCCTATACAAATCAGGCTAAATTAAGGATGACAGTTACCATCCAAAGCTGCCAAAAAAATCACAGAAAGCACAATAAACGCGGGAAATCACGATAATGGCAAAACATAAGGAACTGCCAAAAAATGGCTAAAATCACAGAATCCCTGACACCCACTACTTCTGTTACAAGAACCCAGCCATAATGGTGATGAGTGCGCCCAGCAATATAAACACAGCTGTTTGTTTATGGGGTCTATACTCGTATAAGCTGCTGGATGCATTGCTTGCCCTTTAAATTTGACAGCAGAAATTGAAAATAGAATGAAGATGGTATTTGGGCACTAAATAACACAATGCAATGGCATAATGATCCATTTTAAATTTATACCGGAAAGCCTGTCAAGCATTTTGAAGACTAGCTTGCAGCTCAGTGGCAACACCCAGCACCTATTTGTAATATCAATGTGAAGGAAATAAGCGTGACGCTAGCCAGTATCGCACAGGGTAGGGAGTGTCGGGCCAGCAGGGTATGTCTGGCCTGGCTGTGCCTTGTACAGCAGCCCTCCAGCACAGCTTCTGAATGGCTCCTCCGCTGGCCAGAAATGGCCCGTATGCAATTCATAGACTGTGCGATGCACGAATCACTTTGCCCCACAAACGTGTAGATAAGAGAGATAAAAACTGAATGAAGACAAACGATGAATAAAATGGTGGTACGGGTAAAAGTGCTTGCTTTAGCTTGAAAACACTAGAACAAAAATGATCTTTGTGACTGATTTAAAAGAAGACCTTGGAAAGGCCCTGATCATATCTGACAAAGAGTGCCATAAAATTGGAGCTTTAGCCACAAATGCTTCGTCTGCTTGCGTTTTTAAATCTGTGATTGAGACTGTCAGGATGTACTGGAGGAGTCTAGTGGGTAGGCCTCTCTGCGGCAGTCAGGCCTTGTTTCTACAGGTTTGGTTGGGGAATTTTTGGAGAATGTTCAGATACCTCTGATCAATGCTGTGGTTGCTACATGCAGACTATGCCGTTGTGTGGGACCCTTGTGACAAATGGCGGTCCTCCACACTTCCGACTCCCCCCAACCCCCCCAGCCCCCCCCCCCCCCCCCCCACAGGTCCATGATTACAATAGCCAATCCCATCGCCCGCCTTCTGTGATTACCTTTGCTTAAGGCCCCCAAATGTTCAGGGGAAGCCCTGCTTCAGATCATAATGGTGGCTGTCCTCAGACTGAATTTCCAGAAATAAAATTAATTAAAATAAAATAGGCGCATGAAATAAGGACATGATCATTTCAGTAAATGTTTCATGTTTTCAGTAAAAAGCAGGGCAAGAGGGCCATCCTGCATTGGCATAAATGTGTGTATTCAACTGTCTGTTTGCCCTTGATAAAATTAATGAATAATAATCACACATAAAGCAAAAATATTTAATGCCTGCCTGCTTGGTGTGGTCAGCCTTCGAGGCTACTGGGCTTAAATTAGGCTATTTTTCCACTATTTCCATAACTCATTAGCATTTGCTTGAATTGAATCACAGTTCAATGCAAGGGCAGAGAGACAGGCTGTGGAATGTTTGAGTGAGATTTCCTCACAATAGAAAAAAAAAAAAATATTAGAATTCTTGCTCAAGGACAGGATCTTTGAAACTGTACCTTCAAGCAAGTCATCAGTAGCAATTGTGTAAGTGTAAAATACATTTTAAAAAGTAAATAGAAAATAAGAACAGACAACGCACAATTCATTATAGAAAAGGCACATACACCTCTAAACACTTGAGAACAAAACAACATTTCAGTCATAAGACCTTCAGTGATTCACTGAAGACAATAACATTTTAAAAACCTTTGTTTCATGGTTTTATAGAATGCGTGCAGAGAGGTTCACACAGCCCACTGAACATAACAGGAGGGTTCAGCACTGCCGGAAATGAACTGCCATGATTTCCATATACCACCACAACTTCAGGCCCTATGTATGGCTATCTTATTTTATTTTTATTTTTTACAGATAATGGAACTATGAGAATCTGTGGTTTTGCTGCTCAATGGGTGTGCACTAATACTCTAATACTCAAAAAATGTATCCTCCTTCCCTCCACTACCACCTCCACTCCTCCATGCCCTGGAAACCGATCTTTTTGATCTTTCCACCAGCAAAGGGTACATTGATGTGTGCTACCACGGAAGTCTTTTCACATTTCTAGGTGACATCATCATGTTTATGCCCACAGGGATTGAAAGACCATCCCTCAGTATCTGACAATCTAAATGTGAGAAATCAGAGATGGCAGAGAACTTGCATTTTCCCCAATTGTGCAAGATATTTAGCCAAATTTGTGTTCAGTGTTTTGGGTTCAGTAGCATGTACTGTAGCAGGGGTGTGTCTACGGGCGGGCTGGGGTGGGCATTGCGCACCCAGAGATAAGCCTTGCCCACTTAGAGGAATCTTCTGCCCATCCAGTGAAAACTCACCATTATAGATATTTTTTTTGAGCGTTCATAGTTTTCTGTAATTTTGTCACTGGTCATCAAAAAATGCACTGCTTTCCTATTGGCCATTTTAAAGGTGGGGGTGTGCTTAGTCAGTGCTGCTCCTTTACATTATCCCCAAACCAGGACACTTCTTCACATGCGGTACAGACACGGTTAAGTGAACTGCAAAACCTGTTTGTAGCTAGCTGCCCTCAGCAATCCAATTAAAACAGTCAATACCTTTGATCCTTGTTCATTCTTTTCTCTGGTTCTTATAAGTTATATTGGTAGTCTTGTATAGTTTCACAGTTGAGTTGGCATGTTTTGCAAGCTGCGTGTTTCTTTTAAGTTACCAGCTCACTTGGAGGCGATTGGTTTAGTGATTAGCTAGCTAGCTAGCCAGCATTTTTGTATAGCCGTTTCCATGGATAAAATCGCATTTATAATTGTTATTTTCTGTTAAAAACATTTAATTCATATTCAGGGAGATAGCCAACTACTCGCAAGTTTGATGACGTGTGTAGCCGTTTATTAATACCATCGCACCGTTTCAGGCTGGAAAATAACCCGTTAAAATACAGAACTTGCCGAGTTGTCTTAGAATCTTTATCGCTGCAGAATGCAGCAAGGCTGGCAGCGTCGGCATAGCAACGAAACTTAAAGCATGTCACAACGGGTACAACAGCTGTTTTAGAATGTCATTGCATCATTTTTGCAGCCCGGATCAAAATGGGATATGTGTTTAGTGTTACAGAGTTTAATTCTTTTTTCTTTTTCATGAGGTAATGGCCCCAGACCCCCCTACAAAAATTGGATGCTGTAATTGTACTCCTTTTGCCCACCCCCCCTTCCAAAATTAAACTATGCCCCTGTTTACCTACCTTATTTAGGAAAAGCAACATTTTTGTTGTTGCCCACCCAAATAATCCAAATTCCCACTCAAAGATGACATCCTAGTAACACCTCTGTACAGTAACTGTAGCATCCTACCTGAAAGCTAGATTTCCTGCAATGGATCACAAAGTATATGTTGGTTTTTGTGGTTCATATCCTACAGACAAATTGAGCAATTTGTTTGCTTGTACATGACGGTCAGATGAACGAGCATGACTCTAAAGACAAATTAGCATGGCAACTACCATTATTTGAGTGTGAGTATGCATGAATTAATTTATTCAACCAACCTTTTCCAAAGGACACATTTATTACCAAGAAATTTGACTTCACATGTTACGGTGGGAAATAATTGTTTTTCCGTGTGAACAACGAACACTGCACAATAATAACACATACTATAAAGCAGCATGTCTGTTCCACTAATCTAAAGAAATGTTTCTGAATTAGTCAATGTGAGATAGAATGAACTGCCAATGTAAGCTGTTACAGTATGGCTAAGTGAATTAGCGCTCTGTATGTACAGACATTGGGCACATCGGGATTCAGGAATTACAGTAAATTGTTATGTTTGTATAGTATGAGATGTTTACTTTGATCTAATGTTGCCGATTACAGTTTCATTTGTGTAGGGTACTGTAGCATTTATACTTTAAACTAGCTATTTTGCAGCTTTAGATGGGCTGACCACGTGTAAGATCTGTGATTGGCTATGGTACTATTTGTGGGCTCGGCAAAATATAACGATTATGACAGAGCCATTTCATCCGTAGTCACCGTCACTTTTGCTGATGGAGGAGAAGATACGCTGTCCAAATTTTCTTCACACCTCCTTATTCTCTCCTTCCCTCCACTCGTCTCCTCCCCTGCTGTCCTCCACCTACGTTCGGGTAGGAGACGAGTGGGAGCGGGGGAGTGGGGGAAGGGAGGTGAGGAGTGAAAAGTAACGGAACACACCAAATATCCTCAGTGTGTGCCAGAAATATCACCAGAACCAATTATCTATCAGAGTGGAGTAGGAGTGTAAAATTCAAGTTCTGGAAGGCCTCAGTGTCTACAGGTTTTTAGCCGTTCTTGTCGCTGCCTGAGCGATAGAAAATTAAACCTGACCCACATCTGTTCCAAGCTGTGGGAGACCATGTGATAATGCTTCAAATTGATAACAGCAGTTTGTTGAACTCTGGATGTCTATTACAGTTGGGTCTCCATTGCTCAGATACAAGCTTAGCATAGGTTGATAAATGAGCTTCTTCAATTTTTATGTCTTATTTCAGCTTTTTGCATGCACAAGCTTAGAGGAAATGAATGATTGCAGTCTCTGATATATCATATGATGAAACACAGTATTGTTCCCAATATAAATAATTCATCTCAGAATTAATGCAGTTCCTTTGTCACTTTGGCACTACAATTATTCATTCATTTATGTATTTTCAGTTTGAAGTATTCTAAAACATTCTGTGCCACAGTTCATTTCGGTTAATATGCAATAGAATTGCTCAAAATATGACAAAGAATTGCCATACATAATGCAGAATAAAGTATTTTTGTTACACATTCCGATTATTTCAACCAAACGCAAATTCATGCCCAGGTCTCAAATATTTCTTTTAACAACAAATTCTTCCAAATTTTACTTTTTAAATTATTCTGGTAGATGAAATAACTGATTAGCTATTAGATATGCTGCCATAAACAGGATCCAGTAATGCTCAAGCCCTTTTTCCAGTGAGCTGATTGGTCCAGAGACCGTATCTTTATATGGGCGAACACACAGGTTAGCTCTGCATCATATGTCACTATGGTGATTTACCTTGATAAAATGAGTGGGTGGGTAAAATGCAGTTTGGATTAGATGCCTGGAGTCTGTACTGTAGTCCAATACAATTCTGGAGTGAGTCAATTCTCAGAAGAGGGAAAAAAACCCAAGCATGTTCCCCACACATGCGCACACACACATGCACACACACACACATACACACACACATGCACACACATGTGCACACACATGCACACACACACACACACACACGCACACACGCATGCACACACACATGCACACACACATGCACACACACATGCACACACACACACATGCACACACACACGCACACACACATACACATAATTATGACTTATTGGTATTCTTACAGTGTGCCTATCAATATAATGCCAGTCAGTTTGATAATCTTGGGTAGCTGAGTTTCCACATTGAAAGTGTATTTAAATAGGCCCCAAAGAAGAACACACTGAGATTTTCATTTACATTTATTAATCGCAGTCCTCTAAGTTGTCTTTTGAGCAACGATAATGTGCTTCTGATTGAGAACACCTCTTTCATTTAAAAGCACTGCAGTATTCGTAATTCATCACTTCATTCATCTGGCACATACATTTCATTCCTGTGCTGACAGCTTCTTTTATTTAATTTAATTAGGTATGCTGTTAAAAAAAGATATTCAAATGTGGTAGTTGAATTTACAGCACTTTGTAATATATGAACATATATATATATATATATATATATATAGGCCATCTTAAAAAAAAAAAATAAATAAATAAATAAAAAACACCACGGTACCTGCGGGGGAAAAAAAAGCCATTGCTATGTAATGTTAACAAGAAGACAAGACTCCAGTGGGCCAAGTACCCTCAACACTGGGCCAAAATGATTGGGAAGAGGCAGATGCACATCTTTTTAGACCAGCAGATCATAGCTGTTTCACTGTTGTCAGGGAATTTGGTTTCTGTCTAGCTGCATTGAGTTCTTCTTGTTCTTGTAGTGGTGCAATTTTACAATGGTTTCTTTTTCTAGGAACCATAAGATATTTGTCAACTGTCTTATGATCTTCCTGGTCTTCTCCTGTTAACATTACTGCCCATCAGCTGGACCCGTCTGAGAGTGTACTGAACACTGCATCTTAAGTTTCTTTGCGTTGAAATTTGAAATTGAACAGTGTTTTTTTAAGTACCATGTGAGACAAATCACAAGATTGTTTATAACCAGCTATTTGCTTCCCAGTGTAAATGAATGTACAAAGCTAATGCTAGCTAGCTAACCTTTGCTGTCCACTGGTCACATAAGCATAACATGGTTTCAGGAATGTATCCATAAACATTTTTTGTCTGGTAACCAATGAGCGATGAGCATCAAACACGCAGAGCAAGTTTGGTTCGGAAACTCTTGCTGTAGCCGACCAATGATCGGCCTCAGAAATCGCATGTACACACGTTTATATAATCAACCAATCACATACACACAACACAAATTATCATACCCTTCCAATCACATGCACACAACATGTTTTCTCATAGCCATCCAATCACATACACACAACACGTTTTCTCATACCCATCCAATCACATACACACAACACGATTTCTCATACCCAACCAATCACATACATACATCACCAATGGAGTGCCTTTTTAAACTGAAAGCCAGACGTCTCCAGTGCTCCCACTGCCTGCACTGCTTCTACATGCTTCACTGCTACTGCACAGAACTGCTGATCACCCTCCACCACTCCAGCTACTGTACTAGGTACTGTTTGTATCAGCTTCAAGGTACTGGGGGGGTTCTGGTATTTTTTTTTTTTTTTAGTAGGGGAGATGTATTGTGCTCTCTGTTAGATAGGGTATTGCATGTACTGTAGTACCTGAAACAGAACCATTCAGTACCAAACCAAAAATAAAAAAATTACTTATATATTCATTAAAATATACGAGTTCTCCTGACTGAAGTCATGTATGGTATTCTGACCCATACAGAAAAGTAATGTATTTAAATATATGGCAGGACATTTTAAATCTATTTAGATATATTGTGCAATATGTGTTTTAAATGTGTGTCTGTATTTAAGCATATTTTGAAAAATATGTATACAATGCACATATTTATAATTAAATATAACACTGCTGTGAGGAATATGTGTTACATCTTTTCTTTACACATTTTGGTGAGGTAAGTCCACCCATCCATCCATTCTCTATACCCACTTATCCTGAGCAGGGTCGTGGGGGGTGCTGGAGCCTATCCCAGCGTGCACTGGGCGAGAGGCAGGACTACAGCCTGGACAGGCCACCAATCCACTTCAGTGGTGAGGTAAGTCATTGCTAAAATTGTTTGTCTTTGAGAAGAAAAACAGCAGCGGACTGATTAAATACAGACCATTGTTTTCAAAACCTATTGTTTCGATTCTGGATGCTGATTGGCTGAGACCATGTCCTACAGGGACTATAAATCCGATACAGCAACAGTTAATCAAGCAGTCATTTTGCAAAAAGTATCATTCCGTACACAAACCTTTATTTACAAATATTACAGAATAAATAATATTGTTTCATAAATTGTTTCTATATCCATATTTATGTCCATATTTCTGATGGCAATGGTGCGACTTCATTGTCTCTACATTATATGTTGATGTCTCACTATGCTGAAGCATGATGCAATTCTTTTAGTCATAAATATACCTGTTACCAGTCAAAAAATGTTATGCTTATGACTGGAAAACAGCGAAGTTTAGATAGCAAATGTTAGCACTGTATATTAATCAATGTACTGAGCTAACAACGTACCAATGTTGAGCATTTTGCTAGATGATTATGAACCTTATACTTTCTTCACATCATGTAACTACTTTCAAAAACACCTTCCAATTTCAAATGATATATGGAAATATATGGAAACTACATGTATTAATATACATTAACTTATTTTTCTAAATGTATTTATTACACATATATTTTAATATCATATACAGTATTTATATATTTCAATTTTCACTTTAACATACTCATCCTTGTCAACATACATATTAATTGTGAAAAATATATTTACATATTAAAAAATTGGGTACTTTTGCATATTTGTGACATGTATTTACATATATTTATGCAGTATGGCACAAGAGGCAGTGCTGTATGGTGAATACAAAGCAGAGCTTTAACTGTCACGCTAGTACGTCTGCCAAAAGGTAAGCTAATGTTACCTGTGTACATTTGCTTATCTAACAGGATAAATGTCAGTATTGTTGCGCCATTTCCTGAGTTCGGTTAGAGATTGAGAGCTAGTTGGGCTTATAGCGCTATACTTTGTCTTTTCCCACAGCCGGTGTTATTTGTTTAGATGTCAGGCTATTCATCATGTAAAGAGTGAAGCCTGCAATGTGTGCGGAGTGCTGATGTGCATCTGTGAGCATTTTCCCCCTTCAAGGCCCTTCACAGGGCTGCGGGGGACTCTGCCAGTGTTTTTCAGCCCTCGTGTAAAACGCTCTTAATCCAGCTAGCCGAGGAGTCTTGGCTAGAACGGTTTGTGCACGTTCATGACGAGGTGAAGTGGGAAGGGGGTGTGTCTCTTTCTCTGTGGGCAGGGCCAAAGGGCGTGACAGTTTTCAAACTGTTCTCACAGCATTGCGACTGTTGAGAAAGCTGCCGACTGTAGCTTTAACCACATATCCTTTGTTTCATTCAAAATCCAATGTGCTGCAGTGCGGTCACTGTCCAAATACTTATGAACCGCACTGTATGTGCAAAAATGAGTTTACCTACTAATGTCCAACATTAGCAATAAAAATGCAGTAACAGTTCCAGCTACTGCACATTTTAGGGACACTTCAAAGTGCATTGACAAAAGTATTTTTTCATGAAAAAAAATGTACAAATAAATGCGAAATGTTACAGTTTGCATTGTGCTTTTTCATAAGCATGATTTATTCACAGCTGCAGGTATTTCCTGTGAAATGCATCCCACACATTGTATATATACTGACCTTCCACAATTCTGTAGTGAGCGTGATTTGTTCTTTTTTCTCCTTTGTTTTGTGTTTTTACATTTATGAACACCTGCCTCTGTCTTGCAAGTTGAGCACAACACCAACTGTTATATGACTGCTCCTGTTTACGAAGAATAGTTCCGCTGCGTAATTTCTGATGAACTCTGAAGATGTGCGTGCGTATTTTCCCTCTGTTTTGATTGCTCTCTGCTGCAATATCAAAACAAGGCCTTCAGCTGCAGACACTGCAGAAGAAAAAAGCGACACAACAGAGCCAAGATGGAATAAAAATGCAAACAGGCTATGAGAATAATTTAGCAGTTTATGCGAAAAAGCACTCTTCTGCAAAAGGCACTCCAATACTTCATCATTATTGCTGGAATTCCCCTGAATCTGAAACCAACAAATTTGGCGAGGCAGTGAGTAATTAGGCTTGGGGTGGGGCAGCGCAGTCATAGACTAAACTAATCTGGAGTTACACAGACCAAGCTTTCATTGAGAAATGCACTTGAAAAAAAAAAGAGTTTTTCAATTGGTTCCACATTTACTAGCACAAATTATTGATTGAATTTATAAAGGCTGATTTCTGACTACTGCCCCTCCTTGGAGATTAAACTCCCTTAATTGCATCCCAGCCTCAGACAGTGAGCACGTTACAGTGCTACAGTTATAGGAGCTTATGTTGGCCGTAAAGTTAGTTCCCCAAAGTCGGCACATTTAAATGACTTGCTTGGACACGACTGAGCAAGCACACTGGCTGGCTTGCCAAGAGTGGAGATAAAACGGCTATTTATATTGATTTTTTGCCAGTATTGGAGATTTTTCATTATATTTATTTGTTTTATTTTTAGTTTTCACAGTAGTGGAAAAAATCATCAGATCAGACGTATTTTATATTTGCAATCTCAATTGTGGACCTATTTATTTGTATATATTCTAAGGGTATAGCAGTTACGTCTGGAAAAAAGTTTTTAAAAGACCAAAATGCGAGATACCGCAGCCTGGAAACTGAAGCATCCAAATCACAGTGGTTCAGTAAGCATACATATATGTCAGGTATTAGTCTCTTTTGTGTCCTATAATATTGCTATACAAAGCTGTGGATGTATAGTTTCATTCCTGAACTAATACAACACGGCTGTTCATGATTGCTGAATAACCTCAGGTGATTATGCCTGTGTTTAGTGACTGATCAGCCTCAGGTCAGTGTGTCTGTGTGCAATTGACGATTAGCCTCAGCCTGTCTCTGTGTGATTACAGATTAGCCTCAGGTGAGCATGTCTGTGCGTGATTATAGATCAGCCTCAGGTGAGCAGGCCCCTGCGTGATTATAGATCAGCCTCAGGTGAGCATGTCTGTGTATGATTATAGATCAGCCTCAGGTGAGCATGTCTGTGCCTGATTATAGATCAGCCTCAGGTGAGCATGCCTCTGCGTGATTATAGATCAGCCTCAAGTAAGCATGCCTGTGCCTGATTATAGATCAGCCTCAGGTAAGCAGGTCTGTGCATGATTATAGATCAGCCTCTGGTAAGCAGGTCTGTGCGTGATTATAGATCAGCCTCAGGTAAACATGTCTGTGCGTGATTATAGATCAGCCTCAGGTAAGCAGGCTTGTGCGTGATTATAGATCAGCCTCAGGTAAGCAGGCATGTGCGTGATTATAGATCAGCCTCAGATAAGCAGGCTTGTGCGTGATTATAGATCAGCCTCAGATAAGCAAGCTTGTGCGTGATTATAGATAAGCCTCAGGTGAGCAGGTATGTGTGTGATTATAGATCAGCCTCAGGTGAGCAGGTCTGTACATGAGGTCACCGCTGTCCATGGCCCTGAAGGCCTCCCAGGCTGTTTAAATGAACAGGCACAGCTGACGGCAGCCAAAGAGGAGACATACTGGAGACATCAGCTCCTCCCTCCAGCTCTCCTGCAATCACATGGCTAGACTACAGTCATGAATTACAGTGACTGCGCTGGTCATGGTATAATTGTATGAATCACCTTAATGACATGCAAATTAATAGGGGCGGTTCCCATCGCAATGCAGGTGATCACAGTACTGCTAAACAAGCCCTGGTAGCCCCTGTTTATAAAGAGGAAAATGCTGTCATGAGATATTGCCTGCCTCTATCATGATCAAAACATGGCCAAGTAGAGTCCAAATTGATAAGACCCATCTATTTGTCTTGCTGAAACAGACAGACTTTGGCTCAGCTGTACAAATGTAAGTTACTATAGAAAATACTACTGGGGGAAGTAATTGTTCAGGCACAGAAATACTTTTTGTTGTGTTGTAAATGGGCCCAGTTAAGGACATATAATTTGCATCTTAATTAGACCATGCAATAAAAACAGCCATTTTCTTTATATCCTCCTTTCTTCTTCTTAATTTTCTTGCACGGTAAGTGCTCAGTAAATTTTCCACCATGCCTGTCATTACTTCCTGGTATTTCCTGTCCAGATAGCCTAAGCACCATGTGGATCGGTACCAACTTCTAAAGAGGTCCTCACTGTCAAGACACTGTATCTCCTTGATGTGCTCCTATTGGCTTGAACCAGTAAGGCCAGAGGCTTTCAAAATGAGCTTTCACAACATATTCCTCAAACTTTTCATGGATACCCCTATCACAATAGACCAGTAACTTGCTCGACACTACAGGGTATTTTAGATAAGTTACTGCTCGTGATGCGTAGCAATCTATAAAAAACGATTAATGGTTAGCCTCAGAGGCCGGACTTTGCTGAGTAACTTTGCAGCATTTCTTTTGTGAAACTTCTTGTATGAATTTAAATTGAGTTTCCTGCTTATACAAAGAAAGAAGGTAATCACAGTTTAATTAGACAAGAAACCAACCACCTTAGACCCCTTTATCATCATGTTCTTTCAACAGAGATACGCTTCTCAAGGTAAGAGCCATGACAGTGTCTGTAGCTTTTTAAATTCTACATTATATCATTCAATCATGGACATAACCATTGTGCTTTTATACGATGTATTACAGTGCAATATTACAGTATGCTTCTTCAGTGTTCCACACAGTGTATTCACAATATTTTAAATTGTAAATGTCCACATACAGTGCTTATTTAAACTAAGAAACAGCATCCACAATGTCAACAATTTGTTTATTATTAGGAGGCATTTGATGGTCTCCCTTGTTATCTTCATTTGAATTATCAGCAGAGGAGGACTGTAGTTTATGTATGTCTTTGGGTTCAACCAGAGCTTTACTTTATCAAAAGAAAGAAACTACATTAGCATTTTTAGCATTTCCAGTTATTGTGGAATAGATCTGATTTAACCAGTCCATTTATTTGAAAAATGGCGTGATTATTTTGCCAACCTTGATATACTTTCAAATGTCACCACGTGTGCAAGTTAATTAGAAAGGAACTGCCAATCAATGTTTCTGTTTTCAGAAATAGAGTGGTGTCGTCTGCAAACGACACTACCACCAATGAGAGTGGTGTCGTTTGCAGATGACACCACTCTCATTGGGCTCATCTCTGATGGGGATGAGTCTGCCTACAGGTGAGAGATTGAACATCTGGTGTCCTGGTGCAGCCAAAACAACCTGGAGCTCAACGCTCTAAAGACAGTGGAGATGGTTGTGGACTTCAGAAGGAACCCAGCCCCACCCGCCCCCATCACCCTGTGTGACTCCCCAGTCGACACTGTGGAGTCCTTCCGCTTCCTGGGCACCATCATCACCCAGTACCTCAAGTGGGAGCTGAACATCAGCTCCCTCACCAAGAAGGCTCAGCAGAGGAAGTACTTCCTGCGGCAGTTGAAGAAGTTCAACCTGCCAATGCCAATGATGGTGCACTTCTACACCGCCATCATTGAGTCCATCCTCACCTCCTCCATCACCATCTGGTACACTGCTGCCACTGCCAAGGACAAGGGCAGACTGCAGCGTATCATTCGCGCTGCTGAGAGGGTGATTGGCTGCAGCCTGCCATCCCTCCAGGATCTGCACACCTCCAGGGCCCTGAGGCGGGCAGAAAAGATTGTGGCCGACCCCTCCCACCCTGGACACAAACTCTCTCAAACACTCCCCTCCGGCAGGAAGCTGCGGTCCATCAGGACCAAAACCTCATGGCACAGGAACAGTTTTTCCCCGGCTGCAGCTGGCCTCATCAACAAGGCCCGGGACCCCCACTGACACTGTCTGTTATCCTGACCCCCACGGACACCAAACAGACAGCACCTGTACTTACTCTAACACTTTGTCCCCTTGCACTATTGTTTATTGTTTACTGTTTACTGTTTGTACTATGTTTATGTTATTGCACATGTTTATTTAATTTAATTTAATTTATTTTATGTTCACTGTTATGCATCACCAGACCAAAACAAATTCCTCGTATGTGTAAACCTACTTGGCAATAAAACCTGATTCAGATTCTGATTCTGAAGGCTGTGAATGAGCTCTGAATTCTGTCCAGGCAGCAACAGACTGTGAGTGAGCTATGCATTGAGTTTAGGAACCCTCTCCTGCTCATATGTGGTTTTACAGTTTCTGAACTGTGTGAGTGCATTATCCATGTCATCCTGTGCACAAAGAACCTTACTAGGAAAATAAAACATGCAGCATTCTTTACCAAAAATTAAAGTAATGGCGAGGGTTTAGAAACTGATTCGTGCCAGAGTGTTCCAGGATATTTCCGTGTGTATTTCTTTGGAGGTGTTCTGACAGCGCTGGCTGGCCTGATGCTTTAATTCCTGCTTGTCATGTGTTGGACCCGTGGCTACGAAATAAGCAGGTGGATTAACCCTATATCCAGGGCTCCCTAGTGGTTCGGGTGGTACCGCAGGCAGAATTTGGGAACATTACCAAATGCACAATGCATTAAAACATACCTGACAAACATCCCACAATTTCTCACTCTGAGCATTAAACAAAAGCCTCTCTTCCTCATCAGCTCTTATAGAAAGAAATTGGAATTGGACAAACAAAGCCTACCCCTCCCTCGATCGCTTATTACATCCTAAACCATACCATAAACATATTTATTTTAAACTTTCTACAGTTATCTTGCCTCGTATAGCTTTGCAAGATAAAACTGTATACCATTTCAGCTTTCAGGACAGCTCCTGAAACAACAGAATAAATCATTCAGGAAATTTTTTTAAATGTCCATATTTAATGTACTTACACTGCATTCATGTCCAGTATATCCAGCGCTTGCATAATTACATTTTATTCTGTCAATAAGTTGAAGTTAGTGAGTTCATCACTCCAGTAGGCAAACCCTGGCACATGTGATTATCTTCCATAATGCTGTTGATGCCCACACAAATCAAAATCAGCAAAGTTGAAAAAATGTTGACCTTGAAACCCAGAATACACTGTACATTGGTAGAAAGTAGTTTTAGATGAAACTGCACAGCAAGGTCTGTGGATGTTGGTATTAACCATGGCATTATGTTTGGAAAGAGACGTTGCAGCTGAGTTTCCTGCACCACAAAACTTCGTTGAGGTCCGTTGTGTCAAGGTGAGCTGCAGCAGAACTCAGCTCAACAATAACAAAAACTCAGCAGAAAAATCTGGATGGATCGATATCATTCCATGCATGTGAAATCACAGCTTTATCTTTATTTCATTTTTGGGGGAATGCCCTTTGAGGTGATTTTTTCAAAAAAGCCGTTGTATTGCAATATATATATATATCCATATATACATCCATTTTCTAAACTACTTATTCTGGGGGAGGTGAAGGGGGGTGCTGGAGCCTATTGCAGTAGCACACATTGGGTGAGAGGTTGGAATACACCCTGGACAGGTCACCAATCCATCACAAGGCCCACACACCATTAACTCACACATTCATACCTATGGGCAATTTAGGGTTTTCAGTTACCAATGTGGCACAATGAGGGGAACAGTGCTGGAAGGCAAGTATTTTACACACTATTGACTCTGCCTCTTCCCAATTGATGGCCACACCCCTTGTTGAGCACTGAGAGAGAGGAGTAAGTAAAAAGCAAATAACCCTCAATTATAATCATGGTAAAACTTTCGTAATCATTTTTTATACTTTCCTTTGCACACAGTCAGGCTGAGGCCTGATGATGACAAAAAGTGAAGAACATGAACAGGTGAAGTAATTTCACTATAGCTATACTGCATGAATGGGAACTCATCCTTGTTCCTGAATCTCCTGCCCTCTCCAAATGGGATGGAACAATTCCTCGCTTGCCATGCAAGTCTCAGTATGCAGACTATTGCAGATTGGCACGTCTGAGGACCAGACTGTTCAGTCTCACTGTGGAAGAGTTTTGGCTCTCGCTCTGCCTATATTTCAGTTCTCAGTGGGGTACTGATCATATCTATGGCAAGCTGGACTAGCCAAGCTATGGCTCCCTGGACCCGGCCTGTAGCTGTTGATGAGCGTATCTCAGGCAATTCACACATTAATCTGGCAAATGCATCTGACACAATCCTTTAGCAGTATAAAGAAACAGGCAGCCAGCTAGCTAGCTGCTTTGTGCTAGCAGCAGCAGGAGACAGGAGAGGAGCCCTTGTGAGGAGAGCCATGAAGCCGTTATTTCAGAGAGCAGACAATCAGTATTGTTGTATGGGCACTGAGGTGGTGGGAGGCGTAATTCAACAGATCAAGGCCACAGAGAACAGGGACACAGAGAATAGGGGAGCATGAGGAAATAAAGCAATGCTCCTGCGATATCTCCCCACCCACTCTGCAAATCATAACTAAAAATATTCCTAACTGGAGAATTATTATAATTATTATTATTATTATTATTATTATTATTGTTGTTACTTATTTATTTATTTATTTAGAATTTGTAGAATGGGTGTGGAGTTATTAATAATAATAATAATAATAATAATAATAACAATAATAATAAAGAACAGGGATATGTTTCCAATTATTCACACAAACTCAACAAAGAATCTCTGAAGCTAGACAGGGAAATACAAACATGGAAATGGAAATCTAAACAGTCTTAAACTGTGGAAGTTACACGCTCCACCAGCATTATTGCTTCATACCGCAAAGGTTAGCGACTGAGCTACGCTTGCGCACATTTACCTGCCAGTCAGCGTGCACTATGGTCTTATAGTCTTCCCAAGCAGCGTGCAAGGCCGTTATTGACTGGTCGTTAAAAGCACACATTAAAAGACAGGCATCATTTAAAGCAAAATGCTATTTGCATAATTGGGGTGTGATTTGTGAATGACTACATTAGCACTTGTCCATCAGGGAAAAGTGAGAGATATTTTAATTATCGTGGTGCCTGTACATTCTCTGTGATATTTTTACTGATGGGACAGTTGATCAGCACAACATCTGGCACGCAATTAATGTCTAACAAGGTATAAATTGGCCTTGTAACTGATTCCAATTTTCATAAGATTTACAGACAAAGTGTTCCTCAGCTGCCTGTGGCACAGGCAACATCTATTCATAACCTACTGTTTTTATTTTACATTTTTTATACATGCATATCTGTTCATTGTAAACTGACTAAACTATTAGTGTATTGGTTTAATTCCAAAAGCATGGTGAATGAAGAACATTTGCATTCAGGATCATTTGTAGGATTATTTGCATAAAGCTAACCTTGAAATACATGATTTTTGCACTTTTTTCTTCTTCCAGTTGGTCTTTTTTCAATGTGCTATTAATGAGTTTAGCCAACATAATGTACGAAAGTCAACAATTTGAACATGCAATGGTAAAAAAGCCTTGAGGAAGGATTGTCTACATAAAGAAAGGAAGAAGTAAGTCAATATGGAAAGCAGATCCCTCTGTGTGTCTTTGAGGTGCAAATCATATTGAAATTAGTTCCACTGATTACACAGATGCATTGCAATATAATAAGCCTACGGATAATATATGTGTTTTATTAAATGTATTATCAAATGGAGGACATCTGCTTGTTTCATTGGGACATCCGTATTTATATTAATTTAATGAATGAGGACTCATTACATTACATTGGACTAATTTAGCGGATGCTCTTGTCCACAGCGACTTACAATGGAAGTGAACATATGTGTATTCAGTTGATTTGTCCGAGTAGTAGTGCCAGACCTGCATGCAAACACATTCCCAGACCACTGAACACAGACGGATTACTGTACATCCATAACAATCTCTGTTCACTTGGTGTACCTTCGTCTCTCTAATTCCTTAAGAGGGGAAGTGCTTCATCAGCATTTCCCTATGAATGCTCTCAGCATATATAAATGTGCTCTGTATTATTGTATTGCATTATCACAGGAGATGCCACCAAACAGTATCTGTATATTTAAGGTTTCTTAACTGCACAGTCTGCCATTGTTAGATTAATTTTCCGTTGTTAGATATATAGATAGATGATTTATATTATATGCCCTTATTTGGATACATAGATCTAGCGGTAAGGCCGCTGCTTGATGTTAGCCTCCCCACACCCCTCCCTACTGCTGGACATCAGCGCATCGTGTTTATTAGCGCTAATCACAGTCATCACACAACCTGCATATTCATGACCGCCTTGCTCCATTCTGAGGGAGCGGCACAGCTTGCACATATACGGTAATTACAGCCTGCGTTGCGTAATCTGTGCACGTTCATCCCAGGCATGAGCTGAAACCTGATTGGAGGAGGCGGACCCCGAGCTAACGGCGGTTAGCGTGCGCGGTCCGCGGGCTCGGGGGCGAAGGGTCTCCTTCCTCAGCGGGAACAGAAATGTGTTTCACGGCGACAGCGAAGCGGAGGTCGTGTAATCAGGGTTCCGGTGGCCGTCGCCCCGCCCGTGACCTTGGTGGTGGGGGCGGCCCCCGGGCGGGTCCTCGTTACTAACCCAAGCGGTGCACCAGCGCCCCCTGGGGGCAGGGCTCCCGCAGCGAGGCCAACTCATCGGAATGCAGCATTAATGCAGTGAGCTCCGCCTGACTGAAATCCCACCGGGGGGGTGGGGGGTGGGGGGGGGGTGTTCTCAGCCCCGTGACATGGGGTACGCATGCTTTCATATTCTGAACACAAGCGTTCATTATCAGGAATGCTTGTCGGAGGAGAGAGCTCTACATCCTCCTGGGGCAGGGGGAATGCAGCATGCAGTGTGCAGTTTGAGCAAAGCGTGGGCGCTTCTGTGTTCTCTGTGAGATTCACAGCTTCAGAAACGTCCTGTTTTGCTTTTCTCTCAGCCACAAATATGTGATTAGAATGTTCTTAACGGAATTCTAATACTGATGTAACGATCAATACTGGCAACTGAGAGCAACAGAGCTCTAAAGCACTGACAATTTGAACAACTGAACAATTTTAAAAAAGCTTTCCAAAAAAAACCTACTCTTCAAAGGGTTCATTTAGCTATTAATATAGAAATTGCTGTGTCATATTGAATACTTACATTCAGGAAAAATGAAATATCCATTTTAGGCCATATCACCCAGTACTAGCCTGCAGTCTTCCCACTGATTAAAATGGCATCTATCTAACATTTTGGATAAAGAATGGAATGAACTGCTCCACCATTTTGAGTTACTTTATCCCAGAAACACCTTTTGGGTTGCATATTCATTTCAGCTTTCTTGTAATATATCTTTTGACTTTCAAATTGTCAGGGAGATATGCTCATTTAAAAACTGTCACCAAACTGTTTTTGAGAAAAAAGGCTCTGCAGTTCAACTGTCCATGTCTTACAATATATGAACACTGGCATCACTGATTAAAGAGCATAATACAACGTGCTTTCGCTTTCTCCCAGCACAAATGTTTGCAGCTGCGATTAGCGGGTGTCAACGCCAACAAGCCAAGTGCCCCTGCACATGATAATCCCACCCACAGAACCCAGGAGTGTGCTGTCTCTCCGTCTGCCCCCCCCCCCCCCCGACTCTCTCACTCAATCTCTCTCTCCCTCCCTCCTTTTCTCCTTTTAGCAGAGGGCTGCATTGTGCTGCCAAATAATATTCTAACCATTGTGTAGATTGTTTGTTTTCCCTTTTGGCACTCGTAAATATTGCTATGGCACACACCAAAGATTTGTCTATGCAGGAAAAACCCAACAAGAAATGTATTTTATAGCACGTTTATTCCACTAGCAGCCCGAGGGCCAAATGTGCCCATCACAGGCACAGCCTTGGCCCTTTGATCATTGAGAAGAAAGAGAAAGTATTATATAAATGCATCAAGAGTTGTTATGATGTACACTTCTGAATCTACACAAGGCTAGCATTCTTCCCATTGGTACATTATGAGTGACAGCTATGAATATTTTAATACGGCATCTGTCTTGCTTACACACACGTCATATTTACACATTGTTGCATAAATAGTATATGGAAAATATTGAACAAGATGAGGACTTGAAGCTGTACTTTATTTGATGGTCACATATTTTTAAGGTGCAAATTTAAGGGTTTCACTAAAGAATTATAGTAAAGATACAGTGCATTAAATATACAATGCATTTTCCACCACCACCAAAAATATAAATAAATAAATAAATAAATAAATAAATACAGATCCTAAAACTGTATACAGAATTGTATCCTGCTTACCCATTTAACATTTGTGACTCCAAGCACAGCCTCTGGTTTTACGTCAGCATGCCAACATAGATTTCGGTATGCTCATTCGTGGTACAATACAGATTTACATACTGTATGTCCCTCAGTGTGATCATTGTTTAGGCTTTTAAGGGAATTTCAAAAGGCCTGCAAGCTATAATCTACCAGCTTCCAGGGAAAAATACAGTTGACTACCATTTAGCAGATATGAAAAAGGCCAGCTAATGGGAGCATGTGCACTGATCCAGGACGCCAATATCAGTTAAGGTCACAAGTCAACCGGGACTGCAATTATAGGAACACAACACAATGCACGCTTTTAATCTGTTGTTCCCCATTCAGCACAAGCAATACATCTTAACAGTAGCTACAGTTTTAAATATATAGTGTACCAGGAGATATTGAAGAACTGTTCAAGATATTTTGACCCCTTCAAATGGATGTAAAATCTGGCCAATCCTTGCCTATTTAGAGCTATGTAAGCTTCATAACTACAGGTGTGAGCATCAGAGACTTGGAAAAAGTGCTTAAATGAAGCAAGACATTTGTACCATTTACAGTACTCATTTTTATATGAATTTGCGTAATGTAGTGTGCTGACAAGTACAGCCTAGAGTGAGCTAGGTTTCAACTTACTATTGTGCTATAAAATGGATTTAGAATTAGTGGAGATTGGTGGGGTGCAAGACAAAGCGATGACCCCACTGGATGGGCATGTAAGTTCACTGAAAAAAGGAATTTAGTGTTCTTCTTATTTTATCTTATCTCACACCGACATTCTGTATGTTACTATAGCCATAGCTTTTCAGCTAGACCTACCAAGTTTGGCAAGTACAGGCGGGTGACAAATTAAAGGAAAAACCACCATGAAGTGTCTTAGTGAGGTGTTGGGCCGGCAAAAGCCACCAGAACAGCTTCAATGGACTATACCTTGGCATAGATTCTCCAAGCCTCTGGAACTCTACTGGAGGGATGGAACACCATTCTTCAAAAAGATATTCCCTAATTCGGTGTTTTGAGGATGGTGGAGGAGAGTGCTGTCTAACACATCGGTCCAACATTTTGATACATAGACTTGATGGTACACGTGCCCTTCAAATAATGTCAAAGCTGTGTCTCTGCTGTGTGTTGCCACAATGTTGTGAGGCTTTATTTAAGAGTAGTGCACCCGGGTAGAAATGGTCTCTTTAAACACTTGGGGTTAAGGGGTTAATGATCATCAGTAATGACCAAGAGCAAGGCAAACGGGCTCATGGATTTGATCCAGTGTTTCATTATGTTTGGTTAATAGTTCAAGGGATTGTAGATGCCCTGAAAATTTGAATAACCTCTTTTCATTAATTACACATTTATTAACACTTGTTAATGACAAAACACCCACAGTGTGTTTGTAACTAATATGTGTAACACAGTTATAAAGCTTATTAAGCATACGTGTTCAGGCCATGCTGTAAAATGTTCCTGAAGATTTATTGAGCATACATTATTCATTGAAATCTGGCCTAAGTCATTTAAAGCCTTCACCTGCATTTTCTCTCAAGAAAATAGAGAGGATAGCAGGACAGAGAGAAATAAGATGCACCTATTGTCAAAATGATTGATCGATCGATACCACGCCCCTTGCCCCGCCCCCTTAATATGGTCCCCCCTCTGATATGGTCCGATTTTCTATGATGTACAAACTGTCAATATTGGAATGATCGGTTTTACCTTTTGAACTCTGCTATGGTTTGGTTGGTGAGGGGGGGGAAGGGTATGGGGAAAGGGATGGGGTTGTTGTTGTTGCAGCAGCAGGGGGGGGGGGGGGGATGTGGCAGGACCGGACAGGTGTGGGTGGCCTGTGGAGCGCGGGCCCTGTGGTAAATGGTAAATTTCACACAAGGATAATGTTTTATGTCTTTTCTTTTTTCTGAATACAGGCACAGCCCTTGTTTTCAACAGCCATGTAAGAAAGAAAACATTTCTTACAAACAACTCGATTAGTGTCTATTTCATAATATTACTCGCATTTTGAAAACAAGCCCAGGCATGTTTTCTTTTGGCGTTAGTTTAAAGAAAACAAGCCCAGGCATGTATGCATAGTCTTAACAAGCTGAATCAGGGTGTGTTAAAGTGGCATAAGAGAGGTTTTTAAGAAAGCTAAAGTAGAAAAAAGCACATGCGTTAGTTACTTAGCTGATTTCCTGCGACAAAACAGAAGCGGAGGATCTCTAGGTAGATGTTCACAGCTGAGTAGCGAGGATCAAAATGGCCACAGCGAGCCGGTAAGCATGGACAGAGTTAGGCAGGAGCCACTGTAGCTTTAGCGCAATGCCCCCACACAAAGTTTTGAAGATCCCCATCAATCAATAGGCGGCGACGTTTTGTACGGCGGGAGATGCATGCAGAAGGCACAGGCGTGCCCGTGACACATAGTGGGGATTTGGCGGAACAGGTGGGTTTCCCTGTGAAGCGCTGGGGAGGGGGGTGAGTACACAGACACGTGCGGACACAACCGGTGGGGTGCCCTGTGAAGCGCTGGGGAGGGGGGTGAGTACACAGACACGTGCGGACACATAGGCCTGCGCCGCTCTGATTTAGTATTTTGGGGGGGGGCAAACAGGATCACGCCCACTTTTCAGAATGTGTATAAAGTCTATTGGTTTGGAAGCCATAGCAGAGGTGTTGAAGATCTCACAGCAACGGCCTTTGCACAACACGGTTGTCAGAATCGGACATCAGCTCTGTGTAGCCTACGAACATGTCTACCGCTGAAATTTCAACACCTACCTCTGGAGAAGAAGTGATGCCCGAGCCGCAGACGGTGTTGCGGTGCCCAAAGAAGCCTTTTGCAGCGTTGGCAAGAGTCCATGCCGGGGTTCTACACAGCGAATGGGGGGCGATGCCGGAGGGTGTCTGCTGCGGTTATCATATTGACGTGGATGGAGATGCTCCAAAAATTTGTTTTTTCAACCTGCATGTTGATGAGGCGTACAGCCCTATTAACACTCGCGGAGCCGTGTGCGAGGCTTGTGACTGGGGCGATTTTAGAAGATGCTATGTGAATGTAGCAACCGGTTTAAAAGACAAAAGTACATTTTTAAGCCGGACCAGCGATGCTACGCGTCAACGATGGATCACCGTGGAGGCGATGCCGCAAATGTGGATGGGGAAAAGAGGCCTGATCATTTGGGGAGGCCTTTTTCAAAACGGAGGTGCTTTAACAGACTCGGTTGGTAACAGCGCATTCTTTTTGTTCGAAGAACTGTATCTATTGAACAACGCGCTTGCTCAAGCCGATAAAATTTTTGAAGACCACCGGCTTTTGAGCTCATTTGACTCTGTGAAAATTAACCTGTGTCGGAGGTTTGAGGAAATGAAGATTTAACAATCGTAAAAACTGTTTTGAAATGTCTACGCACATTTAGGCCATGTATATTATGAAGTTGTAGACTGTATAGAATGTCATGACTGTGTCTTTTATTGTTTTTTGGTGATTAATATGTGCTTTTAAAAATAAAACCTTTTCTTTTTAAAATCATTTTGTTGTCTGTACATTTTCAAAATAAATGTGCCTTTTGCAAATGATTATTTTTCAATAAATGTTATGTTTTAAAAAAAAAACTTACAACAGCGTCATCTTATATAGTTACTTAAAATATTTAACCATATATGGGCAAGCACACACAGACCCCGCCCCGGCCACACCTTTAGGTGGGGCGATGGTCCTTAAAAGTCACAAAATTTCAAGGTTTTCACAGTCGACACCAGAACTTCAACCAAGGTTAAGACAATGTATAAGCCTTTACGTACGGCCGCGCTTTTCCAACACCCCAAGCCCGCAGAATCTTGGGGATATGACGACAACGACCAGCAACCTGTTGCAGAGCCATCAGCTGCAGCTCCGGCCGCCTCAGCAGCAGTAGCGGCAGCAGCGGCATCCGCTGCTGAAGATCTCGACAAAAACTTGTTGCAGGACCTGGGGGGTAAATCTGTAAAAATGGATATTACCTATTCACCAGCAAAGCAGTCAGATCCGGACATGGACATGGAGGCATACGACACACCATGCTGCAGCAGGCACACCAAACCAACCGACCACCCGATGCAAACGGCTGAAGTGGACGGGCGCATAACCACCACAGCGATAAACATCATAAAGTCTTTGACCGCCTGCATTCTGGACCATGTTATTGAGGACGATTTGAGAAATGACTGTACAGGCTGTGCTGTGAACCACCCCAGCCAGAGGCGCCACACCTGCTTGTACGATCCTGACCCCTACTACTTCACGGACAACTTTGACAAACTGACGGAAAAACTGAAGCAGCCCTGGTTGGCGGTCCTAATAGCCAAAGCTCTCAGCGTGCTGGGCCTTAAACCAGCACCAGCCCGAATTCAGGGAGCCGTCGATGTCCTGGTTTCGGAACTCAAGGAGGAACCATACATCAGAGAGAAGCTGAGGGGGATAAACCAGACATACCTGGGGCCCGAGAGTGATAAAATCATCAACGATGTCAGGAGAGAATTCTGGGACATTGAGAACGCTCTCCAGCCGGAACTGTGGTCTGCTGACACCCTACCGCTTGATTCTTGTTTAGAAACAGCTCTTTGAAGGGTGTCAAATTCTTGAGCGCATGTCCAATGTATACATGCGGCATTTTATATTCATGGGGAGTTTCTGTACAACACTTTGAAAATAAAAGCCTTGTTTTTTCAATATCTTGTATCATTATTGCATTAGTTGTAAGGATGGCTGATGAGAAGTGTATGAAGTCTGTTTATTATTCGCCAGAAAATCCTGGTTCTTATGGGGGTAAAGAACGTCTGCAAAGGGGCTTGCTTGAAACAGCCGGGCATAGGGCGTCTGACAAGAAAGTTAAAGAATGGTTGCAGGGTGAGGATGCATATACTTTACATAAACCCGCCAGAGTACATTTCAAGAGGAATCGGGTTTTTGTGATGAATATTGATTCCCAGTGGCAGGCTGATTTAGTTGACATGTCTAGTTTATCTGTACATAACAATGATGTAAAATTTATGTTGACATGTATAGATATCTTTTCTAAATTTGCTTGGGTTTGTCCTCTTGAGAACAAGAGTGGGGCGAAAGTGGCTCAGGCCTTTGAAGACATTCTCTCACAAGGACGTGTACCTAAAAAACTACAAACTGACAAGGGTAAAGAATTTTTCAACAAGGGGTTCCAAAAGCTGATGAAGAAATACAGCATAACACATTTTGCCACAAATAATGATGTGAAAGCTTCTGTGGTGGAAAGGTTTAATAGAACCTTGAAAACGAGGATGTGGCGTTACTTCACAGCGCACAACACTAGACGGTACATAGACGCTGTAAAAGATTTGGTCTGGTCATACAATAACAGCTACCACAGTACAATTAAAATGAAGCCTGTTGAAGTAAATGAAACTAATAATTTTAAAGTGTTCAAAAATATGTATAGTCTGCTTCTAAAAAGACCTAAACAGCTAAAGTTTAATTTTGAGGAGGGTGACTCTGTCAGAGTTTCCAAAGTGCGTGGAAAGTTTGCAAAAGGCTATGAACAGACATATACAGATGAATATTTCACTGTTGCTGAAAGGGTCCACAGAACCCCGCCAGTATATAGGTTGAAGGATTATGACGGCGAAAACATCGAAGGCACGTTTTATGAGAAGGAATTACAGAAGGTTATTGTGGGCAAAGACAAAACGTTTAAGGTTGAAAAGATAGTGGCGGAGAAGAAACAGAAGGGTAAAAAGCTGGTTTTAGTCAAATGGGTCGGCTGGCCTGAAAAGTTCAACAGTTGGATACCTGCAAGCCATGTGTCTGACATCTAGGACATATAGGCAATAAGTTATTTGAAAAGCTTACATGACCCTACAAACGCATTAGGCAACCATGGAGGATACAGGTTTCTACGTTACTCTCCCGAGTAATGCGTCTTTGAGCATTTACCCTGAGAACAAAATTTCAAGCTATACAACCAAGTTTGCCAGACCCATTGAACTGCGTGGGGAGTGGGAGGTTGGCTTAGCCGAAATCCAGTACCCACACACTTGGAGTACAATAACACGTGATGACTGTGCTTTTTATACGTACGATCATATCAAAAAAACTAGAATAGCTCATTCAATTAGTTGCGGGTATTACAAGAATATCCCCATTCTACTGGCTGAAATGAACCACAATTCTGAACCCATGCTGGAAGGAGTTGAAATTGCATATGGTCCTATAAAAAACAAAATTTACATCGTATGCGAGCCACACATCTCATTGTCGGCTGAAGGAAAAATAGCTAGGATGCTCGGTCTCGAACCAGGCGTCAACTTGACATCCTCTAAACCGGTGGCGCCACACCCTGTCGACCTCAGCGCCGGGTTCTACACACTGTACGTCTACACGGACGTTATCGACTACCAACGTGTTGGTGACAGTTTTGTACCCCTGCTACGAAATGTACATATATCTGGAACAAACAGCGACATCATCACAATCTCGTATGAGAAGCCACACTACGTACCTGTGAGCAAGAAGCACATTGACAACATTACAATTGAACTGAAAACGGACCAGAACCAGAACGTAAATTTCCGTTACGGGAAAGTCATAGCAAAGCTGCACTTCAGACCGGTGAAGCACCATTATCACGAGTAAAAGATGGCTAGGTCTGGCCTACACATAGATCCATACAGATACGTTGATTATTATACGGCGCAAGCGGGTAATGGTTTGCCGGGGTTTAGTGGTGGGAGTGTTATGTATGGTGGGGGTCTTGGTGGTATTTTTCGAGGATTGTTCCGAATGGCTTTGCCGCTACTAAAGAAAGGACTCAATATAGCCAAACCCCATTTGGCCTCTGCAGCTAAGAACATAGCCAAGGATGTGATCACTAATGTTGTGACAAGTCGTTTGAACACGGGCGACCAGGAAGGATCAGGGCTCATGGTGATGACGCGACGTAGACAGAAAAGACCTCCAGGGGGGCGTGTCTCAAACATGTCAAAGTCTAAAAAACGGAAGGTGTCAAGCATTCGGCACACAGTTGGTAAAAGCAAGAGGAGGGTGAAAAAGCACACAAAGAAGAAGAAGGTTACAAGGAAAAGTAGATACATTTTTTAAAAAATGGCCTACATACACAACATGTCGGGGGAATGCATGAAGTCGGAACTGGATCTTTTTGCAGTGCCGTATACACAAACAAGCATTGAGAAGAACATCTATGTAGAGGTGCCCCCACTGTCAGCCATTTCAGACACAGGACCTCTAGAGTTCTTTATTGCTGGTAATGGTGAAGATTACATTGACTTGAACAATACACTTTTATACCTTCGCTGTAAGATCACCCGCGCAGATGGTACTAACATTGCGGCAGCTGACAATGTCGGACTGATTAATTACCCCCTAGCGACCATTTTTTCCCAAGTGGATGTTTCACTGGGGGACCGACTGGTGAGTCAGTCTAGCAATACTTACCCCTACCGGGCTGTTATGGAATGTCTACTGAATTATGGGCATGAGACACTGTCTAACCAGTTCACAGCCGGGCTCTTTTATAAAGATACCAGCGGACATATGGAGGATACAAGCACAGAAGGTGACAACACGGGCCTGAAAAACAGAGCCCTATATACCGCAGAGAGCAAAACTTTTGAAATGCTCGGACACATACACGCGGACATGTTTTTTCAGGAGAGGATGTTGATAAATGGTGTCGATATTAAAATTAAAATGGTTCGGGGTAAGGACGAGTTCTGTCTAATGACTGCAGATGACCGTCAATACAAGCTTAAAATGGTGTCGGCCGCACTATTTGTAAAAAAGGTCAGCGTCTCCCCAGCTGTGAAGCTCGGACATGCGCAGGCGCTATTGACCACTAATATAAAATATCCTATTGATCGGGTCAGCATGAAGACTTTCTCATTAGCCTCAGGTAGTCGAGTTTGTAATCAGGAGAATTTATTTTTGGGGCAGCTACCAAAAACGGTAATTATAGGGTTGGTTGATAACGACGCCTTTACAGGGGTTTACAACAAGAACCCGTTTAATTTCCAACACTATAACGCAGAGTTTGTGGCAATGTATGTTGATGGGCAGCAGTTTCCGGCCAAGCCATTTCAACCTGATTATCAAAACAGTAGCGCTATTCGAGAGTTTTATAGCCTGATCCTCGCTACCGGTAGACATTTGAAGGACCAGCCCTTGTTAATAAATCGTCAAGAATATACAAGCGGTTACACGCTTTATGCTTTCAATCTGGCCCCTGATGAAGGTTGCAGTCAGCATCTATCCCTGATCAAGACGGGAAACATGCGACTGGAAATGAGATTCAGAAACGCGCTACCCAGAACCGTAAATATGGTAGTTTATGCGTGTTTCGACAATATCATTGAAGTGAACCAGAGGAGGAACGTGCTGTATGACTATTATTAATCATGAACACCAGAGAATTAGCAGCCGTTTTGAGTAACAACCCACATACAGGAAAAGACTTTAAAGGGGTGTTGGCCTGCGACGAGCTACCGGATAATAACCTGCATAATTTCCCCGCTTTGTACATTGTGAATACGCACCCCCGAAATAAGCCTGGAGAACACTGGCTAGCTCTGTATATGTGTGCGGATAAAACGGGTGAATTCTTTGACTCCTACGGTAACCCTCCGGACTATGAATATTTCCCAGACAGTATCAGTAAATTTCTGCACAAGAACTGCGAGCGGATTGTTTACAACACGGTGCAAGTGCAAGACCCGCTCAGCGCGACGTGTGGCCAGCATTGTGTGTTTTACTTACACCACAGGGCCAAAGGAACCCCTTTTAGCAGAATCATGTCATTATACTCTGATCATTTAAAAATGAATGATGCAATGGTTTCAAAATATGTCGATAAAATATATCTGGATAAATGTATGAAAAATATGTTATCGTGTATACAGACTGTAAACTCTTTTAAAACCTTTAAAAAATGTCATGCTTGTAAAGAGTAAGTAAAGAGACACAGGTTTGAAAGTAAAACGTAACGTAATTTTATTTAATCAAATAAACATGAATCAAAATTACATTTTTTGTCACAGCGTATCATTTATACTAGACATGTTAAAAATCTAACCATGTTGAACGGTCTAAAACTGGGGTTGAAAAAGCAGGCTCTGGGATTTCATAGTCCTCTCGAGTTTTCAACGGGGTCCGGCTTGCTATTGGTAATTTTTTGTGCGAGCTTATCGTGCTGCGTACACCGTGATTAGGAATGACAGAAAGAGGCATATTAATTGTGGCTAAAGCCTCAATAAATGTTTGCCACCCCAGGGGTCGTCTATGATCGGCAACCTTGTGAGGCGCTGTAACGTTCTTTATTAGATCCAACATATGCGAGCCGGTTACCGCTTTACCCTTGAAGACAAACTCCCCTTTGTCGTTCCATGTTGCAACATTTCCGGATTTAGCCATTTTTCCTAAGACGTAGGTGGCATTTTTTTTGCTTCTAGATGGCACGCTTTGTATAACGTCCTGAACCAGCTGGGCATCTTCAGTATCGGTGACACCGCTAGAGGGTGTTGGGCCATCTTTGACTTCTGATTCGGAACCCCCAGCAGGGGGAAATGATAATGTTAATTGAGTTGATTCTTTTTCACCTTGCTTGACAAGAGCTATGAATCTTTGTAAAACAGCGGTGTACAGCTTTGCCTTCTCATGAGGTCCTACATCAGTCCTTGCTAAGATGTCGCGTATGGTTTGATCCAATTCATTTTCAACAGTTTGACGGATTGGCTCTGGTGTATAAGTGAGATTCTTTAATTTATCCAGTTGTTTTTGGGGTACTAGATACATCTTTTGAGCATTCTCCATGGCTTAACCACTGCGTGACGTTATCAAACTTGTTAGAAAGGGTATTGCGACACTCAGCAGAGGTAGAAGGAATCCCCCTTTTTGATTAATTACTTTCTTCTTCTTTTTGACTGAGTTTTTTTTGTTAGCAAGTAGTTTAATCCTCGATCGTTGTTTCCTTAATTTTTTCAGCTGAGTATCCGTTAGGGGTATATTACCACGTAAAACATTGAGAGCTATTTCACAAATTGTGTTTATGAGTTCCGGAGAAGCCGACTGTAAAATGGCATGTCTTTGCTGCGCATTGCCCTCAAATAGAGCTTTTAAAAGCGGCCAGTGCCGTTTAATACGTGCCGACATTACTTTTTCTTTAGTACATAAGCCACGGGCCACTCTGGAGGGTACAAACCACTTCTGAGGCGAAACTCTTCTGGTGTCTGCGCTTTTAAGTCCACCAAAAGATAACCGTAAGGATTTCTGGTCGCATCTTCAAAAGATTCAAGGAAAAACTTGGAATGTCTAGGATACATTTGTCGCGCTAAAATATTCACTTGCATTTTATCTCGAGGATTTTTGAACAGAACAATGTAGTTGGCGTTAAGATTTATCGTGCGACTCTTTTTACCCTGAAAAAAAAGGTTTTGTACTAAATATATAATACTTAAGTTTCTATGGTGTGTATACTTGGTAAAAGCTTTTTCCACCTCTGTGCTCTCGCTGGCTGTTTCCATCAGGTCATCGATGATGATCAAATTGGTTTTGTGTAAAGGCAGCAACGTTTCATCAGTCAAAGATTCAGGGAGTCCTTCTACAAACTGTACATTTTTTATTTTACAAAGTATATCATCATACAGCGGTTGCCAACAAGTGTAACACCACACAATATTTTGAGGCACAGAGGACAACACATTATGGGCATTTTCCAGCAGTCTTTTGACAAAAACACTTTTACCGCAGTTTGAAGGGCCTGAAATGATGCAGGAAAAGGGGTGTTGTAGGCGGCTGTCAAAACCCTCACCCTCTGACACTGGTTTAGTATCCATATGGCAATGTCTGGAAGTCCGGGAGCAAAACTCGCTTGTTGTAAACCACACGGAATCTTTTAGAGACTGTGCGGTTCCTGAGAATGAACGCTTTTTTGTCCCTAACAATCTGTTGTGTGGTTGTGGCGACTTCCTTGGCGGGGTCATTTTTGTGAGACACATAGTGATCTACCAAATCAGTGAGGGATGAAAGGTTAACAACCTGCGTGTTAGTATGATGTAGTGTTATACCTTTCACCTTCATGCATGTTTTACCTCCCCGTGTTCTGTAAGCATATGTTTTCGGGCCCCCTGAAACAAATTCCACAATGTGGTCGCCGGTGTCCAGCTCACTCGTCAACTCACCCAAAAAGTCCCCGAGCGGAGGCACCCAGTCACCTGGCCGACTCACAAAGATTACAGAATCTGTGTCATGATACAGAACCCTGTCAGGCAATTTGTCCATGAGGTTGTAAAGCTCAAGGCGTGCGTAAGCGGTGGTGAATGCCGCTATAAGCACATTACTGTATTTGGGTGGTTTTGAGAAACCCTTGGCATAACGCCACTGCACAAGGGCCACATCCTCTGTAATAAATGAAAAATGTGAGATTTCATACTCTTTGGAAAACATGTACAACAGAAACTGCTCCGGGTCATGGATCAAGGCGGTGTTAACTTGGTTTGTTCTCTGACCGAATTTACCCCAAAGGCTGTTCAGAAAAAGTTTAGAAATTTGTCTTTTGGCTTTATTGACACAAATTTTGCTGGGGTCTAAATGTATACCCTCCTTTTCCAAATAACTCTGCATGTATCTATCTTTGTCCAAATCATTAGACACCCATGAAGGGTACCCAGAGGCTTCCTGTTTACCCTTTAAATGTGTGTTTATGTAGCCGCTAAAGAGCGAATCAGAGCGCTGTGGGAAATGCCAAACTTCGAAAATCTTGGCAACCTGGTACCCCTTCTCAACAGCCTTGGCTAGTTCGATACTACACCAGACTCCGGTGAGAGAACGCTCCTCGTCAGAATGTACACATTTGCCTTGATGTTCAGACACGGCGCAGGACCTGCAGAGGGGAAACATTAATTTTCCAGACACCCTGTAAGGTAGCACGGGTAGGTAAAGATCCCTAGGTGGGTATATTTTGGCTTTGATCAGACCAAAATAGTTTTCAATCGGTTCAAAGTCACGGAAGATGATGGTGGGGTGATCTGTAGGGTAGACTTTAGTCTTGTTCACAAAAGGGTAGAGACTGGTAAAATCATAGTAATGGATCTGCTCATCTTCTTGCACCTTATATTTAAGCCGAAGAGCATTAGTTCTACCGCCAAACAGAGCATCACGTGGTTCCAGACGTTCTGGGTAATCAGAACAAAGCAGGAATGTCTGTACCTCGGGGCTCTCCTTTTTTAGTCTCACCCATTCGTGCTCCCACAAAACAACCACATGCAGATTGTAGGTGCTACGCAGAATATCAATTTTTTCTTGAGATTTTCGATACATGGAGCCAAAATCTTGTTTTGTGAGCGGATTAATGGTGTTTGAATCAAAACACTGAGGACAGCCATGGAACAGACAGCCGTGGAACTCAAAGGCTGTACGTACACCCCCCACCTCTGAATACCCGTCTAAAAAGTACGGCCCAAATTTAACCTCCCCCCGGTTCAAAGCATGCTGTATGAAAACATTGTCACGATGGCTCAGATATTCTAACCACTGAATTGCCGGTGTTGAAAAAGACTTTTGCTTGAGAATGTAATTGTCAGGCGTAGTGATAGCCAGTGTGTCTTTGGGCAAAAAACTTGTGCAGAATTGTTTCATGCATACAGAAGCTATTGTAACACCCTGAAAAGGGTCAAGACCGGTGCAGCTGAGTACCTCGCGTCTAAATCTCAGACACCCCTCCCGCAAAATGACCACGTCATTAATACAATACTCAGACATCTCCTTGCGAAAGTCAAACACCCTTCCAGATACGGTTGCGTACCATTGCATGAACTCAGACCTCTCCTTTTCTGACATGGTGTTGGAACCATAGTATAAAGGTGGTGGGTACGGGCCTGTATAATTTTGATTAGCGACGGTGTTCCAAAAGTGTGGAAAGTAGCCCTTTTTGACATTTTCAAAGCCTAAAGCCGATGGCATGGCGCTCAGCTTCATTGTGAGGAAGCTGAGAGAATCTATGTACCGCTGTTCAAATGCGTCATCGGTGATACAAAGCAGTTTGCTGCCTTGAGCTATAATGGATGGTGTGACGCCTTGTTTAATTAAGTGTTGCATGATTAGGTAGCCATCATAACCCTTCGAATTGTGTGCAATAAATGTGTACCCTTTGTATTTCGGGGTACGGAACCGACGGGTAAAGGCCTCCACACAACCGTCACCTGCTGCTGTCCAACGCACCCCGTTAAAATCAATACAGCATATAAAATTAGCGACGTGTACACCGTCATCCTGTCGGCACTCAAAATCGTAAAAAACATAGCGCTCGCTCGGCTGTTCAGGTTTGACTTGCTGAATGTAACAAGCATGTCTACTATCAGCAACCAGCTCATCATTACAGTTGACGCAACGCCGCACACTACAACGATGTGGCACAGGTTTTTTAGAACTGATGATGTACATCCTGCCACACTGTTCGCAATACTTGTGTGTGTCGCATGGGGCGCTCATTTTACACGTAGCATTATTCATTTTGGTGACTTTATGCGCTGTGTAACAAAAGGCGGACCGACATATACGTCTACAGTCTTTACACTTTACCGATTTTAAAGGGTGCGAAGAACATTCAGCACTAAAACAAACATTACAGTAGTATTTGCAGTGGTGGTTAGCTTTTGCTGTGAAAGGTGTGTAACAGTAAGCACACACGTACGCACTGCCTAAGAAACCTTTCAACGACTTTATACCAAAGTAATGTTCGTTTTCTAGGTACAAAAACACTGTTTTTGGATGCGGCTCTGGGTTTGTTTGAAATTTGCAAAAGACATTCTGAGCATTACGGTACCACACAACAATTTTGACCTTTAACAGTTGTTCAAACTTTTGTATGTCTGAAAAAGACACCATATCCTGCACGCCCAGGCCTACAGACGTCTGCAAATGTACGGCGTCTTGCTCCACCCGCTCTAACGTAAATTCCGGGTTTAACATCTGAGACAAGCAAATGGCAAAGCAGAGGTTATTCTCAACGTTGTGGCTTACAAATAGATGCCGTAGTTTTTTTCTTAAAATCTCATTTCTGAGACATGTGGCTATTTTTCTACGGACACCACCATTTGGGTTTTGAACTATCTGAACCACCAGTTCCAATGTATCATCAGAAAGGATTTCAAAATTGCTCTGAACCAGATCCCCAACCATACCCAAAAATGTGTCCAGATCGACACTAGCGCCATTAGCAATTATGGACACCCCCTCAGACAGGGTGTCACCACGCAACTCCAGCTGAAGCACGTCATTGGGTCTAGCCAGCTGCATAGCTCTATACAATACATGGTCAAGTAAGTTTAGCAACACATTATAGAAGTCCTCATAGCTGTCCACGTCGTGCAAGGATGCAAAGTTAAACCGTTGCCTAATTTCGACACAATTAAAGGAGGGCCTTTGCACCACTACCATGTCAGGACCACAAGTCACCACACCATCATCATCATCATTACTATTAGCCGCGGCAGCATGCACATCGTCAGAACCTTGTGGGTTATCAGAGGTAGGTGTTAGTGGTGATTCATTAAGATTCCCCCCTTCCTGGTTTAGTCGCTCTAAAGCATCGTTCAGAAAACCAAGAGAGTCTGCTGCAGGGGTTAGTGCACCATCACCGGCGGTAAGGTTTGCCAAAGCCTCGTTCAACCGCTCAAAGTAATCACCAGCCATTTCATGCATGTCATTAGTGTCATGGTTAATATTGTTAACAAGCTGTAGCAGATTTGGGTTTATAAAAACATTTGGAATGTTTTCAGCAGCTTGTGGGCTGTTGTTTTGAGTTATAGCTTGAATTGCATGTAAAATTTGTGTGTTAATGTTCTCTGTGCTGTGTGCCCTGCCTGACTGCTCTGGTTGTTGCCTCTGTGCCATTGCTAATACTTCTCAAAGATTGTCTGAAACACCTTAAGCCGCTGTTCTGCCAAACGATACTCAGACTCCTTCAGCACTGCGAGACGCTGTTCAAACAGATGAGACTCAGACTCCTTCAACACCGCGAGACGTTGTTCAGCCAAATGTAACTCACGATTGAAGATTTTCAGAGCTTCCAAATGGACTGAGACCTTAAAGGGCTGTCTTTCGGCGTCCTCTGGCTTCTGGAGAATTGTTTGGGCAGCTGGTTGCTCCTGGAGGTGTGATTCTCGGGCCTGTTGTTTTCTTTCCTCAGCACTGCCGTCCTCTCTGTGGCCAGGGGCTTCCTCAAATGTTTGCTCCTGGAGGTGTGCTTCTCTGGTCTGTTGATTGGTTTCCTCAGCAGTTACTGCAGAAAAGCACCAATATTTAGCTGCTTTAGTTTCAAACCATACTTTTCATCAAAAAACTTTCAAGTACCACAAGTTCTTAATAGACTTACCGCACTCTTCAATCTGTATAGGCTTTTGTGCTGTGATCTGTTTCACCACCGTTTCTCCCAAGGCCCTCTCTGCCACGTGGTTCTCAGTACCTGATTCTGTGGAAATAGTTTCATTTTTTTTTTGTCTAAATTGCATACAAAACAACAATATGGTGACAAAGATATTAGAAATAATTCTCACCGCTAAAAAGTCTCCTTTTTTTTTTGTTGAGCTTTAGACGGGATTTTTTCCCCTCTTCAAAAGTTGTTTCTGGTTCTTCTCGCCCTGTATAAGGAAGAATATCTGTAAATAACTGTAAATCCTTCAACCAACATACTAAACAAAGGAAAGGTTTAAGGTTTAAAGAAAGGATTCTTACAAATAAGTGTAGGTGTCGATAAGCTTGCGCTCTCCTCGGCAGGGTTGATCCGCACTTGCTCCGGTGTTTGTGGATTTGTTGGTAGGCTTGGCACCAGCTCTTCATCCGTTGTCAAGATCTCTAGAACTGGTAAAAAGTCATCCTGTTTTATAAGCAAACTCAAAAGGCGGGCCAATGAACAGTGTTGTTGTTAATGCATATGCAAATTGCTGACCCACCTTCGTTCATGACTTGAGTGCTGGGCGTATCTGTTTAAAAAACAAACAAAAAAAACAAAAAAACTTTAGCTTTACCAGGCTTTTGCATTAAGTGTATTTATTCTAGAGAATTAGAAAAAGAAACTCAAATAAATGTGGGTACTTACAGGATACATCGTAAAAGTCGACTCCAGACATTCTTGATTGTGGTTTGATAACTTCTCACCAAAGTAAAGAAGCTGTGTCCTGGCCCTAATTTATGGATGGTTTGTAACCCCCAAACCCCCACCCTTGACACTTTTAGGGCGGTGTCTCAATGAAAAATAAAATATTTAGTTATAAACAGTAGTTTGAAATACACTGCTTTACAAAATCCTGTATAATTATTCAATAAGATTTTGACCTCGTTCAAATATTTTGCAGCCTATAGATACCAAACACATCTATATAGCCCCTAACGTACACAATTTTAAACCTTTTTTTTTTTTAAAGACTTAAAAATGAAGTAGCTAGCATCCCCATGTTTTATTTCTGACATGGGGGTGTATAAAAAACCCCTATTATCTCTATTATCTTTATTCATTTATAAAACCATCAGCGCACTCGCCCTGTTGGAAAAGCAGGGATGCCTTTGCCATGTGCATGGATTCACAGAAGCTAGAGCACACCATAAACATCCATTTATACCAACACGTGATGTCAATGTAAGCTTTAGCTAAAAATATTTTTAATACAACATTTTATGAAGATCAGTGTAATTATTCAATATGTTTTATACCCGCTTATATGGTATCTAACGTGTGCAATCTCCACTTAAACCCCTTTTTAAAGGCTTAAAATGCGAGTAATATTATGAAATAGACGCTAATCGAGTTGTTTGTAAGAAATGTTTTCTTTCTTACATGGCTGTTGAAAACAAGGGCTGTGCCTGTATTCAGAAAAAAGAAAAGGCATAAACCATTATCCTTGTGTGAAATTTACCATTTACCACAGGGCCCGCGCTCCACAGGCCACCCACACTATGAAACTAAGTGTCGGCGTACTCACCCCCTCCCCAGCGCTTCACAGGGCCCCCCACCGTTTGTGTCCGCACGTGTCTGTGTACTCACCCCCCTCCCCAGCGCTTCACAGGGAACCCACCTGTTCCGCCACATCCCCACCATGTGTCACGGGCACGCCTGTGCCTTCTGCATGCATCTCCCGCCGTACAAAACGTCGCTGCCTATTGATTGATGGGGATCTTCAAAACTTTGTGTGGGGGCATTGCTCTAAAGCTACAGTGGCTCCTGCCTAACTCTGTCCATGCTTACCGGCTCGCTGTGGCCATTTTGATCCTCGCTACTCAGCTGTGAACATCTACCTAGAGATCCTCCGCTTCTGTTTTGTCGCAGGAAATCAGCTAAGTAACTAACGCATGTGCTTTTTTCTACTTTAGCTTTCTTAAAAACCTCTCTTATGCCACTTTAACACACCCTGATTCAGCTTGTTAAGACTATGCATACATGCCTGGGCTTGTTTTCTTTAAACTAACGCCAAAAGAAAACATGCCTGGGCTTGTTTTCAAAATGCGAGTAATATTATGAAATAGACGCTAATCGAGTTGTTTGTAAGAAATGATTTCTTTCTTACATGGCTGTTGAAAACAAGGGCTGTGCCTGTATTCAGAAAAAAGAAAAGACATAAAACATTATCCTTGTGTGAAATTTACCATTTACCACAGGGCCCGCGCTCCACAGGCCACCCACCCCTGTCCTGCCACACCCCCCCCCCCCCCCTGCTGCTGCAACAACAACAACCCCATCCCTTTCCCCATACCCTTCCCCCTCACCAACCAAACCATAGCAGAGTTCAAAAGGTAAAACCGATCATTCCAATATTGACAGTTTGTACATCATAGAAAATCGGACCATATCAGAGGGGGGGACCATATTAAGGGGGCGGGGCAAGGGGCGTGGTATCGATCGATCAATCATTTTGACAATAGGTGCATCTTATTTCTCTCTCAGGACACAGGCAATCTCTTATAATTCTCCAAGGAGGCCCAGCAGTTCCTTTATACCAAACAGTCCAAAGGGCAATTTCAAATTTGTCTTCTTGGTTCATCCATTGCTGGTGTTGGCCTGTTATTACATTTGCTCCCTGCAGGTTTACCAGGAGGAGCGGGACCGAGAGGTGTCGCAGATTGTCTCAGATTACACAGAATCGCTTGACCCCCTGACCTTGACTTCAGGAGACGATCACCTTTCCGGATCTAGATGAGTGCATTTAATCTTGTGTACTTAAATTTATTCTCATTCATTGTCAAAGAAGGCGTTTTACCAGGCAGAAGACCTGCAACAGACATGTTCTACCATTTCAGCTCTCCCTCACCCCCTCCATGTTACATTGCAGTCTGGGCGCAATTTGTGTACACAGGTAATTGCATTGTGACCCTTGGGGTCAAAAAGGAAGTCTTTCTGGTTGACAGTGTGGGGGTACGATAAGGCAGTGGCGTGGAGGATCCTGTCACAGGTGTTAGTAAAGGATTTAATTACTCCCCTTTGAGATTTACCACACCTCTCTGCTTGCAGTCTTGGCTCAAGCCCTGCTAATTAAACTCACAGACCAGCCTGAGAAGGCTGCATTGCATTACACTCACAATGTTATCTTAGCGTTTCAATGGGCTGTGTATCAGTGAACAGAAACAGCACTGCCACCGAACACCCACAGAGTACCCAAGTACACACTCACAACTTAAGAATGCACACACATACGACACAAAAAACATGCACATGCACACACATACATATAAACACACACATGCACATATATATACACACACACACACACACACTCACAACCGTACATAGCATACACAAAACATGCTCAGGACCATGTACAGTTCCATAATGTTTGGGATAAAGATTTTTTTTTTTTCTCCACAGTTTTAGATTTTGAAACAATTCACAATTTCATCTTTTATTAAAGGTATCTTTATATATTTTGTGAAATTACAGCCCCCCATTTCAGGGCACCAGAATGTTTGGGAAATATTAATGCCACATAAATAAAAGTTATGTTTAATACTTTGTCAAATATCTGTTGCATGCAATGACTAGTTTAAGTCTGTGACCCACAGACATCACCAGGTGCTGGTATCTTCTGGGGTGGTGCTCTGCCAGGCCAGTACTGCAGCCGTCTCTTTCTTTTTAGGGCCTGGTTTTCTCTTTAGCATCAATTGGATCATTTAGCATGCGTTTGGGATCATTGTCTTACTGTATGTTTAAGTGCCATCCAATGGGTTTGGAGGCATTTGCTTGAATTTCAGCAGACAACAAGTTTCTGTACACTTCAGAATTCATTCTGCTGCTGCTATCAGCAGTTATATCATCAATGAAGACAAGTGAGCCAGTACATGTGGCAGCCATACATTGCTTTAAATAAAAGCTGAGAATATGCACTTTATCCACTTTATTCACTTTATGTGAATTGTTTGATGACAAATCTAAAATTTGTGGAGTACAGAGTCAAATCAAGACACATTATGGAGCTCACTGTATGTATACATGCGCACGTACACACACACACACACATTAAATGAACCCTACCTGATGCTGCGGGACAGTATCTGAAATGGACAACGCATTTCCTTTACAGCTTTATGGAACTAATGCTGACAGTCAGTGCTTCAGTTAGCCTTTGTTAGAGTGCTTCAGGCCTCAGAGCTTGCCTGTGAGGCCTCATCCCGTGACAGACTGCAGTATGTAGCACTCACCCATGAAACAGAGGCAACGGACGTTTTGCTCACCGCTTAATATTGACTCAATATTGACCCGTATTGTTCCTGTCAGACGCCATTTTTACCCCAGTATAATTATGAACCCATTTTCAAAGCATAAAATTTGCATACCACTTCAGAGCTTTTTTTTTTGACACTTTCATATCCAGACTGCTGTTGAATACATTAGCAGTGCTGTTCCAGCATGAGTTTAAATATGTTTTATTATGTGTAACCTTATTAAATATATGAATCCACTTCTGGGCTTAATTAAATGCAATGATTTCACATTTCCCCATTCAATTTGACAAAACAAGCAGCAACTGTTATCAAATTAAGATCTTGACAGATATTTCACTGTTAATGTACTGCATTTACCGATCTAAATGAACTGCATACTGGAAGGGATGTCTGCAATGTTCATTCTAATGAGGTATCTGCAATGACTCAAATAGTGAAAGAAAATCAATGGTTTATGAAGGCTAAGAAATAATGGATTCTGTGTGATGTGAGATTTGTGTCGCACGCTTGTTTTCAAACCTATGTTTTTTCAACATCTGAAATTATGGAGAATTTATCTGTCGGTAAGTCGGTATTTCTGGGCAGAGTCTGCGTGGTTTATGTTCATAAGTGTAGAGGAAAGGATGTTTTTGTACTTTAGTGAGTTGAAATGGGAGGATTGTGGAAACTGATTATATTTCAACATAGCATATATGTATATATTATATTTTGATTTTTGCCAAGTAAGAATTCATTTAGTCAAACATGTCACAGGTATATGCATATGAGTAGGTCTGGGGGGAGACATGGAGACATGAGACTCCCAGTACTTTCATATGAATTCATTTCTGAACTAGTAAGTATGCTTGTGAAGCTTGACATTTGACAATGTGAAGCTAGGTGGTTCAACAGTGTGTCTTCCCAAAGTTTAAATGAAACCTATGCCTGTGGCAATAAGGATAACCTCAAATATGCTTTTTTAAATCTAGTCTGATACTGATGTTTAACAGGAGTCAGCATGTTTAAATGATTGCACCGTACAAGCAAGCTTGTAAATATTAAGACATAAACATGAATTCAGAATTGCAATTTTGCAGAGATACTGCAGATATGCATATAGGTTACCCTACAGGGTTGGAGTCCTGATCTATGTGGTCACTTCTGGCACTACGATCTTTACTTCACTCTAGTGTGTTTCTTTTGCACCTCTGCACCTTGAACTGATGCACTTGTTGTACGTCGCTCTGGATAAGAGCGTCTGCTAAATGCCTGTAATGTAATGTAATGTATTTCTTTATTTAATTATACATTTTTTTGGGTATGTAGGTCTGCAAATTCAGCATGGGATTGTGTGAACTGTATGTATATATATATATATATATATATATATATATATATATATATATATGGGCGGCAGTGTAATATAATGGGTAAGGAGTTTGTCTTGGAACCTGAAGGTCACAAGTTCGTTTCCCAGTACTCTGCAGTTGTACACTTAGCCTGCATTGCTTCAGTATATATTCAGCTGTATAAACAGATGCAATGTAAATGCTATGTAGGATGTTGTGCAAGTCGCTCTGGATAAGAGTGTCTGCTAAATGCCTGTAATGTAATAGAGTATATTTTATATGAAACCCGTATATATGTCAGCAATAAAGCGGGAAAATCCCGCTGATACAGTTAGGATGCAAATTGGTTTTCATTAACAGAGTAACTGTCCAATTGAAAATATAATTGTGAGTGCTGTTCTTTAGGCTGCATAGGCAATTTCCAAGTAAATGAGTTGTAAGTGTGCTGGCTGGTTCTCTGAAATGGGGAAAGTTATAAGAAATTTAAACTAACACTGAGTCCAGTCACCCACCGGCCTCCACAGGCCACATACTGCAGGTAGAGATTTAGAAGGTAGACTGCAGTGTGTGCACACGAGAGTGACAATACATTTCTCACAGGAATCGTAGTTTGTTGACTGTGTTAACTTCACTGCGGTGGTGATCAAACTTACACAAAGCAAGTGCTAGTGGGTTACTAGCCTATGATCGTAATTCTATGAGACCGTGTGATGTAGCTAGCACAAGCCGGGAGCCCTAACCCATAAAACTGATTTTCAAAATTGCTAGTTCAGTCGAACATTCAACGTGAAACCGTCAGACATTTGTGTGTGTTTTTTTTCTTTTCTTAAACAAAATGTGTTCAGTGGACATTTTTCCTGAACAGTTTTACATTATTTTGATATATTTAAAGCAGCTCATTAAGAAAGGAAAAAGGGTTGGCATTTTTTATTTATTTCATATGTCTACATAAGGTAAAATTGGAATAAGAGAAAAGAAAATAAAGTTAATGAAAGCATATTGCATAAATTGTCTGTCATGTCTTTTGTACCACCTCTTCTGCCACCACCTATCCCTCACTCAGATCCCCCAAAACCTTTGAAATCCCCCCAAAATGTTGCTCACAAGGGAAAGGAAAGGAAATCCCCCCTCAAACGAAAAATTAATTGTAAGAATCAGAATCAGAATCAGAATCAGAATCGTATTTTATTGCCAAGTACATTTGCACATACGAGGAATTTGTTTTGGTCAACACACCGAGGCAGCCATCTGCGGCGCCAACTTATTAGATGAGAAATGAGAGAACAGGAGGAAGGAGGAGGAAAAAAAACAGTCCTTTCAATGAAACGAGAGGGCACTCGTTTCATTGAAACGAAGAAAAACCTCAGCACATAGCAACATCATAAAAACATTACAAACATTACAACAAAACTCGAAGACTTGCACATGTGGTAGGGGGTAGGGTGTCGGGGAGGGGAAGTGTCGCAGCACAGACACTGGGGGGAGCGCGCAGCCGCTCAGGCGCATCGCATCAACCCTCAGCAGACTGCACTGTAACGGGGGAGGGAGGGGGGGTGGGACCCAAGAAGGCGTTGAGTAGGAGGTGGTGTGTGTGTTATGTATCTTCGTGTGCGTGTGTGTGCAAGTCCATGGACTTCATCTCCACCACAGTCTCAACATTGTCTCTGCCGTCTGATAATGATGACGAGGACACGGCCGTTGCCGCGGAGACGACCTCGAAGAGTCCTGATCCAGAGACAAAGTTCCATAGGAGCAGGGAGGTGGGGGTAGGGCCGAGCATCTGTCTGCATAACAATCCAGGAGAGTGGAGAGATATCAGCCTTCCAAGGCCGATGTGGGGGAGCCAATGAGGATAAGGATTGTTTTGGGTTCAGGCAGACTTCTGCATTTTTCGTCTACCTTTAGTCCTGTGGTTCTCTCAGCGTTGTTCCAATCATCCGAATTAGTGGCCCATTTCAGTGAGCCGAACCGACAACTTCTCCAAGTTGGTATCCGTCATGCGAATTTGCGATCCAATCGCATCCAGTTTGCGATTGAGCTCACAGATCGCTTGAGTCTGAGTGTTGACAGCCCTGCCCGTTCCCTCAATGGCGGGCAGCTTCCCAATTAGTGCTGCCAACGCCTTTGGCATTTTGCGATAAATCAGGATGCTGCCAGCTCCAAACAGCAGAAAGCCTGTTATCATAATTCCAATCAAGTAGACGTCTTCAACATCCTCAACGGAAAGGATCGACAGGCACACGACCCTCCACTCGTTCCAGGAGTCCATCGTGTATCCGGCTGCAACGTTCCGTCAGGGCAAGAGGGCTCTCCCTGACCCGTTCTTCTCGTCGAGAAAATACTATCAATTGCGTTGAGAGACCAGTTGATCAGATCCATGCTTTTAGGTTTCGGAGAGAAATGCAGAGAGAGGCTCCGGATAGTTCAGACAGACGCAGCACAAGACAAGAGAGCAGCAAGCAGGGGCAGATAAGGGTAGGGAGGGAGCAGAGGAAAAAGCGTCCGCCTTCGTTGAGAGCAGGAAGAGAAGCCCTGGTATGTTACTATAAATATGTGAAACTGTGCTTATAAGTCAGTTTCTGTGTTTCAGGCAATGTTGAGGAGCACACGCCAAAACTCTGAGGGGTAAATCAGCTCTAACAGAGCCTATATGAACGCGTGTGGCAGGAGCAGGTGTGACAGACTCGCTACATGGCTAATTGAGCTGGGTGCATGGTTAACAAGGGACCTGAGTTAAGTGTGCGGAATGCTAATCACAGGATTGGGTGCTTACCGCTCTGCCAGGTGGGGAGCGGGCAGTGCTGCCAGGAAGGTAGGATAGGATAGAAGAGGGAGAAAAGGTGCCCTTATGGAGAGATGCCCTGAGGGATTGGACAGGGCCTCAGTGTGCGAGGATTTACATTTCAGTTTTTGGATAGCCAGCTATGGTTTTGCTGTTTTCTGAAATTCTGGTTTGCATGGGTGAGTGTGCTTGTTAGTGTGTGTGTTAACTGTGGCATGTCGGCAGACGACAGGCTCACTTGCCGATGGTCCAGCGGTGGATGGTGGAAAAACCGGAGACTGGCAAGACAGCAAGACAGACAGTGAGCGCCAGTCTAGGCAAAACACCGGACTGGACACACTATGGGAACTTGGTCTCCTGCTTGTGTAGCGACCACCTAAATCCCGGGATGGAGTGGGATTGTGCAGGACAGCTGTCTGGGGTCTGACTGTGCAATTTCAAGGGTGAACCTTGTTATGCATTGTTGGGAGTTTCGGGGTGCTTAAAGCAGGGAAAGACGCCGCGAGTGAGGGGGAAGGCCTTCGCTGCGTCCCGATGGATCCAGGCCCAGTCGCTTGGCCACCAGGAGAGAATGGTGTAGTTAACCTGGCGGGATCATGGCGGGATCAGGTGGAGGTGTCGCCCTGTCTGGAGACCGCAAAAAGACTGCATTTGCCACCCCCTTCGATTTATTGCAGTTTGAGTCCGTACCCTTTGGGCTGTGTATCACACCAGCCACCTTGCAGACGTGCCTGTGGGATCTGATGAATGAGTCCTGATTTCCGGATGCACCTGAAACCTCTGGAGGTTAGTGCCTGTACTGCTGTGTGTTGAGTGCACATAGCAGCTGCATTGGACATCTGCGTGTCAGTGGGCCTCTGAGGAGTTGAAGGCAGCCCTGCTGACACTGTGCTGGCGTATGCAGAGTTCTCTCTTCCTTTACGTCCATATAAAGATGCCAGTATGGATAGCCAAATGGTGGTGTTGGCACAGGCCTAGGAGGGGTGAGCAGGAGCCTGCACCCAGAGGACCAGAATGACCGGAACTAAAGAACCTTCCAGCTGCTCGCACTGAAGTGGGCAATGCCTGAGAAGTTCAGAATTGCTCAAGATCAAGGATGGGGAGTGAAGGTCACAGCCTATATGGATCCCAGCCCCCTGGTGCAGGAGGCTACAGCCCAGAGCCACAGAGCGGCTGTAGGTGACTCGGTTAGCATGCTATGAATTTGAGGTGCAGTATCAGCCAGGAGCCTGTGCCCATAGACTTCCATTCATCTTCAGCAAGTTCTGTGAATTTACATTTGCATTTAAAGCATTTAGCAGATGCTCTTATCCAGAGTGGTGTGTACTACTTCTACTTTATGGATACAATACAGCTGGATATTTAGTGACTCAATTAGGTGACTAACTTAATGTTAATCAACCTACAACCTTAGAGTTGCAAGCCTAGTTTCCTAAGTATTATGCTATACTGCGGCTCCAAATAACTTGATCTAGTTTTATTAGCATTTTTTCTCAGTTTCTTTTCAACATTCATTCTCTAATAAACAAGCACAGTGAGCTTTGAAGCAACATGTAATCTACTAGTTCCAACGGCAGCAGGACTTAAAACAGGAGTAAAACTGGTGACCACTCCAAGATGTAGTATTTTGATGCCGTCAAACTAGAATATCCATCTGTCTGCTAGCTATTAATCTGTGGACTTCACAGGCTCTGGGCAGTACAAGTGTACTCTGTGTACACTTGTACACTCGGGAACTCACCGCAGTGACCTATCGAGTGATGAGCACAATTTGTCCGAAGTGAAGCCAGTGTTTGTGGAATGGCCCATCGGTCCCATGTATCTCCACCCACAAGTAAATGGTTAAATCCTGATTTGAACACAACAGACCCAATTTGTTCTGCTATACGTCTTTATTTCTTTACTTCTCCACCTGTGTGGTGCACATGCCTGTCTGGTCTACCTTCTGATGGGCAACTGCACATTCATTACTAAAGAGGACTTGTGATATAAACTATTATTCCTATAAAATTGCAAATGATATTAGATTGACAAATAAATGAATCACTGTTTTCTGTTATTTTAGTCTAAAGGGGAAAGAAACAAAATCAAAATGGAATTTGGCTTTAATGTGAATTTCACTGAATTTCACTGAACAACCAATATTCACAGTAACAAAAGAATGTATTGTATAACCTCCTCAGTGTGAGATATGATTTAAACCAATCACATTAAACATTTATATATTATTGGCTATTCCTCAGTGAAATGAACCACACCACATCTTCATTTGCACCACAGTGTCGTAAAATAAGATAAACCTTCTCCACTCTGATTCATTGCTAAAGATGTGACTCATTATGAGAATGCTATACTGTAGGTGCATCTTTGAGATTAGGATTTCTTCCACTCCTGAGTTGAGGTGTGAGACTATTGTTTAGAGCTTTTGACTGAATATTTGAATATTAACTGAATGCATACTGCTTCTTAAGGGGAAATCTGAGGATTATGGAAAACCCACTTCTTGACGATCAGAATCACAAATATATATATATTTCCCCCATTGAACAGCTTTGTATAATTTGAAGAACTGGTGAGTTTTCCTAACCAAAAGGGAGGAGATCAGGGAGATACTTCAGCCTTAACATAACTTAAAATGTGATGCAAGTGTTCATTTTCTTCACATATCAGTTTGTCAGAAATTATCAAAATTAACTTGCCAAACTGTCATTTTGAAGACAGTTGTTCTCACCCGACTGTCAAGATAAAACTATTGCTCAAAATTTCACTCTTTAGCTGCATTTTGGAAGGGGGGGGGGGGGGGGGGGGGGGGGGGGGGGGGGGGGGGGGTTGGGGGTCTACACATATTTCCAAGTCAAGGGCAACTACTGATAAATGGAGCAGATTCCTATAAACTGGCAACACAGTGGGGTGGGTCATCCTTCACCTAAATTGTCCACTGGAACCAGTTTCTGAGGGTCATTATTGCAGAAATGAACGCAGATGGACAGCGTTCTCAGTCTAAGTCCAGGGTGGGCCTGGCCATGTAACATCAACGCTATATTAACTTGGTTTGAGTTTTGAAGCCTCTTATATTAGTGTTTCAGGGAAATAACAAAAATGCAGTATTGAAATGAGATACTTGGGCATAAACACAAAGTTATTAAAATATGTCAAGAACAGAGATTTGGCTACATTCAAACACTAAGATATTACTTGAAACAGACTCTGTTATTGTGAATATGATGTAATGGGGTCCTGTGCATGTATGAAATTACTGGGATAACAAGCTAACACTCAGCAGAACACAGCCAATCACTATTTTTGTTGTTATGAGAACAAACAGCCAATGGGCATCTATATATTGGTTTGAAGCACCCAGTTAAGTTACTTATAATGAACCCAGGTTAAACAGTATCTTAATAAAATGCATTTATTCAACAGGGCCTGAAACTATGAAGTAAAATCAAAAGTTTACACATTGCTCTCACTGTGTAAATGCTTTACAAAGTCAGACAAATTCCCTTGTGGATATTAGTTCAATGGCTTCAGTCACTAACAGCAGGGAACTCTCTAGAAATGTTAAATCCACATCAGCATTCAGTTACTCGCCCAATCAAAAACCAATTAATTAACAAATCAGTTCAAACAAAAACCAAACAAATTAAAATCAATGAACGAATGCAGATAACAACATTCTAGTCATTCCTCTAGGGAGGAAGGGATTCCCGTTTGAGTATTAACAACCTTGCTCGTGTTAAAGAGAAAAACAGAAAGGAAATACAATTAACTGCCGGTGGGAGATAGCGGTATGGGGTGGGGGGTGGGGGTCTGCGGTGGCTTGAGTTTTGAGGAACTGGTACAAGATTGATGATTGGGGGTGGGGAGATGGGCTTCTGAAGAGTTTTCAAACTTCATCAGAGAGTGACCAAACTCATAAACTCTCTGTGTGGGATGTGTAAGAGACGGATAATTCTCTGAAAAACCTGCCGATAACAGAGCGAGCAGGGTGAGCTGCCACTGGCGTCTGACGAGCCTGTCTGTGAATTGAACTAGGTTTTGAAAGATGCTACTCAGTATGACAATGAAGCTGCATCATTTGGAGTGGGGTTTTTTAACTGGGTGTGGCGTCAAGTCTTAATGCGTGAACAGGTACCTCAATTATGCAAATGAGGACTTTTACCCATGGAAATAGCTTGTAAGTACTGGCTGAATGCAGAGGTCATTTTATTGTGATGTGGTGCTAGATTAGCACTTTCCCTGAAAGCAATGTTGCACATCGGATTGAATCCAATTTCAAGTGTGCTGAAAATGGCGAAATACATTTGGTAAAAATAACAGTTTCTTTTTGCTAACAGACTTAATCTTCACAACTGCTCAGGGTATACTTAGCAGGGTATCTCAAATAGACTTGGGACAGTTGCATTTAGGGCTTAGTGGATGCAGACTATGGGATATGATTTCACAATAGAGGTGAGACTGTCTAACTCTATTGGTTACGCAAGCCACTGGTGCAATTAGGTGTGTCCAACTCCAATTTCGCTGATTTCATAACCAGAAACAGTAGCGCTCCTGCAGTGCAGTTGCAAAGGAATAAATGACCAATGGGTGTGGTGGAGGTTTGGTTTCATTGTGGCCAATCTGATTGGGTGCCTTCTTTCCATTCAGTACAGCTGTGCCAATGCCGTAAGGGAACTGGCAGTTTAGTTTAAGTCTGATATACTTGCCCGGGAGATACAGTACAGTCATCACGTCCTTTTATGGCACCTCAAAAAAGCCTCCTTGGACCAATGATGATGTCAAGATAGGCTCTGAACTGGGAGGCTTTGTTCATCTTAGTAGATATAAACCTACAGTATTGATTTTCCCTCTTTTATTATAATTAGGAGTAGTAAAACATCTTTATAGACTTCACTTTACCAGAATACTTTGGAGACACAAGTTATATTCTCTGTTTAAATCGGGATTCTCAGCAGCCAAAAGGTCCATTGTGGTCAACCCTGGTGGAAAACCATGAATAAATCTGACATAGCATATGCAATTATGCCTTATAAACATATATATTGTGTAAAAAGACCAGTATTCAACCAAAATAAATCATATTGAATTTATAAGAAACCTAAATATTATTAAAACTACACAAAGGAGTATGCCTCAGCTCTATTGCTGAAGAATACAATTTTGGAAAAATAGTGCTTGAAATTCATTTACTTCAGTCCATGTTACAGATTGTACTCAGTGCAGCTATCCAGCTAACTGAGTAATCCTGCTCTGTGATACAGGGTTTTACTCAGTGCAGTTATCCAGCTAACTGAGTAATCCTGCTCTGTGATACAGGGTTTTACTCAGTGCAGTTATCCAGCTAACTCAGTAATCCTGCTTCGTGATGCAGGGTTTTACTCAGTGCAGTTATCCAGCTAACTCAGTAATCCTGCTCTGTGATACAGGGTTTTACTCAGTGCAGTTATCCAGCTAACTCAGTAATCCTGCTCTGTGATACAGGGTTTTACTCAGTGCAGTTATCCAGCTAACTCAGTAATCCTGCTCTGTGATACAGGGTTTTACTCAGTGCAGTTATCCGGCTAACTCAGTAATCCTGCTCTGTGATACAGGGTTTTACTCAGTGCAGTTATCCGGCTAACTCAGTAATCCTGCTCTGTGATACAGGGTTTTACTCAGTGCAGTTATCCGGGTAACTCAGTAATCCTGCTTGGTGATACAGGCCCCTGGTGTATCCAATACTTTAATCCTGGTGAGGCTGCTGTTGGTTTCATTTTACATTTACATGGCGACTCACATTTTGTTGTCTGAGCAGCAACTGGTTTCCTTACAACTCAATCAAGTAGTTGGACAAATCAGGCAGGATTCTAATCTTTCAAACCAGCCCTTGGTGGTGCTCGTGCATTCTGGGGTTGTCCTCTTATCAGCCAGCATGCCATTTTAATGGTCCAACAGCAGCTAAGTATGGTCTTGTAAAATATCACTTCTGAACCAATTATGGTGGATAGCTTATTCATTTTTTCACCGTGGCCAAATTACTGAAGATTCTGACTAAAGTGAAATGTCAAGGTGAAAGGGAGTCTTTCCTTGGAAACCCTTGTAGAATTTGTTCTTAGATAACTACGCAGTGTGTTTTGCAGTGGTGGGACATTTTGGGGATGAACTGTGTGCAATAATTTAGCCGCTAGCTGATGCAAATTTTGTTAAATAAACGCTCAAGAAAGTAGATCATAAGGCACTTCAGCTTGTTTCGTTTTATTATTTTTTTAATGTACCTTATGTGTGTACCATTAATTTACCTTCACACATTTACATGCACCCTTCAAACACTGCTATAAACCATACCTTGGTTCTACGGCGTTATCTAACAGTAATGTAGAACAGAAGAAAATTACCTTTTAATTGCCTGTTAAAACAATTAAAAAGCATTGTCTTCTACTCCTCATTTTGAGCCGCACATGTAGGGTACACTTTGTCCATCTCAGTCAGAAACTAGATCAGTCAATACTTCTGGTACTGAGGGCTTTGCAGCTTTTAAGAGGGCACCTGCCCTCCTGAACCTTTACAAAACATTGCTAAACGTGTACTACTATTGTAATGCCATAAAATGACTCGTGTTCTCAAAAAGTGTACAGGGACATTCGACCAAAGAACAAAATCCATACCACTTACAATTATACCCTCGGCTGGGGAGCCAGTCTGGATATTAATTTCTCTGGTTAGGAGCTGTAGACTGTTCACTTTAATTTTACACTCCGAGCAGATATCGATTCAGCTGGCCCACAGTAGCTGGCCACCTGGGTTTAACTTTTGGGGTGGGGAGTGGGATGTGAAAAATAAGCCTGTGAGTGCACCCACAATGCCTGCTACGTGAATACTTTCATTCTGGCAGGAATAATAAGTGTGCGGCATATCCGTAACAAGTGGATTTGCAAACAAGTTGGGTTAAGAGGAATAAATGACCTTTTTGTGGGTGTGGTGGTTTGGTTTCATCGTGAGAAATCAGATTGGCCCCTTCGTCTCCCACTAATGCCACTACATCAGTATTCCAAGCATAATACATGAGCAAAATGGCAGGTTTTTTTTTTCTTAGATGGATATAATCCCATTTCTTTTCAATTTTTGTGACAATTTGTAATTCTAAAACTACTAGACTGTATTACTTTGAGTTTACCAGACAATACAATAAACACATTCTCCACCATTATGTTTTAGTGGTACTCCAGGCAGCCACTGGGCCCAGCACATCACTTGTAAACCTGAAGTACCATATGCAGTGTCACCTTGTCAATTCAAAACTCTTTTTTTTATGTCCCTTTAAGGTCACTATAGATCTGGCAGTTTTGTTATGTCTGGTATCCTCCTGAGACCTGGCAGAGAAAGAGTATTTAAAAAGTTTTTTGACGTAATGCAAGAGTCTAGGACAAATACACATTGCAGTGAAAAGATTTTCAAAAATATAATTTTTATTTTTATTGTAGTGCAGACCAGAGACTCAAGTCCCCTACGGGGGCACAACAATGAGTTTCCTGGTCTTGGCAGGATGTTCTAGTCACACCTCAAAAAAGCTTCCTAGGGCTAATGATTATTCCAAGATAGGCTACAAACTCGGAGGCTTTGTTCCTCTTAGCTAGATATGAAGTTAATGTATTGGTTTATTCTTTTTTAGTATAGTTTTGTAGCAGTAAAACTTTTTTTATGGACTGCACTTTTTGAGTTTACCAAACTGTTTTAGAGAAGCAATACAGATTCCTTGCATTGCACCACAGCCAAGGTGATCTGCTGAACACCTGAATAAATTGACTGACTGAACAACTAAACAAATCTCAGGTAGCTTACACAATTACAACTTATCAATATAAAGTGCATATAAGACCAGCATTAAACCAAGATAAATCAATTTCCATGTATAAGAAAGGTAAATATTAATAAAACTAGACAAAAGATTATGCCTCAGCTCTATTGCTAAAGAATACAATTTGGAAACACAAAGTGCTTGGGATTGATATTAACAATTAAATTGTAGTGGAAATAAAAGATGCACTCAAGATGCACTTGAGCAAGGCTTTATTCAAAGAATTAAAAATGTCATATGTCAACATTGCATAATTAAAAACAGCTCAAGGTTTATTAGAAAGTCCCACTTAGCACAATTACACAGTCAACATTCTCAAATGTATGCAACAGAAAAAGGAACACACACAGATAAATAATTATCCGGATGCTTATCAACAGATAGGTCAGAGTAGAGGAAATGCATTAGGACATGCATGCGTTCTGGTCTTCAGAAAATGGCACTTATCTGGGAGGGTGGGTTTTCCAGAGGAAAACCTGCAGTGGTCAAAAACACCTTGCCTCTACTCTAACACACACACGTCTCATCCTACTTTCAATTCACTTCCATTCATGTCATGAAACAGCCTGGAAACCGTAGCCTGCCTCTGGCATATAATATGAACCACACTGGCACACAACTTGATTGTGACAGTACGGGTGCTGGGACCCAGGCGCAGAGTGGGGGAAAAAAAACACAAAACTCAAAAAGGGAAAATTAACAAAGATTTTACTCACACAAAAAAAAGCAAACACAAACAGGGAACAGGCAAGGCCACAAAGGGCAAAACAACAAACTCAAAACATTCCTAAGAACAAAACACAGAACAGAACACAGGCAGGCAGGCAGGGTACAGGCAGGTGGAACACACAGGCAAACACATAAAAGAAACACCAGAAAATACATACGGGTCAGGAACAAGCACGTCGGAACAAAACACAAACGGGTAAAAAACGCAGGCAGGTACAGTGGGTCTCAACAAACGCTAGTCGGGAACAAACACAACTCGGGAACAAACACAAACAGGTAAAAAAAACGCAGGCAAGTATAAATGGTCTGAACATTAATAGGCAACAAACACAAGGCAGAACAAACGCAAGGAACCAGCACCCGAGTCAAGGGAACAGAGAACTTAAATAGACAAGGGTAACAAGACACAGGTGAACTCAAAAAACAATCAAACCAGAAGGAGGGGATAAGACAGGTGGGAACAATGATGGGATAACGAGACAATGAAACAATCATACAATTAACAGGGGGGGAGCAGGGCACAAAACAGAAGTGCCGCCATCTGGCGGCCCAACAGGGGAAACACAGACAGGAAAACAGGACCATGACATTGATAATATGGTATTTATCATTTTCAATGTTAAGGAAGCCAACCTTTTGACTAGCCAAATCAATCACCCCATCTGAATTCAATTGACATGTGTTTCATGCAGTTTCTTAAAACATTATTTTCTTCTCTGTGCACTATTAGGCAAGCTATAGTGTAGTCATTTTAGGTATTGTAGTTTAAGACTGGGCAATCCTAATAATCTCCAAACAGTTCTCAAAGGAAACAAAAGATAGGGAGTCTCTGAAACTAAGTACGTTTGAGGAGCATTGTTGAAAAACAGTCTTGGTTTAATCGGTTTAAACTAAGGTCTACTCTGCAAAGCAACAATAGCCAATTAAAAATTTGAATTTAAATAATGCTAAACATTTTGCTGAGTGATTTACTGTGAGGATATTTTTCATTTCATAAATCAGATGTCCATTCATTTAATGACTTTGACTGAACTGAAATTGGAATGAACTCAAATCCTGTTTTGCATCGTAAGATTCACAGTCGATTTGAGAATAAATTAATTTTAGCAAATGCTAAACCCACCAAACTTCAGTGACCCATTACCTTTATTTTTAAGGCAAATTTAAAAGGACAAACACACTGGCTTCGCTGGTCCAGAGAAGCTTAACAGGCCATGATAACACAGCACATAAGCACAGATGTGGAATAGCATAACAGTGATAAGATGTCAAGCCAAAAATAAAAACAGCAGTGAGATAAGCACACCTCAAATCTAATACCAGCATATACACTGTGTCATAGAAGGACCAGAAGATTGACTGCAGTACAGAAGCAATATGAGTCCTCACAAAAGCCATTTAAGGTTACCTCACACCAGCACAAAATAGTTTACAATATGGGCTAGGAATTCAACTACTGTACCATCATGTTTTAACATGCCCGTAATTTTAATCATCCAGCTAGCAGTTTACCGACTGAATAATTAATGTTTAGGAAAATACAGAATCAATTTTCTACTAAAGCAATATGAACCTTACACAATAATATGCCTTCTTGCATATCCACCCAATAATTATTGATGGGGGATAGTGTCCAGCTGTTTCAGACACAGACACTGGCCAGGAATGCGTTCTCTTCTAGAAGGGTTTTTTCGTTGTTGGGGTTTTTTCCCCCTTTTTTGTAGTTTCGATGTTGGCGATTTTGCAAATCAAAGATGAAGAAGACAGTAACAACAACAAAGGACATTAGGCTTATCTGTTCTTCCTCAATAAAAATGAAAGTGGTTAAATCAGTATTCCACCCAAACTGGTTTTCGATTACGGGACGAGCCGGTCCTGTGCCGACGGGACGTCCCGAAGCACGGCTGACTGCGTTCCGCGGCGGACAGGGTCCCATGCAATCTTTCACGCGTTGCCAGATGAATAAATAAAAGAAATAGGGATTAAAAAAAGGAAGCTCGGGATCAGGTGAACGGCGGGATGCAATTACTTCCCGCCACCTCCGAAACGGAATGCCGCGAGAGCGTAAATGGTGCGCCCTCAATCCTGGAAGATTGGGGCGCGAGCAGCAGGGCTATCTGCCGCGTAGCTACAAAACAAATAAACTGAGGAAAGGCATATGAAGATGAATGTTCTTCAGAGAACAGACTGATAAAATGTTATGGGGAACACAGCCTATGGAAGGAGTCACAGTGGTGTCTCCCCATACTAAAACCTGGCAGGCTTTACCCCTCTGTCTGGATACTCCATCTGTCTGCTTTATGGCTGTACAGTTTTTACTGGCTTTCAATTTTTGTGTTTCTGTAGGTTATATCAATGCACTACTTTCAATCCAAGAATTATAGAGTGTCTGTATAACATTTGCAACAGATGGGTCTTTGCATTGAAATGCATATATAGTTTTTTTTTTTTACATCAGACTGTATGACCTAGTCAGTTCTTAGCAGGTTTTATTTGCTTGGTATCTGAAATGCACCTGAGAATTGGTACAAATGAACATAAAGGGCAGCTCAGAAAGTCAAGAACATTTCCACTTTTTATTGTTAAAAAACTGAAAGGACTTTAGAAGAACTGCTCAAAAGTACAATGAATAAATATTATCAAGTCTTTAAAAACATAAACGTGACGGGTGCTGGAGGAAAGGTCCGCAAGTTGCAAATCTTGAAATCGCGCTAGGAGGCAAAAAAGGTTTTTTAAATTTTTTTTTACTGTTTTCCTTTTTTTCATATTACGAAAGTTAAAGTGTTGAAGAAGTCACTCAATAGAATAAACAACATTTTTAGGGTCACTAAATACTTATAATTTGTCAGCAAAGTCGGCTTGTTTTAGTGATTCTTACAGCCGGGTTTTGGAGGCGTGATGGGGGTGCAGTTTAATTAGCATGTTTGATTTCGTTGGCTATTGTCACTTTGTTTCAGTCAAGCCACCGCCCATAAATAAAGCCGTGTGGTAGTAGCCTATGTTTGTTTACTGTGTGAGGTTGCTGAAATGGCGGACGCTCAATCAGTAGGTGAGAGAATAAGCTTTCTAACGAGGCATAACATGTCTAATTTTGCTTTTGGAATAGCGTTTTATAGGTTAGCATAACCGAACATTTTCTTACCATGGCATTCGGTCTATATGGTAGCATTAAAAGACGTTGCACCTAACGAAACGTTGTCAACGATTTTTTCCTTGGAAAATACCATTATTATTGAGGACTTCTGGGCATAGCTAAGCCATATGTTTGCTGATAGACCTATCTGACATCGTTTTCTGGAGCAAAACAGAAGCGGATATAACTCATTGATTTACTGTCTCTGTCTCCATCTACTGAACATAGGTAAGATTTCATCATTGCTATGTAAGTATTACTGCTCAAAATATTTCGGTTATTACGTTATTTTAGAAATCGAGTGTCTTTAAATAGGTTAGTGGTATTATGTAACGTGGATATTCCACACTGTAATGTAAGCGTTAGTTAGTAGTGTAATGGTTTTTGTGACGCATACAACAGTGATGAGGAGAGTGTTGAAACATTGCCAAAACGTGGTGGACGGCTGAAAAATGTTTTTATATCGTCCCATTCCCATACAAGAAAACATAGGAGTGTACAGAGTATAGAAATAGGCTACATACAAGAGTTAATTATTACACATTTAGGTACTGTGCAGCATTGTGTGACTATATGTTTGCATTATGTTTAAATTAGCCTATATCTATGTTTCATCTTAAACCTTAATAAGGGGCTCATATGCTTTACAATGGACAAAAAGCATTATATTCCTTTTTGGAGAGATTTTGGATTTGTTTCTGGACCCTTTTTCTGGAGCTATTTTAGACCAGTGTTAATAATTTAGACATTGTGGGTAGATTTGGAGATGCTGGGTACACTGCTTAGTTTTTGCTTCATAGGTCTTTAGTAGTTCTACATATCCACCCTTAGATTTTATGAACTTGTGGTCAAGAAGTTTTTGATCCACGACATACTTTAACCCGCAATCTCCCAGTATTTCATTGCGAACTAAAAAAGGAGCAAATTCATTTTAGATTTTTTGCCTTGACCATTGCATTTGTGGCACTTTATTTCTTACAAAATTATGAATATAAAGTAATCTAATTATTACTAGTATTATAAATGGTACAAATGTATTGCTTCATTTAAGACATTTTTCTAGTCTCTGTGGTGTTCACATCTGGAGTTATAAAGCTTTAAATAGGGTAACCCCTAAATGGGCAAGGATTTACAGGTACTCTAGTGGGGGAGTGGTTGGGGTGGAGTTAACTAGCTGTTGTTCCCACCCATTATCTCCCTGTGAGAAGTGTGAAAAGTTCAAGATCTTTCAAGGGGATTTTCTCTGCTACTTGATTTTAGGAGTACCAACATTCAAATAAGCATATCTTCTTAAACTATTTTCAGATTTCAATGTATGATACATCATTTGAAAGCTTATAATCTGTACTTTGGTAATCTGTAAAAAACTGAAAAATGACCTTGCCCTACTTGCGGACCAAAACACCAGCACCTGTCACAAATGCTTTTCTCTGAATCTGTCGACACAGAGATACTTGATGTTCTGCAAGTAACTGAAAAAAATAAACTTTTGTGTAAAAAATAAATTAAGTTGAAATTGCAGAATGATTTTCTGTTTGTTAAATCACTTTTACAAATGAATCTCCCAGCTCTGGAGGTGGTTTTGCACTGGTAGGAGAAGATTTCACTGATTTTAAACTCTTCTAACCTTCCTTTGGGTTGAACAGAACATGAGAGGCTGAAAAGCTCTAACATTTACCAATTATATAATCCTTTTTTTATTATATAATACCAGAGAACAATACACAATATGTGTGTATGTGTGTGTGTATGTGTTAATGAGGGGGGGGGGGGGGGGGCTTATTTGAAGGATGCACACATGTGTGCAGCATGTCTCTACTGAATTCCAAATAAATGTGTACTTCACCTTGATAGAATTCTATGGCTTTTTTTCCTTTTCAAGCAATCATTCATTTCAAGAAACTGAAGTAATCTCGCACAGACATTTTTGTTTAGTGTTGAGGTCCAATGGCCTCTTGTCCTTCTGCAGAAATGTTAATGTAATTATTTTGTGGCGCAGAGATGAATTGGATAAAGGGAACGGTCTGGGGTTAAATTACATTTGTCTCTATGCTCTATGCTATTTTAGGCCTCCAAAGCTAATTGTACTGATTGCATCTTGGGAGTGTAGTGAGAGCTGGCAGGGAGGCCTGCGAGCTCGCTGCAGGCGTGAACTTCCCATCAGCGCCCTGCTGCACTTCTGCGCCGCGACAGCGCGCTCCTGCGCCAGAGGCCCGCTCACGTTTTCCCAAAACCCCTCTCTTCCCTCTCTCGCCCCGGCCCCTCCCAAAGTGAAGCGCCGCACCCTTTACCTTCCTCCCACTCTGCCCCTGCATCTTTTTATTTAACCTTAATTTAACCAGGAAAACCCCCATTGAGATCAAAATCTCTTTTGCAAGGGGAGCTGACAAAAAACAAAGTTACAAAGCTATATGAGACAGCAGACAATTAAGTTACAGACATCAGACTGGTGCTGGTGTAATTTTGGGCTGATTTCACCCATTTCGTGCATTTGCATCAGACTGCTGTCTCTCTGAATACCATGGACTTCACTTCCTGGAGCTTTCATCTCCAACAACAGCCACCATAGTGAAATAAGGCAAACCAATGAAGGACAATTACAGAAAAAGGTGTGGCTTGAAAATGATGGTTCTGGGGCTGGAGGTGGGAGCTTGTTTTAACTGTTTGCATGTCTCCAGCTTCACACTCCTCACTGTTTTAATGCAATTAATAAAAAATACAGAAAGACATAAGTTTAAAAATATTTCAGTGAATAGAGGAATATTATCATGCTTAATTCATGCAATATTTTAGTAATAGCGCTATTAAATAATGCAGTTCTTTCTGTTTTTTCTAACAATATTTACAGTACAGAGAGTACACAGTATAAGTGAAAACCATTTTATGTAATACTGAAGAGGGAAAGACAAACATTGGTAAGTCATATATGAGTAAATGCTATTTGAAGGCCAACAGTGGAATTAATCGTTAAAATGTAATTGAGTTACATCCATCCAGCCATTATCTAACCTGCTTATTCCTGGTAATGGTCAGATGGGGGGGCTGGAGCCTATCCCAGAATGCTTTGAGCTAGAGGCAGGAATAGGACAGGGCGCACTCCATGCACTCACACCTATGGGCAATTTAGACTCCCTGATTAGCTTAACCGGCATGTCCTTGGACTGTGGGAGGAAAATAGAGTACCAGAATAAACCCACACGGACAACACACAAACTCTACAGAAAGGTCCAGGCCAGGATTCAAACTGGTGACCTCTTTGCTGTGTTATCCACTGTGGCACCTAGTCTAAACACATCTTCATTCAGCCATAGCTAGATATTGCAAAGAAAATGGTAGGGCACTGGGAACATAAATGCCTGACCTATGTATATTATTCGTATTAAACTGGAGTTTTACAGGAGTTTGTTTAGCTTTAAGGAGCTCTATCTCATAAGCAGGGATTTACACATGCCATGCTGTGGATGGGGGAGGGGGGGGGGGGTGAATATCTCCTCTGAGACCGTCCCACAGTGGGGTTTACGAGCTTGTTTCATCAGCATCAACCTCTCAGCGCTCAGTGTCGCATGTGTGTTGTGCCACTCCCATTAAGCTTGTCGTGTTCTATCTACTTCTGCTCAACATGCCACCAGGATCAGCCACAGAGCACACAGAGGGAAATGTGCCTCTGTCAACCTCGCGTGCATGTGCCCAGATCCTCAGTGTGCACCCAGACTCAACCTCAGAGCATATGCCCCCAGAGTAAACCACAGAGTACAACACCAGGGTCAACCTCAGAGTATATGCCCCCAGAGTAAACCACAGAGTACAACACCAGGGTCAACCTCAGAGCATATGCCCCCAGAGTAAACCACAGAGTACAACACCAGGGTCAACCTCAGAGTATATGCCCCCAGAGTAAACCACAGAGTACAAGACCAGGGTCAACCTCAGAGCATATGCCCCCAGAGTAAACCACAGAGTACAAGACCAGGGTCAACCTCAGAGCAAATGCCCCCAGAGTAAACCACAGAGTACAAGACCAGACTCAACCTCAGAGCAAATGCCCCCAGAGTAAACCACAGAGTACAAGACCAGACTCAACCTCAGAGCAAATGCCCCCAGAGTAAACCACAGAGTACAAGACCAGGGTCAACCTCAGAGCAAATGGTAAATGGTAAATGGACTGCATTTATATAGCGCTTTTATCGAAAGCGCTTTACAATTGATGCCTCTCATTCGCCAGAGCAGTTAGGGGTTAGGGGTTAGGTGTCTTGCTCAAGGACACTTCGACATGCCCAGGACGGGGTTTGAACCGGCAACCCTCCGACTGCCAGACAATCGGTCTTAACTCCTGAGCTATGTCGCCCCCAGAGTAAACCACAGAGTACAACACCAGACTCAACCTCAGAGCAAATGCCCCCAGAGTAAACCACAGAGTACAACACCAGGGTCAACCTCAGAGTATGTAGCCTCAGAGTACATGGTGTACCTCGTGTCTCGCTGATGGCCTTAGACCAGGGCATCCTAATGTCACCACTGTCGAGGGAGCATCACAAGACTGTCAGTGGCTCCCGTCACTCTCAGTTAGATCAGGAAACATATCCTTTTTCATGTAACCCCCCTGCCTAGATCTCCCACAGCTCCTGCAGTATGTGCTGAAAAGATTTTGCAATGATACAAATTACTGCAGCTTAGAATTAATGAAGGCAAAAAATCTCACTGGGCCCCCTGCAGCAGCAGATATTTGTTTTGCATTTTTCTCTGCTTAATGTTTGAGTCATTCATTAAAGATTAAAATATACACTTTTCTTTGAGTTTGGTCACTACAAAAAGTAGCATTCTATGGCCAAATGGGCCCACAATGCAGTCCTTCAGAAAAGCAGGACATTAATATTGAAACTTGTATAGCACTAACGTACTTCCTTTTACATCAGATCATGTCAGTTATACTGTTTCTGAAAAGAAAACTAAAATGAATAAATAATCTTGGGATATAGCACTAAGAAAAAGGCAAATTTGTGCACCAAAAAAGAGAGGGTTTTTTTGAGAGGGTAGTCATCTCATCTATTTGTATTGTTTTACAGTGCACAGAACCAAACACAAGAAACACAGTATGGCTACTACTGACTGTACATTATTATAATTATTATCCATCCATCCATCCATTATCTATACCTGCTTATCCTGAGCAATGGTCACGGGGGGTGCTGGAGTCTATCCCAGCGAGCATTGGACGAGAGGCAGGAATACACCCTGGACAGGACGCCAATTTATCGCAGGGCATTATTATCATAAAAATTATAAATAGTGGATAAAGGCAAACACGTCTCATTGCCCAGACAAAATACACAAATCTTATTTGTGTATTTTCAGAAACTGCAATGCCACCATGTTGATAATATGAAATGGGGTTTATAATATTATTATATTTATAATATAAAAGTCTACACTTTGAGCAGATAATATTTTCTTTCAACAATGCAACACACACAGATGAAAGCTTTTACTGAACACATTTAAGAAATGGTTCAATTTGTCAGTTTAAACACTTAAATAAAGTTGGTCAATCAGAAAGAACAAGACCACACACCTCAATTAATTAAATTGTAAATGGCATCATCCATTAATGAACCACCTAGAATAATAAAAACACCAGCAGCAGCACAAAAAAAAAAAAAAAAAAAATTCCACCATTTCTCCCGGTTTTAAAATCTTTGTGCAAGCCCCTTAGTGGCCAGGACACCGGCATCCTGAGATGGCTCAACGCAGTCATCCAGTGCTACTGCAACCAATTCTGAGTGGAAACAACATTGTTGCTATAATACAATATTGTGCAGTCAATAGTAGAGCCCGACTGATATATCGGTGTGGCCGATATGTCGGCCATTATTTGACTTTTTTGACGCCATCGGCATCGGCAGTTATGCAGCCGATGTGTCCCGATGTTTAAATAAATATAATAAACAAAAAACATTGATTATTTATCCTGCACTTGTCTGTTTGAACGTTGTAATTGCTATTTACTAGAATTGTCCAGTAGAGCGAGCTCTAATACAAGTGTGAACTGCAGCAGCTGACGCGCTACTTCTGTAATAAGACATTTATTACTTGTGCCTAATCCGATATTCTCCACAAGACTTGTCTGCACTGCTTCGATTGCTGCAATAAAGGTATGTGTATTTATTCATTTATGTGCACTTCCACACAGATTGCACGTTTTTCTCAACAATGAACATGTGAAAGTTTTTAATTAAATGCGTTTATACGACCACTATGTTTATCAATCCTCATTATCAAGCGAGCTAGCTAGCTAGCTAACATTTGGTTAACTTTAGCAAGCTAGATGTCTAGCAAGCCTTTATGAAGTGGTAGTGAGCACATAAGCAGCGTAGGATCTAAATTTCCAGAGGACGTCGCTGTATTCTCAAATAAATAACCAGCCGAAATAAAATGGTGATTGAATGCATCACAAATTTGTTTTTTATCTGAGATGATATTAGCTACCATATGATGCTGTGTCAATAGCAAAACGCGTTATTGCAAGCCAGTCTGTCATCTAGTCACGCGTCATCGTAGCAAGCTAACCAGACAGTAAAAAACCCGATAAAACGCTTCTAACGTAGATCATTTTAAGCCATGTTATCTAGCTTTGTCCTGATAACATGAGAGAAGGACTGCTGTTGGAGACGTGAATCAACCAACAGTTAGAGTGGGTAACCTGCATGAAAGCGCATTTTAGTTTTTTTCACCACCGAATTCTTATGGACAGGGAAGCCTCACATTACGTATTTCATCCAGTCAATTTAATTTCATCTGACGTTACACTTGGATGCACCGAAATTTCGGTCACCAAAAATATTCGGCCGAAAATAGCAAAAAAAACAACACATTCAGTATTCGACCGAAAGAGTGAAAAGGCAGACATTTTTGATCGAATGCGTGTTTAAAAAAACATTTTTTTTTATTGTAACAAAAATGTAAAATAAATGTGACGCTGTTTCGTTGCTCTCTTGTGGCTATTGATGACGCGTTCAAACATTGCCAGTGTTCTAGCGAATTCAGTATCCTCGAAGCGAACTGATTCCGTGCACGCGCGTCTCGCGATTCGACTTTCATTTCAAACAGCACCTTTTTGCGTGCATTTAGAACGGCTAATACTCGCAGCATGCAGCTAGTAGCCTATTTGTACAGTTATTAGGTATTTTACATTTCCCTCGTCAAAAATCGGCACTGACTTATCTTTTGAAATTATGTTCGGTAGAAATGAAATATACAGTATATTCCACCGTTAGGCTACAGGTGAACATTTGTGGTTGGAAATCATGTTTGTTGAATGATGTGTGCTTTCTCCGTTTATTTGGGTTTTTTAAAGCTATTGTATTCTTGTATTGTACAAAAGAAAAAAAATAAAGATCTTGAATTACCTCCTAAAAAGATTTTTACTGAATATTATACTAGTATATCAGCTTTCTGTAGAACACTCCCTGTCCTCTATGTTCATTACCCCAAACCAAATGCACATATGTGGCATATCTGGTCTCCAATGTATACTTTATAAAGCATTTTAGGCAGGTGTCAACTGGCTAATATGCACGGAGAAATGCATTATCCTGGCTGAAGGCAATGGATCCCGACCCACTCTATACTGACAAGGAGGATCATAGCCATCAAATTAACACAGGTGGCATATCTGGTCTCCACATGTATACTCTATAATGCATGGTATGCTGGTGTCAATAGAGAGTACAATAATATACATAGAGAGGCATTATCCTAGCTTGAAGGAAATTGTTCCCCATCCACTCTGGTTGAAGAAAATTGGTCTCCACGCATTCTTTTTTTTAATTGATGTTTTTCTTTTTTTGGTTTGTTAGTTACCAGTTTAAACATTACATTTAATGGTGGTTTTTTATTTATTTATTTATTTATTTATTTATTTATATGGTCGAATCCTCCTGATGTTGTACAGGAGGAATCTGCAGGACCGTGATGTTGCCTTGATGTGCTCCTTGAGGTCCAGTTGGTCATCCAGGACCACCCCCAAGCTCTTGGCAGAGTGAGAGGCAGTCACTGTGGTGCCATCAACCGTGATTGAGAATTGTGTCCGATGTTTGATTCCAGAGGTTGCTGGCTGCAGCAGAACCCAGGTACACTTTAAAGAACGAAAAATTCTACAGGACGGAGATGCTTAATCAAGTGTACCAAAAAGTTGAGGAGAAAGTAAAGAAAGTCATTGCAAAGGAAAACACAAGTGACAAAATTTCATTCACAACTGATTGCTGGTCAGGCTCCACTGAGTCCCTGATGAGCTTGACTGCTCACTTCATTGACAATAATTGGAAAAGACTCCAAGTGGTCCTAAATGTTAAGGCAATGTCAGGTTCCCACACTGGAGATTACATTGGCCAAACATTTGTGGAAATGCTGGAGCACTGGGGTATAGATAGAGAGCGTGTGCTACTGGTGCTGCGAGACAGTGGGGCCAACATGATTAGAGGCATGAGAGTCATGGACATCCCTGATCTGGGCTGCTGTGCTCACACTCTGCAACTGGTCATCAATGATGGCCTTGGAGCACAAAGAATTGTTGGGGACATTCTGGCAAAGCTGAAGCGGTGTACCACACACTTCAATCATTCAGTCCTCGCCAAGGCTTCATACTATTCAAGGGCAAGTTGGTCTTCCTTTACACACCATACTGCAAGCAGTGCCAACCCGGTGGAATTTGTCCCTCCATATGCTCCAAATAATGTTGGAGCGAAAGCGTGCGCTCACTGTTTATTCAAGTGAGCATGGGCATTTCATGTCCAAGTGCTGAAGAGTGGGACATTGTCTCAAAGCCGGTTGAGACTTTGAATCCATTTGAAGAAGTAACCTTGGAAATGAGCAAAGCAGAGGCCTCTGCTTCATCAGTCATTCCCAGTCTGGCAGTGCTGAAGCGGCTGCTTCAGCCAGAGGAACCAAACGCCAGGGGCATTCAGACCCTAAGGAGCGCCATGCTGCAGAGCCTGACACAGCAGTTTGCCAAAGTTGAAGAAACCAAAGAAGTGGTGTTGGCGTGCTACAAGGAGCGTCCCTTCTCATCAGCTGTGGTGCTGAGCAAAGCCAAAGAATGGCTCATGGAGGAGTCCAACATGGAAAGCCAAAGCACAGACAGTCCAGAGGTAGAGACCTCAACAGAGGGAGGAGAACCAAAAATAACAAGAGTAGAAGAGGTTCACAGTCGACTGGATGACCTTTATGCCAGTGTACTGTGTTCCGAAACTGAGCCAGCTACAGCCAGGGGCATCAGTGAGGAGATTGAGTCCTACCTCAGAGAGCATGTCATCGACAGGAGAAGTGGCAACCCCCTTGAATGGTGGAAAGAGAACAGTGCTCGCTACAAAGCACTGTCACAGATGGCCAGGCGATACCTCTGTGTACCACCCTCATCAGTTCCCAGCGAGAGGGTGTTCAGCACAGTGGGGAACATTTATGATGAGAAAAGGAGCTCCCTCCTAGGTCGAAATGCTGAGAAGCTCTGTTTCCTTTATTATAATCTGCCACTGCTTGAGTGGCAGTACTAGTAGAGAACAGCTAATGGTGCCTGAACTGCCAGACTACCAGAATAGCAGTTTTAAAAAAAGTTCAGTTCATGTGTGTGTTTTGTATTTACTTGTTTGCTTATTCATTGTATAATTAAAGTCAAATGTTCTTTTCATATTTCATATTTAATTTAATATCATCTTTTGCATTTTTTTATCTATCAAAAAGTTGTGTGTTTATTTTTATTTATTTGTTTGCAAGTTAAATGTTCTCAAATATAAAAACTTTAATAAAATATAAGTTTTTCAAATTGATTTGAAAATTTTTGACAAAATATTTGCACTTTTTGACAAAATATCGGTTAAAACATCCGTAATCGGTGGGTTAGGACTCTCCAAAATCGGGATCGGCATCGGACCCAAAATCCAGCATCGGTCGGGCTCTAGTCAATAGTAATGTTACGCAGTAATCTGCAAGCACTTGTTGAGGTGTAATTGTTTTTGTGTCTTCGGGTTTTAGAAGATTTTACTTATTTTCATTTCGCACTCATCAGCTTGGCTAAAGCAACATGTGGCCTTGTTAACGTGGATTTGCGGAATGGGTCAGAAGAGGAGGAAACATTACGGCTAGCCAGGATACATACTGTAGGTACACGGCAAAGATGCTGGTAATATTTTAATTATTGTACGTTGTCATATTTTTGATGTTGATATATTCACGTTGGTCGTAAGACAACTGCTAGCCTTTGCTAATAATGCTCAGGATATTCGTATTGGGGCTAAATAGCTGTTAGTATAGGGGCAATTAGCCTCTTTAACAATCGAGTGTGACAAGCATCCGCTTTGGGAACTTCATGTCCGTTTACTTACGATCAGTACGCCACCTCAGAAATCCCTATGCCCGATTCACTTCTTGTTTTTCACAGACATTTTACACATAGTTAGTGTTCTATTTGTGTTTTTAACTGTAGTTGTTTGTATATTTGTATATTAGTGACTTAACTTATTGTTAAAGTAGTTATCTAAGGCATTTTCTGAAGGAGGATCAGACTGACACTCCAAGTGGGCTTCATCATCTCAGGAAGGGAGCAGTTCTGGTGTTGAATGTTTGAATGTTCAGACACGCTGATTAAGGCCTTCACTCGGTAAGCACATCTCACTGAACATAAAATTTGCTTTGACTTTACAGATTTGCAACCTATGACCATCCAATGGCTTTCTGATACCTTACAGCTGACATTCCCATTGTGCAGACAAAAGGCTTGGACAGGGGGTTAAAGTCTGTAGTCTATATGCCTCCTCGACCCGAGACACAGTGAGGTCAGGGAGAGGTACAATGATCGCCTTGCAGAGTGTGCTTCTGTAAAAACAGACAGAGGCAATATTGTTATTGTGAATTGGCTAGGGCATATTTAATATACCAAGGTTGAGTGGAGTGAAAGGTCAGGTCAAAGTTTATATGCGGTATTCACAGCGACATTAACAACACTACTGTACAAAAGCATAAGGGTCCAACGAACACAAATACAACAAAGTTAGCTAGCGCTACATAAGCGACTATTAAGCACATTTAATAACAACACAAACACGATCATGTATTTACAAATATTTACAGCTAGCTACAATAACGGAGGCAAGATCGCCACAATAGTGTACTATTTGCTTGTTTGTTTGTTTTTGTTTTTTGCTCCATAAAATGATGTCAGCAAACATATGGCTTAGCTATGCCCAGAAGTCCTCAATAATAATAGTATTTTCCAAGAAATTACGAAAAATCGTTGAGAAGTTTTCGTTAGGTGCAGCGTCTTTGACTGCTACCACGGAGTGAATGCAATGATAAGAAAACGTTTGGTTACTCTTACCTATAAAACGCTATTCCAAAAGCAAAATTAGACGTTATACATCGTTAGAAAGCTTATACTCTCACCTACTGAATAAATTAAGTGTCAATCAAGCCAGACTGTACTAAAAAGGGAAATAACGTCGTAAATAACGTGTGGTATTATGCACAGATATTTTGCAAGGTACCCAGGCGTCACAAATGCACGTATATTTCACAAACAGATTGTCCAAGACAATATATGACCACTCAGTCTCAAAAGGGACATCTCTACTTGTAAAACCAATGGTAAGGTTGTATATTTATTCAATATTTATTTCCAGATATTGACTGTAGAATGACATGGTACCCATTGTTCTTATTGTAAAACTTGCTCCCTTTTGTTATGTCACTTCCGGGTTTGGTGGTTTTGTTACGCGGAAGTAAAATTCTCTCACAAAAACGACTTCAGAAGTCACGGTAGTGTAAGTATATTTTTTATGATAATCTAGTTCCTACATCATTTTCCTACACATTGATTCACTGGGGTCTCCAACCTGCAATATTCCCTTTAATAATGACGTTCTTTGAGACTCAGGGGAAAATTGCCCTTACAAGTACAAAATACTTTTGGCATTATTTTGAGCCCATAGAGCAGGGGTGCTCACACTTTTTCAGCATGCGAGCTACTTATAAAATGACCAAGTCAAAATGATCTACCCACTACAAAAAAGCGAAACATATATTTATTTACAAATATATTGAGGATTCTTTATATGTACAATGTATGTTGATGTACCTTGCATAACCGCATGAGCCAATATTGCACAACACAACATAATTAACTATGTACATTTTTTTGTCATTACCTGAGTTTACTCTGATGACTTGCACTGAATTGAATCAGCCAGGGATACATAGTCCGGACAGTAGCTGCTGACAGCCAGCCTCAAGCACACTTCCAAATGTTCATCAGTCATGGTGGAACGGTACTTGGACTGACTAGCTTGTTAGTTTTGCTGCACTTGGCGCCGTTGTTTGCGCATGCGCAGTGACCTAAGTGTCAGAAAAATTCAGATGTCATCTAACTGGCTGCCCTATATCAATCAAGTGACGGGATGGATGATAGGCTGACGTCTATTTTTTTTAAAGGAGTACCATGGTGATTTTCACACTTTCTCGGTTTTATGTGCTATTTGCACAAGAGGCATTGAAGAAACACAATGAGCAAAGTATTAAATATGTCCGTTCTGTATTTTTGGAGAAATATGCGTTTTAAATTCATCGTCCTATTTTCAACCGGTTGAGAAAGTTGTCATTTTGCTGCGTCACGAATACAGTAACCACTCCCATTTCCACGCTCCGTAAAGAAATCTGACAGGACACACCGTCCTGCTGTTCAGACAATGCAAATATTTGACTAACGTTAGGTTCACTTAAATTAGAGTGCCTTTAGATTATTTCTGGTTATCAGAATATCAGATATTCATTTAGCTAGCTAGCTAACGTTAGCTAGCTAGGAGGTTTGCTTTCATAAGGCAATGTTATCGATAACGTTAGCTTGCTAGTTTGCTTTTATGAGGACGTTATAGTTGTGCTTTTATCTTAACTTGGCTAGCTAGATAGCAAAAATTATAATTGGATATAAGTCAACGTCCTTACCTTAGCTATCTATCGATACTTGATATACTACTAAGCTAGCTAGCTTGTGGAAATTCAGTCTCCCAAAGAGAGCGCGTAGCATGGGGGTAGCTATGGTAACCGGGCACGGTCTGTCAATCATAGCTAACTGACAGTTCTCATTACCACGTCCAGACGGTTCGGGTGAATTTTTATAGTGGGAAATTTAGGCTTAGAAAAATACGTTTTAAAGTACATTGAAATGACTGAAGAATAAAAAAATTATGCACATTTGATTTGTTGTTGCCTAAAGACAACTGGGAAGTGTCACGTTCAACCACCTTGGTACTCATGCGATCTACCAATACTACCTTTGCGATCGACTGGTAGATCGCGATCGACGTATTGAGCACCCCTGCCATAGAGTCTCTGTTTCATAATTATTTCAATCGTATTAACACAGAAGTATCACATGAAACATATAGTTAATTGTTTATGTGAATCACAGCAGAGATATGTAAATACCTCAACAGTCTGGTAAATATAGTTTTGGCAATAGGTATTTCTGATCTGACGAATTGACCGGAAGTAAACAGTCATGGAGTTCCCAAAGTTGATGTGTGTCACACTCGATTGTGCAAGAGGAGGATTGTTACCTTGGGCAGTGTTCACATAGTGGCTCGTAGTAGCCTGCTTTGTTAGAATTCATGCCACTCACAGTGAAATTGAGTGTCTTTCCAGAGGTTTGTGCTATTCTGTAATGTGGGCATTTCAAATACTGCAGAGTATGCCTACATAGGTGGCTCAGTCTTGTGTTATGTTTGATGTTTGGTTTACTGTAAAGCTAGTAATTTAAATGGTCCAAGTGTCTTGCTTCATTTCAGCCACTTTCCAAGTTTCTGTGATGCTCACATCAGGAGTTATAAAGCCTGAAATAGAACACCTCCTAAATTGGGGTGGAATTGGCCAGATTTGCCATCCGCACAAAGGGGTTAATCATACTAATCAAAACAGTGCCCTTTCTCACGTTGCCCTCAGGACAAAACAGAAACAAAGGCCTCTACAATTCATCTGCCTCTGGCATGTCTCTTTAATAAACAGAGTGTGCAATAATAGAATGTGGCATTCTGTGTTACACTTGGCAAAATCAATTCAAATGGATTGCCACTTAATTATGCCCATGATAATGAGAGGTTACAGTACTTGCCTGGGCTGAGATGTTACTTAACTGTTATTTTTTGATCTACTGCTGTTTTTAAAGTACAAAGTCCTTTCATTTATTAGATATTATATAGTATAGTTTTGAATCAATTTTAGTATGAGCGACTAATTGTGATTGATTATTCAGTAATGTCTGGCTAAGAGATAAAAGGTGCAAAAAGTAAGTATAAACAGCATAATGGATTGAATCAAACACACGCAGCCCTAGATTTAATCAAACACGCTTAGTGTAGCAGCATATAAAATTCAATCAAACCACGAGATATATTTATTTATGTATTATTGTTATTTTGGATTCAGTTTTATTTTTATATGTTCCTAAAGGACAAATGTTGACTGAATCCAAGCCATGCAGCTATGAATATGAACGTCCAGCAGAACATAATTACACACTCATGAGTCAGGCTAATTCAAAATAATAGTTTTGTTTCCTGCTTCATTTCAGTACTGAAATCCAGCCATCTGGATGTAGTTTGTTTTGGTGTTAAGGGACCAGGCTTGCAAATAATTTTTTTTTGTCTCTATCCATGGGCTAAAACCGCAGGTTGGACAAGGTATCTGCTGAAACCCATTTATGTAAATGGTTAGACAGTGAACACATTTAAAACAAAAAAAATAAGCTGTGAATGAAGGTGTGCACTGTGAGAAATCTAAATTGAATATAATGTTTTTGCCCATGAATGTTTAACACATTAACTTCACCATTCACTGTGAAGCTCTTTGTGTGGCTCATATTTTCTATAGTTTTATGCATTTCTATAAGAAATTTCAAGCCTACAGTAGTTTGAGCCTGGGTCCACACAGAGCAGAACATTAGCATAGTAATTGCATTTTATTGTACAGAGGGTGCCAGTGTGGTGTTTCCACAAGCGTACTTATACTCAAATGAGCCCTTTTTTGTTTCCTGTCACATCAAACTATACATTCCTGAGTAGGATCTGGACTTTTTTTATTGTTGGGTGACAATTTGGGACCAATGCAAACAGGCAATGATTGCATTTCAAGTGCAACACTATATTTGAAGCTCTGAGGACGGCAAATACCCATCACTGAAAAGTCAAGTATAATGCAGTGTAAGTGAAAAAAAGATGATCACCACATAATATGATTCAGGGCCAGCACACTGGTCTCTGCAGTTTATTTATTCATTTATTTAAGTCTTTAAGATCATTTCCCAATGAACATTTTCTCGTTGCAAACAGTTATGCTTACATTTCACTCTACACGTCATTACATTCATGAAGAAGACGCTGTTATCCAGAGAGAATTGTATAGAGTATGGTATTCTACATCTGTGAAATGGCGAAATGCCAATTATGTACACAGTACTATATTTTGTCAATACTATCTGAAAGACCAAGCCCCCCCTACCCCCCCCCCCCCCCATTGCTTTTTAGGCCAGTACTTGCTTATTCTCATTCCTGAAACACCAAAATAGAGGTGCCAACCGAGTGGGAGATCCCGTTAAGGCACTGTTTTAGAGGATGGACGGGCCCCTACAGATTGGTATGGAATCCGGACTCTGCCAGTGCTGACTGTGCCTCGCAGGCCCACAGGGCAGAATGCAGCTGGTGCCGGTGTTGCCCTGGGGGCAGAATGCAGCTGGTGCCGGTGTTGCCCTGGGGGCAGAATGCAGCTGGTGCCGGTGTTGCCCTGGGGGCAGAATGCAGCTGGTGCCGGTGTTGCCCTAGGGGCAGAATGCAGCTGGTGCCGGTGTTGCCCTAGGGGCAGAATGCAGCTGGTGCCGGTGTTGCCCCGGGGGCAGAATGCAGCTAGTGCCAGTGTTGCCCTGGGGGCAGAATGCAGCTGGTGCCGGTGTTGCCCCGGGGGCAGAATGCAGCTGGTGCCGGTGTTGCCCCGGGGGCAGAATTCAGCTGGTGCCAGTGTTACCCTGGGGAGGACAGCTAAATTTAGTGACCAGTGGCAGTCAATCGGGCGCTTGTGGGCGGGCTCTGGAATTGGTCTTCCTCAGACTCATGTCTGCACAAGCCTGATTTGCCAACTGCAGTGTGAAAAGAATTGGCAGCAACATCATGCCCTTCAGAGGTGAGTGCATGATTACCATGGAGGGTGTGATGAGCACTGCTGCAAGACCATAACTGAACCCTCCAAATTAGGAAAAAAGGATGGGGGCCAGAATGAAAAAAGACGTTGCATGCTCTTCTGCACAGACGCATAAAGATTCATTTATTTTTGCCCTGTCTAAGTTCATTTGTACAGTTCAGCACTTTTTTGCCTTGTTCTTATTCAATGCAGTGCATTGAAGCTAACTGAACATTTGCATGTGTGGCTGCTCTCATTTTTATTTGTATCTCATTTTATTTCAGCAGCATCTCAAGCAGAAACCGTAAGCACACCAGATGACATAACACAATGCATTGCGTGGTGGGTATTCTGTGAGGAGTGGCTTCTCTTTGGACGTCGCACGACACAGGACACGTGATGTCATACTGTAAGTGCTGTCTACTGTGCAAAGTGGCCAAACAAACCTGTGTGGTGGGTTTCAAAGGGAATGTGGATAATGGGTATGAGTCATGTTTCTGATGCATGTATACAGAGACATGCCTTCTAATCATGTCTCAATTCCATAAGGTTCATGCTGACCTTTATTTGTGTGAGAGTGTACTCATATTTCTGAAGTTTCATCCTGTATGTTATGTCCTGCACAACTTTGATGACACAATACAGGCCAGCTGATACCAGTTCAGCTATGGACAATTGTATCATGGGTTGGATATCAGAATGTGGAGTCCACCTACCTACTGGAACAGTGCCTTAACAGATACCAGACTATGGGGCTCATCCATACAGTGGAATAGTATCTTAACAGATACCAGACTGTGTGGCTCATCCATACAGTGGAACAGTGCCTTAACGGATGCTAGACTGTGGGGCCCATCCACACACTGGGACAGTGCTTAAACAGATACCAGACTGTGGGGCCCATCCACACACTGGATCAGTGCCGTAACAGATTCCAGAATATGGGGCCCATCCACACACTGGAACAGTATCTATACAGTTGCCAGACTGTGGGGCCAATCCATGCACTGGAACAGGAAAAACAACATTATCCCATTAAAACAACATAATTGAATGAAACAATGGGAAAATATGAACCCAAAAATAGATTTCCAATACTGTGCCATGTGGGGTATAACAATACTGTTCTCTGCATTTGTATTCTCATTAAATATCACAAATCCAGGAGACTGGACTCTGCAGACATAATAGCTGACAACAAGTTATTACATATCCATGCATGAATGAATATCACGGCTACACTACAAAAAACTCATCTGTGTCTCACTAACTTTTGTCTTGAGACCACAAATGTGCCACAGATGTCATGTAGTGTCAGACTGTACAGAACGGAGACTCAAATCTGGCCCTGCAGGCCAGTAGTACTGCTTGTTTTCATTCTTCCCCTGTAACCAGAGACTGATCTTAAGCCGCGTTTCCACCAAAAGTACCGGAACTTTAGTCCCAGGAACTACTTTAGTAGGAACTAAAAGGTTCCTTCAGCCCATGGTTGTCTGCGTTTCCACCGCGGTCTAAAGTCCCGCGAAGATTAGGCAAATTAGCCCACTGACGTATGAAAAGGCGACGTTGTCGTCGGTCCATCTGTCATATGATTTCTTCTGTAACCCCATACTACCACTCCTACATTATTTTCTAATAACCGGGACAGCCCGGAGGGGTTTATTCCACTTATATACAACGGGTTACCAACAATGATTATATATGGTTACTTTTGTATTTATTGATTTTTATCGATTTAATCACCTGGAATTGAAATATTCTTCTGCAGCCGTTTGGGCATATTTTACCGTTGTCAAGCAAAACTGTCGTTGGTAGTTGAACTTGGACCATTGTTATGCAACAAATAGGATATAACAGGCCAATAGTCAGATTGTAACTGTTTTATATATCCTCTCAAACACATTAATTATGTTTTTATGCGAACATTCGCTTTCATGTCTCCGAAGCGACAGAATGCATTCACATTTCCAATATAACTGGCAACAACAGCAGAAAACATGCACACGTTGTAAACAATTTGCTGTTTTATTACTTTCTCGTCGTCAATTCTATATAGGCTAATCGCAAAATGAGAAGAATAGAACGAAAACTCGGACTTGCGTGAAAATTTAAATTAGTAGTGGTACAACCACCGTTTGCTTTCCTTCAAAGTTACTGCTAGCCGAGCAGCGAAGTGTGCCTTCCAGATGCGAACCATGCACCATAAATTAGTCCATAATCTTCCTGGTCTTTTTGTGGAATTGAAGAATGGCAGAGTAAAATTACGGCAGTCTGAAAAAGCTAAAGGTACGATTACTAGAATTAACCTGTTATTTTACCCTGACAAAAAGTGCGGAAGGTGATTTCCAGTTTGCTTTTACTGTATCACCAATGTGAATTACGCAGAACTACCGCATACCTCACATAACTGTATCAAACGTTTTGAGTCAATTACAACGGGCTAACAAAGAAAATCCGGAAGAAAATATTCAGCAACCAAATTAATCCGTTTGAATGTTTTGGTACGTAATATGCTGTCCCAGCATGAATGCTTAGCATTTTATAAAACGAATACTAAAGCAAGAAAAGAACAGAAGAGCACACGTTATAATTCCAAGACGTTGGCAGGCTATAACCAAAAGTAGGCTACTGCGCTGCATAACATACAAGTTTGATTTGAAGTTATTATGAAAATAAATCGGTTTGCGCCTGCATATTTTTAAACATGGCACCTGAAAATAAACACAAAAAAATGCTGCGAGTACTCGACCAATCAGAAATGTTCAGCGCTGCAAGCTCCACCCAAAAGGTTCCTGTACTTTCGGAAAGTACTACCCCCCGAGCAGAAACTTTTTGGGGGGTAAAATAAAACCCCCGGAACTAAATTTAGACCCTAGTTCCTGCGGTGGAAACGCACTGAGTTCCTCAAAAGGTTCCTAGTTCCGGGGTAAAGTTCCTGCGGTGGAAACGCGGCTTTAGTCTTGGAACACCTGGTGTGTATATTATCTCTGGCCATCAATCGATCAGGTTGGACAGAAATCCAGCAGTACAACTTCCATCAATGTGCAGATTACAGTACACAGACTCCACAGGATCCATCATTTGCTTATATTTGTGTGATCATCTAAGAAAGCATCGCATTAAGCTTTCAGAAATCAGCATTTTTCAAATGTCTGCATTTTGACCAATTTTACCAGCATTTTGAACAAACAGATTTTTCAGTTTATAGTTAATAAATCAGCCGCATGATGAGGAGTTCAACAAGGAGTTTATAAAGTATATTCAAAGCACCAGTATATGCCAATACAAAGATAACTTGTCTTTGTGCCAGATTTCCACAAATAAAAAGCAATATTTTAAACAACAACTTTGATTTCTAAAGCTCTTAAGTTGAGATCATCAAATAAAAAAAATCTAAAAGCTGTGACAAACATGTGCAATAAACCTAAATGGTGGTGGGATAATGTGTCAAACAGTCACTAGTAGCTCCCTGCTCAGAATTGTAAGTGATATTTAGGTACACTGGATTTCACTTTTCCATCTGAACATTGGTAAATGTAGGCAAAAATGGAAAATGTTGGAAACAGTGGAAAAAATGGAAATCAAATAAACTAACAACTTCACCCTTCCCCCTCACGGGGTCCGGACAAAAACAAACAAAAACAACCATGTAAAATAAGAAAGACAAAAGAAAGCAAAACTGAGCGGCAGCCTTTCACTGTTCATAGCTGGCCTGCTTTTCAGCTGACCAGCTCCTCCTGCTTTACAGCTGACCAGCTCCTCCTGCTTTACAGCTGACCAGCTCCTCCTGCTTTACAGCTGACCGGCTCCTCCTGCTTTACAGCTGACCAGCTCCTCCTGCTTTACAGCTGACCGGCTCCTCCTGCTTTTCAGCTGACCGGCTCCTCCTGCTTTTCAGCTGACCGGCTCCTCCTGCTTTTCAGCGATGGGTTTAACTTTCTTGTCATGCTGGGATAAACAAAAGTGAAACTAAATGAAAAGAAACAAAAACCAAAACTCCCTCTCTCAACCCAGGTGCGTGTGCTCTCTCCACCAGCTGGCCTGACTGAGAAAAATCCACTTCTCCGGTGGACTGAAAGTTGAAGCACTTTTTTCAGTTTTCTTCATTCGGTCTTCAGAATGAAAACCGCAGAATGCTGTATTAATGTGATTTCTGATTCTGCTGGGCTGGAGGCTGTCTTCAGCAGTTCATTCTTAGTATTCCCTGTTGGTTTACGCCAAGTGCTAGAGGGTGTGGTTTTACTGGACTTTGACTCTTCACAATGCCACAAATTTAGCATGTCATTAGGTTTTAATAATTGTACTCACACAATTAAAATGACCTGAAATATACTACATGGTGCACAAATTCATGGATCAACTACAATTCTTAATGTTTTTTGTCTCTTTTCTTTTTTTTTGCTTTGTCACCTTGCATAGCATTTATTTATTTATTTATTAATAATAATACCAAGGCTTTGTATGCATTCTTTCTCGGACTTCAAACATAATGCTGCAGATAAAAATAGCAGCTCAGGAAATGTTAAAACATCTGGGAAAGAAAGGGCATGCATTATTTCTGCGAGAGGTGTGATGTCATTCCACTCAATGCTGTGCTTAAGCACAGCATAATAGCCATGTGAGATGCAGGCATGCATTTTGTATGGTGATAGATCATAAGCGGCTGTTTTAGTGCTCGCAGTGTTCTGAGAGTGGACTGCTGACAGCATCGTTAAAAATCCATTCAGATGGAATCTTGGGAAATGAAATATGGAAGCTTAAGTATTTCAATTTGGAACAGTAATGTGAGATATAGTGTGTTCAATTGTTCGGTGCTTGCTGACTGAGCCTCCCTCCCAAACACACTATCTTCATTTGCCATATGGCATGTGAATATTAAGCAGTAATAACTGATAACTGCGGATGATAATGCTAATTTTGTTTGCGTTTCTTGAACAATGAGCATGCTGCCTTGGACCGTGCTTATCACGGATGATTCATTCGGATTGGCCCCCGTCTCTCCACGTTACCATCATTCTCTGTCCATTTCCAGTCGCAGATTTGAATACTGTTCAAATGTTCTTTGTGTTCATCTTAGATAGCCCTATAATATTTTGCACGCACAATTCTGTGAATAGTCAAGCTTTCTGTCAGCAGTCATGGCTGTAGAGGATGATGTGTCTCCCACCCAGGGATAACATAAACAAGTGATCAGAAAACTATGTCTTTAGCTTGGAAAGCTAATTATATACCTTTGTATGTCACATGTGGATATATTCCTTCCTAAAATACATGACCATGCTGGTTTATCCCTACATGATATTTATTTAGCAGTTGACAAGTTTAAATGTGCAAGTTTAAACTCTGCCTGTGTGCATAATCTCCACTAATTGCTTCTACTTCCTGTCATCTAAACGTGATTGCTGGCCCAATGGGCCAATATGTCAATTTAAATGACCTCACCTGGTGGGGAGATGTATTACCTGTGTGTCCCCTCCTTTAACCAATCCGCCATCAGCTCTTAAGCATCGTCAATGTGACAGGTACCCTGGCCTGGCCCAGATTCACTCAGGTCCTGTCCTCAGTTTTCAAAGGCAAATTTACATTCTGTTTTTAATCACAACCAGCCTTGTTTTTTTCAGTTCAAACTACCTTTCTAAACAATGACTCTCAAGAAAAGAAGAGCAAATGAATTATAGCGTTAAGGAATCCGACTGTGACGCAACACCAGTGTTCTGCCTGAGATACAGACTTCACACCTGTGGTTAACTGCAGCCTTTTCCCTCTGAATGGCTGCATGCGCTATTTCTGAGTCATTTCAGCCAAAAGGCCTGACACTGGAGTGTGTTAAATTGATGTGCTTCTGACGTTTGAGAGAACACATTAACCACAGGCTGGGCTCCATTATGTGTCTCTAACTGTGACCCCTGTGCCAGTTAGGTTCAGATCATTTTAATAGAAGAAGTCGTTGATGGCCTGTTCTGATGGGTTAAAATGCTTTTTCACAGTGAGGGCAAGGGAAGATCATTCACATAAGAATGAGCACCATTTTAAGGTCACAATTAGGAGCATCCACAATTATAAGCACCCTGTATGGTCTAGTAAGAAAGGTAAGAAGCAGTGGGATGTGTTGGGGGGTTGTGTTCTGGCAGAATTCAAATGAAGGCCTAAAGGAGCAAATATGCTGCAAGAAATGGTTGTGGGAAATCATTGTTGCATCTTGGATGATGTGTGTACCGTTTCAGACTGAACACGATGTTTCCGAGTGATGTCATATGCTGAGTTAATTTAACAATTCTTATAATTTCCAATTATTTCAGCCTTAAACATCAGAGAATACATGCTAACTTATGTGGTGCCGTCTGTTTTATATATCGTTCAATCATGTCGGTCGTGGTTAATACGCTTTCTTTCTACAATAGTCTGTGATCATGTCACACTTAACCTATATGCCCTTTCTACAGAATACATGTTTAAACAATTCATTTAAATTATTTGTGGTCATTTCTTTGGCACCAGTTTTTCTGATATGCAAAGACTGCTGGGAAATATTTCTGTGTATGCTATTGTCCAATGTCAGGGCTCAATGTCAAATGTCTATTTAGTTTTGGCGGTTAAAACACAGGGCCAAGTTACTTGAAATAATTTAGGAAACATTGGGTAGCAGCATTGCTTTGGAATACAGCTTGTTTAATTTGTGTGAGCTGAGATAGCCAATATTGTTGTTGTAACTTGGCCTAATTTTGATATCAGTAGCCTACTTTTAGCGGCAGGCTAAGATTTTGTAAGTTTTGATGACTTACAGGCAGTGCTTTGTATGCGTGAGTAACTTGCCAATTTTGTATGTTAAAAACATGTTTTTGTTCAGATAAATGTATACAAGTACCAGGGCAGTCATCATCAGTGTGAAGACTCTAAAAGCTCAAAAACTTTTGCTAAATGGCTCCAGACAGGCGACCGATTTTGGGTAACACTGAGGCTCTGTTTGCTTTCCCGTGGCTGCTGCCACCGTAGACAATCCCTCTAGCAGCACCGCACACCAGTGTTCTCCCAGCTATAATTAAGTCCTTGACATTTTGTCACACTCAGGAGCTCTTCTTTGAAAGGCCCCAGTCCGTGCACCCTATAATCCACTCAACAGGTCTTCATCACGCCGAATCGCAGCTGAAAATGGGTGCCAGGGGTACACAGACAGCTCTGATAGCTGGTGTAGGAGGCTCAGAATGCACACTGAGCTATGCAGATTAATTAAATTGCAGCCATATGTACAGAGTAGGGCTCATAAATAAATATATAGCAGCTAATGTAGATGGCCCAGGTAGGGCACTGCCATTGCGCTCTTGAGCAGAGTACCTAATATTAATTTCTTTGGTAAATGTAAAAGATGTTTTGGGTAGAAAAAAGGAAGCTGTTTCACTGTAATATAACCCACCTAAATCTAATATAACCCACATACTACCACCATTTCCGACTAGTTCTAGCTAATATGATTTCAATTTGATTTTTCCCAATACCGCCTCTAGCAAGGTACAGTACCTTTGTTTTTTTAAACGCAATGATACTTTTTAAAAAGTATTGTATGCAGGTAGTTAGCTGCTTTATCTACTCATGTTATGATTTCTACCCTCGTGATTGCTGACATTTTCTAGAGGTAATCTGGTGAAAGGAGGACTTTTTTTCACATTGTGACCAATAAACAAAAAGAAATGTCACGGTTCTCAATTTAGTGAAAAAAGAAAGAAACAAAGTGTATGCACATCCTACTGGTGTGGCCAGGTGCAGGGTAAAATAATGTTTATTCACAGTGCAACATTTCGACCCAAGAGGTCTTTGTTAACCATGCCTGGTGATGACCTCTTGAGTCGAATGTTGCACTGTGAATAAACCACAAGGGAGCATCTGCTGGTGTGTGGGTATTATTCATTTTCTCACGGTTCTCAATTTACAGATGTTTATTCTTTATCTGATGTTTGTGATGAAACCCACAGCTGGTGCCTGTTTCTTAAGTATTTCTGCTACTGTATTACTTATTGAAAACCATTCATAATGTTCATGATGTAACAAGCAATCTATTTTCTACATAAGATGTATGTACCAGTTAATATACAACCCAAACGACTCCATGAACTAAATTGTCTGATCACAAATAGATGTCAATGTCCATACATACAATCTCCATGAAAAATAAAATAAAACCCTAGGCTACAGACAGTTAAATGTTTCATAATTCTTATAAGCAGAGTCTGCAAAACATCTGTATACAGCAGATGAGGCTGGTCCTTAGAGGCAGAGGAGGTTGCTCCTCATCTATTTTTGAGGCAAGAGGGAGATCAAAATATAAAAAAAATGATTGGTTGAAATAAACCATTACCAAATCTCAGTATCATTTATAAAATATTTTTTCCATATTTTTAATGGAAAAAATCCATTATTGAAATTCTGATTAAAATGCTTCAACAGCGACACCTGCACGGCAGGCAAGAGGGGAAAGGGCAGTCTGTGTGAAGTGGTGGTGGGGGGCAGAGGAGGACCGGCTCCTGCTGTCCTCCTTAGGGCGGGATCTCTTATATCAATTTAATGTACTTCATTTTTTTCATGCTAATCTGTTATTGGTCAAAACACGTAAAAAGGATGCTCCAAGGGAGGACGTCCTTCCTAACCAATCAACAACCAGAATACAATATTGACATCGCGTTGGTCCAATGATAATTTCCTAATTTCATCTTCAATTCTCTACCACTGTATTGCATTATAACGTGCAAATTGCGAACTACTTTTAAAACACATCACTAAAAAATTACATTTTATTTAAGCCTTTTCAACCAGAGGAGGCTGGTCCATAAAGGCAGGCATTTGTCCAAATTTCCTTTTTTGAGATTTACGTTTCCCTTTTTTATCGAGCAGTAGCTAGCTACTTGCGTTAGCCAACGCAACAGTTAGCTTGTAGCAGCCTTGAGGGACTGAGCTGACGGCGAGAATGGATTTTGAGGAGAGTGGTGCTGCTATTGCTAACGAGGCAATTAACGGCAGCGTGAGTGAGGGGGTCACAGAGAGGCATGGACACAGACGCAGAGAGTGGGATGGGGAAGAACATCTTGTGGATCACTTGTTGTCACAGCCCTTCCACAGTTTGGATTACGCAGCAGGTGAGGATCAAGACTGCTGGACGACCAGCTCCACAGATAACCATGATCAAAAATGCTAATTCCAGTGACACATTAGTGTGTCTAGTGCACACACGAGGTTCATTCCCATCCAGAGCCCGCAGTGATTAGATGTGCCTTTCCCTCTCGTTCACCTGGCCCCTTTTTTATATTCATCCTTTGTGTTGTAATATATGTAATAAACCACGATGGGCTGTCCCGTTATTGGAAAATAATGTAGGGTCGCTTAACTAGCCCCAAAGTAGGCTACATTATTTTCCAATAACGGAACAGCCCGGAGGGATTTATTCCACATACAACAGGTTACCAACAATGACTATATGCATGGTTACTTTTATATTTATTGATTTTTATCGCTTTAATCAGAAAGTGAAATATTCTTCCGCGGGCGTTTTGGCATATTATTTTACCATTGTCAAGCAAAACTCTGGTTCGTAGTTCTATTTGCACTGTTTTTAAGCCAAAACCTCTGGTCGTTAATTCTATGAAAACAATGATGCTATCAAGAAAAAATAGTTCCTTCTCATTTTATACCATACAGTTAGCACCAATTGAAAAGCAAAAAGCGAAAGCAAACTGTGAGCCACTTCCCACTGATGGTGGCGCTGTGGACTGACCCCGTCCAAAGGTTCACAACAACAGTCCACTCTCCTCTGTTCCCCTGGGCACTCGAAATACAAAACATACGCAACCCCTGCACCACGGGGACAGCCATTGGAGGAGATACCTTTGGTGAAATGTCATGTGATCGCCTCCTTCCATTCCGAGCGACAGAGCCCTAGAAAATAATGCCTTTTGTCCCGCACTCTGCCCTTGGAAAGCATGCTTTCAGAAGCTTAAGTGCTGTGCTGCGTTCCAAAACCTTTTAAGTCTGATTCACCCTCTAGTAACTTCCCCAGCAAAGCTGCTCAAATGGCTTTCCGGTTTTGAGCGGCGTGGCACCTCGAATAAATGTTTCCCCTTGAGGAGGTCCTCTCATCTAATGATCCCACAATATCCCGATATCGGCATTCCGCCGAGCCGTTTTTGCTGGGGAAAGAATGGTGTGGCCTGGAATAAATGCATCTCAATGCAGAATTGACCGGCCTCTCAGGAAATGGAGTGCATATTTTAATCCCAGAGTGCCCGGATGAAGCATTTCCTGGGGAGAACATTATTTGTAGGATTCATCCACAGCACGGTGATGTCATGTGACGAACGTGCATTATGATTTGGGGTATATGATGGCTGCTCTCTGATGGTGTCGTGGGTGAGATACCATCTCCCTCAGTCACTCCCTCTTCCTCCACGGTACAATTTATCTATACAGCCTACCAGTATTTGGTTTTACATAATTCATTCAGTCAATAATCAAGTTGTCTAGTGTTACATTAAGACAACATGGTTTTGAATAGCGAGAATCCCACACAATGGGGTCCAGCCACAATCATATTGACGAGAGTAATCATTTTTTGGTTACTGCATTCATACAAAATTTATCAGTAAAGATGAAACTAAAGGCTCAAACATGCATACTACCTTAATCAGTAACATTGTACACTATGGTGATGGGAGTGTTTTTCATACCAGGGCTTATCTGACCATCAGTACATTTGCAGGTTTCATGTAGACCAATAATGAGAATCACAGTAAATTAATAGAAAAACAAAAATAAATAAATATTAGGCCATGAGGCAAACTCATTCATAATAATGGAATCTTTCATAATTAAACAATTTTCAAGTATTGGTTTTGCTTGGCATTCTATTGAGACAAGGCCACCACTAATATTCCTGCAGAGCTTAGAGCTGCATCAATGTAATTATCATGCTATGGAAAATATGATCATTTAAGATCAAGTGCAAAAGAATCCAATGATTTTTACTATATTTGTAACAGTTTCTTTGGATTATAAGTACACATAAAACACATTTTAAGTAACATCCATAATAGTATTATCATTACCATGCATGCCTAAAAGTCAGGCACTGGTATTCTTCCAGATTAAAAATTGTTCAGATGGACACCCATTAGAAAAATCTAAGAAAATGAATCAATAGAAGAGATTAGTCTAGATAATTGTAGTGACAGTGACACACTGTTGTGTCTTTGCCCGAGAACATCACAGGTAACTGATTACCCATAATCCCTTAGCGAGTGTAAAAAACGCCCACATCCTGCTCTGTTCCCCATCCTGTTCGCGGGCTTTTGGTTTATATGAAAATGGCTCCTCATCATGCCGTCAGTCATATGCCGTCAGTCCGCGTTCTGGAGGGGAATGACAATTTACCACAATCAAGTTAATTCCCCTCCATCTTTAAACACCTCGTTCTCGCTTAGTTGTGTTTTGTTACATCACGCTGCATCTTTGAATTGTCACACTTTTCTGGGCGGAGGGGGAAGGGGCATTGATTGTTTGGCTTTGATATGTCATGGCGTGATCTCGTTTGATTTTAGGAGATGGGCTTAGCTCCACGATCAATTTAATTCCAGGGATGTGCCAAGGAGGAGAGGCCGAATTGAGAGGAGGCAACTAGGCTGCAGCTGAACAGGGGTGGCGCACAGGTCACAAGTCCTCACATATTTAAACTCATGTGCTCGTGTGGAACATATCGTTGAGGACAGACAGCCAGAAAGGCAGAGGGAGATTCTCTAAATGGGGGCTCTTGGACGCTCTGAATCAGACTCCAGCCTTAGAGGTCCGTCGGCTTTAACTGCTGTGGATCATCTGCGGGATCCGATGAGAAGCGAGCCGCACACCATGGGAGAGCTCTGGATGTGTCCGGCAGCTCCCAGAATCCCACACAAATGGCCCAGAGCCCAGTGATTTCCCCTGGGAGTCCATCGCAGGAACCAAACTATTAGAATTCTCCCTAGGACATTCACTGAAGTACAGGAAAATATATAGAAAAGCCTATAACACTGGTTGTTGTACATAATGTGCTCTTCTGTTAGTGTAGCGCTTATGTTTATCTCTCATTTCCTTGTACATATTGCAATTGTTGCTTAGCTCTTGTTATTTTGTCTCTTGCTATTTATGTTGTGTTCTGTATTATTTAACTTATTGCACTGTTCACAAATAATATGTATTATTATTATTGGGGGGAGGGGTTCCTTGACAAGACTTGTGTAGAAATTTGTGCACAGTGCTAATGGGCTCTTGCCAAGTTAAACAGAACACAAGACAAAACATCATTGCATCACACATGTCATCTCTCAGTGGTCTGAAAGAGATGAGAATCTAAACCAAACTCTGTTGAAGCACTGCAGTGTGACCTAGCAGAGAATTATGGGTAACGGCTAAGGTAACCCCCCACCCCACCCCACTGTGAGGCGTAACCAAGGCGTAGTCTCTCGCACAGTCTCATTTTTATGGCCAAGACATTCTCACTGCAAGCAGAAAAAGGAAACTGAATCCAAATCTTACAAGAGGATGTTTTCTTATCATTTGCTGCACAGTCAAAGTTCAAGTTAGTTCAACTCTTAATAGAGTCCTAATGAGACTGATAGGAATCGCATGCACGCTATCAGCAATGCATGGCAGTGGGTAGCAGTGTAGTATAATGGGTAACGAACAGGTCTTCTCACCTAAAAGGTCACAAGAACAATTTCCAGGTAGGACTCTGCCTTTGTACCCTTGAGCAAGGTACATAACCTGCAGTGCTTCAGTGTATATCCAGCTGTGTAAATGGATGCAATGTAAATGTTAAATTAAAAGTTGTGTAAGTTGCTCTGGATAAGAGCGTCAGCTAAAAGCCTGTAATGTACTGTAAAATGAACTGTATCAGAGTTGATTTAGCACTGACCATTTTAATGTTTATATTTCCTGTATTACTGCATTCACCAGATACTTCACTGGAATTTTCCGTCCGTCCTCGTGTTTCGCATTTTCTTGGGCGGCTTTTCACCAGGTGTTGTTTTTTCCAGCGTGTCTGACAGGGCAGAGTGATGTCAGATGCTTTTGGATTCATGGGATATGAATATTCGGCCAGCCCACCAGTACAGAATCAGTCACGCACTGTGACTCACAGGAACACTGAGGTGTTGGGATTAGATAACAGCTCATAATCAGGAGGTTGCAGCCTTTCATATTAAGCAGGGCCGAAGTCCTGACTTGAATTCATTCAGTGTTGGTACTTGGTTTTGGCTCCAATGAAAACGCACATGAACCCAAGCAACTGTGCATAACTGGATTTTAAGCTTTGATTATGATCATATTAATGCTACAGAAGACTTCAAAATCAACTTTTTTTTTTTTTTTGAGGAATGAGGAAGACCCAGCTAAGGTTCTGCTTTGAAATCTCTTTGAAATACCAGAAATAATTATTACTAAGGAGGCTGTTTGTGAAAATGATTCATTTGTACATGCAGTTGAAAACATGTCCACAATGATATAAGTCAAACCTTTTAAATTATATTGTGTTCATTAGAAACTAACAAAATAGTTTAAACAGTGTACTCCCCTACTTCTTTGTATTCCATTCCTAGAATTAAATTCCCCTTTTAACAAGACACCCAAAAGATTTGCTTCCGCAAATAAATAAATAAATAAATAATTAAAAAAAAAACAGTTCTACAGTGCCCAAGCAAGGGAGGTTCACAGAGGGGACAGTTTATGAAATATACACTTTTACAATACCCTCCAAAAGTGTAATAATGATAGAGGGAAATTTGTTATTTTCACTATATACGTAAGGAGATTTGGATTTCACTTAAAGAACATGAATATGTTAATATGACACAAAAGTACTAACAATCAGCTTTTATTTCATGGTATTTACATGCATAGATGTTTTACCATTTTACAGAAACACCTGTTTTGGTGTTCAGTCTCTGAATTTTAAACTGTGCAAAACTGAGTTAACGGATGAACTTAAAAGTAAATCAAAGCAATAGTCTAATATTTGTTTGCAAAACCCTTTTTTTCGGTGGCCTTTCGATTCTTTCTGCAGTTTATAGCAAATGCTAAATCACATATGCATGAAATAAAGATTTTCTGTACATTTGTTGCATATTCATCTTTTAATCTCAAATCCAAATCCCTTAAGTATATAGCAAAAATAACACATTTCACACTACCATTCCCACGCATTTTGAAGGTACTGTATACATTGATAATTTGCTAAATGTCAGCTCTGTGAATCTGTGGATTCTGTGAATCTGTGAAAGCTTGGGCCAGGGCAAGTAAATAATAGCATTAACAGGATGGGCTTGAGTTTATGGTGGCATCTGAAGGGAACAGTGGGACGCATCAAAAGCGCAGCCTGGATTTAGCTGTGTTACCTGTCCTGTTTGTGCAAGCTACCTGGATTTAGCTGTGTTAGCTGTCCTGTTTGTGCAAGCTACCTGGATTTAGCTGTGTTAGCTGTCCTGTTTGTGCAAGCTACCTGGATTTAGCTGTGTTAGCTGTCCTGTTTGTGCATGCTACCTGGATTTAGCTGTATTCGCTGTCCTGTTTGTGCAGGATTCCTGGATTTAGCTGTGTTATCTGTCCTGTTTGTGTAGGCTACCTGGATTTAGCAGTGTTAGCTGCCCTGTGTGTGTAGGCTCCCTGGATTTACCTGTACTAAATGTCCTGTTTGTGTAGGCCTCCTGGATTTAGCTGTGTTAGCTGTCCTGTTTGTGTAGGCTACCTGGATTTAGCAGTGTTAGCTGTCCTGTTTGTGTAGGCTGCCAGCAACTGCACCTCTTTCTGACTGCCTCTTTTTGCCTTTCAGTTGAATTCATAAAGTCTGGATTGAGAGACTACTCAATATGTTTGTCTGCACATCCTGCAACCCCACATTTTGGCGTAGATTTACCACATCAATATTAAGCATGAATAAATACATCACATCATTCATTTTAGGCTATAAAATACTGGAGCAAAGCCTCTTGAGAAGAATTTCCATAAACGTAGAGCCCTGCAGAGTGTATTTTGCCTAATTTGATATGCAGATGGTCAATTTGGTCTCTGCAGGGGAAAATATATTTTAGGCATAGGCATAAACACAAAGAGAAGAGGCTTTCCAGAACACCGCTGGTACGGTTCTCAAATAAACATGTTTTGAATGAAATAAGCTACTGTTTGTCACAGTCTGTGCCAAATAAACTCACGCCTTTAAAGAAAAGCAATAGGAACACATATTGTGACTCTTGGCAGGGCATAACCCCCCTCCTCGGTAATGCACTTCCACTCTACCTCGGGTGCATACAGCCTTCCAGGCATACGTGTTGCTGGCAGACAGCAGCAGGCTGATTGACACACATGGCAATTACTGCGCAAGTAGGCCGTACAGTACGCAAGGGGTGAGTCAGATCCTAACCAATAATAGAAATGTAAGAACAGTATCCTAACTGTACTTCAAAGTAGCATGTCCAGTTGAAGCCTGTGTATTCCATTAAATCTAATTCATCCAAGGACCAATGTCACAAAGCACTTTACATGTATTCTGAGGCCTGGCCCTCATGAGCATGCCCCGGGTGACAGCAGGGTCTCCCTGGAGGAAACAGGACAAGGCTTTGGGCTGGTCCTGACTCAGGGGGGCAACCGTCCGCTCTGCACAGACACTGGCTAGATTAACTACAGTGCTGAGGATCGCGGAATCTGGGTCAAGGTTTGCAGGGAAGGCCTTGGGTGTAGAAGTTTATAGTAAAGTGGTGCTTAATGTAGTCATTTGGCCAGGATAAGAGTATGAAGGTAGGGCCAGCAGGAAGGAGAGCAGGGGAACCTATTAGCCACTGGCACAAAGTTTGACGAAAATCCGTACTACAAACTACACGCTCGTTTACTTCCTGTCAGGTAATGTCAGTTTGTTAATTTCACCATCATTCCAAGAAGTAACCTTAACATAGTGCTTTTTTGTAGTTTGTTTGCATATTGCTAATTCTGTAAATATTATTTATAGTATTTAGTGTTTTTTTCATATAGTGTTTTTGAATATGCTGTGCTTAGTGTATATAGAGCTTTTCCCCCTTTTTTTTTACACTATTCAGCTAGCGTAGTTGACTGGAAGAAAGGAACTGTCAAGTTTATGAGGGATATTCCTCCTCTAGGTGCATTGATCTCTTTTTGTTATCTCCCACTGTAGATGAACAGGTAAAGTCATGCTGGCCGCACCTTGACCACCTAGGGACAAGATACCGCCACTGGCTTCACGCATTCAATAAAATATACCTGCTTGAAAAAAAAAAAAAATGTAATTAAAAATACAAGTTACAAAAAACTTGACTGGGCTTGTATTCAGAAGAGAGCAGAGGCCTCCATGAAAGCTGGTTATAAGCCAGGTGAGCTTTCCCCTCTCCAGTCTTGGTCTGTCCTGTCAGCATGTCATCTTTTGTGCCCTCATGTTTGCGTAAAGCAATAATGACGTGTAATTAAGTGGAAAATGAACAATTTTGGTTTATACGCATTCTGTACAGAGGAGCAAATGTGGAAAGATGACCTTCAGCCAAAACATCACACTGCCGATTACCAGCAAACTTGGCCATAGCCAGAAATCTGGATTAGAGAAAAGAGGACAATTCCATTTTATTATACTCAATTTTAGCAGTTGTATGCCAATGGTCTGGTTTTCATGATGCCCTCAAAAGGCAAAACCAATTTATTCCACCCCAGTTAATTATAAACTTGCTGCATTTGGAGTCAGGTGAATTAGAGTGATGCAATTGTTTTTTATTGAGTAGCCAAAATGTTTAATGCCTTTTCTAAAGCATTGTTGGTACCACTTGCAGAAATTCTATTAGTACTTGTATTGAATACAACAGAATGGACGGGTTACTGTTTTGCACCGAGTGCAAAATACATCTAGTTAACTGTGACCACGTGGCCTGGGCCACTGGTGTATATACAGCTTATGTCAACAAGTCAGAAATGATTTGACCTGGGAGCAAATGAACCAGGATGTGAGCGAGCAATTTCTCAAGGCTTGTTGAGGATCGTTGATAAACAGCTCCATGCCCAGGTTTACGATGGGTCCTATAAACCTCATTAATCGGGTTTTCACAGCGTGAATGGGAGGGTAGCGTGTGTGTGATACAGGGGTCAGGATTTAGGACCTAGCGTGAATGGGAGGGTAGCATGTGTGTGATACAGGGGTCAGGATTTAGGACCTATCCTGAATGGGAGTGTAGCGTGTGTGTGATACAGGGGTCAGGATTTAGGACCTAGCGTGAATGGGAGGGTAGCGTGTGTGTGATACAGGGGTCAGGATTTAGGACCTAGCGTGAATGGGAGGGTAGCGTCTGTGTGATACAGGGGTCAGGATTTAGGACCTAGCGTGAATGGGAGGGTAGCGTGTGTGTGATACAGGGGTGAGGATTTGGGACCTGCTGACAACTGAAGCAAGCTATCGGCTCCTCAGACCCATAATTTCTTCTCTGTCCCCTGTAGGGGTCGTTAGTCTCAAAAAATATATATTCCAATATACTGACACCTACACTACAAAGGATATTCAATAAAAAATAAGATAAATAGTACATAAGTAAATATTTTCATGTTTTTGTCTTCAAAGACACTTGCATTATGTCAAAAAATGTAAATGCTTAAACTTTTTCTCAGGAGGATAGTCCAAACACATGCAAACATGGACCGGTAACTGTTACACTGACCCCAGCAGCTGTTGATTAGCCCTGTAAGGGTCAGAGTTCACAGTAGGTTGTAGGTAGGGCAGGCAACAATTACAAAACCAGCATGTCTGAATTGAACCTGGTTTTCTTTCAGTTCTTTGGAATGCAGCTGCTTTCTTCTAAACCAGAGGCTTGAATGTGTTTATATAACTGCTGAACGTGGGTCCTGTGCGCTAATTATGACTGAAACTAACGGACGTGAAAACCTACCCATCCAGTGCACTTTAAACATTCCACTGCAACCTTCTGCTAATGAAGTGTGTTTCTTCTATTGCAAGCACTAATTAAAACTTTAAAGAAGTCAAAAAATGTATTCTATTGTGAAGTGATAAAGTCATGTCCAGTTCACATTAGTAGTATAAAACCACTGAATATGCACATTTCCTGTGATTAAATAAAATTAATGCTAAATGCATAATTCATCTTCCAAGTATTAAAATTGGAAAAGACAGGAACACCCGAAAAACCAGCAAGTGAGGGAAAAACTCAACACTCAAAGAGTGGTGTGCTAAACCTTTGGAGCACTTCGGAGCTGAACCTACAAATTCACTTGGCGCAAGGTTGGGTAAGGCTTTTAACTGCTTTTATTCAGGATTTAAAAAAGCACCCTTGTGCAAAATATAAATAAGTAATAAGCAAATAAGTGATTAAACATATAAATAAAATAGGTTTCGTGTACACAAAATACCTGAGAGAGAGGCCCCTGCTCTTCATGGAGCTGAAGGCCTCTCGGCTTTCAGACATAGCAGCACCTCAGAGGAGGAGAGGAAAAGGTCCTCCTCCACCTCTTTCTGACATCACACAGCTCTCCAGAGGCTTCATTTGGGTTTTTCATAATGTGGGCTTTTCATGCTTAATGTATGGCTTTACCTGATGGATTCCGCAACATAATGTGTTTTACAGAATTAGGCCAACGGTGACTTTTTTAACTTTAGCTGGAGAGTAGTCAACACAGGCTTTTAACCTAATTATGATTTAAATTGCAATTGCAGGGCAGGTAAAATAAATTGCATTGCCTAGAACTAAATCAACACAATGCAAAACGTACTAATCAAATTCAGCTCCCGCTTCTCATGAATCACTAGCCCTGGAGTTTCTCAGACAAATTCTCAGTTTACCAACTCATCTGAATAGGTATAATTACAGGCAATGTTGCAGGAGTAGAAACAGCCAGATCTTCACTGATGGGACAACATGATTGATTCAAGGTAAGTAAGAGCAAATGGTATGCTAAATATATTAGCTTTATCATTAGCCCTTTATTTTCACTACTGCACATTTCAGTTTGAGTCCTGCACAATGTATTCACTTCACTTACTGTATGTATTCCAAATTCACCGACTGTATGAATCCAAATTTGTTCAAACATGACACTTAGGCATTAATCAGGAACTAAGAGCCAAAATAAACAATTAAAGGCAGAGAAAGCCAATAATCTGGGGGTCCAAAGAATGGGCTTAAGAACAGTGGGAGTGCCAAGCTTCCATTAACATGCTCTTCTGCAACTTAAATAACTAAATACATAAAAGGGTTGACTTAAGTCCAAGTATATATTTAAGTATACACACACACACACACTTATTTCTGTTGCATGTATATATATACATATATATATATACACACACTTATTTCTGTTGCATGTGTGTTTTGTCTTTCCGGTTCATCATCTGATTGGTTGTTTCTGTATCTGGTTACTCAGCTTGAAAAAGCCACCATTTGCCACCTACCAGAGGAGATTAGCTCTTTGAACTTGTAGTTGCTGTGTTGTGTTTAGTGTTTGCTTCATTTGACTTTGCGTATTCGACTCTATTTTTGTTTATACCGATTCTCGTCTTGCCCTTCTGGTTTGTTTGCTGATTTCATCTTGTGTATGACCACTGAATCGTTCACTATGACTCCGATTTTTCCTTACCCCTTCTAGTTTGTTTACCCTCGTGTTTCTGACCATTCGCTCCCGTATTCGATTCCAATTCTCCCCTAGCCCCTCTGCTTTGCTTGGCGATTGGATTTCGTGTTTGACCATATGCTCGTTCTTGACCTCGACTCTAGGGTTAGTCAGTGTGTTCTCAGCTGGAATACAAATCCTTCCATTGGGATTTATTTATTTTTTTAATTGCATTTATTTGAAATGGCACATTACAGTTGATGAGTCTGGCAGGAGATCTATTGTGCCTTTTGTCCTGTATTAAAATAGGCCACCTTAAAGCAAATTGTGCTGAAGAACAACAAAGATTGAAACAAGGACTGAGGAGAAGTCTATAAAGTGTGTTATCCAGAAAGTAATGCATCACAAATGAATCAATGCATCAATCAATATGTAACACATACAATCTCTTCAACTTTAACACATACTTTATGAGCTGGATGACAAAAAAAAGTGAAAGTAACTGCAAAATTGAATTTGTGTTTACTTTTTTCTGAATACACTTTGGATAAGTAAAAAAAGAGTAGCCTCTGCATAAATTATATCTTTTAACATCAAAGCAATTATGTTATTTACATAACACATAGACATCTAGCTCTAAGGAAGCTAATAAGACTAAAAAAACAGCAGTATTTCTCTTCTGCTTTATTAAGCAAATAAATTGACCTTGTTTGAGCTGTTAAGTAAAGCCCAACAGGTCTGCCTGTCTGTTTGCTCTGAGCGAGATCCCTTTTCAGCGGATTTTATCATGGCTTCTCCTGCCCGACGGACTGGAAACACCTCTCTGCCCTGTTCCCTGGGATCTGACAAAGTGTACTGCCAAGCCCCATCGGTCTAAATCCACAGGCCTCGCTGTTTATGGAGTTCTGCTGTGTGCATGAGCTTACGGCCTCTCCTGACTCTGCTCTGCTGAGTGACAGGTGGGGATGTCGATTGCCGCTGTTTGCTTGGAGTCTGGTTTGTATCTCAACCACAACCTGAAATCTTTGCTTTTTTAAATGTGATGTACATCCACTCTCAGTGGGGGCAGCACAGGAGCTCGCCTTCAGGGTAAAGTCCAGAGGTCCAGAGTGTTAAGATTTCTGGGATGTTTTTTTTTTTTTGTTGGGGGTGGGGGGGGGGGGAGTTTGGGGGGAACCACACATATGAATACCTAGACTTGAACAGGCTGTATTTGTTCTGATTTCACCAGCATTAAGTGTCATTTTGAAATTAACATTCAATGCTCATGAATGCAAATTCTGATCTGTCAGTGACCCTGTTAATGATGTTAATAGCAACATCATTTTATCTGAAAATTGCACATGGTACTCCAAAGAGTGTAATCGGAACCCAAAAGCGGGAATAAAATTGAGTCAGAATGCATTCATTTGGAAAAGTAAAAGAAAAATATATCAGTCAAACAGAATGCAGACATTGTGCGGTAGTAGTTATACAGGCCAAACGGATGCCAGGATTTATAGCAAAAATTAATGAGAATATAAATTCAGAGGATGCAAAACATGCAAAAACGAGAATGCCTTTGAGACATATGTGCAGTTCTGGGTGCTATACTATAAAAGAGATATAGAATTTTTATTAAAAGAAAAATACGCAGCAGGCCAATTAAATTAGTTACGATTTAAAGCACATTATTTCTTCCAGCTCAGCGAGAGGAAGCTAAGGGTAAATTTTATGAAGGATTTCTGTATGCCAAGTGAACTAAAAAAAGGTTTATCAGGATGGGTTCTGTCCGCAGGACAAGGGGCCATAGCAAAAAATTATACACTGATATCAGCAGAGCAGAAACTCTGTGTTAAATCAGCTCATAACAGTTTTTACCCCTAATACGCATGTGTCTAGTAGGCAAAACACACACTTCATTAGAGATAAATACTCTCTAATTAATAATTCCTAAATTTTGACATATAGTCTTGATTGTACACGTGCCCTGCAAATAGTGCCATCAAATAATGCTATCTCTCTGCTTTGTGTTGCCACACATTTGTAAGGCTTTATTTAAAAGTAATGGAAACCAGGTTAAAAATAGCCTAAAAATAACTAACCACACAACAATGTCTAGTGGTAGCCGTCACTACTCAATAAAACAAATTAATTTTCATTTGTGGTAGTGCCACAAATCCATATTTAGCTGCTGTGCTAATTGTCATTCATTCTGATTCATAATTAAACACTCAATATTATCCACTCATTATTCTCTGTTGTTTAATTTGTTACCCTGTACTTTTTTTTTTCCAAATCTCAATTGTGATTATGTTATTTCAGTAACACATTCACCTTCTCAACAGCTTCAAGAATTATCATTAGGTGTTCAACTTAATTTGGTTTTGAATAAAATCTCACTATGACCAATTCGAACCTCACTATGAAAGCTTGACTGTCTACACAGTAGGCACATGATGAGTCAGCATTGGCTGACTGGCCTGTTCCTGTCCACAAATCCTCTTATGTGTGTCTCTGGCTAGCAAACAGTTTCCATTATCCTGGGCATTCATGTAAAATGTCCTATATGTTCTCAAGCATTGGCCATGTGTATCGAGCAGCTGTACTTGTCTCAGTGGTGAGCCAGTGTTTAAGACAAAACCAGACGCGGTTCTTTTTTTCCCCGCCACAAACAAAACAGCGTAGTCTTCACGTTATACATTCAGTCATTTACCTCAGAGCTAAAAGTCGCTGACCTTTTCTGGAGATTTCCCAGTGGCAGGTGGCTGCTGCTAAGTCTCTAAGAGACCGTGCCGTGGGTTTGGCAGGGGAAAAAAAGTGCCTGAGGTGAGATTGGCGGCACACTTCCGGGGAAGAGGCGTGAGAGGTTCAGGCCCGAGTACCGGCAGGGAGATAGCGGCGGGGAGTCTGCTGAGGCGAGATACGCGCCTGCGGACGCTGGCGGGTGCAGAATCTCCTTTACCGCCACCCCCGGGCTCACCCTGTGATTGGCAGGCCCTTTGAAGAGGGGTCGGAACACCTCTGATCCGCTTCACTGTGTACAAGGCCTCTCACGTCCCTGTCTTTCCCTTTCTCTCTCTTGTCTGAGGGTCCACGGCATGTATAATGAGAGCGCTTCTTACTGTGATTTAGTTGTACACTTAAGGACAAAATGGTTGCAGTAAGAGTCACCGCGCTGCTAAACACACTGAGTTCCTCTAATTATATTTCAAAGCTGTAGATTTTTTTCAAGCTGAGAGGAGTTGAACCCAGAAAGAATTGACATGGTGGCAGGATCCGCACAGGGCTTTTGGAGATTGAGGATGTTCACTCTGAAGTGGGTCTGAAGTATGTCTTTTGTTCAAGAGTTTGATCACTTGAAATGGTTGAACTTTTTCACTACAAATACAGTTTGGCTAATTCAGTATTCTTCAGAATTCATATGCCACAACTATGCGTCTAAAGAAAATAATTAAGCCTTTACTTGTAAACTCAGCGCTAATGTTGAGTCCATGGAGCTGTTCTCTGAGCTGAACTGACTGTGCTGTTTCCCTGCCACTGCATGTGAATGCTCAGGTTTGCAGTTCTGTGCTGTGTTGGGGTATGTGAATGTTCAGGTTTGCTGTTCTGTGCTGTGTTGGGGCATGTGAACGCTCAGGTTTGCTGTTCTGTGCTGTGTTGGGGCATGTGAATGCTCAGGTTTGCTGTTCTGTGCTGTGTTGGGGCATGTGAATGCTCAGGTTTGCAGTTCTGTGCTGTGTTGGGGCATGTGAATGCTCAGGTTTGCTGTTCTGTGCTGTGTTGAGTGCTGTCTGTTCAGGATCACTCTCATGCTTGTGTATACTCCCTTTCTTCACACCTTTTAGATATACTGCCATAGCACACTTTCCTATTATATTCAGGTCTCAGTTAATCTCATAATTATATGGAGCCTGATCCTTCTTCTCCATGTTCCTCCCAGGGGCTTCTGCCCCTTCCCCTGCCCTGAGGTGGCAGATCACCCCAGCCTCGTCCCTTCCCTGGCCCATGCCAATAACCCAACCTGGAGGCCTAGATGCTCCTCTGAATTGCATATGACTGCACATCTTTCTGCTCGGACTGCCTATTGTATCAGCTACTTCTGACTGTAACCTACCCAATCACTTGCCATTTTATATTGGCTAGGTGCCTCATTTAATTTCTGTTTCCACTCATTGGGCTCTGTTTTAACGATTTTAGCGCATGGTCGAAAGTGCATTTAGGGAATGTCCAAGTCCACTTTTTCTTGGCACAAGGTTCAAATGGGCAGAACTCAATGAAACTTTGCTGAGGGTTGTATTGTAATGTTCCACCTAATTATCCAAACATCTGAAACACAAAGCTATTTTGTAAGGTACCCGGGTGTCACAAATTTCACGAACGGATTGTTCAAGACAATATATGACCACTCAGTCTCCAAAGGGACATCGCTACGCGTAAAACCGATAGTAAGGTTGTATATTTATTTTATATTTAGTCCCAGATATTGACAGCATAATGACATGGTATAATTTTAGAAGAAATTGTCTTGTTTATTTTGTTATTCAGTGAGTTTTCACTGCTGCATTGACATATTTTAGGGCTATTGTTGGGTTTATCTTGTTGCTATGACAGAATACGATTTTTTGGTGGTGAAAGAATATTTTTATGAATGCCCAGATAAACACTATTGTCCAGTGTGTCATGGGTGGGGGGTGTAGTTTCAGATGAGACTTCAAGGAGGGGGTGCTTGTTAAATGAACAACCAGAGTGACTATGGTGGTGCTGCAAAACTCCATATTCTGCAAATTGTTGTGTATCGTCTACTAATGAAACTAGAACACAGAGTTTCTGTTTTCAACTCATAGTTTGGTTGCAAGAGCAATGAATGTCTGAGTTCAGCATTTTAGGCATGCCGGCGTGCTGACCACTAGGGGTATTGCACGAAGGGGTTAACAAGAGTTCAGATATTTTATCTGTATGATCTTCAGAAGGCACGGTGGTGCAGTGGGTAGCACTGCGGCCTCATAGCAAGAAGGTTTTGGGCCCGATCTATGTGTTTCAATGACAGTCACATTGGCAGTTATCAGATTCCTGTTAACATGTATCCGATCTGCACCACATGTGAGCAAAAAATTGAAATTGGGTCACTTACCAGGCAGTGTAAATGTAGGAAAAGAAGACGCAAACATACAGGTGGACATTATAACCTGAAGATATGTGTCAGGGAAGATGCATGCCAAAATATATTTTAAGAAAGTTCTGAATGTAAGTGTAGAACTGGCAGGTTTAACTTTTTTTCTGATCCTAAAGTTGGCATGAATGACCTCATTGATCCTCAATTCATTTTTTAATTTATTTTAGCTTAAATTATTTTTTGAGAGTTCCCTAGAGAAATAGTTACTGACTCAAACATTGCTTCTGTACCTCTCTTTCTATCATTTATCCTTGTCTCAAAAATACTACACTGCCAGTAATATTTGTCATTGTGTGCCTGTCCTTCAAGGATAACACATATTCATGTCATATTCAGACAATTTCAAAATCTTTTTATTCCAGTCAATTTGAAGCTTGCTGCGACCATTGCTGCAAAAAGCATTATGGGTAATGTTACAGGTGAATGTAATGTTTATATGTGAGTAGGGTCATTGTTAGCTGTGGGAGGGACTTTCTTCAGCTCGCAAGGCCTTCTCTGAGGATCACGACCTCAAACAGCTGGGGTTCATGCCCAGCCTGAGGCTACATCTGACATAGAACAGGACAGGTTTCACATTACATTCAGGTTTTCTGAACAGGCATTATGTTTTACCATTCAGTATGCCTGACTTACATACAACTGTGTATTCTTGTAGACAATAGTGATGGGCCATACATTCATTTTCATTCTTTACTTTGAGATTAAATTACACAAATTTATGAATAGTTGTCACAGTATATTTGTTAGCAAAATTATTATATAGCTATTCCCAAACACATATTAATACTGACTAGTCAATGGGCTGGTATAAGATTTTGGTGGTATGATAATCCAAACAAAAAATTCACAGTATCTTTAAAATTACCAAAGTAAAAAAAGTTCAACATTTTTTTTTTTTTCCCCATTATAAAAAATGTATTTAATTTTCAATTTAAATACATACAGTTTCTGGTTTTTTAGGCTACCGTAAAACAAGAAACCAGCCCATATCTAATTCTGAGCTGATTATGTAAAACACATAATAATAATAATAATTATTATTATCATAATAATAACAATATATAACTTTATATGTTATAGCACCTTTCATACAGCAATGCAGCTCAAAGTGTGTTACACAGTGCAGTGGAAAGAAAGAAAAATACAATAAAATTAATTTGAATTAAAATAATAAATAAAAAAGGATAAAAATTAAATTAAAATAACATTGTATGTGAAAGATAAAAATGCATATAATATAAATGCATAAAATATCAGAGAAAACAAAATAAGCACACGTAAAAATGGGAAAACATTTAAAAAAATATTTATAAAACAACGATAAAATTAAAAAGAAAACAGTTATTTAAAAGCCAAAGTAAATAGGTAGGTTTTAAGTCCCCACAGAGCCCACTTCCTAATGTCGTTGGGTCGGGTGTTCAACAGTTCTGGGGCATTGTGGGTAAAAGCTGTTTCTTTGCTGTTTTTGTGTAGTACAGAAAAGGACCAGCATCAGAGGACCTAAGGGCTTTTGCTGGGGGATACATTTTTAGAGAGTCAGAGATATATGCTACACCATTTAAAAAAACAAAAAAAAACAAAAACAATACCAATCAAATACCCTTAAATCAATTATAAAAATAGGAGTTTTTGGTTTTTGTTTTGTCTTGCAGCAGAGTTCTGGATAAGTTGTAATCTCTCTATTAACTTTTTTTGGAAGACCAGTGAGTAGGGCATTGCAGTAATCAAATTTATTATAAATAAAAGCATGAATTAATGTCTCAGCATCCTGTTGTGTTAAAATGGCAGTACTTTGGCAATATTTCTCAAGTGAAAGAATGCTGTTTTGGTCACTTCAGAGTCTAAAATTACACCAAGGCTTTTTATAATTCTGATTTAGCCTGGTGAGCCAAGTCTCCAAGCCAATTAACATGTCTGTCCCTTTTAGATGTGGGTCCAATCTGTCATTTCTTCATTTAATTAAAAAAAAAATGTCTCTCATCCAATGATTGATAGAAGCTAAACAGTTGGTCAGGGAGCATGGAGCATTTGAGTTGTGTGGCTTAACAGAAATGTTTAACTGTGTGTTTAACTGCATAACTGTGAAAATTGATGGTGTGTTGACTGCTGGTATGACACGTATATTATTGATGAGCTGTCACCTCAGAAACACGGTATTTAAAATGATAATACCTTACAATGAGGACGATGGGTCATGCTGCAATCCACACTATGGCCTTTTGTCCAAAGACTGTCAGCGTTTTGTTTATATAACCTCTGACTTTGTGCATTGGTTATGAGTACTGACCTGGGGGTGATCTGATCTATCAAATATTCTGCTCTCACACTGTTCACTTGCAGACTTCACATAGCTGTGCCTGTGGATTACAACTCAGCTTATTTCCAGAATAAGACATTTTCTTAAGATATAAAGGAAACACCCAACGATAGACAAACACCAGGCAAATAATAAGGACTAGGGCCAGCCGTCATCTTCAGTTTAAGATTTTCTTTGAATGCTGTCATACAAGTTCTGAACTGAGTGTGGGGGGGGGATCATTCTTCAAGAAGGAAAGCCCCTGGTTTGAGGGATGAAGGATGTGGAAATCTACTTCACTCTCTGTGCTCCAGAAGTTCACATAAAGCTTCAATGATATTTAGATCTGGTTATTCTGGAGGACTTCCTTTGCAATTCTGATTTAGTTACTTCAAAGTTAAACCCCTGTTTCACATGGCATTTCCATAATTTGTGCAACCACTGTATATGGTATATTGGGTAGTAGCACTACGTCGTCGTTGTGGTCACATGGGCAAGCATGGCACAGCTTTGCGGTCTGGCTGGTCAGCAGGTGTGTGCCAGCTCACTGCCACTGGCATCCATCACATAACCAATGCCCTCCTTGCAAGCTGTCATGGGCAGCACTTGCATAACCACATATTGACATTGGAACTTGTCATTGTTAATCTAACCTGTTTTTATGACTTTAAGACACTCATTTAATTATTTTTCCTTTTTTATGTAATATACCCCACTGTGACAATAACGTGGCTGCTTGTTACTGTTTGGAAACCTGCAGTTCCAGCCTGCCAAGATCCTGAAGGTGGAGCTTGCAGTGAAGTTATCATTTGCCATGCTTCATCTCCTCATCCAAAAACATGCTATTTCAAAGTCCTAGGAACTGTTCAATCTGTTAGCATTATTATTGCTAACAGATTGAATTATTAGCATTTACTGTACATAGACTTAAGTCCGTTGTAAGCTACAGATGATGCTGCAAGTGGACTCAATTCACGATCTTAGTAACAGAGCAATTCTCCTTTAAAGGCCATACATGCCAAAACCATTATGTTTCACAGATGGGCGGGGGGGTGCTTTGGATTTTGGGAATTTCTTTTTGGCCTCCACTCATTCTCATACAAGTGAATCTTGGACGTCATGTATATGATTACAAATCTAAAATTCTGGAGTACAGAGCCAAAATATGTTTTTGCCCCAAATGTTCTGGAGTTCACTCTGTGTGCTATTTCAATGCAAATACATTGATCATAATGGTTTATAGACTGAGCAATCCACCAAAGGGTGAATAGCAAAGGGAAAACAACAACAGCAATGCATAGGGTCCCCTGATTAGAGAACTGCTAAACTCCATTTGTGCTCTCTGCTGCTCCCCCTCTGTAAACCTGAGATAGCAGAGCCAAGCTCGTCCCTCCTCCAAAATGTCTGATAAACATCACTTCTGTCACTCCTCAGTCCATCAAAATGGCACAGACTTGCTTGGGATGGGGGGGGGGGGGGGTCACTTCACGTGATACTTTCTTTAACTGCTAACCAGCTGGCCAGTTTCATCTTTAATTACATATTCATTGACTGGTCGTTCCTAATGGCTGAGAACATATTTATTTATGATCAGACTGTGTAGTAGTGTTCCTGCTAATGGGTTTATTAGTCAAGACAGAAGAACATCAGTCACGAATGTAGATATCCCCATTCAGAGCAATTAAAATTAGTAGGATCACTAAATTGGACATGAAATTAATTGTGCAGTGCCAGCCACTATTATCCATGGACACTTTTCAAAAAGCAGGCTAAAGAGGACTTGGAGCTTGGTGCTAGACTCAAATAAGCAACATTAGAGAGGTTTTCATGGAGAAAATGTTTTAAGTAGCTGCAGCCATTAATGTTGAACCGAAGACTGGCCTGTATTAAAGCTTCTGAATATTAGTATGCACTCAAGCAGAATCACATTCTGCTTTCTGCCCGATTTCATATGTAAATTCGGCTGGAAATCATGTGGAACTAAAAGCTGCTAACTGCTAATTTAAAACACATAAAAAAAGGAAAAGAAACTGAAAACAAAAAAGACATAGAAGCATATGGACAAACCCAACCTGTTTACACCAAGGCAGTGTGGTTCCTCAGGTATTGGGGCTCAGCTTGGATTTAGAATGGATTCGCACTGTTAGACAAAGGGCTCCCAAACCTTTTAGACCTCAAAGTCTCGTAAAATAAACACCCTTTGACTGCAGACCCCCAAAGTGAAAGATGAGTAGTTATTTATTTATTTGAATTTGGCATTCTAAGATTTACTTTTCCTGATTACCATATAATAAATATTACCATGGAGGGTGGCTAACTGGCTCACCGCCACTTGTTCTGTATAGTCTAATCTGAACAAAAACACAAAAATGCCAAGTTGCTCACGCATACAGAGTGCTGTCTATAAGTCAATAAATAAAACTAAAAACTCTAGGCCTGCCATTAAAAATATTGATATCAAAATGAGGCCAAGTTACAACAAAAAAAAATGTCTCAGCTCACACAAATTAAACAAGCTCTATTCCAAAGCAATGCCCAATGGTTCCTAAATTATTTCAAATAACTTGGCCCTGTGTTTTTTCATCTTACCATCCGAAGAGAATTCCCCTGACTCAGAGAGGGGAGTCCATCTGCTGCTGGCTGGCATCAGTAAAAAAAAAAACCAAAAGGCTGATTACATAATACATGTATAATGAGCATAAAAGTGACAGTAGATTAATGTCAATGACAATAGGTTATTGAAGCTAGGCAAGAATGATTGTATTTCTGATGTGAGACAAATTGAAAGGCCAGTACACAGTTTTTTTATTTTAATTTTAAATTAAATTAAAATATTGGAGTGGCCTAGGCAAAGTCCTGACTTGAACCCAATAGAGATGCGGTGGCAGGACCTGAAACGAGCAGTTCATGCTTGAAAACCTCCCATTTGTCTTAATGCAGTTCTACAAAGACTAGTGGTATACAATTCCTCCACAGCAATGTGAAAGACTGATATCAAATTATACTAATTATATTAACATGACAGTAAAAAGGCTCTACCACCTACGACACATTTATCTACTTTAGGAATTACAAAGAGGCCTGGCTCCCTGTGAGGAATTATAGGAAGGAAGGAGATATAGAGAGATATACAGAGGATACCCCATGTAAAGCTTTAAAAGTAAGGAGAAGTATTTTATAATCTATCCGGAATTTAAGTGAGAGGAGCTAAAACTGGACTGATATGGCCAGATCTCCTTGTTCTGGTAACAGTACAAGCAGCAGCATTTTGAATCAATTGGAGACCTTTCAGAGAAGAATGTGCACATCCAGACAAATGAGCACTACAATGATCTCAACTTGAAGTAACAGATGCACAGACTACTTTCTCTGCATCATTTTATGATTTTTCTCGCAATAGGATTTTGCTATAAATATTACTAAAATGATGGAAACCAGTCCTAGAAATGTTCTGACTGGTGTTTTTAAAGACAGATATGGACAAAGTGTAACTCAACAATCTGTGAAGACAGTACTCATAGAAACAGAGGTTCCTTCAAGGTTTAATATATAATCAGGTAGCTGTCATCTCAGGGACTTGGTCATAATTACCATTATCTCCATTACCTCTGGATGCATATATGTAAAGAAGAGCAGAGATCCCAGCACAGATCCTTGTGATACCCATATGTAACCGTATATTGACAAGAGGATCCATTGTTAATGCGCACAAATTGATGTTGGTCTGAATGCTATGATTTAAACCAGAAGATAGCTTGTCTGCACAGGCTTACAAGGTTTTCAAGTCTATTCAGAAGGATGAGGTGATCATTAATGTCAAAGACCCCGCTTAAACCCAAGAGCACAATTATGGAAATATAGCCCCTGTCAGTGGAGAGGAGTAGGTCATTGAGCACTTTGACTAAAACAGTTTCAGTGCTGTGATTAGGTCTAAAAACAGACTGAAAAACTTCTAAGAGTGCAGGAATGAGCAGAGTTGCTTTGAGACAACCTTTAGAGGAACGGAAGGTTTGAGGTAGGCCTGTAGTTAGATAAAGCATTTGCATGCAGGTTCCTGAGGAGGAGCTCGATCACTGCTTTGTCTGAGGTATGTGTCGAGATGCTAAGGAGGCACTGACAACATGTGATACTGATGTGCCAGTCACTGATGTTCTGATAGAATATCTGATAGAGGATCTGTTTAGGGTTCATTATTGACACAGTGCAAATACTATACTAAATAGGATGTGTTTGTGCCCAAAAGACAAACCCATTTTTCCAGCCTGGAAATAAGAGCTTAATAGTCCACTGTATCAAATGCAGCTCAAAGGTCTATATGTACCAGGACAGAAGGATTTCTATTATCCAAATTAACTCTGATGTCGTTTACAACTTTAAGTATAGCTGTCTCAGTGCTATGCTTTGCACTGAAACCAGATACGCATTTCTAAAAGCAATCGGACAATTGCAAGAAGTCCATCTTATCAAGGCTGTTACATCAGAAACACCAGAGTTTTGATAGGCCTGAATTATTGAAAAAGGAGTGGGGTGTTATTTTTAACTGGCGGTCTTGAATGTGGATGGAAAAATAGGGAGTGGTTGATAATATCCAGATAGGCAAGTATAGAATTTCTTGAAAAAATGGGTGTAGATGGAGGCAAGGACACATGTGGACGGGTTGAGACTATTTAATAGGTTGTTTAACATATTATCATCAATGAGGCAAAAGAGCCCTTCGAATGGGAGACAGTAGATTTCAGCATGATCAGTGTTTTGTTTGGTAGATATATCCAACCTTATATTAGCTGTGATAAAGTAGCAAATTTATCACATTTGGCTGTGGAGAATAATTCAGTATGTACTGTAGGAGAACAATCTATTATTCTATTAATTGTTTAAAAAGGAGTGTGGGGTTTGTCTTAGTTGCTGGAGATCAAATTGGAAAATATGCTTGTCTGGCAGTTTTGATAAATTTGAATCTTGTCCCTGATTTTGTCATCAAAGAAATTCACTATTAAATGTTACTGGACCACAGGGAAAAACTAATGAGTAACTCTTCCTCAGTTCTGCAACAGTTGTCAAACAGATACCTGGGATTGTTCTTGTTTTACTCCATTAAGCTAGAGGAATACAAAGATTCTGCCAAGGAGCAAGCGCACTTATAAATAAAAAGGCTTTCTTTCTTGGCATAGAGCAATACTTGTAATTTAGTAGAATTCCATTTACATTAAAGTTGGCATTAGGCTTGTTTTAGAGCACAAGTATGGTAATTATACCAAAGTGCTAACTTCTTAAGAGAGAATTTCTACTTCTTCAGGGGTGCGACAGTATCCAGGGTTCTGTAAAGTATTCCATCAATGTTGTACATCACTTGATCAACTGAGCCATTACTTCAGTTTGAGTTTGCAGTTAAACTTGGACTTACGAGGGTCCCCACAGTGGACAAAGGGGTCTGGAAGTGCATCAATAAAAGCATTTACGGTTTTGGAGGAAAATAACAACCGAGTTAGATAAGAACTGAGCAGGTAAAGGCCTCGGTGGCCCATACACTATCACAGGGATAAATGGATGGGCTGCTTTACCGTCAGGATGTGGGAAGCAGAGAATGAACACTACAAATTAATTCAATTTGAAGCCAGATTTCAAGATAGCACAGAGATCAGAATTATATATAGCAGCAACACTGCCTCCAAGATGGTGAATGTGAGCATTATTGAAGGAGGGGGTTAATTTAAGTCAATATATTCATCAGATTTTAGCCATGTTTCAGTCAAACATAAGACATAAATTTAGTTATTGGTAATTATTTAATTTACAAGAATTGCCTTTGGTATCCATGCTCTTATGTTATTTAAGCCAATCTTTAACTCCATTTGGCAGAATACATTTCTTTCATTAGATTTATAGGGTCTTCATTTAGAACACAGGTGGCAAACTCCAGTTCTGTAGGGCTACAGTGTCTGATGGATTTTGGGGAGTTCTTGGTACAAGTGTTTCATGCAAGTCATTAATTGTCTAAGGAATCCGCACTCAACTTAACTGGCAGCTGATTGAAAGGAAACTCAAAGACCCGCAGACACTGCGGCCCCCTTGGGATTCAGTTTGACACCCCTGATTTAGAAGGTTGGGGTATAGATACTATGTCAATGGGATAAAACCTGGGCAGCAGTTCTAGGGGGCTAGTGGAGATCTGTATAAGACAGTAGGTCTGCTGTCTGGCCTTGGCTGTGGTCTGTCAGGGATTTGGATTCCTAACACCATAGACCAAATTACTACAGATAAGAGGGGCACCCTCTCACATGGGGTGAACCCCATTTCTTTTCAAAAGACCGGGTCTCTGAAAAGAGGTGTGGGCCAGTGCAAATACCTGAACCAGAAATGTGCTTTTCACATCGGTCACACACCGATTTCAAATCATTTTTAGTGATCTCTGATGACACCAATTGGACATCATTAGCGCTGATGTGAATAGCAGTTTTAGAGCATTTCTCTTTAGCCTTAGGCCAGGAATGCATTGAACTATATCACTGGAGTCACTTTTTTCAGATTTCTCAACATAGTCGCCAATTACCAGAGCTCGTTCAACAGGCTTCTCAGCCAGTGTGCTGCTGAGGTGACAGAAGCAGTTGGAAAGGTGAATGGGTGGTGGGTGGAGCACCGGGGGCTTGTCTTTGTGACTGTGCTCCCAAACTGTGATCCACCTGCCTTGCTGAGAAAGGACTGCTGGACCTCTACTTGAGGAAGGTCTAACTGGTGAAACCAAGAAAGATTCTATGGACTTCTCACTATCTCAAAGTTTATGCAAAGTATGGATGTATGTTTCCAATTTTGGACCACCCAGCGGAGAATGGACTCCTCCTCCAGTTCCTCTCGACATTTCTTCCCATTGGGGAGTTTTTTTCCGCACCACAATTTGACTGTTTTTCTTCCCACTTTTTTCCAGTATTTTTATATATTTTTAGGCTAATGTCTCTGTAAAGCATCTTTGAGCCAGTGTCTCTGTAAAAACCGCTATACAAAATAAATTTGAATTCAGCAATGTTCTCCATCAGCCATTTAATCTACACTTATCACAGACAAATTTACCTCTACTGGCAGAGAAGTAAACATATCACAGAGCAAGAGATAGCCCAAGATGGAGAGGAAGGAGAAACAGAGTGAGGAATGGGAGCGACAGGAGGAGCAACTGAAGGTAAAACAAAGCTCAGCAACGACAAATAGGATACAACGCACGTCTTGTTCAAACATTAAACAGGACACAGGATTTTTAACAAAAAGAAAAGCTTGTTGAAAAAATAAGTGTGAAAGCTCAAATATTGGTGGAAGTGTTTCTTTTTTTTGTGTGTTCCAGAGAATGAAGGTTGAATCTTCTAACTGCATTACATTTCTCCACAGCTCGGTAGTTGATTTCCTGTGCTATTTAGATCACTGAAACATGCGGCGCCAGGTGTGATGAGTGGTTTATGAACTTCCACCTGGCTATATTATCCTGCTCTGACTTGCATGTATGGTATTATTTAAATAGATTTAGAGTTTCTTTTCTTTATAGCCTTGCACCGCATAGACATCACAATCCAGAAGTATACGCTTCTGCCCACAGTTGCCCTTTATTGATGTCTTTTCCTCAGAGTTCTATGCTCACATCACCTAAGACACTCTTCCTCATGGAACATTGGCCGTCATTCTCCCTGAAGCTCCTGCCATGGGTGTTAATTGCTTAATTAATTCAGGGTTCATACCTGTGTTTTACAGTCACCCTAATGTATCTGCCTTTTAGCTACTACCTGTAGGTGTGATTGCTAATTTCCTGCCCTGGATTTTTAATAGGATTCACACTATCTAATTAAAGCGAGTTCAAAATGAATGTAAACTGCCTAGGGATATGACTCTTTACCCTCTTTTTCCATATGTTAAATTGGCTCTCATAGATCACATATTCACAGACATTCTCTCTTACACTCACATAAAATTATGCAAAGGCCACAGCACAGCTAGGTTTAAAAGGCCGGAGTTTCAGTCCTGGGATTCTGGAAAAGGGGTAGGGAATGGCCTACTGCTCTCCTCTATGCTGAACTGGAAAAAAGGTTGTCATCATGCACACACTGCTCACTTAGTTACAATCACTCAGAGGACTGAAACATACTCTGTTTATGCTTCTGGAAATAAACCCTGAAAAAATATACGATATTCCTGTATATGATAAAAATATACAGGAAAATGAAATCAAGCTACAATTTGGCCCCCAACTCATACACACCTAAAAAATATTCCAAAGCAATGCTACCCCCATTTTCCTAGTCATTTATCTACTGTTGACCTATGTTTTTACTGTGCATTTATAATAATAATAATAATTGCCGTACACTATGCTGTGTGCCATACAACCTACAGTACATAACACTGTCTTAAGCATGACATAACCATTCATGACAGCTTCTTGCTTTATGATAAAGAACAAAATGCTCTCCTGATGCATGCAGCAATAGACACTATTCTATGAACTGTAATTACTATCACTGAGAGAACTAAAGTGCTTAACCTAACTGAAATGCATGTTTGCCATTCATCTTGTGTCTGAACGTGATTGGCCAGTGCTCAGTCACATGTTCAAAAGAGCTGAACACTGAACTTGGTGGGCCATAGGGTGTGCTGGGTTATTTTCACCTCAAAAACAGTGTCAAGTTGAAATTGGGTCACACCCAAGAAACCAGAATGAGTTAACTGTGAAATCAACTGCTTTAATTGAGAAATAAAGTGCAAAAAAACAAGGGGCTTCAACAATGAAAATTAGCTGAACCCACAGGGGTGCAAAGCCATGTTTTGGGAAGCCCTGTATTAAGAAGCTGCAGAGCTTTGCAGTGATCACACATCCATCTTGGAAGGTGCCTGAATCTCTAAATAAATGCTAAATAAACCTTATCCCATCTTATTAAAGAAGGAAAAGATAAAAAATCAATTGCAATTTAAATATAACTCCAGACATGATGTTGCCACCAGCATCACTTTCTCCTTTGAAAGGGAACACAAATTGAATTGTTCACATAGGAAATCATCAAAACTCCAGGTTAAACCCCCTAACTACCACAACACCTGTGCTGTGCAACCCACCAGCATTACTGCAACAATCATAAAAATGACCTAAGTAACCGCCTCTAAGAACGGGGGTCTTGCAATAACACAGCACCGTCACTCCTCCCAATCAATTTCTCTCTTTATCCCTAACAACCCACTAACCTCGTGACCTGACCAGTGACCACCATGTTATTTGTCCAAAGTCTTACATTGACCATGAGAAACAACCACCTAAAACTGCCTAAGGTCTAACTTTACTCAGGCTTCCCACAAAGATTATACAGCTGTAAAAAAAAAAAAAATTCAGCAATTATTAGTTAGCAAGCAAGCTAGCTTCCATACAAAACCAAGATGACAACCCCAGTTTTTTCATTGTCCTTTTGCTTGTGTATCCAACTGGCTACATTGATCTTACTATTTTCAATATTTTATTATTGAAGAGCGGCACACTGGTGCAGTGGGCAGAAATTCAATTGGCATACCAAAATACATATTGGTAAAGTGTCGTGATAACAATAATCAATCGCAGTAACAATACAAAAAATAGAAAACACAACAACTCGAACAACACAAATTACAATAATATAACATTTATTATTAAATAACATTCAATTAAATTTAGTATATTTCCAATATATAGTGATCTTTTATTTTGAGATGTTTTCTCTTTCTCTGTGACTGGACAATTAAAAATTCAAATCAGTGCCAATGCAGAACAGAAATACACATGGCTACCAATGAAAATACAGTAAATAAACATGCTGTACAAATAAAGGTAAAACCAGGAGCGGAACCGCTCACTTGCAGCATGACGTGCTTCTCAGGCTCATAAAGCTCTGCTCTCTAATTGGCTGAACTGTCCAATGGTGGTATCTAGGCAGATTAGAACTGATTGCATATTCCACTTCCTTTCCACCAGGTGCCATTTGTAATGTTGAAAAATGCTGCCATGCACTTGTCGCACATGTGTGGATGTGCATGTATAACTGAATAACATAATTATCTGACATCCCAACATCCCATGCCAACATTATTCTATGTGGCTGCTAAAGGAAAAATAAAAATTTGTACATACTATTTTTCAATTATCTTGCTACATTTAATTTACCATGATGGATGGTTTGCTGCTGTTGGCCAAATAGGAGAGAATTAGAAATCTGAATTGAATCATAATTATAATAAGAAGGGTTCCAACTTGCTTATTTGTTGCCTAGTTAAAATGTCTGCATAGTCCACAGCAGCCTTGGTCAGCACTGGCATGCAACAGTGAGCACAGTTAAACATCTAAAGCAGTGGTTCTTAACCTGGGTTCGGTCGAACCCTAGGGGTTCGGTGAGTCGGTCTCAGGGGTTCGGTGGAGCCTCCGCCGCAGAGGTCCACCCCTCAGTCTAGTCTGCAGTTAGTGGGCACACACACTATTTTTTACCAAAGAAGGGTTCGGTGAATGAGCATATGAAACTGGTGGGGTTCGGTGCCTCCAACAAGGTTAAGAACCACTGATCTAAAGAAACATTATTTAAAATGTGGCCTTTATTTTAATGTTTTAAGAAAAATGCATGCTATATTGAATATATTAATTATGCTATATTGGATATATTAATTAAATCTACCCCAGCCAGATTATGTCTATTATCTTAGGGCCTTAAATGTTGTAATTATTTGAACAGAAACAATTAGCAGTGGAGTTGTGCAAGACAGAAAAGCACTGAATAGCTGCAACAATCAAAAACTCCTGATTCAGCATCCACTGGAGCTAAGAGAATGCCAATGCAGCAGCAAAATCTCTCACTGTAATCTTAAAACTGGAGCATTCATAAGTGGCAAGCAAATACATTTATCATTCACATATCTTTGTATGTCACATTAAAGTAAAATAAAGGAGAAAGCAAGAAGAATAACAACAATCACATTTTACTTTATTAAACAATGAAAGTCCAGCTCCTCAGTTCTTAATCATTGGAGTGCAGAAACTACATTTTCTTTCTTTTTGGGAAAATGCTTAACATAGTTTATCACATAATAAATCAAAGTTGCTTTAACAAACATCTCTTTAATGTGGAGTGCTGCTCATCTGAAATTATTTGAAAGTAGAGCAGAACATTGCAAATGCTAAATTTGTAGAAAAGAAACCTTGTTGTTTGTGTGGTATAATAGCAAGCAGCTTCTGGAAAAAAAAGTGCCCATCACTTTTACTTGAACATTTAGAAGCTATTGAAAGGAAAAGCTGCCTAAAGCTCAGAATGAAAGGCAACCATGCGCAGCATAGCCATAATCTAGCTGCCTTTTCTTTGATGAATGCCTTTTCCCTGTTTTTCTCAAAATGGAGAATGCTTAATCAAGCTTATTCTGCACCACTCGCTCCCGGAAGGCGAAAGACAAAGGCACGTGATGTTGCCACCACTTCACACACCATGGTCATGGGGTCAGGCTCACACAGATATGAGTTAGAGGAAAACCCTTCATGTGCAGATCATCAGCTGAACCGCAAGGGCAGAGGCTGCGACATGAGCTGTCATAATCGCCTGCTGAAACCCTCTTCCTCAGGCAACACTAGCACCACCTGTGCTTTGACCATTGGGGCTGATGTCCACAGTCAGCGGTGGTGATTTAGACTCGATACCAGACTGAAGGACCCATCCACAGATACCAGACTATGGGACTCATCCACACACTGGAACAGAGCTTTAACAGATACCAGACTATGGGGCCCATCCACACCATGGAACTGTGCCATGACAGATACCAGACTATGGGGCTCATCCACACACTGGAGCAGAGCCTTAACAGATACCAAACCGTGGGGCCTACCTACACCCTGGAACAGTGCCATAACAGATACCAGACTGTGGCCCATATACACACTGGAACAGTGCCTAAACAGACACCAGACATTGGGGCCCAGTCATGCACTGGAACACTCCCTAACAGACACCAGATTTTGGGATCTATCCACACAATGGAACCGTGCCTTAACAGAAATGGGGCCCTTCTATCCACTTGTGCCACGCAGAATACCCAGGCTTAAGGCTAATTTTAAAACGGAGGTGCTTTCGTCTTGAAGGATTTTCTCACATTTGGGTGTACTGCATGGTTAGTGTTGCTTAGCTGCTGGAATTTTCTTTCTGCTGTGTGTTACAGGATGTCTGAAACACCAGATGGCTTCATCAGTCATACAGCTCAAAATATTCTGTCTATATTTGTACTTTCAACAGAATTTTCTATATGAGTGATTTTCAAAAAAAAAAAAAGTATTTAGTAGTCTCAGATGTAGATATTATATTTAGATGCTATTTGCATACATTTTCCTTTCCCTGTAACATACCATGAGTGATATCTGTATGTGTTTGCGTATTGTGTCATAAACGAATACACCTTTCAGCTAAAGACAGTCAATTCTGTGCCTCATCTGTGCTGCATCTCCTTTGTCATGTGCATGTTGGCTTTACAATAGTGGAGAATGTGGAGACCAACACAGGTGCAGAGTTGTAGATTATCTTATTCTGGAGTATTCTTTTTGTTTTTCCACACCTTATGTTTTTTGGGTAAAAAAAACCCATCTGGCAAAGATGGAGAAGCTTCTTCCTATGCTGATGGAATTGAGCCTGAGTCAGCAGCAGGTGTCCCAGATGGCAGCGGAGCAGGTGGCCTGGCTCACTGATGCTCTTCACAACCAAGGAACCTCCACCGCTCTCCTGAACCCTGCTGCATCCACACATGACTACAGACAAACAACCCTCAATTCCTCCAACTCTCTGTTATACGTACGTGTATTATTCATAAGTAACTATGCCCAACTCTTCCTGTTGTGTGTGCCATGTTTAATACCTTCTGTTATATCTCTTCTTCCATTAGTGGTAATTTTACCTGTAACAAGTGTTTATTGCATCCTGGCCTTGGAGGAACAAGATTTTCCAATAGTAAGCTCACACCTCTTCAACACATTAGAAGTAGCAAGGATTTCTAACAGTCCCTCTTGGATTAGTTCTCTTTCCCCTAGTATAGCCCCAGTAGCGGGAAGTGTAGAAAAAAGAACTCCACGATACCCACTCGACCGTCTCCTCTGGAGTTATCAGAAGCTTTTTAGTCCACGTCACACCACATCGTTTAAGGGACATAAAGCACTTACAATTAACGATTTCATAGTTTGAGATGTGAAAGTTTTTTAAACAGCAGTTGTAGTCCATAGTATTCGTGGCACTAGAGTGACCAACACTGAGGCAAATTTAGTTCAGCCGGCTAAGGCTGAACTAAAATGTTCCCAAATTTTTATTCATATCGGCACTAACGGTGTTCGTCTGAGGAGAACGGAGGTCAGAAAGAGTCATTTTGAGTCGATGTGCTTGATGACAAAGACAAAGACGATGTCCTGGTCAGTAGCATGCTCTGGTCCCTACCCTATTCATCGTAGCAATAAATATGCAGCAGATTATCGGATAGCAGGATATCCAGCCCTTCAAGAAAGCTAGGGTCGGGCGGATGGTAGAGAACTCCAATAAACAGTTTTGTAGGCTTACAGACAGAGACAGCGTGGAATTCAAATGAAGAGGATGAGTTGAGAAAGGGAGAGAACAAAAAGTTTCCAGGAGGAGGGACAAACAGACTAGAACCATCACCCTTGCAGGGAGTGTAGGAGGAAGAGAAAGGCTGAAGGGGGGGCTGCTGGGGTTTCAGTGTTGTCTGGGGTGACCCGTGTTTCAGTAAAGGCACGTACATACTTTCCGCGTTCCGCTGTGGACTCGTGCAGGTCGCACGGACGCGCACGCGGTTCCATTGAGGCTCCGCGTCGGTCTGGTGTTCCATGCAGGCGCATTTCCCGAGCCGCACTCCATTCCAGTTGGTGGCGGTAATGCACCATACTTTGCCAACCGCCATAAAAATCAAGAAGAGGAAGAAGCATGCGCATTAGGGAAACAAAATGGCGACCTCACGACAGCAAGAAGAGCTCCTGTGTTTATTGTTTTTGGCTGAATAGCAAGAAGAAGGCAAAAAGAGAAAATATAATGTGCAACTGCTTAACGAGAATAGGTCCCGGGACGGGGAATACAGTACATTGGTGCAAGAGATGAGAAGCATCGACAAGGAGAAGCATCACCAGTACTTTCAGATGCCGTCCTCAAAGTTCGATGAACTGGTGTGTCGCATTGTCCCTCATATCGAGCCCAAAAATCACACAGGGCTCCTGTGGATGTAGCTGAAAGGTTGGCTGTGACTTCGCGCTTTTTAGCTTCAGGATCTTCCCAGCAAAGTATAGCGGCAAGTTACAGATTGGGCTGTAGCACCTTGTCACTGATTATTACTGAGGTGTGCCAAGCTCTATGGAGTAGCCTGCAGCCGGAGTTTGTTGCCTTGCCCTCCCAAGCACAGTGGGCAGACATAGCACAAGATTGATGATTTGGAACTTTCCACTGTGTCTGGGCGGCATCGATGGAAAGCATGTGCAAATCAAAGCACCTCCAAAGTCTGGCAGCGAGTACTTCAACTACAAACGGACCCACTCCATTGTTCTCATGGCTGCATGTGATGCACATTACCACTTCATGATGGTGGACGTGGGGGCCTACGGTCGTGAAAGTGATGGTGGCATATTCAAAGAGAGTGGCTGCGTCCGAATAGTCTTTTTTTGTTTAGGAAGGTTCCTAACTGAGTGAACTGACCCGGAAGTATCTACGTCTCTTCAACCTCTCCAATATTGCCTCCTGTACAGGTGTTGGGTGCTCCTTCCTCTTTCTCGACCTTGTAGGAGTCACTAATGAGCTTGGTGAGGAGGATGGTGGTGCTGTAGACACACAGAGTCCTGACGAGGAAGAGGATGGTGCAGTTTCTGGGGATGACGAGGGCAGCAATGGTTCTCCCAGACCAGGCAGAGGAATGTTCCCGGAATGTTCCCTGCTGAACTGAGAGGGATTTCTTCAGCAAGGGGACCAACAGCGATGCAGTCCACCTGCGACACCACAGTTTCACTAGATCATTCTCACTGAAACACATAATAGTAACATATTTTAATTAGGTGAAGAACAATTAGTCAGCATTGATAACATTAGCAATACATATGAAGTAGCAACTAAAAAATGCAGGATTATTTCATGCCACACTAATCATAATTATGTGTACACTCGCCAGCCACACTCAAAACAATAGACTGTAGCTATGTTGCTAACCGCTAGCCACGCCATGGCCGGTAGCTACCTTGCTTAGTGGCTAGCTTGTATTGATTGTGGCCACTCGTCTTTCATAGTTTAATGATTCAATAGTTCATATTACCTCTCCTGGGAAGTTTGACTCCGATTCATGCCATAGTAATCATATGTGTACACTCGCTAGCCACACTCAAAACAATAGACTGTAGCTATGAAGTTCTCCTGTGAAGTTCGACTCCGTGGCACAATGCTTTATGAAGCCAGAGAGCCAAGCTAACATGGAAATAATAGGAGGTATGTAGGCACTCCCGCCTGCATCACCGCCCCTGCCTTCAGCTTTCTTTTGGCCTTCACATATATGTCTCGCAGATATTTCCATTTTTGACGGCAGGCATTTTCATCTCTCCCAGGCGTTTGTGCGATTTCTCACCAGGAGTTCAACGCCATTTGGCTGTCTTTGTATTCTTTCAACAACTAATTAAATAAATGAGGATAGCGGCGGATCTCCTCGCACAGCCGCTCTTCAAAAACAAGCATCCGTTTTGTTATCTGGAATCAGAATCGGGTTTATTGCCAAGTAGGTTTACACATACAAGGAATTTGTTTTGGTCAGGTGGTGCGTAACAGTGAACATAAAATAAGATAAATAGAGTAAGATGAACATAGTGCAGTAAAAAACATAACAGACATAACATAACATAACATAAACATAGTGCAAAACAATAACAATAGTACAAGGGGATAAAGTGATTTTAAGTACAGGTGCTGTCTGTTGGTGTCCGTGGGGGTCAGGATAACAGTACAGTGTCAGTGGTATCAGTGGGGGTCCCGGGCCTTGTTGATGAGGCCAGCTGCAGTCGGGAAAAAACTGTTCTTATGACGTGAGGTTTTGGTCCTGATGGACCGCAGCCTCCTGCCGGAGGGGAGTGTTTGCAAGAGTTTGTGTCCAGGGTGGGAGGGGTCGGCCACAATCTTTCCTGCCCGCCTCAGGGCCCTGGAGGTGTGCAGGTCCTGGAGGGATGGCAGATTGCAGCCAATCACCCTCTCAGCGGCGCGAATGATACACTGCAGTCTGCCCTTGTCCTTTGCAGTGGCAGCAGCGTACCAGATGGTGATGGAGGAGGTGAGGATGGACTCAATGATGGCAGTGTAGAAGTGCACCATCATTGTCATTGGCAGGTTGAACTTCTTCAGCTGTCGCAGGAAGTACATCCTCTGCTGAGCCTTCTTGGTGAGGGAGGTGATGTTCAGCTCCCACTTGAGGTCCTGGGTGATGATGGTGCCCAGGAAGCAGAAGGACTCCACAGTGTCGACTGGGGAGTCATGCAGGGTGATGGGGGCGGGTGGGGCTGCGTTCCTTCTGAAGTCCACAACCATCTCTACTGTCTTTAGGGCGTTGAGCTCCAGGTTGTTATGGCTGCACCAGGACACCAGATGTTCAATCTCTCTCCTGTAGGCGGACTCATCCCCACCAGAGATGAGTCCAATGAGAGTGGTGTCGTCTGCAAACTTCAGGAGCTTGACTGACTGATGACTGGAGGTGCAGCTATTGGTATACAGGGAGAAGAGTAGAGGAGAAAGGACGCAGCCTTGAGGGGAGCCGGTGCTGATGGTCCGGGAGTCGGAGACGTGTTTCCCCAGCTTCACGTGCTGCTTCCTGTCAGACAGGAAGTCGGTGATCCACCTGCAGGTGCAGTCAGGCACGTGCAGCTGGGAGAGCTTGTCCTGTAATAGAGCCGGGATGATGGTATTGAAGGCGGAGCTGAAGTCCACAAACAGGAGCATGCGCAGTCGGCGCGCTTGCTATGCGTACAGTCCACGTGGTCACAAATTGTGGGCTAATTTCACGCAGACCCTCGCAGACATGGGCGGATGATGACATTTACGTCACGAAGACCTTCGCGGACACGCGGACGCGGAAAGCATGAAGCGGCCTAAAGAGTGAGAAACTGGAGAGAGCAGGAAGGTGCAGGACGAGATGGAGTCAGCTTCTTGAACAGCTGATTGATGATTCCAATCGCTATTGCAAGGGGACAGCGGAGGGTAGAACTGTAACCTCGTACTATGTCTTCATTGAAATTGAACACCCACAGGTAGACTCCCTAGTTTGTTTTGTTTCTTAAAATATTGGTGCCCATTGTGGGGCCGAACATGTCAAATTCCCACCACCACATGAATAATAAAGTAGAAAAAAGAGCGCTACATGGATCTACAGCAAAAAAGGAACTTTAGGCGGCTGGGAGGTGCTCTTTGGTGCGGGTAAGAACATGAAATGAAACAGGAACCATGGCACTCTGACCATACAAAGTTAAAATGCCTTTATTACACGGGCAGGTGCATAATTTGGAACGTACATGTTTGTTATTTGCAACTGCATTCATGTGCGGCCCCCCACCTCTGATTCAGAGAGTGGAGACATCTACAGTTCTCCTGCAAAACTTGTGGTGTCACCAGCTTGCTTTTTTTCACACCACAGCTCACAGAAAAGCTCAGATTGAGCTGAAGAAAGACATCTCATGGGGCTTTGGCATGCAGTTGGTGACCAGTGGGGGCCGCTAGAGAGCGACTGTATGCGGACACCTTACTGACTGGACCCTCCTGTACCATCTCATGGGGCTTTGGATGTGCAGTTCAGGGGTGTTAAATTAGGCATTGTGCATCTTCCTGTGGAGCTACAGGCCAGTCAGAACTGGCACGGTTGGTATTCAATCAGAGACCATGCACAGCAAATGTTTAGTCTTTGGTCTTTGGAATCAACTCCATGGGAGTTACAATCTACTCAGTTTGAGTGTACATGTGTGACCATCGAATAGACTGTCGCGCAAAGTTAAAGTAACTTTACTGGGAGTTGATCTTTTAACTCTATTGAAAAGTTGAAACTGCAGAGTAAAATATTATTCTCATATAAAGTTGATTTTTATCATGAATTCTTTTAAAGTGTTAACAGTCAACACCTAAAATGTGTTTAAACATGTTTTAACATGTGTTATTACAAGTGTTATTATAAAGACCGCAATGGTGTTACTACATGTTTGGAATAAATGAACATTCTCAACCATATTGACTACTTTTCTTTTTCTTTTGACTACCATTTTTATTTACAAGAAACCAGTCCATATGGTAGACCACTGCATCAAAACAGTTATTTGCATGACAAATCATATTTTGAAATTCTTTCAGTAACAAGGTAAAACATACAACAGAAAATATTTGCACTTTTGAGTTTATTCATAGAATACACTGTAACCCTATGCAGTTATCATTTGTTTGGTACAGGTTATGATTTATACCGTGGCATATTTAAAAGCATTCTTTAAGAAACAACTTAATTTCTGACAAGCTGCAGGCAGCACTTCATTTTCCCACCGTGTGAAAAACTCTGGGAGTTGCAAGCAGTGAGCCAGGTTCATGGATGATTCTCCCAGTGGGAGATTAGATACATGCGTTACATTACACTGTAGAGAGCCAAAGTTGACAAGAGTTACTCAACAAAATATTATACGGTACCATTATGTGCATCACAGTAGTTAGAACATGTTAGAAAAATGGAATCAAAATATAAACTTCAAAAAGTATTACGTTTAAAAAGCATTTTTTATATTTAGTTACACATAACTTTCCATCATCTGCGTGGATACACATAGCTTTGACTGTCGCAAATTCTGGAAAGACATCCTCATCCACCTCTATGCCAAAGTCATCTTTGACTCTGACCACTGTTTCCTCTGGTATTTAAAAAAAAAAAATATATATATATATTAAAATAAAAAAATATAATAAACAGTTAGTGACAGACAACAAGCTATTCTAAATTGATTAATTGAATTCATAAAAAAATAAAATAAAATCATGTTACCCTGCCATTCCCTCGACTTGTCATCGATCTGGAGTCAATAGATCCTCTATGTTGAATGGAGCCTACTTTGAATCCTAATGAAAACACGGTAGTTTCACGAAGTATCACAATAAGCAAAAAAATAACATCTAAGTACAGCAACAACGGTGGTACAGTGCGGGCACGGCATAGTACTGTCACCTCCCAGCAAGAAGGTCCTGGGTTCGAATTCCGGCCTGGGCCTTTCTGTGTGGAGTTCCCATCGTCTCCCCGTGTCCATGTGTAATCCTGCCTCTCGCCCAATGCATGCTGGGATAGACTCCAGCACCCCCTGCCACCCTGACCATGAAGAGGTGAGTATAGAGGATGGATGGATATTAGAATGAAAAACTAGTCTGTCAGGAATCCTGCCTGATTCTCCTTGTGTTCCGTTTTAGTTTTGTTTATTTTTTATTTTCTAGTGTGTATTTATTTTTATTTTCAGTTTACTTGTTTTCGCTTGCGGTTGTGTTTTCTGTGTTCGTGTGCTTGGGTGTGCGTTTGTTATTGTTTTTCCCCCTTAGGTTCCTGGTTCCTGTCCACGCCCACGCCCCGCCCCAGTTCCACCGGTTTCCGCATCTGCAATCAAGCCTCCACTTACCTTCCTCACCTGCATCCCATCTTCACTCATTGGCGTTGCTATTTAGTTTCTGTGTGCACCTTTTTTCTTTGCCAGATCGTGCCTCTGATTTTTCGAGTAGCCTTTCCAGCCTTGTTTAGTGTTTTTGTCCTTCCTGGTTTTTGACTTTTGCTTGTTTGTTTCCGACCTCGAGTTTAGCCTGCCCGTGTTATTCCTTGCCTTGGTATTTTGACCCTTGCCTGTTTAATCGACCTGCCCCCCCCGGTTCCCGTTTTTGTGCCTCTGCCCTGTGTACCTGATTTCCCGGATTTTGACCCCTGCCTGTATTTGATTAAGAGACTGCTTCTGATTCTGTGCTTCGCAAAATAAATCGCATCTTCTACTAACTCTGGTCCGCTTCTGAGTCCCACCCCAGACCCTGACACTAGTCATTAGCAATAGAAAAAGACAAATTTTCACTTTTACTTGCCTCACAACACGAAGGCCACCTGATGTTCACTGGTCACAGCACGAGGTGTGTAATCAACAGCTGGAGTGGAGTTGAATCAGACTCATATGCCTAATAACTGAACGCTAAAATAATGCAAATGATCAACTCTGAACACAAGCTGGAGTACAGGTCTGAAAATGAACGCTTTCACACTTTATTTAGTCTAACTCAACATTTTTGAATCCCAGAAATTTGCTGCGTGGAGCTCAGTATGCACTAAGACTCCCTTGCCTTAGTCCAACAAAATCTTCAACTGAGGCTGCAACTGCAGCTACCAGATATTATCACTATTTGCTCTAAATGCTGCTCTTAATTACTAAATAAATAGCACTAGAATAAACTAGCTCAGCTGAAGAACACCAAGTTAATTAGTAATTAAATACCTTAAGACACATGAGAAATCGCTCCACAAAAGCAGTCAAAACAAATGCTGTCACTACCCACTGCTGCTAAAAGAATTACCTTTCGATCAACACACAAGTAGGTGAACTAAAACACTGACACCAATTAATAAACAGACAGTTAGCCCCTTTAAGGATGGGAAATGCAGCACGCACAGCTGTAGATAAAACACCTCAAATTTCTCACTCATTTCACACTTCCTACAGCTCGCACAGCAAAGTCTATGCCTCAAGGTGCACATTACCCATTTATTGTTCAAAAGGTTTTATTTTCAGTAGTAATTATTTCATATTGTGCTTCTGAAACTGTTGTGCTCAATGAAAGAACTACCAGCACAATATAAACAAATTTATTTTATGTTGTTGTTTTTTTGTTTTTTGCATTTATTACATTACATTTATTTAGCAGACACTTTTATCCAAAGCGACGTACAAAAGTGCATGTCATGGTCATTGGACAACTACAAACACAGGTTCATTCATAATAGTGATGAATAGTGTGTAAAATTAAGCAATCAGCTATACAATGAATCTGGTTATATGTACACCCACAGTTTTCACAGGTCATTGTAGAATTACATGGATTCATTGCTAAAGAGATAAATGCCAAACACAATTTATAATGCATCAGTTTAATTTTTTTCTACAAAAATCAATGGTAATGATTAATTATCAAAATGATATATGCACATGGTGGTAGGAAAATAAGCTGCAGGAGAAGTATTTACTTTGACAAATGAGCCTTTGATTAATTTATTTTAATATTTATTTTTGTATTGACAAAAATAAATGGTATGACTATCGAGCAATTTTTAACACATGGCATGACCTTGGTACAAAGCAATTATGAAATTATGAAACAGTAAGGAATTAATTTGTATGCCCATGATTAAATACACCATCAGTAGATATAATAAAATAAATGTATAGGTATTTCATACACACAACCCTGCAGTAACTCTACAATGTCTGCCTCAGCTTTTCTCTACATCTCCAAAGTTAGCTTTATTTATTCAATTACATTGACCATTTCATAGTATTAAGATTGTGTGGGTTTTAACCAGCTTACTACTTTGTGTCTTGGCTATTAGCGAGCCAGGCATTACTCAGTTTTTCTCAGTCAATCATCATAAGAATGATTTAAGATCATGGGAATCATCAATACGCAACAAAAAAGCTGATTTAAGGGAGAAATGTTTACCAATCAAATCTGAAAGAATAAATATCACTTTCCCATATAACATTTATGTTACAGGAAACTCCAATATTATGTGTTAAAATGTCCCCTGTGCACCAAGGAAGCATAGACTGCAGTTCAGTTCTGGTGCTTTCCCTGTATAGAATCTCAAAAGTGGTGTCCATTGTGACCAATGAAATATCTTAAAATGAAGCAATTTATGGTTTTGATTCTTTGAAGAGATAAAGGCATTTCCCAAATTGCCTCCCGATCAATAACTTCTTTGCTGACAGCAGAACATTTTTCCTCAGCTTAATGACAGAATGATCCGACATGTGAGCCTTTTAAAGATAATTTACTTCCTGCGCACTTCATACCAGGTCCATCTAAACCATTTTTCTGGGGTTCCTGAGTATACTTAAGCTTTTTTACAGAAAGCTTGAAACTAGTCCCAAGATACATTTGGTTCCACATTTGACATTGTAATGGTCAGGCTTACCGTACTGTTATTCAAACAGTAACAAAAGGTAGCAAGGAGCAATTAAATACCACAATAGATTTTGCAGCACATTTTCACAAACAGTCAATACAAAGATCAACATAATGAGCACTTCAGTCACTTCCAATTACAATACATAATGAAAGTAACTCCAGCATTTTAATGAGAGAGCAAAATGAATGTTCATTCAGGAAGTTTCAAAGTTTTGTGAGAAATTGAGGGAGGTCATGGAAGTTTGCATTATGATGCTGCGTTATGATCCTTGCATTGTGAAGTTACGGATGGATTGCATCATTCTCCTGGCTCTGAACAGATTAAATAAAGTCAAGTCTATATCAAACATTAAGCAAAGTGGATCATTGTGGAAGTAAGTAATAACATAATCTGCGTTCAAAGACTATGAAAAGTCAAGGAAGTGGCCAAAATGTTGGAAATTAATCCAGAGTGGTATAATGGATGAAGATACTCCCTCTTTTCCCAGGAAATATGGGAGTGCCAGCATGATTTCTGAAAGCAGACGGCACTTAACTTGTCACTTAACATTTACACTATTAAAGAAAATGAGACTCTTCAGCAGAATTATCACTGAAAAGGGAAGCACAGGTTTCTCACAACTCTAACATGTCAGTCAATGGGCAGGAATTGACAGTTTGCCATTCAGCAGCACCCAGAATGTGCTCTGAATTAATTCATTAATTCATTTTGTATTTACACTCCTTCCACTAGCCAGTTGAGCAGTCTTTGTGACTGAAGCTCCTGCCATCCATGCCCCAATAATGAACCCTTGTTCAAAGTCACTGAGGTCTTTTCCTCTTGCCATCTTGACCAAAAATCAAGGTCAATTGGGCCTACCCACCATTTTTATACACGCCACAGAGCATGATAGGATGTTAATTGCTTAACTGTATCATGCAGTACACCTGTATGGACGTACAGTATCTGCATTTGTTATGTTTCTCCACTCATTTATTCAGGTTTATCCTTTAATTTGTTACCCATCAGTACATTTAGGTTATGTAAATTCTGTATTACTTGCATTGGAAAACCTCCCTTGGTTGTTTTCCCACCTGCTTCTTTCTCATCTTTTATATTGTCACGTCCTTATTGCTATGAATTGTGGGTAATCCCACTGGTGAAGTCTGCACTGAAGTGGACTCTCTGGAAGTCTGTATGAAAGTCTGCATGAGCCCCCTTACAGACTTGATGAATTGCAGAATTGGGCAGCCCAAGCTGCTCTGGACTTTACAGGTACGCGCCCGTTAATTCTGCCAGTCTGCAAGTGCAGGGGAAGGCCGGAAATTTGGATTCAGTCAAATTCTCATGGGGACAAATTAACAAGAGAGAGCACACCTGGGAATCAGCTGAGTTCAGTCCCTCTAATTAGCAAAAACCAAGGGGAATTCTGGTTTCTGGAGTTTTTAACCTGATGATATGCTGTCATCTTTCCTTCATACTTAGCACAGACATAGACTTGCTGATCACCAGTCACATTTTCTCTCTCTCTCTCTCTCACACACACACACACACACACACACACTGTATATTTCAAAAGTATATAAAAGGGAAAGAACACATAACAGTAGCTGTGAGGCTCGGTTTTGAAAGAAGGAATTGCTGCTGGTCGCTCATTTATTTAACAGTACAGTGCACCATCTCTCCTTTGAAATATTGCTCATGCATTGCATTCCTCATTAACACGGCGGGAATGCTAATGAGAGCCAATCTATTCACAAAGGAGACATATCACATTTAAAAGCCATCGATAAATATTTCATTTGTCTCTAATGCCCCGGATCCTCTGCTGGGTTGAGTCTGGACGCTAGGTAGCATCTCAACTGCAAGGACGCCGGTGCTTTATGGACCGGCCTATTCATACGTTTGTGCAAGAAATGATCCTATAATTTCTTCCTCAATACCACTTGAGCCCTGTTGGTGCTCTGTGAGGCAATGTGTCTCTCACTGCTTAGCAGTAAAGTAAATTATACCGCGTGTTTCTATTTCACATCATTGCTCTTCCGAGTAGCTGACACTGTGGCAGTATGATTAACAGCCCTGTGCTTTGTTTCTGTTGCTCTTACATTTGAAATGAATGCTTCTCTGTAATGTGTCACTGTAATGCACCATTATATAGCAATGCTATATACCCTATATATAGGGTATATAGCATTGACCTTAAACTGTGACACACTGTTAATTGTCATCCGCGTGTTTATTAATGATAGCCTCCCAAGAACGAAACGGTTCTCCAAACTTGTTCAATGCTACAGTTTGCCTTCCAGTCCTCACGCAACACATAAAGCCACACTGAACTTGAAGTATACCCAGTTGCCTGTGAAAGTTAAGTACCACATTCAACTTGAAGTACTGGGGGAAAAAAAGCACTTACAGGACTGAATTTGTACAGGAATTTTTTTTTCCATGCAAATCTTTCCCTGGATTTGTATCCTGAAGGGCCTTTTCAATGCTGGATTCTAAACATTAAGTCTACACAGGACAAAAAGTCCTAAAATCAATTTCTAGACCTAGAGCACTTGCTGCACAGCTGAATTTTCAAAGAAAGGAGTAATGTCTTATGATATGCTTGTCTCATAAAATGCATCCATCTGACCAATCAACAAACCAATAAATAAAGAAATTAATGTCACATGCCACATCCTGGGAGGGGCCAAACAGCTGTACACAGGGAGATGTTTTAATTCCAGTTTGCACCAGCACACTTTTATACCCTGGGCTGATTAGTGACACATCCCAGTAGCCCCCTGCTTGCCCTGTTTTCCTCTCCCAGACTGAGGCCTGACAAGATGGATGGACGGACGGACGGACGGACGGACGGACGGACGGACGGACGGACGGACGGACGGACGGACGGACAAATATATAGATTCTCCATCCACTAGCCAGGCTCAGGATGAGGTGGATAAAATGCCAATTCAAGCTGAAAGTAAGCCGAGTATTTGCATTACAATGGTGTATTCATAGAAATGTATTTAACCCAAGCGAAAATTGAAGTCTTTGTATTAAAGACTTTCCCCTTCCATGTTACTGAGAGAGTAGGTTGATTGTACAAAATACGCAATGTGTCTTCAGCACTTCCGTTCAAATCCACTGCAGTCTCATTCTGGATATTTCTGCACCAAGGTGTCAAACAGCATGTGTAAACCGTCAGACTGATATAATTGCACCCATGTCTGAAGACCAAGAACAACAGCATGCAGAAGATAATTATGGTGTGCTCTATGGTGGAAAATAAGGCCCCTGACTCTCCCTACAATCCCATGGCTCCACAGTGTTTCGGTCTATTGATCTAAGACTCCATGTTTATTTGTGGTAGTTACTGTGAAGACAGAAAAAAAGTCTACCCACTGTGATTAAATATCATATAAACTTGAGTGTGAAACTTGATGTGAAATTTAATAATGCTTGCAGGCTGCATGAACAGAATATCATTTGCTTTCAGCCAGCAGGGTCAGTGTATAATTCAATATATTAAAATATGTTAATATTATAAAAGAGAATAATACTGTTGATGTAGCAAATCTGAGTGGGAAAAAAAAAAAAAACTTTTGTGATTGAATCCAACACATACTACATAACACAGGGGTTCTCAGTCAGCTAATATGTTGCTTTTTGTTTCAAGAAGTTGCAATTCCTGAATTTAAACAAGCTGTGAATTGTTTTTATTTATACACTTTAATGTTGTTTTGTAACGTTTTACCCTTTTACACATAACACCAGAAAAGCTATGAGTGGTTTGAAGAGTAAATGGCCGTTATTCACATCCCAGAATATTTAATCAGTCAGAACAGCTAATGTTTCCTATCCTCAATCCTAACGGATTCCTTTAAAAAGGGTTTATCTTTATACAATGATTTTGTTATAGACTCACAGGTGAACTAAGCTGGGTTTGTATTACTGAAAATGTATATATACTTAATATATGGTAATTGAAACGCAATCAATGAGCCAAAACTGCATGTTTTAAAATAAGTTAAAGAAATAATCCTGAACAAACTTCAAGAGAGAGCTGCCTGTAACAAAAACCAGCCCACGCAGGAGTCCCCCAGGACCAAGTTTGATATCCCCCATCATAAAGTGTTCCGATACGTGAGATATCCACACAGCCGGGGAGGCTATTTACGTGTCTCTGCAGTTCCAGACCGTTCTCCATGCCTGACTGTGTCCTCTGCGCTGGACACGATCTGGCGTGCCACACCACAGATCTGCATCCTTCCGCTCTAGAGCCGTCCACGTTGGCACATAGGGCGGGACGAGTCTCTTCATTACCCCGATTACTGTGGTGCTCGTTAAGTGACACGATCTCCAAGTCATCTCTCCGTTTGATGGGGGTGTACATAATGTGTTCACTTATGGAAAAGATTTGTCCAAGCGTTCACTTTATGGACTTAAAGAAATAAGTAAATTAGCGAACAGCCTTTCAAGCCATGCAGCGCAAAATCATCTTCTGCCAATTCGCTCGATTGCTTCTATTACATAACTGAGGTTTTTTCAATACATGCGCATGCATGTGAGGTTAAAATGGTTGTAGCTTTAGCACATAATGCTTACAGAATGAATGCAAATCTGTTTGAACATCAAAACATAATGCTTTTGCAGTGAAGCATGGCTGTCCATAGAAGCATAGTCCTTTGATCATTTAACCCACATAGCACAGGCCAGCTACTGGACATCCCGTTTAATGAGGCATGAAAGTAACACTCATCATGCGCATCTACATGTGCTGCGGCTTCCAATCATGCAGGCCATCTATCGATTTTTCTGTTAACATGACCCGATGCTGGTTTGAAATCATATCTGAGAAGATCATTTTTCAGGTTATGAAGCTAGAGGATATTAGTTTTAGTTCCTATTTCTGCTAGAGGAAACAATATTTCTGTAACACAAGCACAAAGGAAAAAGTGTGAAGGCGTCCTTTGATATGCTAAATAGAAGGTGCGAATCTCTGAGATTTTATATCTGAGCTGTCGAGGAGGTACTGCATTCTCTGCAGAGTATGACAAGGGGAGAGGACTTGCATGCAGGTGGATTTACTGCACTCCCCTGTTTCATAATACTTAAAAATCACTTTTTCTGTGGATTATTTACCTTTAGAAAGTTTCATTTTGTTGCTTAATTAGATTTTTTCTTCTCATAGCCATTGATAGGACCATGTAGAGCTTAATTTTACACATAGTCCATTTATACACCTGGACAGTCAGCGATGGTTCAGTGACATAACATTATTATTTACATGTAGGTTTGGGGAGACAAGGAGACATGTCACCCCCAATATTTTCATAATTATATGAAATAATAATTTCACATTGTTGTAAGTCCCATCCCAAGTTCTCAACCCAAAGTGAATGTATGACTATACTCTTTGATTGTATGAATGTACAATGAGGTAGACGGTCATGCAAATGGATGCTGTCAGTCTTTCATTGCTAAAAGATTTGATGCTAATTAATAAGTCATAGCCTACTTCACACAGTGAGGACAGTGTGACTGCAGCAATTCACTGGAGGAACCTAGGCATACTTATACAATATTCAAATGGCTATTGTTCTATCAACATACTGTTGTCACTGTGAAGCAAGTGAAGCAATCACAAGCCTTATCCATGTGGGCGGAATTTCGCAAGCACCAGGTGTCTGGAGATATCCTAGCATCTCTGCTCAGACCTCTACAGGTCTAAAAGAACTGCTATTAACTAAAACGTATTGATGATGTCTAATATTTAGTGGTCAACAAGCTTCCTCTGCATGTGGATCAGGAGACACTTTGCATTGAGCACGAGGAGGATTGACAAGTTGCAGGGCTTTTAGTGAAGCTGTTTGTTACGGCTGCAAACGACCACCATAAACATAGAGAAGCCGACACCCAGTTCTTGTACGAGAACTAATATTTATTTACAGACAGACAAAGCTTACAACACAAAACTAGGAGCACAGCCCAACAACAAGGTCTGTGTGCTCCCTAGCAGGGGTAAATAAAAATGACCAATCGGAGATCGAGAGCTAGCTCCTTCTGACGAGGTCTTTATATAGGGGAAGCATCACCTCAGAGCTCCGTGGATAGGTCTCCCGCAGGTGAGCACAGTTCCCTAAAACAGACAGAGCGGCCCATACAGATTTAGGCAAACAGCGCCCTCATTTGGGGCAGAGGGATGTAACACTGTTCAATTACACTTTGGAAAAGGATCAATACCTTGATGACATTACATCAATAATCCCCCAAAATGCAAAGTGCACTTCTAAAACCAGAATGAAAGTGATTGAAATTCTGACCTCCATGGTTTTAAGAGATGTAAAGCTAAATTATGGGACTGCTGATTCTGCTGCATTCTGTTTTAAAAGTGACGGCACTAGGGAGAGGTGCAACACTGAAAATCTGTCTGTTGTCCACTTTGCGTGTAATGGTCTCCCAGAGGAACATCCAGTTGGCTTGCTAGAATTAGAGCAGCTAGGAATGCAGACTGTATTGCCCCAGAAATTTCGAAATGTCTTACACACACAGGATTCAGTGCAGGGGACATTGAGTCAGTGTAACGATGGAGCATCAGTGTTGATTGAGGTGAAAGGAGGTGTCCAGGCTTTAATTCAAAATGGCTTAGACAGACACATCACCTACATCCTACATCCACTGCCATAACCCCCAGCTTCATCTCTCCATCATACATTCCTTTCAAAGTGAACCTTGTGCCACACCATTATTTGACTTGTCAGGCTGTACTCCTTTTTTCATCATTATTCTCTCAGAGATACAAAGGTTGTTAGAGATTCGCTGGACACGCCATTTCCATGTCATTCAGTGTGGGGCAGAGAATGAAGAAGTCATTCTTGACATTCTTTCTAAGGTTTCTGAGGATGACAATCCCTCTGCTGATCTGGCAAAATAAGCGTCAGGGCTCACCTGTCAGCTAAAGCGACACTAGATTGGTAAATTTCTGATCCGCCTTCTTGCCATTTCAAGGACAGCTAATGCATCTGTTGATCCACTGAGAAATCTTAGAGAGACGTATAGTGAATTGTTCAAGTATTGCACAATACATCTCCTGATGAGCCTTCACCAAACGCCTGCAGTTGCTTTGCAGTAATTTTATCTCTTTTTGGGCAAGTAGACCTGTCAGGTTCTGAACATCCCACTGCATTAGAAGTTTTAAGGCGACAGATGTTGAGCATTTTAGACAGGGCTTCTCAGAGACGGAGAACAGTTTCTCAACCAGTAATTTAGACCTAATGCAAGACCTTTCATGTCTGTCGCCAAAATCAAGCACATTCCTTGATACAAAGTTGCTTGAGCCTCTCGGTAGTCTGGCAGGAGATTCCACAAGGGAGCGGGACAGTTAAATTGCAGTTGCCAAACCGATGTTGCTGAAAAAGCTTCCAGCTGAAGCTAACTACTCTGTTGTTTGCGAACTCCTGCAATGATACAGAGACGCATTTGCAGGTCTATATGAAATGCACATGGCTGCCCTCGTCATCAGTGTTTCTACAGCTGCATGTTTCTACCTGGTAACATTAGCCCATGAAAAGAGAGGAACTCATGCAATGGACATGGATCAATTTGTCACTGAATCTTATAAAGAAAAAAAAAAAGAAGCATGTTAATGTTGTAAGTAATGCAGAGAGCAGAAGCAGCATGCTTGTACCCCAGCAATGTTTGATTACTGCTAATAGTTTTTTCTGATTATTGTAATAGGGATGTGTTAATATTTTCATTTTTACATTTTAAGGTGCAGTTTTTAGTTGTTTTGTTGTGAAAAAAAAAAATGCTTCCAGGCCTTCAACAATGATGTCACTCTAAAGGCATTGTAAAAAAAAAAAAAAAGACAGTGTTTTCCAATATTCCCATGCATTGTATGCATCTTTTTTTTTTTTTTGTTTGTTTGTTTGTTTTTGTTGCTATTCTATTATTATTATTATTATTATTATTATGGTTGTCTTACTTTTTTTTTTCTAGGGAAGGGTGCTATTATAAACAAATACAAAAAAGTGCCAGAAAAACACGAACAAGCTGCATAGAATGCAAGGGGATATTGACCAACACTGTCTTTGTATTGTGCCTTTAAGTTTATATTGGTGTAGGTCTTGAAGAATTTATATTTTTGACAACAAAAATTACACATCACACCTTTAACAGGCCATTGACCTTGTAACTGATAAGGGGGAAACATTCCATTGTAAATTAGTAATGTACCCAAGAACATTTTCCAGCACTTTCACCAGTCAGGTCATCATGGTTCTGTGTTGTAGTAGGCTGGTGTTATTATGCCATCATTGCATTTTTTGTGAACGTTTTTGCCACCCCACCCGGCCCCTCCAAGGAATCCTCAGGCCACCCTCTATCTTAGAGCTGGAGACAGGCCTGTGTAGAGCATCAAAATAAACTGTGCGAAAAACTTTTTTTTGTGTTTTTGAAAATCTGTGGAAGTGGTTTGTTCTAGCCTGACCATGACTGACACTTGAAAAGCCAGATGTTTACTCCAGTCTCAAACACATCATAATCCCCCCCCCCCCCCCCTTCTGGATATTTATTCAAGATGATAGATAATTGTTTTGCTGGCAGAAATAATTCTTGTTTTCAATGTTAGGTTCACCCTCACAGTTGCGTGACAAGCTGTATAATCCCTGATATGTCAAAATTGTATAATATGTTCTATAACAAGTTGTTTCGCCCCAAATAGGACATGCTCACTCAGCACAAGAAAAGTCTTTTTTTTTCACTATTTCAAGGATCTTGTCCCTGGTTACAGTTATACACTTTGTACGTCGATCTGGATATGAGTATCTGCCAAATGCCTGAAATGTAATGTAATCTTAAAATATTGTATGCTTTAGCAGGCATATTGATTTACTGCTTCTTCATATATTAAAATGCCTCAAATGATCTGATCTTTTTCAACAACTAGCTTTCTCCTAATTGGAGAAATTAAAGGTGGTACAACTGAACTTGCAAACCTCTAAGTTAGAAAGTTCTGATCAGTCCCGGATCTAGACTGTTGTGATTGGGGGTGCAGACAGAAATTTTGGGGGGCAACCTTTTTTCAAGGCACAGTGTGTGCCATACAATTTATGGGCCTATGTAGCTTAGTGATTTAAAAAAAAAACTCAAGATCATTGACTCAATCTTTTCAGGTTAATTTTATGGACATGCCCAATTATGTGTGTGTGGTCACGAGGTTAACATCAGACTCAAAGGTCGTGTTAACATAGGATTCTGCATATTTTACACAGATAAGAAGAACCAAAACAGAGGGAAAAATACACTGCATTCTATAAATGGAGATATTGGTCTGAAATTTGTGTTGTTTATTGATCATAATATTTACACAGCCGTTGTTCAATATCAATGTTATTTGGCTAACAAAGCTAAAGGCAAACAGTGTGAGCTGTGGGTAACATTGCATGAGTTGGGAGAGCTTGAGCCCCCCAGTTTATCATACAATTTGTGGTGAGTAGCTCAGCGGGACCTGGGTCTAAAACGAACCATTTAATGTTAACTAAGCCTATAAGAAACGCGTGTGGCTTACGGTTATCCTTATCTGAAATTCAGCACTGCTTCCTTGCTATATAAATGTAAAAAAATAATGAAAAGAAAACAAGACAATGCCCCAATTCAAACTGTAACAGGCTGGTACCATCAGAAACCCAACACAAAACCCCTTGAAATGCACATTATCTGAGGCATCCGAGGAGCCTTAATTTCCAAAATCATCTCCTGCAATTTCAGCTCCCGAGCTCTGACGCTCTTGACAGAAAGTAGCCTATAGCCAGTCCATTCAATCTCTCAGGTCTGATGCTGCTCCTCAGGTATTACTTGATAAATGTTTATTAAGAAAATGATCCCATTATTTAAACAGGGCTCTGCTATTGCTACTGTGACAGGCAACATCATAACCACAGTTGATACATACCACACCAAAGATTACTGGATGATGTACACAAACATTTTTGCAAGTTAAGAGGCTGAAGTGTGTGTTCACGATCTTTCTCCCCTTGTATATTTCCTTTCCCCTAATAAGATCCACCTTTTTTTTTTAAGGCATTTTAATAAGCTTAGTTGTTGCAAAATTATTTAATTGAATGTGATGTGAAGATATCACTATTGATATGTATATGTAATTGCTGATGTTTAACAAGTGACTTTTATGTAAGGGCCTGTGCGTGAATGTATTTCATTTTATTTTTTTCATTTAGGGCTGGTTATCTGCAAAGTTTGGAGGGGCAGAGATAAAAATTTGTGGGGGGGGTGGGGGTGGTGGAGAGGCAATGCCTCCCCTTGCCCCCCTAGATCCAGCCCTGGTACTGATACTGTCTTTCTATGCAAGGGCCAGGCAAAAAGTGTGCAAGCCTGCTGCAAAATGCATGCCCATTCCCACAAAAATTTTGGTGACAACAGCCATATTTGTTGACACACTGCTGAAAAATTTAAAGACATAAAGTAAGCATTAACTGTTTTGAAAGATTTTGCATCCTGTCACTTTTAAAATGCAGTTTCCACAAAGCATTAACTTCATAGAAGCATGAGAAAGCACAGCTATGTCAAAACTGCCTGCTGCCTGCTTGACAACTGAAGAGATCCTTTGTTCTTTCTTTTGACATGTTTATTTTTCAACACGAGGCACACTCACGGGATCACAACATGATTAATGTCATTTCAGTGTTCAAAGAATATTAGGCCGACTTCTGTTCTTGCAGTTTAGCAATCTCATTCCGCTATTACAGTAATCTACTGGTGCCTTGCACTGGCAAAATACTGTTATGTAGTTATTTATTTATTTTGTGGAAAATAAGTTGATTTAAAAATGGCCACTAAAAGGAGTAGAAAATAAGAAGCATTAATATTGTAATTAAATGTGCGAGGTAGCAGAAATGTAGCAGGCTGTGCACATACAGTACAGTGCAGTCCACAAGTACCTGGACAGGGACACAATATTTGTTGTTTCTACTCTTCTCCAGCACATTGGATTTGAAGGAAAGAATGATTACGTGATTAAAGGGCAGACTGTCAGCCGTAATTTGAGAGTATTTACATCCACATCAGGTGGTCCTTGTAAGAATTATAGCCTCCACACTTTTCTCTTTCCATCACTTTGGTCCAGGTTAATAGTCATCTCATCTGTCCATATGAGTTTGTCACAGAACACTTTATTTTTTTCCCATATAATTTGTAGCTAATTCTAAGTTGGCCATTCTGTTTTTGAGGCTTATCAGGAGAGTGTGGTGAGGTTATGATGGTATAATTGTCTCCTTATGGTAGGTTTTCACATTTATGTCTAAATCCTGGAAAGTGTTCTTGAACTATTCCAAGAGCTGAAAAGGAGATTTCCTTCATAACTGAAAGAATTTTTCCATCATTCACTATAGTGGTCTTCTGTGGTCTGCCAGGTCATTTTGGTCCCTCACATTAAAGCTGGCAATCAGCACTTTAACCCCATGTTCATCATTTAATTTCAAATCCATTTTGCTGGATCACAGAGAGCCAAAAGATCAAAAATTGTGTCACTGTCCAAATTGTATGTATGGATTGTATGTGCAGCCTCCATATGATTATCTTAGTTTTTTTTTAATTGTTTTTTTTTAAATGCAGGCAGTTTTCTTTAGTAAATAAATGTTGTCTTCTGTCTTGTTTAAAAAATATTCAATAAAAACTACACACATCTCAACACTCACTGTTTGTAAGCTGGCAAATATGTTTTGATGCACAGTCGGCTATTTCTCCATTCGGGTCCCATTCAACAGCTGGAGAGTAAGAGATCCAAGACGTGTGAGTGAGCTGTTGTTGTTGTGAGAAAGAATGGATACCGGCAGTAAGGGAAGAGTTGCTGAATTTGCCAAAATAGCAAAAAAAGAATATCACTGGAATGTCAGATATGGGCAGAAAAAGATATGTATGAACTGAAGATTCTTTTCTCAGATGAAAGATATTAAGAAAAGAGTTTGCCAACCTGAATAACAGATTGAAATGATATTTTTGAAGTACAAATGTAGTCAGCTGTTAAACATTGCCAAAGGATGTAAACAGATAGCTTTTAAAGAGACAATAATAGCCATTTTATTCCAAGCGTCGCTAACACACTATAAAATATTGTTTAATTTGCTTTCTAGAATCAAACATTAAAAACTACAATAAGCTTAGTGTGTATGCTGGCATATCCAGTAGATGTTGTTTGTGTTTTCCCTTAAATACACTGTCTCTGTGTGGAAGCTGGGGTGGTGTGGTGGTGCAGTGGCCAGCACTGTCGCCTCACAGCAAGAAGATTGTGGGTTTGAATCTCGGCCTTCCTGTGTGGAGTTTGCATGTTCACCCCATGTCTGCATGGGTTTCCTCCTTCCTCCAAAGACATGCAGGTAGGCTAATTGGAGACTCTAAATTGCCCATAAGTATGAGTGTTTGAGTGAATGGTGTGTGTGCCCTGTGATAGATTGGCGGCCTGTCCAGGGTGTATATCTGCCTCTCGCCCAATGCAAGCTGGGATAGGCTCCAGCACCTCCTGCAACCCTGCCCAGGATAAGCGGGTAGAGATAATGAATGAATGTATGGAAACTTATTTGGACTTCATTCATTTATAAAAACAAGGGGCTAACAAAGACTGGTTTGACTAAGAGTCAAAGTATAATTAAAATATATAAAATGTAAATAAAAAATAAATAAAATTAATTCCTTTAAAAACATTCTTTTTTTCTTTCTTTTATTTTTGCTCATCAAAATGTTAAGTCTATCACTTAGAATTTGCAGTGTATGTGGATGCATTTGCACTAACATAAGAAAAAATAAAAGTTGTTTTGATCAGATTTTGATTTGGTCCAAATTTGATACTTTACAAGAGTAAATCAACATAAGAATGGCATACTAATATGCACTGTTAAAGTAAAACCAGTTTCTTCACACCTTGTTTTCTTCACTAATCTCCAGTTGATAGTAACGCTTCAGATAGACCATACACATTGTCTCGATCACTACACCCTACAAAGCATTAGTGCACTGCATACACACCTGGAAATCCATCAACGGAAAGCCTGTCCTATCTGGCTACTGGGTTCTCATATGCTGAACATCAGCCTTCAGAGTCCTGAATGTGTTATTTCATGGGTCTCCCCACAAAGACCTGTTTGTTAACAGAACTGTCATGAAACAGGAGGCAAGGCCGGCAGTTGAACGCGGTGAGCACACTCTGATTTCAAACCCAAACCGTCTTGTTCGCGGTTGAACCTCCAACCCTCTCTGTTCTGGCCAACATGCTCTCCCGGGCTCCTTCCTGCCAGTCAGCCGCTTGCAAGTCAAAGACGAGGCTGACATGCAGGAAGTCACTGGTCAAGGTTGGAAACAATCTAACACACAAAAAAATCAGCCCTGAAAATAAGATCAGAGCGGACAGGAGAGAGCAGTGAAATGCCCAGGAAATGGGCAGAACATCCTGACCATCAAACAGAGGTACAGCGGGCTCCCAACTTTGATTAATGATGGGGAATCCTCACTTGGGCCCTCTTGCAGGCAGGCCACACCTTTTTCTGTGAAGCACACAGGCAAAGCAATTCACCACCATCAGTCTATTTATGTGTCATGTTGGAATACAGTATGTCAGTTAATGTAAATTTGCACACTATGAAATGAATCCACATAACAGGACCTATATTCACGTTATGTAATTATTTCATTTTTAAAAAAATCTTTAAATATTTGTAGGTCCCTGAGAACTTTACAAGAAACAGATTAATTATCAAACCACAGGATCAATAAAAGTCGAATTTTATTTTTGAATTATCTGAAAGGTTAATGTATTTCAGAAATATTACTGACCTCGGTGTTACTCTACTTCAGCCTGACACTGCATTGATTAACTGCCAAGTTCTCTGAGACTTTGAGAAATCTTAAACAATGAATGAATGAATAGATATAGATAGATAAATAAATACATAAATAAATAAATATCCTTAGCCCGACTTTCCATGTGAATCAAACTCATTTGGAAGGTCAGAAGACAATTTCACAAAGACTAACTTTGGAAAGTTATAGCATTAGATCAGCGTTAGATCAGCGCAGTGTCATGTTTAGTGTCAGACTCTATTCACATTCTGGATTTCCCAGCTCAAATGGATTATATATCGATTGGAAAGGTTTAACAGAACTGGCTGAATGCTTGGGGGAAATATAAAACACTATTATCCCCCTCCTAGGAGCCTTACTTGTTTTCATATGATATGCCGGCTTATAAGCACATTTTATACCCAAATTTAGCATCATTATTTGCTAATATGGTCACATTAGCATTATGGATCTGACACGTAATTTTAGAGGGAAAAAATAACATGGCTTGACATATCAGTAGGTCTGTTACATTCAGAGTCTTACAGGATAATGCAGTTTCCCGCAGGGCATCAACAAACAAAGCAGGGATAGTCATGCAAAGACTGTCACCCACCATTTTAGATAATCCTTCCAGGGTGCAATTCTTTAAAGAGACACAATTTGCATTCTTATTATTAGCTGGCCTACATAATCTGTTTTTGAGACTGGAATGCACAGCTGGAAATAAATTAAGAAATTAATAAAATGATAAATCTCATTTTCTGTTTTGTCCTTGTTTACTGAAAGAATACTTCTTTCAAACCAAAAGTAAAAATATTTGAATGTGCTCAATTGGAATGCATCTGATAAGCTCTGAACATTGTGCAATAAGAAACAAATTTTTTCTTATATGAGAAAGAGTACCGAGAGCTGATCTGCAGGATCGAGCAGCGTGGGACCACTGAGGCCGAGAGCCGAGCAGCTGCGCGCGCTGTCGCTGACGGCTGCTCCTAAACCGAACCGCCTCACCTGCCTGCGCTCGGCCATATGGCGGGTCAGTGTCCATCAGACCCGAAGCACCGGGGAGGAGGCCGCGAGGCACGATGGACACGCGCCGGAAATTACCGCCCTCGCTAAGCACTCCTTCCCCTGAGTCCTCCCTCAGACATCTGCTTCCTCAAACAGGAAACAGAGGTCACATTTCAGCAGACGTCAGTCAAAATAAATAAATAAATAAATAAATAAATAATCTAATAAATAAAAAAGGTTACCTCGAGCTGCAAAGAACAAACATGTATACATTGATGCATAAGCATTAGTCCTTTACTCAACTACTGCTATGCAACAGGTATCTGTTTTTTGAAGTTCAATATTTTATTTTTCAAGAAAATGTTAAAAATACTGAAAAATGAAGCCTGGCCATGCAGACAAATCCTGTTATTAATTAACCCCTTCAAGCAAGCTCTCAAGTGGCCAGGTCACTGCCATCCTAAGATTAGTCGACTCTGACATTCAGTGCTCCTGCAACCAAACTATGAATGGAAACAACAAAGTCTGTGTTCTAGCTTCATTAGTAGCCGATACAAAACATCAACACCAAATATGGAGTTTCTAAGTGACACCACTGTCATGTAGTTTGTCTATTTAACAGACAACCCCTCCCTGCAGTCTCATCTGTAAGTATACCCCCCAATCATAACACACTGGACAATAGCATCTATCTGGGAGCTCATAAAAATATTATTTTATCACCAAAAATGTATATTCTGTCAACAAGATAAAGCCAATAATAGCCTGCTCACTGAATAGCAAAATAAACAAGATGAATTCTTGTGTAATCATTCCACTATCAATAGCTGTGCCTAAATATGTAAAAAAAAAAATACAATCTTACCATTCTTTTTACATGTACAGATGTTCCTTTCATTATTAAGTGGTAATTTATTGTCTTTAACTACCCGTTTTAGAAATAAACACACATATAGTAAGTGGTGGTAGGAATTTACAAAAGCATTAATGGTTGCCTCAGCATAGCGTTACAGTCAACTATACCATTACGTAGTAATATACAAGGCATTATTTATTTGTTTTTCTTTGGTTGTTACGAATTTTACGAATTTTGCCAATTCATCAGTATGGCTAAAGAAAGTTCTCGCCCTGCTAACATAAAGTGGAAGGAAGCATAAAAGTCTATACATACAAGAGGATACATACAAACATGGCAAAGATGTAAGTATTATTGCGTGGAACATTTAAATTATTTACATTGTGTCATATTTTTGATATTGTTATATACACATTGGTCGTAAGATAAAACCACTAGCCTTTGCTAATGATGCTTATCATATCTGTGTTGGGGGCTAACAAACAGGCACAGGTGTTAGTATTTGGGAAATGTTTGGCATGCCCTTGGCAGTGTTCGCGTAGTGGCTTGTAGTGGCCTGCTTTGTTAGAATTCATACCATTCACACTGAAATTGTCTTTTAAGAGTAAGAGTGTGGTTTGTAGAGTAAGCTTTCATAGGTGGCTCAGCCATGTGTTATGTTTGATGCATCGGTTTACCATTAACCCAGAACATCATGTTTCTGATGCTGGAATATTGTTACATTATTATCTTATTGTGCATAATGTGGGGTATTGGTAGTTCTATGGGCTATACTTGTCCCATAGGTCATGGACAATATTTATTGTGCGTTGATGTGTACTATATGAATGAAAACTTCCCTTCGAGTAATTATATATAGTTACATTTGTAAAATTTCCACCCATCCCAATGCCACATACGATTACATACTGCAAAGCATAGAAAGACATACCATGATTACTCTACGTATTTAGGTTTGTGTACCACAGTGTGTCACAATGTTTTTTTCATTATTGTTCAATGTGATATCAGTGTTTCATCTTTAACCATCATGAGGGGTAAATTAATGTTTTATAATTGACAATAGGCATTTAGGTTTTGGATAGACCTTTGGACCCCTAGATATCATAGACCCCTATACTGATGAAAAGATAGTAATTGCCACTTGATGCAAAAGTGAGTTTCTTGAGTCAAAACCGTTGATTTGTAGAGAAATATATGGTTATGTTAGGCAATGCACATTTACAGAAATGCACAATTTAGACATTTTGAATAGATGTGGAGAAACTAAGGGACACCAAGGTACACTGCTTACTTTTTGCTTCATAGATCTTTCATCGTCCCACATATCACCCTCAGGTATGCACAATTGTAGTCAAGGAGTTTATGATCCAGGGCATGTATTTGTGATCTCTCAGTATTTCATTTCAATCTAAAGGAGAACAACTTCATTTTTGCCAAGATAATTGCATTTGAGGCACTTTATTTTTACCTAAATTATGGATATAAAACAATCTAATATTGTAAATGAAACAAGTGCCTTGCTTCATTTAAGCCATTTTTCAAGTCTCTGTAATGCTCACTTCCAGAGTTATAAAGTATTAAACAGAACATCCCCTACAGGGGCGAGGATTGGCCAGATTTGGCATCTGCACAAAGGGGTTAAAAACTGCTTCAAAAATAGTATATCATAGTATACAATTGTACAACTGACCACTCTCGGCCATGAGAAACTTTATGTCTCTGGAGGGGGAACCATTTTTTACCTCTACCCAAGAATATATTAGGATATAGGTGCATGTAAGGAGAGTAAACACAGCTATTAATCAACAAAGCCTGAGCGCACTATTAGGAACAGGAATAGCCCCCCTACTCATACAGGTTTAAAATAACCATGCAGCTCAGTGGAAAAAGGAAACATCTTTTGCTAAGACCTGTTCTTGATCTTCTGAGGCAGTCACTCTGTTTCTTTAACACATCAGTGACTCACTAAAAACTTATTTTTTCCACACTGATCAGTTCTTCACTCAAACTGATTTTCACTATCAGTAAGAACCCATGAAGCGGAGAGATATTGGGAAATTACCAAATGTATGCTTCAAACACAGCCACAGCTGAAAATGGTGTCATGTTCATGCCAACATACTAATTAGCTTATTTATATATGGGGTCATTTAGCATTGAATTACCATTAATTACTGCATAAATGCTCAGTATTATCATGACTATTTTTAAGTATAGTGGTACAATAATTGACAACAAAAATAATGAATTGAATTTTGCAAGTATTTGCAATCTGTATTCTAGCAGTAGATAATTGAGCAGTGATTGTTAATTATGGACAGACTCATCTTCCTGTTTATACTGTTGCATTCTGGTGTTCTGCAATATGATAATTAACCTAAATCTTGGAATTTAGGAGTTCCATGGGAACTTGCCAACCCTGACAGTAAGTGTTAGGCAGTAGTATAGTTGATTTATTATTATTCATAATGGTGAATCATAATGAATCATAACATTCATATCACCGTCAGGACTGTGTCATAAGCTAGATGTGTTGTCTCTTCCTTGCACATGAGTGTGCTTAAGACAACCATGTTGTCTTAAACACCTTTCCTTGGTTATATACTTAACATAATCATTTAAAATTGGCATCACGTTTTAGTCCACATGAATTTGATCACTTTCGCAAATGGTTCTCAGATTTACTTCGACTTTGCCACTGATCTAACTAGAGCAAATGGGGGACAAGGCTGTGTGTGCTTTAAATGTGTTAACAGCTTTTATAAATTCATTTGGGCTAATTGAAGCCTCTCAGTTTGAGTGTAATCTTCAAAGGACAACTGATGTGAGAAGTGTGGTGTGGGAAATATGCAGCCAGCCTTCATGCAGTGTCCAAATACTGTGCATGCTCAGCACGATCTAATAAAGTAATCCTTTGTATATTTAGCAACAAAAAATAGAAACAGCACAGCAATCAATTGCGGGGGTGAAACTACATCAAGCATCACAGGGAGGTTAAATCCCAAATGTATAATTATTTTCTACAAAATAAAAAAAAAACAATGTATTTTGGTATATTCCCACAAACTAGGGAATATTATCCAGCACTATTGAAAACTCTTTTGTAAAATTTTGTATTTTGGGTGTAATGTTTGAGATAAAATGACAAAAATAAATAAATAACACCAACAACAATAATAAATACATTGCTATTTATGAAAATGACAATTTAAAAGAGATAATATGTTTCTAATTTTGAATAATGGCAATTCATTTGATTCCCACACTTCAGTGACACATGCATCTTGTGATTGGCTGACACTCAGCAGCACAGGGACACCAGTTTATCTGGCAGAGCTTTCTCACCTGCAATTTCTCAGCAAGAGGTCGATAGGTCGACAGGTAATACATTGCTGATCTGCCACGATATTAAGCCCAGGCTATGATTGACAGAAAAAGTTCCCACACAGTCAGGGGCTTTAGGGTGGAAGCTTTTTTCGTGATGTAAACATAAAAATGCAATTATATTATCACACAATTTTTGAATAAGGCTGTAAATGCCTTTAATGCAATGTAAGACTAATCCTAACAATTAAACAGTATGCACTGGCATAGGCTTATGACAAATGAAAGGCTAAGACATCTCAGTCTGTCTGCTGCTCAATGCTGTTTTTTTCACATTGAGGATTTCCCTTTGTTGTACCTTTCATACCTGAACTGATGTTTTTTTGTTTTCTGTTTTCAAATTATTATGTATTATGTCATCTTAAATTATTAATGTATATCATTCACATTATGAAATTATCCAGTTGATATTATTGGAACATAAGACTTCTGTGTGTGTGTGTGTGTGTGTGTGTGTGTGTGTGTGTGTGTGTGTGTGTGTGTAAAAAATCAAATTATTTAGCATAAAATGGAATTCTAAACTTGTAGCTGGAGCTTAAATTCATGTGACAATTTGTCCTGATAGTCACACATGTGCCATCAACCATACACTAACCTTTCCGAACAACTGAAACCACATAGTGATATCAGCAGATGCTTTTTTAATGTGCATATAAGTTTCATTTGAAATTCTTTTTGACATTTTTGGAAAAGGTCAGCAAGGGCTTGAACTTGACCCCAGGGGGGATCAAAGATTTGACTGAAGGCACAAAGCACACACAATTAATTTACAGAGCTGATGCATATGCCTAATACAGGCAACCTAATATCTTCCATGTATTTTTGCTTACTTTGAAATACCTTAAATGTATCTTAACCCATGAATATGAGCCCAGTAGGTTAACCTTAAAACTAATTTAAAACATACGGTTTTTTGTAATAACCCCCCTGTCTTAAATAAACTCCATTATCTCCAAAATTATATACAATACAAGACAAGGTTCCAAGCTTGAAATGAAGAGTACATTTGTACCAAAATGAACAAATCCCCTGATCCTATGGAAGTCTCACTCAGTCATACAGGACATATTTATTCTGGAAAACAGCAAATAAAATAAAAAATATATAAATTTGTATTTTCTTAATTCTGTAGTGATTACATGTACTTTGTGTACTTCTCATACTGGACAAAACCATATTTATTTTTCTACCATTGGATTTATACAACACCGGGATAAAACTGCGGAGTTGACAGAAAAAAGGAGTAAATCTCACCTGTTTTCCCAAAGGAGGGCCAAAGTGCCCAAAACCTCTCCAAATGGCACCAAACCTATCCACACTGGAATATTGTATGTGTCTCTTTTTCCAGTCATATTCCACTTCCAGAAGCTAATTCTATTCAGGCTGTTATTCTTATTTACCCATTCTCTCTTTTGGGTTAAGTACTATATTTCAGTCAATGTGTCCTTTTGGAGAGTTTTTATGTAGAAGGTTTTCATAATGGTTACTTATCACACACACACGCAAGTGCACACACACACACACACACTAAATTCACTTAGAAACAATAAAACCACTTGGTTTTACCTTGCTGTACACTTTCACTCTGACTTGCTTCTTGCATTCAGTTGTCAGGCAATCAGTAGCTGAAATGAAGCAGCGCCTCCCAGCACCAATTTTATTTGTGTGGTTGCTTCATGTTCTCTTGAATAATTAATAGTGTGTTGCTTCTGCTACCTGTTCTTTTGCATACTTTTTATTCTTCTTATTTTCTTTCTGCCTAAATTTGAGTGGGTGAAATTTTGAACTATTAAAAAAAATATGAAATCAAATCATAAGCATTTACAATATTATAGTGCCCTTTATCACTATTGCAGTGCCATTTATGCAAGCATTTGCCGATAAGCAGACAAAGCTCCAATGAACCATTGATAAAGCGTGTGCTAAGCTGCCACTTGTGCCCCATGCAGAAAGGGAAAATGACTCGGTACGCAATCGAATGTCTAACTCGCAATTTCACCAATTTCAGGACTGTAAGGTTACTGTGACATAAACAGAGTTTGCAAGCAGGGGTTAGTCACAATGGGGCTGAATACAAATACCATTTTCGGCAACGCTCGAATAATGCGTTCTATCCAAATGTTTTCTCCTCTCGAATTTGGCCAATATTATTCGGTTTTCAGACCGTTTTCCCACCTCTTTGATGCTATTCGATCAGAAGGCAGCACCAATTTTTCCAATTAGATGATAGGCCAGAGTGATGCCATCAGGCATTGGGGACTTTAAAATTATTCCAACGCCATAAATACTTTATCCTCCTCCTTCGACGACGTTCCTAAATATATGGGCTTAAAATAACTCAATTTTTTTAAATGAGCAGAAAATTCAACTCGGTATATAAAACAAGCAGTTTATGCCTTTTTCTTCACAAAGCCCCTCACAAGACAATAAACAACAGGTGGAAATGTGTTGCTGTCTACTCCAGCATGCCTTAATAAGAATTTCCCAATCAAACTAATTTAGCACATATAATCACAGAACATTAATTCGTTGCAGTTGTGTGATGATGTTGATAAAGCCTTTAGGGTTGGGATGAATAGTTGTAGATGCAGCAAACCACTAAAACTGAACAGTGCTCACTGTCTATGTTAAAGCGCAATAGTTTTGCAATGTATGGTTTTCATAATCTTTATCAAATTGGGTTTTTGCTGGTGCAGAAATCGATTCTGTTCTACTGGATACGGTCTGATGCCATTGGACATATATGTGGTGGTAGTAATAAAAGTGGCATTTCTACAGTTAGTGCATTAGTGCAGATTTATCACAGAGCAGCCAGCTATCCATGTTGGAGTGAAGACAGGATGATACATCAATCATAGCCTAATGATCTATGTGTGTGTGTGAGCCTTTAGGACTGGCTGGCTGCCTTTAAGAATTATCTATCTAGCTAATTAATTAAGAACCAAGATCAATTAAGCAAAATACAAAAGGCACGAGCTGCTAGCTAACATTAGTGAATGTCTCGTTGAGCCACAACCTTAGAAGTTGCCAATACCCAGTTGACATTTTTTATTCAGTATTTAAAATGTTGATGCTTAATATGAAAGCATATGTTGGCCATTTAATCTGAATGTACAGTGGTGGGCACTAGCTAACTTCAGGTGTCCCATTCCTAGCTGTTTAAAATCCTGACTTTCAGTAAAAATACCATTGTTTGTATTAGCCTACCTGTTTGCTAAACAATAGCTAGCTAAGTGCTGATTTCACCAGCTACCAAAATACAAAGAAAAGGCAGGATAAAAATAACATTTGCTGGGTTGTTATTGGGTTTACTCACGTTAGTTAGCCTGCAATAGGAAACAGATCAATTTATGCTACTGTTTGAGAAGACAACCAACTATGAAATCATGATTTCTGAAGACAATGGACTTGTTGATGAAGGTAAACTCCATACAACTGGTGGAATGTTGCCAGACAGTCTTATCCAGAGTGACTTACAGAAGTAGAGATCATCACTGTTCACATCACAGAAGTGCAATACCACAAGAAGGCACAGAAGACCCATTTTAATCAGTAATTGTAATGTTAACCTAACAAAGCACAATTTGTATTGTAACAAAAGAAACTATCACTCTACTGATAACATTTGCACAGCTATATCTAATAATCATTCCAATGGGAAATGCAGAGTAAGAAAGGGTGTCTGAAGGGGGTCAGGGGAGTCATGGTGCAGCCTGAAGGGGTGATAAGCAGAATCTGGAGGGAGATAAGAAGGGGAGTGACATGGCTGATCTCGGGGAGATAGCAGATCAGATGAGCAGCAGCATTCTGGATGAGCTGCAGAGGTCTGATGGTAGACAGAAGTAAGAACAAAACGGTATACAAATCCTAGAAAAACTTGAAAGCCAGTGGAATAGATACAATTTGCGCAGAAATGCTTGAAGCTGATATCGACACAGCTACCAGAGTGCTAACGGACCTCTTCAGAAGTGTGTTGGAAAAAGACCACAAGATATTCGGTAAGATTCTACTGTGGAAAACTGAATGAGCCATTGACACCAAGTATATATAGAAACAAGCATGTTTGCTCAGAGGGTCATTTTAAGACATTTTCTTGTGCAAATTAACTAACAACATTTTTTGTTTAGATCCACTATTCTCCATTAGATCTCATGTTTTTATAATCTCATATTTAATGGTCTGCCTTGTACCTGCCAATCAAAGTCTCCAGTCCATCCCACCAAATTGATGCTTGATTGTCTGGGCTGCTCAAGTCTGTCCATGAAAGGTGGAGAATGCGAGTGATAATCTCCGTAAACTGAGTAAAAACATTAATAAGTAAAATATAAATATAATACAAAGATTATCACTCAAGCCCTTCTTGGCTAAAACTAGGTGCCTAATCCATTGATAGTTCAGGGTGTGGGGAAACAACAGTTTTGACTCACAAGCACAGGCACACTTGCTTTAGTGTTACAGATGATTTAGTGTTGATTTTATGGGCTAGGGGTGTGTGAGGGTAGGGCCCTTAACTGACAGACATATGGCACACCATGTCATGTTTAAAAGTATCCCGTTGATGATGAAGCACCAATTGTCTGTCTAGACTTGCAAGCTCTCCTTAGTGAGATGCTTGGTTATTTGTTGCTGGCTCCTTCAGCTGGGAGTGTTGTGTACTCTTGGTACTCCACTTATGTGGGGTACGTACTCGATCAAGTACATGATTGGTGCCCAAATTCATCTGGACATGAAGCGGTATTCAACATTTTTTCAAGGGTCCAAGATAATAAGACTAATTTACTGTTTTGAAAACCAAGTTAATCTTGCATGTGTGACTACTTGAATTAAAGGCACAGTCTCTGCTGTGCTTTTTCAGTCCTACTCTTTCTAGCCCAGATCTATTGCTGGTAAATATGCGTATATAATTAATTATCTTCATGTGCACTGCTTAAAGCTTCCTGTGTCATGTTATGCACCAGAGATACATGTCTGGGATGCCCAAAATCAAACATTGTGCTGCCATCAAGAAGAAGAAGGTATGTAGGCAAATGGGAGCAATATTTCAGTCCAAATACTATCTCTTCTGAGGCCGAAGTATGTTGAGGGCTCCAGTGAATGGAGGTGACTGAAAAGCGGTCCACCGCTTGGTTTTATTAATTTGTATTAACCCAGAGTATTAAATAATATGGTGGTACAGCATTCTTTATTTTTATAGTTTGCAGTTATACCAAAAAACAGGAACTGCTATAATAGTGTACACAATCCTTCCTTTTTTTTTTCAAAAAAGCAGCATTGCTTGGGTGTTTTTTCCCCCTTCGTTATTACCCTATTTTTTTAAACTTTTGTTTATCATTTTTAAGCTCCTTAATACAGAATCCATGCAAGTTTTAGAGGCAGAGAGGGAACTGCGGAATGAAGCAGGGGTGGATTTGATGCCTGCTGAGGACGATGAAGATTGATAGAAGGCTGGTGTGGACTGTCAGGCCTCCAAGTTGAACTGTATTTCAGTTCAACGTGAATGATGAACTTACTGCCTTCTGTAGAGTTCTGCAGGACAGGTTGGAGGCAGACCCAGTATATCAGACAGCACACAGAATGAGTTCTGAGACTGAATTAACCTGCATTGCTTCAGTATTCATCCAGCTGTGTAAATGGACTGAGACTGAATTAACCTGCATTGGTTCAGTACACATCCAGCTGTGTAAATGGACTGTAACTGAATTAACCTGCATTGCTTGGGTACACATCCAGCTGTGTAAATGGACTGTGACTGAATTAACCCGCAGGTGTCCACATGCTGTTGGCCATGTGCTTGACTGGTTTGTTAAGTCACCAAGTTACGTTTTGGCAAACCTGTCAACAAATTAGCGGAATTTAAATTGGCATAATTTTTAATAATTATTCAGTTTAAATTGTGTCATTTCTACAGCATTTGTGGGTCTTCTGTCATTTCTGTTACTCACATAACAGCTAACCTGTTAAAATGGGACAATTAATATCACAATGACCTGGTTTCAGACCTGCCACATTCTAACGTGCTGGTACTTTCTCATCAGTGTGTGGGTTTGGTTGTATTTTAGGGCTAGGTTCAAGACATGCAACAGAACATCAAGAAGTGTGATTAATTACACAAAGATTCACTTCTTGTATTTTCCCCCAAATAAGGACAGCACCATGAATCACCATGCTTGGAGCAGCGAACACGCCCATTGTTCCATAAACGTTAAAATCCGGGAGCAGAAATGCAGCCTGGAGCGTTTCCATTGGATGCTGGGTTCGCATGTTGGCCCAGTCATTGGATGAGTTGAACGTGAATGAGGGAGGGAAACACGAGAGAAGAGGGCAGGCTAACAATCCCAAAATGAGCTTCCATGTGTGCAGAGGTGATAGTTTGATATGCAGTAAAATGCTATAGTGGGAGAGCGGGGAACTGTGGAGAGAAGGTAATGAATCATAGTTTTTTAGACCAGTGACAGCGGGTTCAATGTATATAGGATACCGGGAAGAGAAGCCCAGTCTTAGCATGGAACCATGCCCCGCCCCACAGAGGTCCATAGAGCCTGGTGATGCAATCACTTTGACTGGGAACTTCATTAAAAAGATGGAGAATGCAGGTTGTTATCCAGATTATATTATTTTTATAAAGTCTGATAGTCTTTTTACAAAGCATTCAGTATGGTTCAACATGACATTAAATATCAGCAGATGACTTTCAACTATCTTTAGCAATCTTAAAAAGACTTTCACTATTGCAATAGGTATTGCTGGTGATTGATTAATGATAATGGCAGGTCTCCTAGTACTGTGATGTATCTACCTTTAATTTATTAATTTATTAATTATAAAATGACATTAACAAAGCACCAAACATGCAGAATAATTGCATTCATTAAAACATTTAACCACTGGAGACACCCAGTGTAGTGCTCCCCATAATAAATGAATGCTGTCAGACTACTGCATTCATACAAGGGCAAGATGGCTTCCCTGCACTGTCTTGGTTACCCAAAAGGACAAACAGTGTTAACTATGTAGAGATGTAGAAAGCTGAATGACACAGACACAAAATACAGGCTCTGTAGTTTCAAAGAGTGCCAAAGACTGCATTCAGTCTGATTTAATTTTCCCCTGAATGTTCTTGGAGAAAAATGTATGTGCTTAGCTGTTAATTGCACACTATTGTTTTATTGGCTGCTCACAGTATAAAAAATGTATCTCAGTAAAATGTAAAAAGAATTGCCCGCCTGAACGAATTGCTTTGATAGAAGGTCAGGCTGTAAAATCAGATGGAGGCGCAGAATTAACACCCACACTTAATCCAAAATAGTAAAATTCTCAGTTGCAGTGTTGAGGAAACCAGGTGCTAAATTGGCAAAAGGCAAAATATCACTTCATTATTTGTGCAACCTTTCAGAGAAAACCTGAGTAGAAGAAAATCAATAAATAAATTCTAAATGGTCACAGAACCATGCGGGAGTTATTTTTACCTAAATGACCTTTGAATTGCAAAGCCGCTCTCACTGTGTATAAAGTGTTTTACATCCCAGGGATGTTTAGCTAATTATGATACGAGCATGAGGGCAAAGCTAAACAAAGGGCACTACACATGGAAAAAACCTGAAAATGCTACATTAGCGCTGCTTGTTTGCCTTCAAATCAGGGGATACACCAAGGCGATGATCGGCTAACAACAGCCGGGTACAGGCATGAGGGGGGTGGGGGGGGCGTTAGGGGTACAGTCTGCATGATGTGTGAATGTCGTCGGCACTTTCAAAAGACGTCTGGACTCCTCATCCGTATCCCGGTTCAAAAAATGCATTTGGACCCCGTCGGTCAGCCCTTCTAGCCAATCAGTTTCCAGTTGAGTTTTGACGTGCAGCAGAAGTGGAAGTGGCACTTTCACCACAGTGATCTGTCCTGGTATAATAATTTAAATTGTTATAACAATCCCTGCTCATTGATTATTTATTTGTGTCATTATGCACGTGTCTTTTATTACATTTCACTAGCTACTTCTCCAGTTTGACAAACTTTTGTGACCAAGAATAGCGGAGTTATCATTAGCCGCTCCCCAACCGAGATGCATTCTGCGTAGTTTGTATTCTGACGATTTTATCGGAGAAGTTACCAACTCTTGTAACATGCAAAACTGGATACTAAAACAACGGGGAGAAATTCTTGTAATCTGTGATCTCTTTCCTCTCTGGTTTGCAACGCAGTTTCCTGAAGGCACCCTGCGCTTCTTGCTGTGGCAACCATGGCTTAACCTACATGGCGCCGCAGATGGCTGCCTCGGTGTGTTGACCAAAGCAAATTCCTCGTATGTGTAAATGTACTTGGCAATAAATTCGATTCTGATTCTGATTCTGATTCTGGAACGCCTCCTGCGTTTCCTCCTCTTCGTTCTACTGTCCATCACAAACACGGCTGCATGTGATAAAGCCAGCCCTAATTAAGTTCGGAACCGGACCCGGAGTTGGGCATCATATTCACCGTCTATCTTGCTGTGTCCATTGCATGTCTTGACCACTTAGTCAGCGAGTTGGGACAGATCAGTTCATACCAGTGCTGACAAGACCCCCTGTTGTTAGGGTGTATTCATGGCTTAAGGGACACGTAGATGGGCACCTTTCTTTTGAAGCACAGCCTTTTAAGTCTTCAAGCAGGACAACTTGGCATGCTAGTTCCTCCTCGTTTTCAAGAAGAGATAATACCCGCTGCTAGAATGTTCCAAACACTTGGGTGGGAGCAATGAAGCATCTGCTGAATCATAGGGGAAATGCAGTGCTGCGCAAGTCACAGCTGTGAATCTCCGTCAGATGCTTTATTTTAGTACTCCATTTTGTTCCAATGGCCTCACCAAAGGAGATTCTGGCCCAGTGTGGGAGGCTTTGCTTTGTTCAATTAGCCAAGGCTACATTAAATTAGTTCCGGTTAGTTCTATTCATAGGTTCTTATCTTTTCTGCAGTGTGAGTTAGATTACTAATTGAAACCATTTATTCCCAGCTCAACTAGCCCATATGGTTGGTACAAACTTTGATTTTGCAACTGTAGTAGTGGCATATATCACAAAAGGATGCAGGGGAAGAAGGGATGGATGGAGGTGTCAATGAAATGATGGGGGTCTAGTTATTGGTTAAATTCTTTATATTGACCATTCAATCATTCTTGAACATTCAGTGAGCTCAACTTTTGTTAAAAGGTCATTTTTACACATTTTGGTTTCACATATATAACCCCACCATTTCAGGGCACCATAATGTTTGGGACAAATGGCCTTGCAGGTGTTTGTGATTAGTCTAGTATGTTAAATTGGTATGAGACAGCTTCAAGTATCTGGTCTTGAGTCAAGGCTTTTTATTTGCTGTATTGTAAAGCAATGCTACCCAGTGCTTCCTCTTTAAGGTCTCTTCTATTGGAAAAACATCACAGTTTATTGCATATCTAGCAAATTCCTGCTTTATGCCCTAATCTCTGGGGAGTGATTTGAGGTGCTCTCTCTGTCTCAAAAGTAGGAAAAGTGTGGCACTTGCTGCTCCATGTAGTTGTGTTAAAATTAGATGTTTTATGACAATTAACCCCTTAGTGCACATGCCAAATCATGCCAATCCTTGCCCATTTAGGGGGTACCCTATTTAAAGCTTTATAACTCCAATACCACAGAGACGTTACAAATGGCTTAAATGAAGCAAGACATTTGTACAATTTACAATACTAATTCAGATTAGTTTATATTCATAATTTTGGAAGAAATGAAGTGCCACAAATGCAATTTTCTAGACAAAAAATCAAAAATGAATTTGCACTTTTTTTTAGTTTGCAATGAAATACTGAGAGATTACATATATACAGCAGGTTAAACTATAATATATAAACTATGTGCTGGATCAAAAACTTCTTGACCACAAGTTCATAAAATCTATGGGTGGATATGTAAAACAACTATAGATGTGTGAAGCAAAAACTAAGCAGTGTACCCAGTGTCTCCAATTCTATCCAAAATGCCTAAATTATGCATTGCTGTAAATCACAACATTTAAAAAAAAATAATGCAAAAATATTATCAAACAATGTGTTACCGTACCTAAATGGGTAATACTTAATTCTTGTATGTATTTCTATATGCTGTACTCTCGTATGTTTTCTTGTATGGGGGTGGGATATGGCAAGCCATTTCAGCTTTAATTCATTTGGTAAATGGTAAATGGACTGCATTTATATAGCGCTTTTATCCAAAGCGCTTTACAATTGATGCCTCTCATTCACCAGAGCAGTTAGGGGTTAGGGGTTAGGTGTCTTGCTCAAGGACACTTCGACATGCCCAGGGCGGGGTTTGAACCGGCAACCCTCCGACTGCCAGACAATCGGTCTTACCTCCTGAGCTATATCGCCCCTTTTCTAGAGGATATCACAAATACAATTGTAACTTGTTGGAATGCAAATTCTTGATATCAGAAATTCAATTGTAACTAGTCATAATTCAAGCATTTTCCCCATTCATTTCAATGGGACCTTTCATTTTTGATATCAAGAATTAAATTTTAACTAGTTAAAATAGGAATTCTTGATATCAAGAATTCAACTTTTAACTAGTTAAAATTGAATTCATGATATCAGAAATAGGTATTGTAACTAATTGAAATTATATAGTTGATATCATTAATTGATTTTATGATATAGAAATTGGCATTTTAACTACTTCAAATTCCAACTCCCATTGAAATGAATGAGAAAAATGTTTTCCATCTGACTAGTTAAAATAGAATTTCTGATATCAAGAATTGCCATTTCAACTAGTTAAAATTTAATTTCTGATATCAGAAATACACATTATAACTAGTTACAATTGAATTTCTGATATACCAAAATATTTTGAGCAGTAATACTTACATAGCAATGATTAAATCTTATCTATGTTCAGTAGATGGAGACAGAGACAGTAAATCAATAATACTGTTCTATTCGCTTCTGTTTTGCTCCAAAAAACAATGTCAGCTAGGTCTATCGGCAAACATATGCCTTAGCTATGCCCAGAAGTCCTCAATAATAATAGTATTTCACAAGAAATTACGAAAAATCATTGACCACATTTCGTTAGGTGCAGCGTCTTTTACTGCTATCACAGTAGCCTCGCGAGCCAGTCTCTTTTTTCACTTCGTTCAACAGAGCCTGGCAGATGCCTTGACGTTTTTAGGCATAAACGAAGGAGGCAACCTTCCAACCAATCAGAGTGCAGAGGGGCGGCGCTCCAAATGTGGTGACGATTTTGGCCAGACCTGGTCTGAAACGTGCACCGAGAAAACATTACCGGAGGCAAACTTTTCCACAGACCCGCATCAGTTCGCTAATGTTAACGTCAGAGCACCGACCACACCACTGAAGTTTATCACCGAGTAGGCTATATATTTATTACAGAGTCTGCGGTTTGAGAATAAAAGAAACAAACACAATTTATTTATCGGTGATAAATTTATTTATTTAATTCCTTTTTGGTTCAACAATTCCACTTACTCCTCCATTATTGATTGTAGCGGGCAAACAAGCAAAACCATTGCTTCTTCTGGCCATTTTTCTGGGTATTTATTTGATAGCAGCCTGCATATCGTAGGCCACACTTGAAAAATTAAACTTTTACTTTTGCCTGTAGGCAAGCAAGCGAGTAGGCTACATCTCTGTTCGATAACGGCATATACAAATGTACGCACTAAAGGTCCTTCAACTAAGTCACGCCATGTATTTGTCAAGTCTGTGATATAACAGAACTAAAATCTTCGTATTTGTCCATAATTTTGTTTTTAGCAGATAATTTGGGTTAGCTCAATAGCTTTGTCTGATTCGCTGTTGTGTTTCAGTTGGGATTTGGATTGCAGGCAGCACACACGGAACAGAAGGAGTTCCCGGGGGGAGGGAGAACCGGCACACTGAGACAAACAGTTCGATTAACCAATAGGGAAGCTGCCGCTTGTTCCCAGTGGCACAGGCTCCTCCCTTTTGCCCCAGAAAGTACATGCGTTCGTCCAGACTACTACCACAGAGTGAGTGCGTAAGTGAGAAGAAAATTGCGATGCGATGATAAGAACATTTTCTGTTACGCTGACCTATAAAACGCTATTCCAAAAGCAAAATTAGACATGTTACACAACGTTAGAAAGCTTATAATCTCACCTACGGAATAAATCAAGCCAGACTGTACTAAAAAGGGCGACAACACCGTAAACAATGTGTGGTATTACACACAGCTATTTTGGAAGGTACCCAGGCGTCACAAATGCGCGTATATTTCACAAACGGATTGTCCAAGACAATATATGACCACTCAGTCTCAAAAGCGACATCTCTACATGTAAAACCAATGGTAAGGTTGTATATTTATTCAATATTTAGTCCCAGATATTGACTATAGAATGACATGGTATCATTTAAAAAAACTTTTTCTTGTTTATTTCGTTATTCAGTGAGCAGCGTTTTCACTGCTGTATTAGCATATCTTAGGGACATTGTCAAGTTTAACTTGTTTCTATGACGGAATACGATTTTTTAGTGGTGAAAGAATATTTTTATGAATGCCAAGATAGACAATATTGTCCATTATGTCATGGGTGGGGGTGTAGTTGCAGATGAGACGCAGGGACGGGGTGCGTGTTAAATGAACGACCAGAGTGACAATGGTGGCGCTGTGAAACTCCGTATTCGGCATAGTTGTCGTGTATCGTCTGTGAAACTAAAACAACGCGTTTCTGTTTTTAACTCGTACTTTGTTTGCAGTAACACTGAATGTCTGAGTTTAGTAATCTCAGCACGCCGGCATGCCGACAACTAGGGGCTTTAAGCTAAGAGGATAATTAAGGTTGGAGCCCCACACCAATTAGGATGCTGGTCAGATTTTTTTTATTCTTCTGGTTTTTTTCACTGTCAAAGTCAGCTGTACCGCACAGTTGAGAAGTTAGAAAAAGGGTTATACTTAGCCTCTGACCTTTTCCTAGGGCTGGGCTTCAGTCCAATGCTCCTCTGTCATTGACCATCTGTCTGCCCTCCCCTGTTAGTCCTCACAGTGATTGGCAGCTGTCCTAATCCAACATGGCCAGAAAAAAGCATAACAACTGTCATTTTAATGGCATTCCACCCATCATTGTGATTCTTCCTGGAGTTGGTAGATACAGGAACATGTGTTCAAGTCAAGAGGACAGCACTTTGAACTTTTACACAGATATGCTATAAATTTACAGATTTGTTTATTCTTTTCACCAATTAGTTTTTTTTTTGTTACATGCTTGTGCTGTTTTGAAAAGTGATGTGTAATAAATTAACAAACTTCACTATTTATTCAAGACCGCAGTTACATTTTCTGAAACAATAAACCAGACAGCCAGCTGTGACCAAGAATCACAGAATTCACAGTATTATTACTCTCTCGGCTGAATTTGAATTTGACTTGACATCCATATGTTTGTTACTGTGTTTTCATGAAGGATATTAAGAGTAACTGAAAGTCTTTGCTTGCTTTTTACCCAATATGGATGTTCACTGTCTAGAAGGCTTACTGTCCTGTTGGACTCCTAATACTGGGCTACGCCTGCTTTCTTACCTCCTTGCCCTGTTTCAGTTTAACCTAGGCTACCCAGAATTCCCCAAATAACTGCCTTAAGACATTCTAGACAAGCAGACAAGCTTTCCATCAGCAGGCATTAGGTCTTCTTGTTGAAAAAAAAAATACAATTAAAACAAGCGTTTATACACTGAGCTCCATAATGTTTCGGACAAAGACATATTTGTGCTTGATTTGGCTCTGTACTCCACAATTTTAGATTTGTAATCAAACAATTCAATATGTGGTGAAATTACAGACTCAGGTTGTATTAAAGCATACTTTTATACGCTTTGGTTTCACCATATAGAAACGTACATAGCACCCCCATTTTAGGGCACAATAATGTTTGGGACAAATGGCTTCATCTGTGTTTCTGATTCATCAGGTGTTTTCAGCTGCTTCCTTAATTCATGTATAAGAGAGCTTTTAGTATCTAGTCTTGATTCTAGGCTTTTGTATGCATATTGGCATATGTCAACATGAGGACAAGTGCTAGTGAATGTCAAGAAAGCCATTATGAGGCTGTAAAAAGAAAAACAGTCAGAGACATAGGCCAAACCCTAAGCTTCATCATTAAGAAGGAAGAGAGCACTAGTGAGCTTAGTAATCACAAAGGGCCTGGTAGGCCAGGGAAAATGTACAGTTGGCCCATACGACTGATGAAGAAAACCCCCTAACACTTGTTTGAGAAATCAGAAACACTCTTCAGGAGGCAGATGTGGATGTGTCAGTGACTACTGTCTGCTTAAGACTTCAACAGAACTACAGATGATATATATATATATATATATATATATATATATATATATATATATATATATATATATATATATATATATATATTACATTTTGCCTAAAGATCGGAAAGCATTCAGAGTGACAAATGTGCAATAATAGACAAAATCAAGATCAAATTCTTTTTCACAGCACTGTATATATAAATAAATATATATACAGTGCTGTGAAAAAGAATCTGATCTTGATTTTGTCTATTATTGCACATTTGTCACTCTGAATGCTTTCCGATCTTTAGGCAAAATGTAATATTAGACAAAGAGAAATGGTTTTGTCTAATGATCTGAAACCATTCAGTGTGACAAATATGCAATAATTAGAGAAAATCAGAAAAAATGCATTTGGCACCGTATACTAAGACTTAAACACATTTTGAAATAGGCCTTGAATAGACTGTTGACTCAGTGAGTGTTTGGCGCATGCAGCCAAAGGCTCTCATGTTTGGATAGCTGATGCCTTTGAAATGTATCCAGTGCACTTCACAAGTCTGTTTCCTGCTGATGCACCTGCACACACACACACACACACACACCTACACACACACACACACATACACGTTTACTGGAAATACAATTATGAAGTTCGTTTTTGAAATACATTTTCTTTTTGTGCACAAGAATTCACTGAAGTTTAGAATAGTAATGATAATGCTAAAATGAGAGCATGTAGACTTGTACTTCATTAAAAGGGAACAGGATTCTAATTAACACCGTCAGGAGCAATTTTCTCAAAGAATATTGTCCTTGAACTATGTTTTTCATCAGAGGTATCATGCTCTTGGTGCTTGTATTGTTTTCTCATAATCGGGTTCAAAATGGTGATGGCTCATTGTGAACTGCATCGTCCTCCCATGGAGGAACAGTTTTATGGAGTGGGCAATACATTTTGGTAGATGTGCTATCAGTTTACTTGAACTACATGCCATAAAGCCACTACAGCATTGTTATAAGCATGCCATAACACCTGTCATAGACATACCTTATGACATGCATTATGACAGCGTATTACTGCTAGCACCATGTCATTACACTGTCACATGGAATAAATCACAATTTTAGAGCAGTTATTTTGAATCTTTTTTGTCATCTATGTTATTCCATGCTTATAGCACTGTTATGAAGGCTTTATAGCACATAGCTTAAGTGAAAGAAAATCATGGAATGATAGTCTTCATATTTTAAATAGGCATTCAAAAGTAGGTAATGAATTAAATGTGGGAAAGCAGTTAAAACTCCAGTTTTAGAAAGAAAAGAAAACTCCAACACCATAACCTGAATAACATAAATTGAAACTTTTTCAAACTAATACAACTGCATGCTGGAATAAAATGAAGTGTCTGAGCTTCATAGCATTACCGGCATACCTTTTCTGATAAATGTCCTGCCCAAACAACCCAGCAGTTTACATTAGGGGCCCCATCCATGGTGTCAATCACCACCACTGACTGTCAGGTTTAGCTTGCAGCACAGACACTCTTCCAGAACTCATCCAGAAACAGTTCACCCTGAACATCGCCCTCAAGCCATTCCAAATTTGCAGTTCTTGTACTGTACTGCAGCCTCTACTCTTATTTTATTCTAACTGGACATTGATTTGTAATTCTCAATGTGATAGTTTTTTTTTCCATTCTCCCATCTGTTTCTTTTATTTATTTTCTCTTTCCTCTCTTTACATCCCACTTTGAGCTTTTCTTGTTGGCCTTCTCCAGTAAAACTTCAGATCCTCTAATAAAAATGAATAAAATTCAAGTGAACTTTGTAGTGAAGATTTAATTATCCAATCAAACAGTTATTTACTTTCTGAAAAAAAAAAGAAAAAGAAATGAACTCTAGATAGTTCAATTATAGATAGTCTTTGAACAAGACATAGACAAGTAAATGTATGGAAAGTAAAGGTCTGCTGTGGTTTCTGTCCACTAAAGCCAGACTTCAGGATATGGACTGAATGTTTCTGTTTTTACTTTGTTCAAATAAGTTGATGGTGAATTGTGGGGACCACTGTTTGCCGGTGTTTAGAGGGAGGTTGGAGTGGTAAGTGTCAGATTTCTAGTCATCCAGGACAGGTGGAACATGACAGGCTGTCATTTTAGGCTCCAGCCATTGATTTTGATTCAACACAGCCATGCATGACGGAGGCAGCCGGTCGGACGGTCTCTGATGCCTGTATTACAAGGACCTGTAAGAGGTCAGATGAGAAGTCCCATTCCCAACTCAGACACGAATCATCGCAATCACCTCTGTCACCTCTGACTCTCACAGGGGGTTGTTTCACCGATCAGAGGCATGCTGATTGGTCAGTCTTTGCTCTGTTATTGGTGCTTATTGGCGGTTTGTTGGGTAAAGCAAAGCTCTCAGTGTATTCTTATGTGGTCCATCCTATACAATTAAAGACGTTCCTATTTGTCATTTAAATAAGCCATTGAGATGGTGGAAAGTGAAATTCATTACTTTAGTTTTGGACTAAAAATAAATCATGTCAACATGTCCAAAGTAAAAAAAAAAAAGTAGAAGACATATACAGACAGAAGACAGACAGAAGATATATACATGTTTTACAAATAAGTGAAACACCAAACGATATGTGAATATCACATACCTAATCATAAGGGCCAACTTTCGAACAGCATCAGTCCCTCTTGAGATGCTGTCATTAGGATATCAGACCACGCCTCTGGAGGGAAAACCTGTTGTTGAAGGAGTGAAGTAGGTGGAATGACTGATAATAATAAAGGTTCAATAATGTTGAACCTGAACCCCTGCTGGACAAATCACACATGGCAACATTCAAAGATCATGAATCCCCCGATATGGATGTAAATACCCTAATTAAATTAAAGCTGACAGTCTGCACTTCAACTTCTTATTCATTGTTTTATTTCAAATCCAGTGTGCTGGAGTACAGAGACAAAACAACAGAAATTGTCCCTGTCTAAATACATGTGCATTTAGCTGCATACAGTTAAATAAATAAAGCTAAATGCACTAAATGGTTAACCGTTTTTATTTTATTTCTGAAGCCTATAAGGCCTGTTGTCTGTTCTCATGCATTGTTGAAGGCTTTAAAGGCCACACAGCGAAGCATTACATGTGGGACGCTCATTAACCTAATTAGTCACATATGAGAAGAGATCAGACAAAAAGAAAATACCTTTTAAATCATTTCAGGAATGGGTCTCAGAAATAGGTCTGTGTAACAGTACGCAATTCTACTGGGCAGCAGTAATATCTTTAGGCTAACTGCAGTTGACTAACAGCCTAATTATCCAAAAAGAGCTCATTCTAAGCTTTCCAAAGAGACATAAGATGGGTGGTCGGACTGTTGGGAGCCAGGGTTAGAGCTCTGCGTATCGCGAGCGTACATCTCTACAAGGCTTTCAACAGGTTCCCAAAGACACAGCATGCACAGCCCATAGTCGTTTTGAGTGTGTGTGAGAAAATGTGTCTGCGAGGCTGCAGTGAGATGGGAGGCTGCAGTGAGATGGGAGGCTGCAGTGAGATGGGGGGGCTGCAGTGAGATTGGGGGCTGCAGTGAGATTGGGGGCTGCAGTGAGATGGGGGCTGCAGTGAGATTGGGGGCTGCAGTAAGATGGGGGCTGCAGTGAGATGGGGGGCTGCAGTGAGATGGGGGGCTGCAGTGAGATGGGGGGCTGCAGTGAGATGGGGGCTGCAGTCAGATGGGGGCTGCAGTGAGATTGGGGGCTGCAGTAAGATGGGGGCTGCAGTGAGATGGGGGGCTGCAGTGAGATGGGGGGCTGCAGTGAGATGGGGGCTGCAGTCAGATGGGGGGCTGCAGTGAGATGGGGGGCTGCAGTGAGATGTGGGACTGCAGTGAGATGGGGGGCTGCAGTGAGATGGGGGTTGTGCAGTGAGATGGGGGCTGCAGTGAGATTGGGGGCTGCAGTAAGATGGGGGCTGCAGTGAGATGGGGGGCTGCAGTGAGATGGGGGGCTGCAGTGAGATGGGAGTTGTGCAGTGAGATTGGGGGGCTGCAGTGAGATTGGGGGCTGCAGTGACATTGGGGGCTGCAGTGAGATGGGGGCTGCAGTGAGATCGGGGGCTGCAGTGAGATGGGGGCTGCAGTCAGATGGGGGGCTGCAGTGAGATGGGGGGCTGCAGTGAGTTTGGGGGCTGCAGTGAGATCGGGGGCTGGAATGAGAGACGCACGTAGGAGCTGAGAGATGGCAGTTTGTGGCTCCAGCCTTCCCTTCCCGTGTGTGTGTGTTTGTCAAAACCTACAATAATCCGGTGTGCGTGTAAACTTGCAGACTGCATGGTCTGTAGGACAATCACAACAAGATCCTGTGTCAACCTGGATAGGTTTGCATAGGTTTTGACATGTTTCCATAGGTTTGAATAAGTTTAGGCAAGCCTTTGAACACCTATATCCATTTCCCTAAACTTTTGCAAAAGTTGGAAATTATTTAATGATATGGATTCAAATATGTTTCCAATGAATCAAAGAGTTTATCTGCTGAAAAACATTGAGTATCTTCTGAATTACTATGCAAAATTATCCATTTTGGCTTGATTTCTGGACACTAAATGTACACACACATTTCATATTTTATACACATGCAGATAGGAGGTTTGTGAACCAGGAAATGAAGTTTTACGTTATTCATATCTTTGACTCTGAGCGGTTCACTGTAAACTACTTTTTTCTTTTTTTTTCTTTTTTACCAGGGGTGAGTATTAATTGGCCAAAATGAAAATAAATTAAAGGCATGATAATAAATTGTCTTCTTTTATTTAAGCCATAATTGGTAATTGGAAACACGACCATAATTTGGTTGTGTTTGCACATTAAATATTTTTTAAAAGATCTGTGTGCTCCAGTGCCTTTCTCTGGGTTAGTCCTTTTAAGTGAAGTTACCCAGAGTGTCTTTGCTAAGCCATAATTGGTGTTTGTGCAATGCTGATATCAGGAATCATAAAGCTTTAAACCGAAAATTGGCTAAATGAAGCATCTGTACGAAGGGGTTGGATTTACTTTCCAGGGGTGCATTACCTCCTGCTGCTCTAACAGTAGTATTTTTGTATGGATAACTCTGAATTTGAGTACTTAAATGTGATTCTCTTCTGTTTGTGTGCATTTTTATGGTTGAAGCTAGAGGCTAAATTTCAGTCGTAGACAATAAAATTCTAATCTAATATACTGCCCGTAAGAGGAATGACCATGTTTCAGTAATTGAATTGAAATGGAACGCCAAGCTACTTGTAAAAAGAACAACTGAAAATGTACTTCAAAAGTTGATGCCTGTTCATGGCAGACGTGACGCTTATTTAAATATATATAAATCACTTTGAAGTTTTTCCTCTCTGTCAGTTACAAACCCACCACAGAAAGACCTGAAGCCAGCAGGGTGGGCAAGTGCTGACATTTCATTATGGGGTAAATAAGTAATCAAACACAAACTGGAAAGAATCCGGTCCACAAGAATACCTGGCTATATATAATTGCAAAAGTCAGCTGTATAGGTCTGTTGTTTTTGTGCAATAAAGAGAGAACCATAATCCCCTGTGGATTTATGGTGATATTTTATTCATCATGAACATCCAAGGTCTGCTCTTGACTATCAGGCCCAAGAATGTTCTCCTTCATGTGGAGACAGTTTAGCAAAGAATTAACAGACTAGTCAAAGCCTACTTGATTAATTATCTGTTATGCCTGTTCTGTCTCTGTGTGTATAGGTTGTATTCACAATGTCTGTATTATTGTGGATATGAAGAGAAAATGTATGAAGAATAAGAGTTAGTTTACATCTAATTGTTTCTTATTTGTTGACACAGCAATCACACACACACACACACACACACACAGAGGAATGCCAAAAAGGTTGAGTAAGGCTTAGCACAAAAACAGCTGTTTCTATAAAATGTTAAAACACATGCACATGTAAATATCATGAAATAAAAGCTGATTGTCTACTTTTTTCTTTTATCCTTCTTTTGAAATTAAATCCAAATGTCTTACTATATGTATATAGCAAACGTAACATATTTCACTTCACTCTTCCCATACTTTTAGTGGGGATTATATCCATTTTAGTAAATTCAGGAAATAAATGGCCCTCATTTTGCATTATACATTGTTTATTTGCTTAGTATACACACATCCAAGATGACAGGTTCTTTACATATTATTCTTTCAGAGAAAAGGGTATCTGCAGAAGCATCTTAGGTTACATTACACACTTGCTTAAATATACAACAGCGATCCCTCCCTCATGATTATATCTCTTTAACCCAGAGCCTTTAGTTCATGAAAGTGGATCTATAATCTAAACGCCTGCTAGCTATTCCAGAGACAGACTTTTTTTATAAATGGTCTAAGCCAATGAAATTAGTTGTGTGTCCTGGGCTTTGTGTCCTCAACTTCTGATCCTCAGTGATTTCCCAAGTGGGAGTTTTTTTTATTTTTATTTTTTTTTAACGAAACTTAAAGAGGAAAAATCTAGATTTATAACTCCACAGCCTGTCATGTTTTCTAGAAAGGTGTAGACAAAAATACTTCAAAAAGGCTATCAATTTCTTGATTTTGTTGCAATTTATCTTAACAAGGCCAATCAATTTTGTGATCTGATAAATTTGTAAAATTTCTTTATAAGCTCACAAATGACGGGCAACCATTCTTGTGTTGCTGTAAGAAATGAAATGTATTTCTTTACTCCCACCCGTGAGGGTACTGACATTGGGATGTGCTACTAATATGCTCATTCAGCCGGGTTAAATGCTGAAAATAATAATAATGAAAAACTGAAAAAACAACATGGATACTGACCCTCCAGAAACAGCTGACTACCCACCCCTGGAGTAGATCTTCCCATTTCACTGGCAGTGATTCTTCTCAGTCTACCCTCTCAACACCAGAGGCTATTCCATTGAAAGCTGCATTTCTGTTATGAATGTCCCCCAGAGGGGGGCGGAAAGATGTTTTCTACCACCACCCCCCCCCCCCCATAATGTGGTATGATCTGAAAAGGTCTCCCATGATTTATGGAGGGGATCAGAAGCACTGACAGTACCAAAGCGAGGGGGGAGGCCGGCCTGCAGAGCCCTTGAAGCGGAAAGAGGATAACCCACCTTGAAGGATTCCATTTTTGTTGGGACGTAAATCCGAGAGAAGGAATTAATGACCGCTGGCAGATCAGAATGTGGGTTATGAGTAAGTGGATATCTGGCCAGCTGTGAGGTCAAGCTTTCTTCTCACTCAGCCACTGTACAGACATTCTCAAAAGATAACAAGGCATGAGACGGCCATTTTTCTCTTATTTAGATCAAAATGGCTGAATGGACACTCAAAATCTCAGGCTATTATGCCTACGAATAGTACCACCATATGTTACATTGGACAGGTTGATATTTTATGCATTCACATCAAATTGAAAAACGAATGTTTCCTACTTCCCTGGTATAACGTAGACGCTGGGACCAATAACTGTGTGCTTTCCAGTGTGTACCAAAAAGTTGTTTTCGGAATGTCAAACATATCGAATTGAATCTGTAGCTGAGGTAATAAATTATCTTTATGCGGTGTAGTTCCCTTCACATCTTTCATTGGGCAACACTGCGTGCAGACATTGGGTAAGAGCGCTTGTACAAATAGTCATAAAAGAAGCAATGAAGCGGTTGTATCTTTTACCTATGCTTGCAGTTTCTCATGGAAATGTGGAAAGTGATATAGTATATATATATACATATATATATATATATATATATATATATATATATATATATACACATTTAAAAAAAGGCATTTTTTAAATTTTCTGTTATGCCAAGGGCATTGTAAAAACTGACATTCCCCTAGATAATCAAAACCTGGACTGCATTTTAGGAGAAATTTGCCTTGTGAATGCTTCTCTTCGTCAACTGCTTAGCCAATTTCAAATGGCAGTCCTGTTCACCGGCCATTAAGATACCAGGTCCATTTACATTTGACTAATTAGATTTTTTGCCCTCATACCCATGTCTAATCTGAAGGGTAAAAATTATGAGCTTCTCATTTTTAATAAATCAAATGATTTGGCCATTTTTCTTTGTACTGCTGTTATACACACATGGAAAACCCTACATTGTTCTGAATACATAATGTGGCCTTTTCTTTGATTAATTCGAAGAGGCGTGCCTGAATTTGATGAGCGTTTAGGCAGCCATCATGTGGAGAGCCTGGTTGTAGTGATTCAAAGTGCAGTTTTACTTTCAATGCACACTTGGAACCAAGCACGAGGCCTTCTGGTAGAAAAAGGAAAGAAATAATTATAACTCCTATCCAGTCAAAAAATGTATATGGATTTATATACAGTTCAGGGATAAAACCTGGTAATTGGGCATGAATCAGCAGGGTAATCATGGGAAACCAACCCAGAATTTACTCACCATTTATAACACAGCACACATCACCTGTATTTAAAACATACAGGCTGGGTTTGAGCCAATGCTTGTCTTTAACTTCGACCTACGAGTAAATGAAAGCATTGCATTTCTGCACAAACTCAGTTTGGCTGAAATTGCCAAACTGTGTCTGTGAAGAAAAGTATTGCTTTTATTTGTAAATTCAAATTAAGGACTAATGTTGATGGATCCTACCGACGGTCCAGCCGGCTCCCTCTGTGTGCCTCAAGGGGCTGCTAACATGGTCATGCGCACTCTGTGATTGGGCGGGGCTGACAGGAAGGAGGGGCTGTTAACATGGTCAGGTTCACTCTGTAATTGGCTGGGGCTGACAGGAAGGAGGGGCTGTTAACATGGTCAGGCGCACTCTGTGATTGGACGGGGCTGACAGGAAGGAGGGACTGTTAACATGGTCAGGCTCACTCTGTAATTGGCTGGGGCTGACAGGAAGCAGGGGCTGTTAACATGGTCAGGCGCACTCTGTGATTGGGCGAGGCTGGCAGGAAGGAGGGGCTGGCCTTCAGTGCCCACTCCCCTTACTGCATTACTACCTCCATTTTGAGTGACACATTTTGATAAGCAATTTTTTTTATAGATTAGTGTTTTTTGTGGTCTTTCAAAAGTATGAAACATTTAACAAAAGACACCAGAAATATGTTCTCTTATATTTCTATGCTCAACGCTTAGGAATAAACACATTTTGAAAACATTCTACCAGGTCTTTGTGAGAAACGTTCTTTTTTCAACTAATCAAAGTTGTTGACAGTTTTTCTATTCACTCCAACGTCTCAAGGGATTCTGGGACAAGTTTTAAATCTGCACAAGTTGGTAATCAACATTGAGGTATTCTGTAGTCCTATTGCATTTTATTTATGATGTACACTGCAGGAACCATTATTTACCACTGACATCTGTGATCCAGTAGCAGTGTTTTACAGCCAAATGGCATTACCATGAAAACTGATGAACCATACAGGAAAAAAAAAAAAAGTCCACAAAGACAATACACCGTTATTCATTGGCCTACAGCTCATTTCCTGTGAGAAATTATGACTACAACACGGAGAGAGGGGAAATTAGCATTTGGGAATTAATCTAACAAACAATGGCGGGTTTTTAAATACATTTGCCACTGCCAACGGCTAAATCATGCATGATGGAATTTAAATCATTATGAGCCATTATTAAAATTATATTACATGCTAATAAACAAACATTTCCATTTTCATGTTTGATTTCAGTATTCCTTTCTCAGAGATACACTCAGTATTTGAACACTGCAAATTAATAATGCAGTTAGCCCAAAAGAAGCATACATAATTATTAAAAGGTAAAATTACATTAACTGTACATGTTAAATTGCTGGTTACATCCTGTGTCTATATTTACTCACGCCTAATTTGTGTTAATATACTGTATCAGCAATTGTTTTGATTTTGCCATTTAGCTCAGATTGTAATCGTCGTGCAAACTAAGAATAATTTGTTTCATCTCTGTTGGGTGAAGCAAACGGTTAATTGCATTTTTGTTTCTTAAAAAAAAAAGCTTTAATAGCAAATAATTACCCAAACACACACAGGCACACATACGTGGACACACACATACGACACACACCCACACACACAAACATACACACACACACACACACAAATTGGCATGTGAACATTCTCGTGCAAATCAGAAACTGTTGGACATCAAGCAAGTTTGGACCAAGGGGAAGAGGAGTGTAAAGTTTCAATGATTTTCTGTGCAATAAAGACAGGTTCTTGCTTTTCAGTAGACATTCAGGCAGAAAACAAGAAAATGGAGCGGGATTCTCTGCTGTACCATAATGGCTCCATTTCTTTGCATAGTCTAGGTGCATTCAAACTGTGAGAAGGCGAGGGGGGGGGGGGGGGGGGGGGGGGGGCTTAACTCATAAGTCCTGTCCTAAATTAATTTGAATAAATCCTACAAATATTAAATTGAACAAATCTGTTACCAGCTGTTTCAAGGAGTGCTGTCATAGCAGGTACTGTTGCCTGGGCAACCATCAATGACCTTGCAGAACAACATGCACGGAAACTGAGGGACAGTTGTCATTTCTGTAAATGAGATTTCTACGCTGTGTTTGGCCCCATCTGATCACGCTTCCAAATAAACTACTCTAGCAATAATGTCCCACAATATCAAACCACATGCAGTGTGAAAAGGAGCATGTTGAGCATAAGCATACATTAACATTATAAGTAGCTTAATGCAAATTCATGCGCCACGTTTTGGGAAAACAGGTTTTCAACAGATGTGGAACAGAACAGATGGACAGCATGTTGTGTAACAGGTTCATGTAGTCTCTACAATGTCTCATTGTTACAGATGAGCTTACTGCGGACTGATATGATCACAAAGTCGATGCCTTGTTCTCTCTCTCTCCTTTCCCTAAAAATCCGCAAGAATTCCTCAGGCAATTAAAAGGCATGCTGATCTATGTGCACAAATCTAGGGAATCATGGTGTCTCCTCTCCTGGAAGGTTTTATTACCTCTGAAGAGACAGGAGAACACAAAGCTATTTAGAGTGTCGGGGCCTAGAGGCCACAGCAGGCCACAGCAGACCGCAGGGTCGTTTTTGCCTTTTGGATTTAAAGTCTGAACGCCCAATCTGTGACATTCAATTGAAAAAATCAATTGAAAGCCATAATTTCCATGTAGGCATGTTTGTTGAGGCCAGCCAGTTTGGAATTTATATTTTTCTAGGCGGCTCTAGTTTAAAACGGAGGTCAGCACTGTGTGACTGGCCTTGTCACTTAAAAGCAATATTTTTCCCGAAGGTAGAGATTGTGCTAATGGCAGGACTTTAAAATTACTACCTACACATGTGACCTCGGTTGTTAAAAACAGGAGGACATTTCCATTTTGTAAAGGTATTCAATAGCTATGCTGAATTACCTTCTAACCTATGTGTGTTTGGTCTCATTAAAAATAAGCTAACACCAATAATTGACCTTTGGCTCTTGGCTCTTCTTTCAACAAGCTAGAGCCACTTTAACGAATAGCCATTTTGTCAGCTTTTATATAAACCAACCCTTTCCAAAATGAACCGAACTCTTTCCGTGCTTTAACACTGAATCAGGGCCAAAACACAGCCCCCACAGGGTGAAGGGAAAGCCTCATATTAACTTACTTCTTTAGATTAGATGTGTGATACTTTGTCCTCGTATGGGTGTTGAATGTATAATAACCTAGCTCTTAATTTTAATCTGACTGACTGATTTTCCTCCCGGGTGATTTACCCGATAGCTCTGCCTGTCAAAAAATTTGCAGATTTAAATGATCTCATTATTTTTATAATGATGATTATTAATAATTTAATGTGTTTAATATTTAAATACATGAGCAAACCGAGACAGTTCATAGTAGATGGAGCTGGATTCAGAGCTGCCACACAACTGTGAGTAAATACCACTTGCCCAATAACATTACGTTACGGTGAATATTTTCTAGAGATTATATTAATTTTACAATCTATTATGCTGCATGAACAGTCTGGACAGTTTATGAGATTAAATGTACAATATGGTAAAATAAGTAAATGAATAATTTTATAATCAATTAATTAACAGTCATGTTCTGGCAATTTCAATGCTTTGCAAATGTCTATAAACTTCAATATTTTCCAGCATCATTATGCTAATTACAAGAGACTAATGAATAAGTATATTACAATTTGTATGGTCCATACATAATCCATGAGCAAAGGTGGGAAGTCAGTATATATTCCATATTATATATGAAGACCAGAAAATTAATTTCTTTAGTAGCCCCCCCCCCCCCCCCCCCATCTCTGAGTTAGTGCCTGCTGAGAGAAGTACTGATATGATCAATGGTCGTTTTATTTTTTATACATTCTAATTGTTTATTGGGGAAAGTATTGCTATTGCAATACATTCTTTACTCAATGGATAGCAGTCTATAGTAGTCAAGCATCAGTAACTGAGTTTTACCCAAAGCATATGTCTACATGTGTGAGTATGTAAGTGCGTTTGTGCACCTGAAGACTGAACTGTCTTCTCTGAATGACTGTTAATTTTTTTAATTGCTCAGTGAAAGTTTTCACTGCATATAAATCTAATCCTTAATTTATTTATGTCACAGCATCTGTTCAGTTCAGTGTGCAAACGTTAACTGGTACATGAGACTAGAGGGTTGGAATGGAGCCATTACAGTTATTTTTTTTCATGTTCATCACCTAAACAGAATATCATTGTGAAAATATATATATATTTTTGTTTTATTAATTTATTTATTATGGAGCTCACAGTGAGTGTGTGCATGTGCACATGTGTACATTCCCCTGTGTCATTTCCCTATGTGAGCTGCCCTCCCCCCTCCCTTCCTACCGGAGCTCATACTCAGGCGCAAGTAGAGCTGGGCCACCACAAATCAGCCAATCAGTGCGTGAACGTGAACATAATTTGGAGAGCGGTGCTCCCATAAGCAAGATAACAAAATATTTTAAGTTTTTCAAAATTGCAAAAAAAAATGTTGTTGTTTTGCTTCGTTTCCTCAAAGGAAAGTGTCTTCTGCCCTAAGCAAGACTGCAGTTATCAACGCTATTTGGATTCATGTCAGCTAGCATTTAGCAAGCATCAGTGTTCCCCCAGTTAACGTTAGGTCGGATGGCTACAGTTAGGGAGACAGAGAGAAAAGAGGCTGGTGAGGGCTTTCAAACACAGCTCAGTTGCCAGTAATGTGAACTCTGATTGAATAACCTCAAAATTGAATAACATGTTAATGGTTACCATGCAATTTAATAAACAGTACAAACAATCTCCAGATGTCTATTTTTTGGTGCAACAACCCCCCTCCCCATAAAAAGTAAAAAAAAGTTAAAATTTTTGTCTGAGAGGTTCCCAGACTGCAAGCCCAAGTTCAAGCGTACCCAATTCTGTTTCTCCTGTCCATTTTTTCTCAGCACAATTACTTTTTAACATATTCTACCTGCCTGGTATTTGCATCAATGAATATATTAAATGTATGAGGCTTTTATTGTTCAAATTATATGAACATTATAAGAGAACTAACAACACAAAAATCAGGGGAAAATGTGGGGAAAATGTGGATGTGGTGGTGCTAGTAGTGGTGGTGGTGGGGGCAGATGTGGATGTGGTGGTGGGGGTCTGGCTACTCTGTGTGAAAAAAAAACAGCTCACCACCTCTACAACTACCTGCTAACGTGTGTCATTGCAATTAAAGCCTTCCAATTAAATCTGTATGAAATTACATTTAAGCATCATTTAAGTGTCTTCTTTCGCTCCAACCCCATGAGACACACGGGTGGTTGGGCTCTGTCACAATCCATATATCACATTAGACACAGCACGGAGTGTGAGTTAAAAGGTTGTGTGGAGTGTGTCCTTGGGGCACTGGAAGTGTTTCTAGGGGGACAGTTGTGATGGCTCAAAAGAAATGGGCCCGAGAATTGATATAGGCTCGCTATCAGTCTGCCACATCTGAGTAGGCCCGTTCAAACTGCCAGCAATGCTAACTTCCACACAGACAGCTTTATGTGACTTGACTTTGCACCTTGAAAAAATGGACAGGGAAGCCATTACATTACAGATTACTTCAAATAGTTCAGACCATTTTATAGAGCCCTGAATTTAAATAGAATTTTCAACTGCAATACTTAAGACATAACAATAATTCTTAACCTTTTTAACAAAAATACTGGTTGTCAGCCAGCCCAGCACTGGGTCACACTGGGACAGAAATATAGTTTATCTCCATTTCGTATATTTCATATTTCTTATTGGATTCTTAAAAATAAATAATATCTTTTAAATTATTTACATTAAACCATCTTATCTAGTAAAACATGTGTGTGTACAAATCAAGCCAAATACAGTACTGCACTAAGGAAAGATTATTTTTTGAGCTCTTTTATTATTTTGTTGCAACATCGCAGAGTGAAAAGAGGTCTGATTTTTGATTTGAGACAGTGCTTGATTTTTATAAGCCCTTTGCCGCCTGCACACATCTGCTTTAGAAATAAGTACTTATTGAACTGGATTACCATAAACTGAGACACATATAAGAAAGCATATGGATTGATTGATTGATTGATTGATTGATTGACTGCTGTAAACCCAAACTTTACCCTTTAGGCATTGGTAGAAAATTGCTCCCTCCTGGAGGTAGGGCTAGAGTAATGCGTGGCAGAACAGCTCAGACAGCCAAACAGCAGACTGGCGTGGCTGAGGGAACTTTTAAAGGGGAGAAGTATCCTTCCTTGTGTGCTGGGAGAACAGCCAGAGCTCCCGTAACAAAAATAAACACAAAAAATAAAAATCTGCCCTTACCGGTCCATGCCCAGAGCCTTGGCCTTGGAATGTCGCAGTAAGACTCTATGCAGAATTTGGGATCAGGTGCTGGGGAGGCACTGCTGTTCCCTTGAACAGTTTTTTCATGCCGGAGCCCATAAAGAATTACAAAATTAATATTTTAAATGGAAACCATTTTTTAGATACCCCTGGGTACAAATGTCTTAAAAAAGCAGACATCTTGAATGCTCTTGAGTGGGATTCAGTTGTCTATTCCATGTCAAGATGTGCTGTCAAAAAACACACTCATTTTTGACCTGGTGATTTGAATTGCTCTCATCTGCATCCTGGAAAGATTACCTTCAATCTCCTGATTCCTCTACATCAGAGTTCTCACACTCCAGTCCTGGAGGGGTGCAGTCTGCTCTGGGTTTTATTTCCTTTCAATCAGCAGCTAAAATAGGCCCTGGAAACAAGTTGCGCGGACTCTTTTGCCAACCATTGACTTAAATTAAGCACTTAAGTGCAGGACCACATCAAAAACTAGCGGGCATAACAGCCCTCTGTGATTTCAGTTTGAGGTCCTGGCACTACATACTCTCTCAGCCCTTCAACTGACTGCATAAAACTGTGCGCTTTTGTTTCCTGCGATGCATCTGGTTTGTTAAAAGCAGGGTCGTTCAATCTTATCCAAAAAGGGCAGCTGTGTGTGCAGGTTTTTGTTTTAGCTCAGCATGAACCTGATTCAACTAATTCACTGATCATGGTTTTAAACATGGCCTTGATAAGTAGAATCAAGTGTCTTAGTGCTGGGATACTACAACAACGTGAACCTACACCAGCCCTTTTTGGAGAGGATTGGACACCCCTCCTTAAAAGCAATAATTAACCCCATGAGGGATAATAGCCAGACAGGGAGGCTTTCAAATTCAGAGTCAATGCCTTGAAGAGTGATCAGCATGCATGTATGCAACGTGGTTAAATGTTTCCCCTTAGTGCGTGAGCACTTGCAATCACACATTAATGAATCATCCTTTGACAATTGCTCTCAGCTCTACCTCCTTTGAAAGTCCTTCCAAAGAGATCCGTCTCGGACGAGTTTCACCCCATAAATCAAACACTTAGAAGCAGACATTTCTTCTCAAGGACGACTTTCATACCCCTCCATCCCCCACTGACTGCTCTCTCTTTCTCTCTGTCTTTCTTCTCTGCCACATAGATTTAAATTCTACAATTTGCATACGCTGTCACTCAAGAGTACCTTTTTTATCTCAGTGGCAAGTTGGCAGAATCAGTTTGACCTCAAGGCCATCTCTAAGTGGATAATGTAAATGTACAGTTCATTAGATTAGATCTATATGGTAATTTATTATCACATCTCATTGCATTGTATACTAAGGACTGACGGCTGTTACAGGTCTAGCTACATGAATTTTCGAAAACCATATGCGTCAGGACCCAATGGCATGTAACATGTGCATCACTATGATATTTCTTTCAACGTAATTTGCTTTACTGAAATGAATAGCTCATATGTGCATTTTTATAGACTAAGAAGTCCCGTTGCCCCTGAGCTTGTCAGGCATCACGAGAGAGGATTTCAGTTCTGCAGACTCCTTGAGAAAAGGTCTATGAGTTTACGACTCCTCAAAAATACATTCATACTCCATACATACATACATCAGTGACGTTTCCTTAAAGTTGTAACTGACGGGTGTATACGGTTCAGAAATTAAATAAACTAGCTGCTGGGCATTACAACAGAAGAGCTTTGATTAGTTAATGGGCATAGGACCCATTATAACTGAGAGGGACAATTCATAAATACACGAGTGTGTAAAACCTAGGGTCGAATTTTAAAAACAAAACAACAATACTACACTAGAACAAGGGCAGACCTTGTGTGGAATTATAAGCAAGTGGGAAAAGATGGGATTTGACATGTGAATAAAATGTTTTAATGGAGGGGGCAGGCCTAATGAAGGTGTGGACTCCCTTCAGCTTTAAGACAGACCGGGGAACAGAAAGCAGCAACTGGGTGCAGAATCTCAGTGACCTCAGCATGGAACAGGAGTGAAGGAGAACAGAAATATAGGAAGGAGACAGACCATTATGTGCTTTTAAGCAAAGAACAGAATCTTAAAATCAATTCTCAGACTAAATGGGAGCCAGTGCAGGGATGCAAGTATAGGTGTGATGTGGTCTTTTTTTCATAGCTGTTAAAAGCCTTGCAGTGGCAGTTTGTATTAGCTGCTGGTAGCACTGCCTGAGGCCTAGGTCCAGGGAACTGCAAAAGGCAAGATGAAATGGAGGCTTGGATGACCCATTTCCAGGTTGTGAAATGACAGTAAGGGCCTGGCATTTGCAATGGCTCTGAGTTAGAAAGAAACTGGCTTTTACAACACAATTAATTTATTGATAAAATTTGAGAGCAAAATCAACAATGACAGCGTTTTTTGGTGTGAGATTTCACAGCAGCCCCAGGTCATTAGAGACACCTCTGATAGTCAGGCATGCAAAATAAGTTAAACCTCAGTCTTGTCTTCATTTAAACTGGTGAAAATTTTTAGCCATCCAGAATTTGATTTCCACAAGACAATTAGACTGGTTCTTCAGGGAACACTTGTTATTGAATTTCAATGGGAGGTAGATCTGTGTATTGTCAGAGAAAATATTGAAATAAATATTGTATTTCTCAACAATTGAACCCGGGGGAAGCATGTATATAGACCTTAAAATTGACCACTAGGGGACCCCACAGGCAATGTTAGCAGAGGAGGATGAGAAACCATTGATATAGACAGATAAGTTTCTGTTCTTTACATAGGAGGTTAAGCTATTTAACACTAGAAAGGCCAGAGCTGATGCCATTGGGCATTTGGATTTTAAAATTGAGGTGGCAGGTATGCCATCCAGCCAAGTTACGCCTTGGCAGGACGGCATGCCCCATACCTATACAGCCCAGAGAGTTTGACACTTTTCAGGGTTCCCTACAGAAATGACCACAACAGCTACAGACTCTCAGCCCTAAAAAACATTCATTTCTGTACATTCTGAACCCATTTCAACAGACAGAATTCATAAACAACTTCACATGCACACACAATACAGCCTCAAACTAAGGGAATTTTGCGCTTGTTTCTCCTTCTTCGTCTTATTCTTGTTGTTGTTCTTCTTCTTCTTTTTCCTGCCACAAATGCTCCTAGCCCACAAAGAATATGTCTCCCCATTGGTTATTTTTCCAACATCAACCAATAAAAACATCAGACGCAAACACAAAATGATCATACATACAAGTGCGCACGTTTAAAACAGTACAACTTAGCACCTCTGATGTCTACTTCCCCTGTAGCCCAGTGGGTAGTGCCTTCATATTTTGCTTGGAACTGTTTACAGGACTGAGCAACTAGAAACAATTTTGGAGACACTGGACCATGAATGTAAGAAATTTAGCATTAGTTCCTCGTGAATTTCTGTGTCAACGACTCCCCGGTCTGATAGAAAGGCCCACTAGTGTTCCAAGGGGACAAAACCCCCCTCCCCCCCACCCCCAAAATTAAATTAGTTTATACTTTTAAATCTTCCACCTGCCTTCTACACCCCATACCCACAAAGCTACTGAAGGAGGTATTGCCTACCCTTGGCAAATTCTTCTTTGTTATCAGGCTATGTTCCTACATCCTTTAAGAATGCACAAATCATGCCACAACTGAGGAAATCAAAATTGGATCTTAATGACCTAATGGCAGGTTTGATTCACAGATAGGACACTGCCATTGTACCCTTCAGCTAGGTACTTAGCCTGCATTGCTTAAGTGTAAATCCAGCTGTATAAATGGATAAAATATAAATGCTATGTAAAAATGTTGTGTAAGTCGCTCTGGATAAGAGCATCTGCTATATGCCTGTAATGTAATGTAACAAATGATTTGTTTCTCTCCTGGATAGTGGCTGTATTTCCGTATTCGCCTTACTGGACGTACTGTAAGTGCTGCCTGTGATACTGTAGACCACCATATTCTCCGCAGGTTGGAATGATCAGTTGGTCTCACTGGACGAGCTCTTTTATGGTTTGAATCATATCTCTGATTGATTTCAGTTTGTGAGGGTAAACATTGAGTCATCAAGTACTCAAGGGTAAATCCATTTTACCACTTGCTCTGCTCGATCTCTCTTTACATTTCTGTTATCATTTATTCTATCTGAACTATTCCACCAGGCCAGCCAGCAGAGGATGTGCTACCCTCTAGAGATGGGTTTCTATCCCCATCCGGGAGGTTTTTCTCAAGACCATTTGTATTTTTCCCACAATCACTTCTTGAAAGTTTGTGCCTGGTTTTTGTCTAATTTTCTTTTGTATTTCTACTGTAAAGCATCTTTGTTATGGTGTTGTTTAAAAAATGCTCTATGCAAATTAAATAGAAATGAATGGAATTCCATGAAAAAGGTGAAATTATATTTTATCATTTAGCCATTGTATTTCTTATTACATTTTCTAATAGAGAAACCACCCTCGCGGACAAATTAATCAGGAATTTGCCAAACTGAAAATTGTAGTTGTATAACGGCTCCAAAGAGTTATTAATCAGGATGACTTCTTCAAGCCCCAAAATCAGATTGAAGTTGGTGAATCAGTTGGTGAAGATGCCTTTGAGCAGTATGACAGGATCACTACTCTGGACACAGACTCTGTGACACCCTCTAGCGACTCCTTGAGTACACCCTCTAGCGCTTGGCTTAAGAACCTTGTGGAGTTTTAGGGTTTGCATGGCAACAACGACACACTGAATATGGAGATGGCCTTGGAGTCTATTACATTACATTAGAGGCATTTAGCAGATGCTCTTATCCAGAGCGACTTACACAACTTTACATAGCATCCAATGTACACTGAAGCAATGGCGGTTAAGTACCTTGCTCAAGGGTACAATGGCAGTGTCCTACCCAGCTTACAATACCAGCTCCTTACTCATTTTACTACACTGCCGCCCCCTGAGTCTTAACTTAATGATGAAGGCATGCATATCCTTGTTGAGGGGGGGTTACTGTTTTACCACCACACACCTTTGAGTGACATATTGAACCAATGTTATTGTATTCATTTGACAATGTTACTTCGTTTATTAGAGTGATGCTTTATTTATGTTGCTGTCAGAGGATGCCAAAAGAGGAGATGCTTATGGAGCTGCATATGCCAAACCCACCCGGCCTGTATGATGGACACGTCTGGCCCATGTATGTGAAACACAAGAAAATGTTTAATGTTAGATATTTAGTGTTGTAAATCAATGGGTGTGAGGCATTTGCTAACAAGCTAATACTAAACCCTTCTTAAGACCATTACTGTAGACTAAACTTGACACAGTAACCCCAAATTCCATAATGACATCATGTTATATAATCATTCAAAGCCAGTCAAAGCTGCCTTCTAAATTATGAGAACAATTGGAATCGATGGCATACAGTACAGGAATCAAAACTTGGGGTGTTTTTTTTTTTTTTACCTCCTTTAAGTTTGAGTGAGCAATTTAAGCAGGAAAAATATCATAATATCCACTACCTAAAACCCGGTGCACAATAACTGGGTGGTAAGTTTGGCACAGTTTTTATTTACAAAAAAATACCAATTTTACAGATCTGTTTTGCAGAAGACAGTATGGTCTTCAATGTCTAATTACTGGTATCAGTGTTTCAAAGTACAGCCACAGTAAGAACAATTTGGCAATTTAATAAAACTGTAATTATGTATTGATTATGTATGTGTATGAAGAGAGGATTCATCGCTTCAAGGGGAAAAAACACATTTCTATTGGAAAATCCATGTTTAGTTTAAATATTAACTAGACTGGTGCTTTCATTTGTGAATTTTTTTCTTTGAAAATGTTCATAAAGTTCCACTTTATGTTAAAGCTGTCAAGATGGTATTTTCTGCAGATTTCTCTTAAACCTTTCAGTTGTGTTTTCACATCATCACTATGAGGACAGAAGGACTTTTACTGGATTCCTATTGTAATGTTGTTAGGAGCCATTGAGGTTATTTTTCAACAGCAATGATCTCTGATTCTGATCAGCTATGTAAAACTGCTTGAACTGTTATGATTTCTCAGAAAGATCCTACAATACAGTGGCAGGTGACGTTTTAGGTTGGAACAAGTGTTAGGTGTTAGGTTCACCTAAACATAGTAAATGATGATATCTGCTTTTATGTGGTTACCGCACACATAAAAAACCATAAAGCAGTGGATGTTGAATTTCTGCAGAGGACATTGTGGGCCTTTTTCTAATTAGTAGCCTCTAATGATCATCTTAGCGATCCATTTCCTGCTGGCACCTCTCATTAAAAAGTGTCCAGTCCAGAGACAAATGGAGATAATTGTATATCTTGGGAATAACTTCTTGGCAAGTGAAATGACAAGAGCATATTATCGTGTCTGCTTTCTGCATTCTCTGTTTACTTGGCTGACACGGACAGTTTTGATTAATTGTTTCAACGATGGAAACTTCTGCCAGGTGCTCTTTTTTTGGTTCAGCGAACCCTTATTTGGCATATGTTTGCCATTGCGGTGGATGTATATATACACGCGTCATATTTAACCAGTTGCAGCCATCCGCAGTACAGTGCGTCATCCTCCATCTCAGGCTACACAGAAACAAGTGGTATTAAACAGCCAATTAGAGCGATGCAGTAGCCCCTGGAATTTCTGCAGTGCCACGGCTCTGCGTAACTGACCAGGTCCAGCCTCTGATTGTGTCTCCCGTGGAGATAGGTCAAGATGGCCTGCATTAGCAGCTCCACAATCCCCTGGGAACACCGGGACCAGCTGCCTGATGCGACTGTTTTCTCTGCTTTGGAGCCAAGATGTCTGCCCAATTTCCTTAGCAAGAAAGGAATCCAGGAAAGAGCTCACATGTTTTTTCCCCTCATAAAAGAATGAATGCAGGTCTGAACATGCATGCATTTGGCCCTTAACCTACAGACGTCTTATCTGTTTCCATTCTACTGCCTCTCAAATTGACTGTACAAATACAGAACAGAAATATAATTAACGTTTTAATGAAAGGTCCAGCTTGTACTGTCATTGATCGCTATGTCATACTTAACGATGGCACGATAGATTCTACTCTGTTGTGTTTTACAGTAGGGCAGTGACAGTCATTTTATAGAATGTTGGCAATAAAACATAACTAATTAGAAATGAGGAAAGGCCACCTATTTCCACAAGTCATCTGACTGATAGCCATTCATGATGCTTAACTTTTTGCAGTTAAATACAATAAAACTGTCCTGCACAAAGAAAGATATACAGTGCAGTCCATGTATTTGGACAGTGACATTTTTTTTTCCCGCTCTACTTCAGCCTATTGCCTTTGACATGAAGAAATTAATATGAGGCTAAAGTACAAACTGTCTAACTGAGGATTTCTCCGTATCGGGTGGCCTGTGTAGGAATTACAGCCTGTTTTATACATAGTCTCCCCATTTTGCTCAACTGGCAATTGCAACTGGGTGTTACAATTCTGCCACAATTTCAGATAGTCAGAGATGGAGAAATAGATTTTTGATTGGCTGGGATCTCCAATCAGATTACTATTAAGAATAGGAAGAAGAAGAAAGGAATTGACTTAGAAATGGAAGGTCCGTACATTGAGGACATGGAGGACCGTCCTCCTCAAGAATTTGAAGGGTAGAAAAATCAATAAAAATAATTAGCATTTTGGATACACAAAACCCGTATTTCCAATGTTAAAAGCTCAGAGGCCTCTAGTGCTAAGGAAAAATGCAACATGGAGGATAGTAGCCTGTTGGCCTCCCCTAGCTTCCATAGGCATCCATTTAAATGTAACCTCCTGTATTAGCAAGCTACGTTAGCTGGCTAATAACACTTTACTGGGCCCTGTTTCACATACATGGCTAGTCTAACTCAATTAATTCGAAAGGTTTGTTGACATCTTGGGATAAACTCAAGATTTTCAATTTCAAAAAGAGATTGCTCAATGTAGCCAGATGAAGCCGCAGGTTTTTTCTTAAATTAGGTGAGGAAATCACATACGCACCGACAGCAGAAATGAAAGCAAGGTCCTTATCGAAGAATGAGCCATCATTGTAAGAAAGTATTTAGACGGGAACGTGTTTTTAGAGACTGCCAAGATCCTTTAAGGCATATATAATTAGCTTTATGTGATCTGATGATTTTTTTTTTCCCTCCAGAAATTAATAGGAGTGCACATTGCCAATTCAGAGTGAAGCGAGCCGTAACAATGATGCAGGTAACTTCATTGAGCTCTGCTTCTTCACACCAGTCCATTTCCTTTATATACTGTTCGTGACACTGAAAATATAGGCCCAATAATAAACTGTATTTGTTCATTTGTTTCATACTTAAAATGCATGCACAGCGCTTAACATTTGAGGACAAGAATAAAAGTGAAATAAAACCGACAATCGGGATACAATATTACACAATAAACGTTGTAAAGTGAAGAAATTAAAACAAGGCAGAGGCAAAACTTTAAGAAATAAAATGAGAAATAGGCTCATTTTATTTCTCTTTTTTTTCATTTTTATTTCTTTGGCTGAAATATCATTTAAGCCAAAGAAATAAAAATGAAAAAAAAGCTTTATCACACTTAAAGCCAAAGAAATGGAAATATAAGTAAAGCCACAGTTAGCCTACAGCCTTTTGAGCAATCAGGAAAGTGTACCTTAGATTCAAGAGGCATATCAGTATGTTCATCAGATTTCCTGACCGTGCCAGGGTGAACACTGTAAGGAAGGATTCTATGCAGGTAAAGATATCATTTGCAAGTGGGATTCACAATGGTAATATTTACATAATCACTAATAAATAAACATTTCCGAATGTCCTGTGAGGGTAACCACATACTTGTAGGCTACATTACCCAGCTGAAAATGTAGAATTTCAATAATGAGGCTATGTTTGCATTCAGTTGTCACCTGAAGCAACAGGAAGACATGTAAATATAGAAATGTTTAATAGTTGAATGATTTGACAGCTCAATTAAATTCTGTCTGATTTTTATTTCTATTTTATTTAACTTCATTTTATCAACTTTTAGGGGTTATTTTAATGGTGATTTTCACAAAAATGTTGTCTGGGGGGCCATGAACCCCCCTCTTTTTTCTCATATATACTGTACATACACAGTGGGCTCCATACTTTTTGGGCCAAAGACATATTTTATTGATCTGGCTCTGTACTCCACAGTTTTAGATTTGTAATCAAATAATTCAAATGTGTTTAAAGTGTAGATTCACAGCTTTTATTGGAGGGCATTTTTACACATATATGGTTTCACCGTGTAGAAATGACAGCACTTTTTCCACATGAAATATACATACAGTGCCTTCGGAAAGTATTCAGACCCCTTCACTTTTTCCACATTTTGTTATGTTAAAGCCTTATTCTAAAATTGATTAAATTCATTTTTATTCTCATCAATCTACACAAAATACCCCATAATGACAATGCGAAAACAGGTTTTTAGAAATTTCAGCAAAAATAAAAAACTGAAATATCACATTTACATAAGTATTCAGACAATTTGCAATGACACTCTAAATTGAGCCCAGGTGCATCCTGTTTCAATTTATCATACTTTAGATGTTTCTACAACTTGATTGGAGTCCACCTGTGGTAAATCAAATTGATCGGAAATGATTTGTAAAGGCACACACCTGGCTATATAAGGTCCCACAGTTGACAGTGCATGTCAGAGCAAAACAAAAACCAAGACAAGAAGCCAAAGGAATTGTGCATAGACTTCTGAGATTTTGATGAGGCTCTGGGGAGGGGTACAAAAACAATTCTGCAGCATTGAGGGTCCTGAAGAACACAGGGGCCCCCATCATTCCTAAATGGAAGAAGTTTGGAACCACAAGGACTCTTCCTAGAGCAATTGGGGGAGAAGGACCTTAGTCAGGGAGGTGACCAAGAACCTGATGGCCACTCTGACAGAGCTCCAGAGTTCCTTTGTGGAAATGGGAGAACCTTCCAGAGGGACAACCATATGTGTTTTACAGAAACTCCTGAAAAAAACTGGGGCAAATGCATATTTTATTTATTTGACTTTGTACTCCACCGTTTTAGATTTGTAATCAAACAATTTATACATGGTTAAAGTGTAGATTCACATCTCTTATGAATGGGAATTTTTACACATTTTGGTTTACCATATAGAAATTACAGCACTTTTTATACATGAAGTATACATGCATTTATATACCTCTGAAACTGGGTGGTATGGAGATGATCAAATGTGTTTCACCCCATTGTTTTGCAGAAACACCTGAAAAAAGCTCTTGATGGTCCATTGTCTGTTACAAATTCTTGTATAAGTCTATAAGAAGCAAAGGACCCTCTCATTAACTCACAGTCTGTGCAGCAGTAGTGTCATTAAAACAACTTCAGGCCACTTGGCATAGCTGTCATTTAACACACAACATTTCTGTTCTCCTTTCTTTGCAAAATCTACATGAATTTGCTGCCATGGTCCTTTTGCCCATCTCAAAGTATGCACTGGAGCAGTTGCTGGTTCATTTTCTGTGAGGAGTTTTGGCCATCCCTGAAGAGTGTAGTATTTACCCCTTTTCAGCACTCGTGTCGTGGTTTCAGCATTTTATTCACTATCTCTGCTGCTGAATTGAAACCGCACCCAGAGAAGACACCCAGAAATTAGGATCACATCTATTCTATTTCTATTTGGACAGATAATCTTGACAGTGTGTTAGTGTTTCCATGCTGAAGGGAACATTTATACTGAATCTCGTATTGTTTGGCTGCTAGAATCATTGTCCATCTCTGCAATCTAGCTGCGGCTAATGTAGGAATCCCTGTCTTTGATCCTCGTATCTTAACTATTAAAATCAGTACAGAGGGTAAACTTGCATTCATACAATACTCATTAAATTTGGTCATTCCAAAATTATGCTAAGCGCTTTTTTTTCTATTTATGTATAATTGACTTTGGTCTTGGACAGTGTACATGAGGCATAAACAGTTAGCTTTTCACTGCTATCCGGTTATTGCTGTGCAATAACTGCCTATGGTCCATAAGGAGATGCATTGCATCCTAAAATTACTGGCAGTTTGGGATCATAACACGGGCTTGAGGACAGCTGTGCCTTGGTGTGCTCAAAAGCATTTCGATATTCCTCAGTCCAGACCCATTCTTTGTCTTTTTGCAATTGCATTATCCTTGTCTCGATTTTACTCCACAGATTAGGCATAGATTTACCGTAATAATTTTTAAAATAATAATAATTCTTAAATTGCCCTCAACTCTGTTGTATTCTTAGGCACTGGTGCTATCTCAATTGCCTCAGTTCTCTCCTTAAGAGGATGTAACCCATCGGCATCAATCATGTGGCCCAGGTAACACACTCAATCTAGAAATAATTACTGATTTTTCTTTGTTTACCCTTAATTCATAGTCTTTAAACCTATGAAACTATTTTTGTTCAAATTTCGCAAGTGCTCATTAGTGTCTCCCCAGAGGAAAGGAAAGTTAAAAATAAGACATCTTCCTTATCTCATTTACTTCTCCTAGACAAAAATGAGGTTGGAATCAACACCAATGTGAGATTTTGGCAATTTTTCATTCTGCTCAAATTCTGTTCCTGAGAAATGACACCCCAGAGGAAAAGAAAATTGAAAAAAAATGAGATTTTTAAACGGTCTCCATTGAGATCAACATGAAATCAAAATGAGATCATGCATTATGTGTCCGGTCTGTCATTTTTTAAATCTAGTCTCACCAGTAGAAGCTGGCTCTTCAAATTTGTGCTTAGCACTTGTGGATAGTGATTGCTTTGTTGACTTTTTGCGTTTGACTGTATTTTGTTCAACTTTAGATTCTCATCTAGCCCTTCTGGTTTGTTTGCTGATTGGATTTTGTGTTTGACCATTGACTCGCTCTATTTGACCCCGATTCTCGTTTTGCCCCTCTGTTCGCCACATAGTGACTCAGACTAGTTATCATTCTCCCAGTCCTTCCATTGGGATGCTATTTTGTTATTTTGCTTTGCCATTTTTCCTTCATTATTTTTGAAGGCAACTCTGGGTGGAATTAGAAATCTCCGATGGGGTAGACTATTTTACATTACATTACAGGCATTTGGCAGACGCTCTTATCCAGACCGACGTACAACAAAGTGTATAACCATAACCAGGAACAAGTATGACGAAACCCCTAGAGAGAAGTACCGGTCCAAGTGCAGGGAACAACCGCATAGTTCAACTTGGACCCTGAAGGTTAAACTGATTAACACTAACAACGAGAACGGCAACAATGCAGTCTATGGAAAAATACAAGTAGTTAAGACAGTTAATGCACCTAAGTCACCTACGAAACAGCTGCCTAGTTACAACCCTAAGCTTACAGTCATTTACAGGGGGGTAGGGAGGGATGGGGAGAGGTGCAGCCTGAAGAGGTGAGTCTTCAGTCGTCGTTTGAAATGGGTCAGTGTCTCAGCTGTTCTGACCTCCACAGGGAGGTCATTCCACCATCGTGGGGCCAGAACAGACAGGAGACGTGTTCTGGAAGTGCAGGTGCGAAGAGGGGGAGGTGCTAGGCGTCCTGAGGTAGCAGAACGGAGGGATCTGGCTGGCATGTAGGGTTTGAATATCTGGTGGAGGTATGCTGGGGCTGATCCCTTGACTGCCTGGTATGCTAGGACCAATGTTTAAAATTGATGCTATTTGGACTCTTGGTCTCAACCCTGCAGATTTAGTGTCCCGAAGCTCAGTGTTCAAAGCCGCCCCATACCCTACAAGCCCTTTGAAGACTAACCTGGTTAGTTTGTTTTTGTAGATAGGGACCAGAGTTGCTCGGCAGTTTGCAGTTTTCATTCCCATTACCCCTTCTCCACACATTTCCTCTTGCATTCTGGCCTAGACAGGGTTGTGACTTTATCCATCATAATTTTGTGACAATACACTTTTTATATTAAGTTAACCTTTTCTATAGTTTCTCCTCCACAAATATTAGTGACTGTGGGACTGAAGCATTTGTGATGACGAAATTGTCAGGAAAAAGAAGGAGGAGAAAAAAAAAACATGAAATAACCAAGTTTGGGGCTTTATTGTGTGGATGAATACTTGAATACTGATTTTCAGTCTTTAATAAGTTGAGGGATAGTAATCAGATCCTAGTTCATCCTTTATCTCAGATATTGATTAGGTAGCTATAATGTGCAGCCATAATTATATCCATAACCTCCCGATACCTTCTCATAACTGCTCAGTGTGCTCCGTGTTTCTGGATTTCATTTCATTTTATCTGCAGTCCATCACTTTTATTACATTATGTACATAAAATGTCATCTTTTAGTCCACACATTTCCAGTAGCAATCTGACCTAGACTGGGTTGTGACATTGTCCACCATTGTCCCACTTTTCATATTAAGTCAACCTTTTATATATTTATTCCTCCGTACATATTAGTGCAGTGGTCTCAAACTCAGTGCCATGGAGGGCCGTGTGTATGCTGGTTTTTATTCCAGCCTCAGATCTTGATTATATAATTCGTTCAATTATTTGCTGAATTAGGGATGCAGGTTTGCACATAATGGTGACCCGACGTCTATGGTGACCCGCATTGTCTAAATAAAAACTTGCTTATATTCTGTGCTTCAATGCAGTTAAATGCATATGGATGATTGAGTAATTGGACTCAATTAAGGTAGCATTAATTGGTTGGAATGAAAACCTGCATATACACGGCCCTCCATGGCAACAAGTTTGAGACCACTGTATTAGTGGCTGTGGGACTGAAGCATTTGTGATGATGAAATTGGCAGAAAAAACATGAAATAACCAAGTTTGGGGCTTTATTGTGTGGATGAATACTTGAATACTGATTTTCAGTCTTTAATAAGTTGAGGGATAGTAATCAGATCCTAGTTCATCCTTTATCTAAGATATTGATTAGGTAGCTATAATGTGCAGCCATAATTGTATCTATAACCTCATGATACCTTCTCATAACTGCTCAGTGTGCTCTGTGTTTCACTTATCTCTTGAATTTAATTTCATTTTATCCCCAGTCCATCACTTTTATCATCCTCTATTATGTGCATGCACATAAAATGTCTTCGTTTAGGCCAGAATGTAGGTGTGCCTGCCTATGGCTTTAGCCAGGTCTCTTGTTTTGAAGAATTGGGGCACTACGACACAATTTATTTAAATAGACCTTGTCCTGGCCTTAGGTTGACTCTATGACAACTCCTGGGTTTTGGCTTTTCCAAACAGATAGCCATTGACAGGTCATCCCACCCCAATAAAAAGTGTTGAGAGAAAGTCCCAAGTCCTGATTGCTGTGTTGATTGGCCTTCTGGCTCTGTATTGTGGTCTCTGGTATTTGTGGCTCCAACAATGTAGGGCTGTGGAGATTTGGGTTAGAGATCAATGAGGTCCACAGAATAGAAAGTTTCACCTTACAATTTAAAGAAATTATCTTTTGTCAGGATGCTTGTAGGCTTTGAGCATTCTCTGCACATGGGAGGCCATGTAGTAAACAAACCCAGTTTGCTGGAAAACTTTTTCAATTCACTTCATGATAAATAAGTGGCCCTCGTTCTACCACTGTTTCAGGCTGCCCTTCTAAAACAAATGGTGAAAGGACAAAAAACAGCCCTCCTAAAGCCAATGGCGAAAGGACAAATGGAAAATGTCAAATTTACATTGTATCTGTTGGTGGAAACCAATTTCTGGCAACATATCAAGTAATGATATCACTAGTTTATCGGAGACAAGAGATCACTCAGAATAAATGAAACTTATAACTAATGAAATATGTTCTAAATAAACATTTGAAAAGCGAAACCTTACATTCCATGTAGACAACTTGATGCCATATGTTTGTATTATCTACAGATTAGGGGTGTGCAACAAAGTCACCATTTGTATCTGTATGTGTACAGCGCCATGAAAAGGTATTTACCCCATTCCTCATTTCCTCTATTACTGCATGTGTTACTCTGGATGGTTTTAGGTATTTACACAAAATATAATATTGAATAAAGGGACCCAGAGTAAACACAAAACACATTTTTTAAAATTATTATTCAGTTTATTTCATGAAAAAAAAAAAAAAAAAAAAAATCAAACACCTATATCACCCATGTTAAAAATAAATTGCCCTCTTAAACTTAATAACAGGTCGGACCACTTTTAGCAGCAACAGCTGCAACCAAACGCGTCCTATCATTTTATATCATTCATATTGCTGTGGATGAATTTTAGAACTTTTTTTTTTTTTTTTTGTAGAACTGCAAAAAATTCTGACAAATTTGTAGGTTTTTGGTCATGAATTGTTAGTTTCAGGTCCTGCCACAGCATCTCTATTGGGTTCAAGTCAGGACTTTGACTAGGCCACTCTAGAACTTTAATTGAGTTTCTTTTCAGCCATTCAGAGGTGGACTTCAGTGTTCTGGCTCATTGTCTTGCTGCATAAGCCAATTTTGCTTCAGCTTCAGCTTCAGCTCACAGATTAATGACCGGATATTCTCAATAAGTTTCTGGTACAGACCAGAATCCATGGTTCCTTTAATAATGGCAATTTATCTATGTCCAGAGGCAGCGAAGCATCCCCACACCATCACACTACCATCATGTTTGACCATGTTCTTACTGTGAAATGCTTAATTTGCTTCATACCAGACATAATGGGACCTGTGTCATCCAAAAAGTTCCATTTTTAGCTCATCTATTCATAGAACTAGCCTATCTTGAAACATGATAGTAGCCCACATATCGTTTCAAAAGATGAATTACAAATATAAGCCTTGATATTTTGAAAGAATCATTATTGTTAAGGGTCAATTATTTGTGCCGTTCCAAATAGGTTATTCTGCTTCAGGCAACCCAATACTATAGATGTAACTCTGATCTGTTGAAGACAAACAAAACAAAATCAAAATGGATTATTGTCATCCTTTGGTGGAGTAATTTAATGGAGCCTGTTTGACTTGTTTTATTATCGTTTTTGACTGGGTGCACAAGCAAATTCCCTGATGCACAAAATGCACTAGCATCAATGGTTCAATATCTACACATTTAACTTGTGGGAGCCACGGTACAAAACCACTATATCTGTGAAATATCATGTAGACCTTAGTTAATGTCAAGGCTCAGTGTCGTGCTCACCTTTTCTGCCTCCCAGTGATTGCAAATACACGCATTATTAGCCAAATTTAGAATTTAATTTCCCTGCAAAAATTCTGTCTGCCGCCATAATTCAGTTTGGAAGTACCCCCTGGTAATCCCAACATACTGAGGTCATGGTCCAGGTTAAAGACTGACAAATTCAGTTGTGTCCCATACAACATCTCAGTGGTCTTTGAGAAAATCAGAGAACATGTTGTTGAATGACCTGCAGTTGGGTTTATACGACAGCGTCCTCCTAGCAGGTTGACTCCCAATGCGTCGACTCTGGGGAACTGGCTTATCAGAAGCACTGGAAACGTCAGCATGAAACTCAGTCATGAGGCTGGAGGACAGATTTGTCCGAAGCTCGGTGAAATGTTCAAATTGATGCCTCTGTGTGTCTCGTCATGTGGCAGCGACCACCGCTAGTCAGTCAGGCCCTCTCAGCCCCCGCCTGGGTGACCCATGGGGTCAAAAGAAGCAGGCCCTAACGTTTCAGAAGCACTGAGGCAGACAGCATGAAAAGCAGTTAGGAGGACAGAGGATGACCGTGTCTGAAAACCCGCTGAAGTTTCTGAGCCATTGCTTCTCATTTTCTGACCCGTTTGGCTCTGACATTTCACAAGGTTATAAGCTGCTGGTCCTGGGACCCACGGATGAAATGGAGTGATATGTCAACCATATTAATGTGTAATTCTGCTAATGAAGGTAGGTACAGATATTATATGAAGGTAAATGCAGAAATGAAGTTACAGTAGTCACAGATATGATGGCAGGCACAGACATCATATGAAGGCACATACAGGTACAACACACAGGTACAGATGTGATATATGTTCTAAGTCAGATGCAGTTAAATGCACTTTAAATCATGTACACTTTAAACACATGTAAAAACAAAATTAATAAATACCTACCTGCATGCAAAAATATTGACATGAAAATAACACTGGTAGTTTTCAAGGAAATAAAACAAGCCATATGCCAAAGTAATACTATATTTTTAGACATCCATTCACCTCCTTCAGAAATGTGATCTCAAATGTTTATTTGGCATTTCTATGACTTACGAATGCTGCACATGCAGGAAAATAGCCTGCTCCATAAAGCACATGCAGATCTATGGAAGCATTGCATTCTGGATTTTATTTTATTTTTTTGCTGCTATATCATAATTATAAAAGAAAAGATCTTGTAAGAACGAGAAAATATCTTGTAATTTTGAGATTAGGATCTCATAATTACGAGAAGAGATATGAGAACCATGGCCTTGTGGAATAAAGCATGTGTGAAAAGGACAGGCTGATAGAGCTGTAAGTCTAATGGGTAGCCAAGCAAAACAATTTTATTTAACGTTAATTTGATTAAATTACATCTTGGTTTGAGACATCAACAGATCTCTAAGCAGGTTGTCGTCTACTGGTATTTGTAAACAACCGGTCTTCATGGAGTACAGAGCATAAAATGGAGGCATTTCTACAGTTCTAATTTATCTGTGTGTTGATAAAACAGCCGTGAAATCTTATAGTCAGTGATTTTTCCACCTTCTTTTGACAGGACAGTTTGTTGGTATCAGGCATACCAGTAATCAATATATTGAAATAGAGTTAATTATTTCTATATGTTCATTACAAATGAATTACTATTAATTAATTAATTAATAGTAATACATGTTCTGTTATGTGAGACTGACAAAACCCTTCTGCCAGAACCGTTCAAAATCAATAAAAAAGAATTCTGAAAAATATTACTGTCCTTCAATCTTTTACAGTTGATTTATTATTTCATTGTGCATCTGAAACCCCCAAAAATAATTTTGATTAACTTTTATTGGTCACACAAGTTTTCATATTGTATTTGATGTGTATTTACATTGCCTTAAAATAATAGGACTACATTTGAATGCTCAATGTGCTGTTACAGAAATCTGGGGAAAACTGACCTCAGACACCGCCAATGTGTAGCACCCACCTGGGTGATACACGGCAGCCATTTTGCACCAGAATACTCACCACACATCAACTGAGGTGGAGAAATAAATTAATGTGTTTTTTAGCCAATATTTTCTGTGATAAACACCCAGCCTTAATTATGATTTGTTTTCAACGAAGATGTTTAAAAACTGAAAAGAACTGTTAGACTGGAAACAGTCTTGTTTAAAAACATTAGTGAATCCTAATAAGCAGCTATCTCAAGTACAGAGATGTTAGTATCTCCCGAAGTCTCAAACCAAGATGGAAATGGAATCAAATGAATGTTAAAATAGTTACATTTGGCTATTTATTAGACCAGCGGTAGACAACCCTGGTCCTGAAGTGTCATGGCCCTGCTTTTTGCTGCATCAAAACCCGTAGCTACATAACTGGATTAATTTTAATTAATCAAGTGTAATGAATGCAAGAGACTCCATGTTTCACAATTCAAGCTTTTATTCACTCATCCAACTCTTCTTATCAAGCACATACGGAACAAAAACCAGAAACATCACCAGCACTCCAGGACCAAGGTCGCCTGCCCCTGCAACAGACCTACATCCAGCTCAATAGTCAGCCCGTCATTTTCACATGCTTTAATTCACAAGGCCACATCTCTCCTATGGGGATTTTTCCCACAATTAAGAGGTGTTTTTACTTGAAATGAACTTTCTCAAAATTAAGAGCCCTTTTCCCAAAACGACAAGATCTTTTCTCTTAATTAGAAGAAAACAATCTTGTAATTACAACATAGTGAGCAGGAAAACTTTCAGAATGAATACAATGCGCTTCCATACATATCTTTCCAATTACAACTTCAGAGGTTAAAACATTATGTGTAACTTTTAGATGAACATGTACCACAAATGAATGCACATTTCATATTTCAGTACTTGTTTTTTTTTAGTTTTAAGAATTAAAATAGGGCCTGCTTTGAAACAGACAAAACATCCATAGCACAGTCTAATTATTAATACAGCATCTGTATCTTCTCTTGACAAATAATAATTACTGATATATATTCACTAGTCTTTTGTCCTTTAATATGCAAAATAGCACTGCATTTACATAAATATGCAGCACATTAGTGGTATGAAAATGCACTTTATTTTTGAGTGTAAGTGTAGCACATATCAGAGGTGGACATAGAGAACTATCCATTACTGGATTGCACTCCAACTTCAATTCTTACTCATCAAATTAGCCCAATCATTAACATGATTTGACATTTTGCATTTATTGAAAGACTGAAAGGCAGCTGAAAACTGTTCCTTTCTCCCTAACATGAAATATTTAATGTGATCTAAAGTGTCCTGTTGTTGTTGTGTAGCTAATTGGCTAGTTGACAAAGGGAAACAGAATCCTGCACACACAACGTTCCTCCAGGTCTGGGATTGGTCACCCCTTAGGGGTGTACTAAGAAGTGAGATTATGGGGTTAACGAGCTAACTTAAGATTCAGCCCTGGGTTTTCCATCCATCCATTATCTATGCCTTCTTGTTCCAGGACAGGGTCATTGGGGATGCTGGAGCCTACCCCACTATACATTGGGCAAGAGGCAGGAATACACCCTGGACAGGCCGCCAATCTATCGCACACACACCATTCACTCACACACTCCTACCTATGGAAAATTCAGGCCCCGCCCTGGGGTTTCCGTATCACAAAGCTGACTCACTTTAAATCAGGGTGTGTCACCATGGTAACTTACACTGTACAGCTAAACACATCCAAGGCAGGTTATGTTCAGTCTGTTGGATTGAAATGTATAAATGCACCACCCTTTACCTAATGAACTTTGAATAAGAAGTCTTCATTCGTTCAGGATCACACAGAGCTCAGGGATGTTTTTGCAGGGTGGAGATTATTGAGAGACCAAATTAATCCTCAGTGGATACGTTATATGAAAGATGGATGGATTCTCAACAGAAGGAATACAGTACATATGCAAGCCTTCGGTGTCCATATCTACTTCCCTTAAGTATGGCTTAAGTACCATAATTCTTGAGTTTATGAATAAGCTTTGGTATAATTGCTTCAGGATATATTTTAAACATCCTATATCGAGTGTATGGTTTAGAAGCTCTAGAATGAGCTGTTGATGTTAGATAAACTGTAGGTCACGAAGTGGGAGTGTAGATTTATGCTTTAGTAGTGGTATGGTAAATAAAGTAGCCTATATTAACCAACAAATTTACAGTATTAGCATTTTTTTTTTGCCCTTAGCTTTGTTGGTGACAACAGCGTAACTTTTTTGACAGTTTCATTCTTGTATGTTCTTCATATCCATCCATTAAATCCGTTCGTATCAGTTTTTTTTTTCTTCAGTTCAGAAGTGCGCAGCTCGAGTACGGTCCATGCTGTACTGCTTTAGGCTTGTTTTTGCAGAAACCTCCACTTTTACTACCAAGCCTGTGTTAACTTAGCCACCTTCATGATACCGACTAAGCCAAATTGTGGTTGTTAGGTTTTGAAAAGCCAGCTAACACAAATAAACCAGGGTAATTTAAGCTTCTTTCATAGTATACCCTCTCCCCCCCCCAGGTTTGTGGGATCTATTAAGAGAAAATTCTTAAGATTTTTTAAAAGAGTATTAACAAATAATAGACACATTGACATCAGGCCTTCATCACAGAATCTTTTTACAAAATTATTAATATTTGTCCTTAAATGTCTTACATGCAAACGTAAAACTTTTATCTTCACAGAACTAAGTAGGAAAAGTTTGTTTTAGTGTTTCCTGAACTTCCCACACTGTTTGTGAAGAAGAAGGAAAAAAATCACTGCGCAAACACACTCAAGTACTAAAAGAATTGCGAGGTTTGGTTGAGTGTTTGTTCAGAATTACCAATACTTGCTTTAATTTGGTGTAGAAATCCATTCCAAATTAAATGAGAATTTGTATGTTCTTTAGTCACAAATTGATTGATGGAAGTTCAATGTTTTTTAAACGAAAGGCGTAAAATGTGATGGATGATGTAGGCTACGGTGTGGTGTTTTTGATTATTGTGTTTAACAATGCCTCGGAGATATCACAGCATTTGTTTAGTTTGATAAAGTAAATGTTCCAGTGCTATTGCACAATCTGTTCATTGCCTTATTTATTTATATAATTCATTTTTTTAAGAGAGCCCTTTTCTCCACTAAGTCTTCTGTGGTGCTGATTACCTGAGATGCAGCATCTCAGAACAGCTCAGACTTGCCCACTACATTTCAAATACTCACACAAGTGTGCTGTTTTATTCCTGTTTTTTTGGTTAAGGGTACAGAACACTTCCAACAAATTAAACAGTCTTACTTTACAAAAAGGATTTGTTAAATAACATTAACTAACCCCTTCATTTTAATGCTCATTTTAATAGTTCAACAAACAAAAGTAACACATGATTATTAAACATGAACAAATTACAACATCCTTTGCTAATGCATTCGTTGGTGCCATTTTTAATATGAATACATGTTTTTAATGATTTATTAATATGTATTAATTTGTCCTTGCTAAGGCAGAAGCGTATTTAGTTAATGGAACCTTATCAGTAAAGATGAACTAAAATCTGACACATCCTCTGTCTGATGGCTTAGTATAGTGCACACTGTGTCCCCAGAACTGACTTCCGTGCATGCTGGCCTTTTCGTACAACCCATTTAAACCAATTAAATTAGTTGAAACCATTGTTTTTTTTGCCGTAGACTTAATTCAGCACGATGCAGGTTTGCCTTGTTTCCATTGGCTTTAATTGTCTTCGAACTCATTTCATTTTCCACACATAGTTTTGTTTCTGTGGCTAGGTGTACAGTCTGCCAGGCTATAATTGGATCAATTAAAAGGTGACCTCTTACTAAAGGAATGATTTCACACACATAGCACATTATAGAGGATGAAAGCATTAGGAGATCAGACAGATTAAATATCATGAGATGCAAACAGAGAACATTTATTCTTCAGAGTGCATAGCTGTTTCTCATATAATATGACCTACAGAGGGTAAGTCATTTCTCTGTAGAGGAAAGTGTTTCATTTAGAAAAAGTAGCAGCTTGTTATCATTCAGAGGTTGCAGTAGCAGTTGGAATGCATGTACTGTGACCTCTCACCAAAAACCAGCAAACTCTGTTAGTACTGTATAACAAGCCTGATGAAGGCAATGAACAACAGCTTTGCTGATTGGCTGCAGGTGTGCATGTCTACAGGTAGGGTGGGGTGGGGGGGGTTACTGCGCATGGTGCCTGGACCCCGGGGGGAGTGTACTACTAAACAAGCTTTTGGAGTTAGCAAGCTAATTTTAGCATTAATCCTGGGTTTCCCATTATCACAAAGCCTGCTCACATTTCATCATGGTATATCTTCGTGGTAACTTATGCTGCATGGCTAACATGTGTGTGTACAACAAACCAAGGTTAAGGGGATGGTGAGCTAAATTAAGCTTTAACCCTCAGTTTTCCATATCATGGAACTTAGTCACCCTTAATCAGTGTATTTCACCATGGTAACTTGGTATATAACTGGATGGCTAACCTGATTCAGGGCAGGCTGTGTTCAGGGTATCGGATTGAAACATATAAAAGCCACGCCCTTGGAAAAGGTGTCTTGATTCCTGGAGGATCGCATAGAGCTTGGACAAAGCCCTTGTTCACTTAACAAGCTGATAAGCACATTCCTGATGCGGTTAAACCAGATTGAGGTTGTTAGGTTATTCTGAGCCAGCTAAACCATGGGTGTGTTAAGCTTCCTGCATAGTATACCTGCCAGGCTTTGTAGACTTTGGAGAACATGGGATGCACTGGAAATAATTGGCTGTAGAGGGGTACTGACCCTAATTGGTCCTCTACTACACTCTTCATTGCTACAGTATGTCATGCATGTAATTGATTTAATGGTAGTTACACTGTCTCTGTAGTGAGGAAAACAGACATTTTACAAGGTCATGTTTTCCACTGGTGTTCATACCATAGTGTGCACCTATGGGAACTTCACTGTCCCATTTCTCCTGAATCATTATAAGAACGTATACCACTAGGTATGAATATATACCACTACGTATGAATATATACCGCTACGTATGAATATATACTGCTATATATGAATATACTGCTACGTATGAATATACACCACTACATATGAATATATACCGCTACGTATGAATATATACCGCTACGTATGAATATATACCACTACATATGAATATATACTGCTACGTATGAATGTATACCTCTACGTATGAATATATACCACTACATATGAATATATACTGCTACGTATGAATATATACTGCTACATATGAATATACACCACTACGTATGAATATATACCGCTACGTATGAACATAAAGTTTTTTGGAGCTGCTTTTTGAAAGTGTGTTGAAATGCATATTTTAAAAATATACACTGTGTAAAGAAACCAGACATATCAAATGCATCTGGTCTATTTTAAGGATAGTGGCCAATCTACCCTCCCTATGTATTTTTAAAATCTTTATCTTTCAGACACAGAGAAAGCAGAGGGTAAGAGGCCGAGATGGGATCACAGTAGAAAGTGCAGTGGTGGGGAATAAAAACCCCAGCTCCACAGGGTGGATTCTTATATGGGCTGAGAGTCAGCCTCCTCATAGATTGCACACACTATATTTCAGCTTGTTTTAAGCAAAGGCATTGTGCCCTAGTTCCAGGTAAGCAGTCAAACTGCATTTTACTGTGCTAAGTTACGCAAAAACATAAATTGTTGATCTACCCATATATCTCTTCACCATCCTCGATGTGGCTTCAGTAAAAGCATTCACGCAGACTGTCAAATATATTCAACATATATCCTGCTCTGATATAATGAGGCTCGGCATGTTAAAAATGAAATGTTTCCCAAAACCTCAGCAAAGTTGCTTCAAACACTTTTAAAGAGGTGCTTCAATGCTTTTAATCTGCTTGCCACCAATGTGATATATTCAGTTACAACACTTACTGTTCACAAGTGCTGTTCAGCGTATTCATGAGAATTCGACACATGCTGCATAGTTTTCCCTCGCCATTCATCTCTTGTTGAGGATTTTCAAATACAATGTTTGAATGCAGTTGCCATAATTCAGAAGACAAAGACGGGCTTGCTTTTGGAGTGCCTTATCTTTCCAGAAACACATGGTTCCACATGGTGTGAGAACAGGGGGTGCAGCTGTCCGATTTCGCTTCAAGAGATGCTTCAGATGTTTTAGAGATACCTGTCTAATGCAAGTATTTTTTCCCCCGGTCTCAACACCAGCAGGTTTCCATGGCATCTCCGTATGTTGTGCCATGAGGAACAGTGGGAGATCGAAGAGTTGCTTCTCAATCTCTGAGGGCCCTCAAAAGCCAATCCCGTAGGCAGCTTTATCCACACTTCCTGCTCCATGTTTCACTGGGCGGAAGGCCTAAGAGAGCACAAGATGGATTGCTTAATTCTTAACAAGGCAATAACAATGACGTTTCAATGCTGTTAAAGTCAAACGGTTAAAGTCAAAATACAGGATGTGTTCCTGATTCAGTCAGGTGGTCAAGGTTCATTTCGACAATGTTGAGTCTTGCTTCAGTCAGCCATCAGTGGAATCACTGCATTTCCCATTTCACTTCTCTCTGGAGTAAAAGTAGCTCTAATTAAAATACTTATTGCTTGGCACTACAGGGCTTAAAGTGTAGAAATAATACTCCAGCCCTGAGATCAGTGGAATGTTACAGCTCAGATGTTCAATCTGCGTAGCTCCCAAGAATAATGTTTTGGAGTTTATATCAGTGTCTAAACCTTATCTTTTCTGGATATGAGGCTTCACCTTTCCCTGTTTCTTACCCATTCCATTGGATTGGTAGTTAAGCCTTCAGCCTAAGCACCAGAGGCATAAATAAAAAAAGACATCCATATCCATAGCCCATTTCTCCATGATATCCGGCATCATATGGATTGATTTGGGGACATGGCTTCCTGTCAGACTCTAATCTCATATAATAGAGCACCTCAAGCTAGCTCACACAGCAGGAACAAGAAAAGCTCTGACACAAAGAGCCATTAGAGCTTGAACAAGGCCTGTGGCTTTGACTGTTTCTGTAGCAGTTGAGAGAATATCCACACCCTGAGGTGAGAAGATATCGGAACACTGATGTAATCCAGCAAAGCTTTACAACACAAAGGAAGAGCCACATTGCAGAACGAGAAGTTTCTTCACTTGGGTGCTCACAGAGTGGGCATTAACTACCAAAGCTACTCAACTTCATGCATGCTGTCAAGGGTAAGGCTATTGGGTGCTGTCAATCATCGACATGCACCAGCAATGATAATACAGTAGCTTGGAAACCACTGATTCATATCAGTGCTGGTGCTTTGGAGTCAATGCATCTGCACTATACCCCTATAACTGCTCACCTATGGATGAGCTAGTTTTCAAAGGATGTTGACAAGCTCATGGTGTCCGTGTTTGTGCATCCTGTGTGGGAGGGCTGCCATCTGCAAAGGCTACATGTCCTTCAAAAACACTGAGCTCTTTCAAGAACTCTCCTCTGGTCTCACCGCACAAGCCTTCCCCTGTTACTGCTGGTGATGTAGTGTGTGCTCTAAACAAACAGACCATTCTCACTGGTATACACACAAAGATACAAGAGCATGCTCAGACACGTGCGCACGTGCGCCACACACACACACGCATGCACGCACGCACGCACACACGCACAAAATGCAAATGCAAAATACTAACAGGAAAAAAGATAAAGCTTAACAAGATGTCTTTTAGAAAACTGAGGTACATGCAATAGTAATTACTAAAAAATACAGATTCATTAGCATACTAAATGATCTCCACTGTATCAGAGAGCTGCATTTTTTATTTGTTTGTTTGCTAGTTTGGTTTATTTTATTCCTCTCAGATAAAATATCTTTTTATCTCTGTATGATAGGTTATAGTTGTAATCATGTTGTTGTTACAGTATTGTTGTTTTGTACTTTTATGCATCTTGTACTGAGTGTTTTCTGTGCATTTTCTGTGTTTTGTGTGCCTTAACAGATACCGTACTGTGCGGCCCATCCATGCACTGGAACAGTATCTTAACAGTACCAGACTGCAGGGCCCATCTACACACTGGAACCGTGCCTTAACAGATACCAAACTGTGGGGCCCATCCACACACTGGAGCAGTTCCTTAACAGACACCAGATTGTAGGGCCCATCCACACACTGGAGCAGTGCCTTGGCAGATACCAGACTGTGGGGCCCATCCACACACTGGAACAGTGCCTTAACAGATACCAGACTGTGGGGCCCACCCACACACTGGAACAGTGCCTTACCGGATACCAGACTGTGGGGCCCATCCACACACTGGAACAGTGCCTTAACAGATACCAAACTGTGAGGCACATCCAAACACTGGAACAGTGCCTTACCAGATACCAGACTGTGGGGCCCATCCACACACTGGAACAGGGCCTTGGCAGATACCAGACTGTGGGGCCCATCCACACACTGGAACAGTGCCTTAACAGATACCAGACTGTGGGGCCCATCCACACACTGGAACAGTGTCTTAACAGATACCAGACTGTGGGGCCCATCCACACACTGGATCAGTGCCTTGGCAGCTTTTTACTGGAAAGGATGCATTCTCGTTTGTATTCTTTCTGATTGACAGAGGTGTCAGTGATGAGCATGAACACCCCCATTTTGGCATTTCAGAAGGAGAGAAATGAAATTCCAAGGTAAACAAGGTCAGCATTCATAGGAAAAAGAAAGAGGGGGGCCCTTTTGTTTGTTCCCGACCTTCACCTGCAAGGATGTCCTGCCATTATTCCTGCACCTATTGGTCCTCCTGCAGGAAATCTCGCAAAGACATAACATCTCATTGCTGGGGCAGTGGAGAGAAAACCAGGAAATGACAGAAAGAAAAATGGAGCAGCCTTTAATGTCCCCAAAGCTACAGATATGAGATACAGTCCCTGCGATACAGTAATATCCTGGGCTCTCTTCTCTGATGGGAGCATCACACACACACACACACATACACACACACACACGCGCGCGCACACACAGACGCGGGGGTGAAGCAGTTGCTCTGGAATGTCCTTTTAGGTCTGTTGGTGTCTGCCCATTGCACCTAGATATTGGGAACAGTAACTCTGAAGAATGCACCCCCCCTTTCCTACAGAGGACACCAGGCCAACCGCGTGAAACTGACGACAGAAGGAAAGCAGCATCACAAATCAGTCAAAAATGAGAGGATTTTGAGAGGAAATGAGAGGAGACGCCAAAAAGTGTCAAGCCAGTAAAATAGGCCATCGTGGGGTAGAAAAATCTGAATAAATTGATTAGAGACAAAACAAAGACATTGGGTGTGTCACACTCACAATCAGCTGTTTGGTACATTGTTAAGAAGCAAGAATGCATTGGTGAGCTCAGCAATAGCAGACAACCTGGTAGACCACAAAAGGTCACTATAGTGGATGATCAAAGAATACTTTCAAGTGTGAACAGATCAAGAACACCAGCATGTAGGCATAGAGATGTCAAAGGCTGAAATAAAGATAAGGCCAGCATGTACTTTTATATTTTTTTCATATTTAATTAAACAATGAAATAGCCATTACTTATTCTGTCAGTTTTTTTAGGGATAGCTGAGAATTACAATAACAATAACTTTTATAATAATTACAATAACTTTTGAGGGTAAAAAAAAAAAAAACATGACTGATTTAATGGTTTCATTGTAGCACTGCATAAAATACTCATTATTTCTGGGCATCAGGATGAGAGAGATATTTTTTAAATATATATTCACTTTTTCACACCTCTTACTTTGCTTGCTTTCTTCAGGGATAGACAAAAAAAGAACAGAAATGATCAGAACAGAAGCCTTGCGTGTGTGTTGCATTAGAACATGGTGAATTCCTATCTGGTTGTCAGCTGCAGGCTTAATCCAATGTAGCAGGGGTCTGGATCTAATGAACTTGTCGAGCTACAAAGATGATTCACTGAGCCACAGTATGCCTTTCCATGTCAAGCACTGAGTCAGACTGGAATTCAGTGCGGTGTATCTTTATATGAAATGATAAATAGGAAACTTTGTGATTGAAAGATACTGAGGTATAGCCGTCACAATGGATTCACTCAGCTGGTTATGGTGAATTATTTTCCAGACTGGCATCTGGCATCTGGCATCTGAGGGCTGTGGATATGAACCATGGTCATGATTGATCCATTTCTTCACTGCGGCTTTGATGGAGTTTTTTACATGTTCATTCTGACATGCAAACTGGTTCAGGTTTAAGCACAATTTCATCTGGAGGCAGCCAGGAAGGGTGGGGGGAGGGGGGAAATGAGACTGCCAGCTCAATTGATGTCCTCTTGTCACCCACCCCCCACCCCCCACCCCCACCCCCACAAAAAAAAAAAATATATATTGCCGATTTCTGATGCGTCCTCAAGTGTGTTTTGAATAGATGTTTTTTTTTTTTTTAAACCTCCCACACCTGAACACAAAATTGATAACAATTGGCAACAATATGGCTAACGGTGACAACAATTATCTTAATTAGTTTCGACATAGCAAACATATCATGATTCTCTGTGTCAGAGGCAGGAGACGCCTGTTTACTCCCTCAATTACTGGGGAATTCTCCCAGAAAACAGGAGCCCAGTACCAATGTAGCTCAGCCCAGCTCAGTGAGTTAAAAATATGAGTAACTGCAGTCTTGAAGGTGTTTAGCATCAGGTTAGCCTGCTGAGAAATGAGTCACTTAGGACAGTGTCAGAGCCAGAGATAGCTCATTTCAGATCATTTCATCCATTAATATGAAATGACAAAATGAAGGGAGTAAGAATGCCATATGCGTTCAGGTGTTCACATAGTACTTCACTGATTTGATTCATCCCAGTATCTTATTCTTTCATTATTTGCAGTGGTGTTTTGTTGTACTGTGCTGTTGTACTGTGTACTTCTTCCGCAGTTCAGTCCTGTCTGTCATCATTCTACTCTTACCCCACATTGGCCAGTTTGTCGGTCTTTTAAAATTCACACATGCTGCCATAGCAACAGCAGAGCCTGTCATGTCAGTAAGTGTCAAGAACACACTGTGCATAAGAGAATCCTTTTATTTGGTGAAGAACTGTCATCTCTTTCCCCATCCCTGCTTCCTATTAGCATTGCCCTGTGTCTATGAACAAAAATAGTCCCAGAGGAATAGCTCTTCTGGCTATAAACCTGTCTGATGTACTGCAGCAGGTTTCATTTTGTATAGTATGTTTATATATAAACAACTTATGTGCAGGTGTGGATGGTTTCTCAACACAGGAGATACCTGCAACGAAACAGCTGAGCTGCCAATAAGCTAATTGCTTTTGGTTCCCTAAAATGGGAGAACGATGTATAAAAGGGCTGTAATTCAATGTGCTGGTGTACAGCCATAACAACAATAATTGTGTCACTCCCAATGGAGTGAACTTTATATACAGACAGGTGACAAAGGAAAAACCTGAATAAAATTAATGCAGGTGCTTCCATACAGATGTACTGCATGATACAATTAAGCAGGACGCAGGCTTCCTTCTAGCTGAAAGTACATCTTAGCTATTCTACTGTGTGCCGACTTACTTTGACTTTACGTTTTCACACAGCGTATGAGTGGAAGCTTAGCGCACACTTTATTGGGGCTTTGTTTAACAACAAATGTACTGTAGCAGTGATAAAGGGCACTGTATTATTTTAAATCATTCATAATTGATTTTATATTTTTGGCATTTTCTTCCTTGTGAGCTCCCACTCTGTTGTGACCAGGAGGTTTAATGCTGACAAGCGTCTGGCAGCTGTTTGAAGGTCTGAGCACATAGCAAGGGAAAACCAAGCGGTTTGATTGTTTCTAAGTGAATTTAGTTTGTGTGGTGACTAAACATTATGAACACATTTTTTACATAGAAGCTCTGCAAAAGGACAGCATTTGACTGGAATACAGGGCTTTGTCAAAAAGACAGAATGGGTAAATAAAGAATATTTGTTTTGTGGTGTTCCAGAGAGTACTACCCTCAGTGGAATATTCATCTGGAAGTGGAATTTGGGCTTGGAAAAACGACACACACAATGTTCCAATTTGGAGAGGTTTGGTGCCATTTTTTTGGGAAAACACATGTCAAATTGTACTGCTTTGTTCAGTCCACTCCAAAACGTTTTTCCTGGTGCCGTATACATCCTGGGGTACGATTGGAAAAATAAATCAGATAAAGAAAATACAAAACGACTTTTGTATTTCTTTGTTATTTTCCAGAATAAATATGTTCTGTATGTTTATGGAATGAGACTCATAGGCTCAGGGAATTCATTCATTTTGATACAAATGTCCTCTTCATTTAAAATCTTGAACCATGTCTGCACTCTATACAATTTTGGAGATAACAGGGTTTATTTAAGACAAGTGGGATTCTTACAAAAAACCCTGAATGTTAAGTGGGGGTTTTTATTAATGTTGAAATTCGTAATCATGATTTAATAATTAATTTTATGAGACTGATTAATTATGAGACTGATTATTCTTTTGCACCATTTTATCAGCACATGATTATATGTATGTATATTTCCTACATTATTTGGTGCCTACGTGTGAAGTTTGTTAAGAGGACATGTTTTAATTATCTATCCTCATTGTTCTGTAATTAGTACAGGCATGTCCCCCTACAGAATAGTCTTGTTTTAACAGTTTGTTAAAATGGCTAGCAGAATCATTGGGGTGAATCAGGTCCAGCTGTCTGATCTTTATGATGGGCAAGGTTATTCCATTATGTAAATACAGTAAATGTAATGAAGGCTGTAGCAGTGATGCTCACTGATCGTGTCCCTGTGGGATACACTCTCACGATGGATCAGAGGATCTGAAGTTTAGTTTCTTATCCCAGCTGCTTCACATGCCTCTGCGTTCCTTGTTCTGAGACAACTTTTTATAATTTTTCCTCTAACAAATTTTATGAAAGATTTTCAACCAAACAAGTGTTCAGACTGTTTGAGGAAAGATAAATATACCCAATCCATAAGGTGCTTAGTTGTTGGGACATGCATGCAATGCACAGAGTGAGTTTGGTCAGGAAACAGCCGACCAATGGGGATTAGGGGAGGTGTGTCCTGATCCCATTTAGACAGGGTACTGCACACTGATGCCTGCACTGTAGTGCCTGAAGTAGATCCATTCAGCACCTAACCAAAAAATATACTTACATATCTGTTTATATATTTAATCTTAATAGCTGTCCTGACTAAAATGGGTGACACGCACAGAATGTGCAGAGCAAGTTTGGTCCAATGTATGACCTCAGCATTCCACATACTCATATGTTCCATAATCAACCAATCACATACAACACGTTTCCTCATACCCATTCAATAACATGCACACATCACCAACGGAGCACCAACAGTCAGACCTCTCCAGAGCAGCTTATTGCTTACGCTGCTACTTTCGCATGCTTCGCTTGCTACTGCACAGAATAGCACTCTGTTAGGGTAGTGCACACTGGTGCACCGTAGTACCTGAAGTGGATCCATTCATCGTCAAACCAAAAAAAAAATCATTAAAATATTTAATCTAACTATGTGAGTTCTCCTGACTGAACTCAATTTTTTTTGTTCTTTTGTCCAACGCTCATTTTCTCCACCATGTTCTCCCCTGCTCAGGATGAGCAACATGGACCCAAATACAGAAACACCCACAAAATACTTCTGATACACATACAAAAATGAATGTCCTGGTAAAGTAGCATGCGCTTCCTGTGCTCTGTAGTGTTAAACAGGTGAACTAAAATAAACCTGAATGAAGTAAAGATGGCTTCCTGTGAAGGGAGAACATTTGTCTGCAATCTTAAACAGTTAAAAAAAAACAAAAAACAACAAAAAAAAAACCTTATGGGTTATTATCAGGTGGATTTGATCAGGGTTGTCACATTTGAAATACATTCTGAGCTGTGAACTTCAGGCCCAGATTCACAGGCACCTCAAACTGCAAAGTGTGAAAGAGGATTTCACAGTGCAGGGCAGGCAGAGGAGAGAGCTGGAACTCAGGTGAGGCTGAGAAACAGATGGAGCATTAGCTACTTAGTACTTACCACTTAGCCACCTCCATGGGGCGAGTAATGAAATGCACTGTGTCCTGCTCACAGTGTGAGTGACTGTGTGTGTGTCTGCGTGTGCATGTGAGTGTGTGTGTGTGTGTGTGTGTTAGGGAGGGAAGCAGGATACCAGTTGAGTGTTGTTGCTTCCTGTTTTGTCACAGCCTTTGGAAGCCAGTGGCATGGGTGCATTGCCTGGTTCCTGCTTGCTGCCCATGTGTTAGTACTCAGTTTAGGAGCCACTAGAGCTGACTTCTGGGTATGCTAAAAGCTTCTGAAGCATCTCATTTGCCATGCACGGGGATTTAAAGACTGCACTTTCTGCCTCTTTCATTTCAACGAAAGTTCTTCACTTTGGAATGAGGAAGAAGGTCAGAAATGTGTCTCATTATCAACACAAATTATGCAAGAAGGATTTAATGGTGCAAAAGCTGATGCTAATGGAGAATGTGAACCGTGTTGCAAAGAGAGAGATAATTACAAAGACATTGGTATGTATTAGCTTACTGTAATGTTGGTTTTTTTTAGTGTCTTAAGTGAATGTCTAATCTCCCCCCCATCCCCCTTCACTTTTTACAACCTTCTAAAAGTCCGGTAATATAATTCACAGCACCATAGCCCTCACCATTCAGTTCCACTGAAATTATCTCTCTACTGGAGGGGCTAAGCTCTCCACCCGACACCTAGTTTTCAGCACTGCGATGCAAATCAACACCACCAACAGACCCATCAGTATCCACGCCCCCATGTGCACAAGCCCTCTGCTCTGCACTTCGAAAATCATTTTCATATTTAGCAGAACACAAAATTTAAATAAGGCTAACCAGGAATCTGTGGCGTTTAATTGACAAGCAGGAACCAAAGCAAATATGAAATGTTCACTGAGTGCAGAATGAAACAGAAGAAGAAATGCTTCAGTATAGAGGTTGGGGAGATATAGCATTTGTTTAATGAGAAAGCTTGCTTCATCAAACATGTCTTTGTGATTTCCGTGGTCAAGCACTGTAGTCAAGCACTGGTTGGCCATTTGTATGGCTTACTGATATGCAGTGCCAGCCAGAAGTATAGGCACCCACAAATAATATGACCAAAAAATGCTGGATTTCTTCACTTTATTATTTATCAGATATTTTCTAAGCACAGCATTGTGAGAATATATATATATATATTTAGTAGCAGAACCAGGGCTGTGGGGTTTCCACGTCACAAGTTGAATAACTAAAACACACAAACAAAGTAGAATTAAACAAGGAAAGTTTATTGGGGGAAACTCACAAAGGGAAAGGGGGGAAATCAGGCAACCAGTCCAATTCCACAATCCGTATCCGTATTCCGTGTCCGTAATCCAAAGTCCAAATCCAAAGCCGGGTTCTCAAACAAAACGAGTCGATACACAAGCGGGTAGTCAGGCAGTCCAGGTCACAACAGTAATTCAATCAGATCTTTCGCAATGCTCTCTCTCTCTCTCTCTCTCGCTCTCTAATGACCGGCCGGTGCGTCTGATTATTGCCGGAACACCTTCTGTGGTTCGGGGGTGGAGCCAACTTTTTTATTTATATCATTTATTAACTGTCCTCTTATGCAAGGTAGCCCTGAAAACAAAATATTATTATACTATTATTTTACTCATAGTATGATTACTAATGATAAGAATAACAATGTGAATAAAAATATGGCTACCTATCTGTGTGCTATTGTGTGTGTGTGTATATATATATATATATATAATTTCCTTTCCACAATGCTACTAAGAGCTGGAGGGAAAATTTTTATTGATGCTCTTTTAATACAGACCAATAAATGGTCTTTTTTTTAAATCATTGGAACATATTGTTACAATGTGCTCTCCTTTACCAGGCATGCAAGAGGAAATGAAGCATTGGTTGATATGACTGCATTATGCACATGAAACACACAACACATTTTTTTTTTTCACTTCAATACTGATTATCATCATCTTATCATCAACACATTTTTTATGAGTAGACTCTGTTGGAGAGGGTTTTGAGAACACATGGCAACGCCATTAATATTCAAAAACTGAATTTTACAGTCAGAAGTCAAGTGGTAGCATTTCACCAATTTAAATTTATCACAGCTGTGAAGAGTAATGAGAGGCATATTGATTGACCCGGTGATGTCACTAGAGAGACAGGTGTCAAATGCTTCATGACACCAACACTTCAACCAAGCACAATTGCTTCAACTGTGTCAGTGCTTCGGAAAGCTTCTGACCTTCACTATCTCATGTAATTTGTGTATTGTGTAATCTTCCCTGTGTTCATGGATTCCTAAGAGAGTTTGGCCTACATGTCTCCTTATATTTATACCCCAGTGACACAGGAAGTCGCTTAAGAGTTCCTAAAGATTCAGTGCTTAAAAACGTGAGTGGGGTTATACAGTTAAGTGAAAAACCTTGGGACAGTGACACATAATAGTTTTGGTTCTGTACTCCAGCACATTGGAAATAAAATAATGAATATGAGATTTAAGTGCAGACTGTCAGCCTTAATGTGAGGGTGTTTACATCCATATTGGGTGATCCATGTAGGAATTACAGTTCTTTTAATACATGGTCCCCCATTTTAAGGGAGCAAAAGCAAATTGGTTGCTCAGCTGTTTCGTGACCAGCTGTGACTTTTTTCACCATTAGTTCATCCACAAGAAAGCTAAAAAAAGGTCTAAAGTTGATTCTAGGGGTGGACTCTGAATGTGGAATCTGCTGCTGTCTCTCAACATGAGGACTAAATAAGCATAAATGGCAGGAAAGCAGGACATCATGAGCTGAAGGTTAAAATAAATTGATCAGAGAAATAGTCATTAGGTATGTCAAAATAAACGGTTTGGTACATTATTATGAAGTAAGAATGCACTGGTGAGCTAAGCAATAGCAAAAAACCTGGAACTTTGGAACACCATTGTAGTGGATTGTCCAAAGAACACTTTAAATTTAGAAAACAACCCCCATTTCAACTGTTGAATATTTCAAGATGACTCTCCAGGATGGAGTGTATATATGTGTCAAGGACGACCATAAAGTGAAGACTATACCGTCATAACATAAGAGGATTCTCTGCAACATGAAAACTATTGGTATGCCTCATGTACAGAACAGCTAGGTTGGAATTTGCTCAAAAGCACATTAAAAAACTGGAACAAGCCTTGTGGGACAGAGGAAATCAGTATTAACATGTAGCGAAGTGATGGAAAGTGTGGAGAAAGAAATAATTCAATTCAAGTTTATTTGTATAGCGCTTTTTACAAAGGGCATGCTAACAAAGCAGCTTTACGGGATCTGGGCCTGAACCCCCCAAGAGGCCACCTAGGGTAACAGTGGCAAAGAAAACCTCCTTGGCTGGTAACAGGAAGAACCCTTGTGCACAGCCTGACTCAGAGTGGGCATCTGCAACAGGCTAGCACCAGTTAATAGGAAAAAGGCTGATTACAAAATATGTGTATATTAAACAGAAACATGAGAGTACACAGATGTCAATGTCAATATGAAATTGAAGCCGGGGAAGGATTGTGCTCCTGATGAGAGATAAGTCAGAAGGCTAGCAGGTGGTGCTGTCAGGCAGGAAGAGGCATAGAGCTGCAGATGAACCAACTGCCTCTGGAGGAGGGCGCTCATCTGGTCTTATGGCTAGTGCTCCACACAGCTGCCCTAAGCAGGGAAAGAGGAGGAATACCATCTTTAGGCAGCTCAGATATGTCTTTGAGCTGAGAGGGAGAGATAGAGGAGCCTTTGTGTACTAAGGAAAACCTCAGCAGAATAAATCTATGGCAGCATAGCTAGAGGAACAGAGGTGAAGGGCTAACACAGTCATGAGAGCAGCCTTGAATCAGTCAACACCAGACCATGACTCACTCATCTTAACACAGAGACATGATGCATGATCCAGTAACTGCACTGACAGCTCAGTCTACCAGAGACTCTATAGCTTATGTCAGCCACCCAACCCTGTCCCCAACTATAGGAGTAGCCAAATAAGTAAGTATTTAGCCTAAATTTAAATAATGAGAGTGTGTGCACCCCACCCATGAGCAGGCAAACTGTTCCATAGGAAATTATGTTTAAATTTAACTGGTAGCCAAAGGCTAACACGGGGCTGATGTGGTAAAATCTCCTCATTATGGTAAGAATACAAGCAGCATCATTGTGAATAGATTGTAGATCTTTCAGAGAGAAATTTGCACTTCCAGATAAAAGAGCATTATAATCTAATCTTGAAGTAACAAATGAGCGGACTAGTATTTCTCTGCTTCATGTAGTGACAGGATTTTAGCACTATTTCTCAAAAGAAGCAGCCCTAGATATGTTCCTAACATGCATTTTAAATTAGAGATCTTGATCAAATGTAACTCCAAAATATTTGATGACAGCAACAAAGATGCCATCCAGGTTTAGTTTATAATCTGGTAGTTTGCATCACCGGGGCTTGTGCCCAACTATCATTATATATTCTTGGTATCATGAACTTTTGTTGGAAAATCAGCAAGAAAGTTGCGGTCCATTCATTCCTTTATGTCTAACAAGCTTCTATCTTTGATAGGCTAGACTGATAAATACAAATGATTATCATCTACATAGCAATGGAAGTTAATGCCATGCTTATGAATAACTTGTCTTAACATGTAGTGGTAAATATCTATCCCTGGATTGGTTCATTGTTCAAAGCAAGAGAGAGCTTGTCCGTCCATAGCCTGCCATTAAGTACTTTTACTAGAGCAGTTTTATTGCTGTGATAAGGTTTAAATCCACACTCAAATACTTCCAAGATATTGGAGGCATGCAGGAATGAACAAAGTTGTTTTGAGACAGCCTTTTCTTGTTCCTTAGAAAGGAACAGAAGATTGTAGTTCAAAAGTCATTTGCATCCAGGTTCAGCTTCTTAACACTAGGAGCGCTGTGACAGGTCATTTGACCTGTCACTGAGATATTTCGGAGTTTAGGATTTTTTTCATTTAGTTACTAGCAAGCTACATCATCCGCATTCACTGACTTTTCCTAAATATTTGTTCTTTACGTACCAGCGTAGTAGGAATGTCAAAGTCCCGTTTGGAAAATGTTAAAAGCACCTTATTTCACTTCCGTGTGTGTTATAACAGTGTTGTTAAATTACGGCCGTCTTCAGACTAAGGAGTCAGTTTTCCTTCACCACACCAGGAGGCGCAAGGATATACTTTTCATCGCGGTGGACACGCATTTATATTTGTACGAATGTTTTATTTATTTTGTTATTAGAAATATTTGTTTATGTTTATTTTGAATAATACATTATATAATGTTTTAAATATGTGATCTTAAAAAATATTTTTATAGGCTATTGCGTTCGTTTTGTGATCATTTGTTTATGCCTATGCCTTTCCCTTGTGTTCTGAAATCATAGCCCTACATTTTATTTTTACAGTTATTATACAACTGGAAATTTCTAAATAAGGGTTAAAATAAAATAGATCCGTCTTCAAATGCATAAACAAATTTTTTTTTTTCAATTTTATGCATTATCATTCTCGTGCACAATGGCTGCATGCGACACGTTCACGTACAACAACAATGCTGCGTATGATATTGAAAAAACTAAATCTAAGCTAAAGAAACGACTACAATATAACAAGATAAAAATATATTCGAAGCGCTATTTGTTTCGGCTGTTAATTTGTTTATTCATAGAATATTACAGTGAATACGTCTTTTTGTAGGCCAACCCGGACGTTTCTTCCGCCATGGGTTCCCTCGGCAGATTGCCAATGCATTTTTCCAATAGGGATTTAGTTTTCTTCCGAAAATAAGACCTATGGTTAATTTATGCCTAAAACAGTTTCACGTTTTGTTTTACGAGTTCTATGGGTTCGCCGCTCACTCACGCTTAGCGTTCGACGCTCAGCGTGCATGCGAGCTAGTAAAACAAGAGTGGTTATTGCAAAAATGTGACCGCTCTTGTAGTTTCAATATAGAAACTTAGCCTACTTTTCAAAAGCACATGACAGCTTAGAAATCCACGGTTGACAAACAATCGTGAAGCTCATTTAGGCTTACGTTCACCACAAACCTTACTTTCGGCAGAAAACTAAATCCCCACGGGAGAAATCTGATGAGAACCCAATGCCAACTTACTTCCGGGTTTTAGGACTACAAACTGTAACACTATTGCAAAAACAATCTAAAATAAAGAAACCACTACAATACAGCATGATAAAAATATATTTGAATCATAGCGTAGTTTGTTAGTTTATAGTTAGTCATGGTTTGTTTCGGCTGTTAATTAGTTTATTTATAGAGTGTTTCAGTGAAGACGTCTTTTTGTACACCAACTCGGACCTTTCTTCTGCCATCGGTTCCCTCGGCAAATTTCCTATGCATTTATCCCAGACGGATTACGTTTATTTAGTGCACTTGTTATCAGTGGACTTTCTGTGAGTTCTGATCAAGCATACCTTGCTCGTTGATGTATACACACACACACACAAAATATGCTAAAAAAAATTATAGCTGTATCATATCCTATTTTCTGTGAGGTAAAAATGTGACGTGACACATTTGGCTTTTGAGGGACCAGGAAATAGGGGACATTCGTTTCAGGGAGTAAAGGTTTTGGGGGGAAAAATCATTGTGGAAGCACGCGAGTGGTGACACGATGTCCGGTTAGGCTAGGCTTTGCAGTTGCTATTATGTATAACTCCACAATTTTTTAAAAACATAGTATTAACCTTTAGGCTACTTGAGAGAACAATAAATGTAACTATTACATAGCCTACAATCAAAAATGATTTCTCAAATGTGAAGTGTCTTGTGATGTGTTCGTGTGGTGTATGCTGTTATTCCGTTGAGTAAACTAGTAATAAAAATCTTTTTTTAAAAACAGTAAACTAAATAGAAAAAAAAGAATAAAAATGTAGAAAAAAGTATAAGCAAGAGCGAGAGATTGTTGCGTAACTAAAAGTAATACAAGGCATACTTTGTAGCGTAACTAATTACGGCTAAGCAAAATACTTGTATTATTTTTGAGTAGGCTAACATAACATAATAATATTATGTGCCGGACAAATAGAACATTTTACCTCTCCCTGGAGAGATATCAACTTTCAAACATTCACACGTGGCATAAGTGAACCATTCTCAAGTGGGACATTCACATGTCAATCTAAAGCCGCGTTTCCACCAAAATTACCCGGAACTTTCAGTCCCAGGAACTACTTTACCAGGAACTAAAAGGTTCCTTCAGCCAATGGTTGTCTGCGTTTCCACCGGGGTCTAAAGTACCGCGAAGATTAGGCAAATTAGCCCACTGACGTTGTCGTCGGTCCATCTGTCATATGATTTCTTCTGTAATCCCATACTACCACCGAAGTAGCCTACATTATTTTCTAATAACCGGGGCAGCCCGGAGGGGTTTATTCCATTTATATACAACGGGTTACCAACAATGACTATATATGGTTACTTTTGTATTTATTGATTTTCATATATCCTCTCAAACACATTCATTAACAGCAGAAAACATGCACACGTTGTAAACAATTTGCTGTTTTATTACTTTCTCGTCGTCAATTCCATATAGGCTAATCGCAAAATGACAAGAATAGAACGAAAACTCGGACTTGCGTGAAAATGTAAATTAGTAGTGGTACAGCCACCGTTTGCTTTCCTTCGAAGTTACTGTTAGCCGAGCAGCGAAGTGTGCCCTCCAGATGCGAACCATGCACCATAAATGAGTCCATAGTCTTCCTGGTCTTTTCGTGGAATTGAAAAAATGGCAGTAAAATTGAGTAAAATTACGGCAGTCTGAAAAAGCTAAAGGGAAGATTACTAGAATTAACCTGTTATTTTACCCGGATAAAAAGTGCGGAAGGTGATTTCCAGTTTGCTTGTACTGTATCACCAATGTTAATTATGCAGAACTACCGCATACCTCACATAACTGTATCAAACGTTTTGAGTCAATTACAACGGGTTAACAAAGAAAATCCGGAAGAAAATATTCAGCAACCGAATTAATCCGTTTGAATGTTTTGGTAGCCTACGTAATATGCTGTCCCAGCACGAATGCTTAGCATTTTATAAAACGAATACTAAAGCAAGAAAAGAACAGAAGAGCACACGTTATAATTCCAAGACGTTGACAGGCTATAACCAAAAGTAGGCTACTGCGCCGCATAACATACAAGTTTGATTTGAAGTTATTATGAAAATAAATTGGTTTGCCGCTGCATATTTTCAAACATGGCGGGTAATGGCGGAAAATAAATACAACACAAATGCTACGAGTACTCGACCAATCAGAAATGTTCAGCGCTGCAAGCTCCACCCAAAAGGTTCCTGTACTTTCGGAAAGTACTACCCCCCGAGCAGGAACGTTTTGGGGGGTAAAACAAAGCCCCCAGAACTAAATTTAGACCCTAGTTCCTGCGGTGGAAACGCACTGAGTTCCTCAAAAGGTTCCTAGTTCCGGGGTATAGTTCCTGCGGTGGAAACGCGGCTTAAGGGTAAGGGTAAGACCACTGATCTGTATGGGACATTCAACGCTCACCCCTCCCCCACCCGAGAACACAGAAAACTTCAGATGCTTTAGCGAAGCATGGCACAGCATGGTTATGCTGACCGTAATTTTTCACTTACTTAGAAACGAAAGCACATATTCATGCATGCACGTATAAAGATGAGACGGCATCTTGAGCAATGTGCTATCGACCGAACTTGCAATGTCAAATCACATGATGGCAAAGGCAGCTAAGCTTACAAACTCCGCGGCATATAGGCGACCAGCAGCTCTTTAGTTTGTTGGTCAGTTGGTCCACAAAAGTGTCCTCCTGTGGATGCATGCGCGGTCGCAGCTATTGCGGATTTGGGCTTGTTATTACTGATGTTTTATGTTTACTATTAACATTTAGCCTACTAATGTTTTATATTGATTTTCTTGTTTATTGATTTGATATCAATAAATACATTTGCTTATCCATAGATTGAATGGAAATTTTTAAATATTGTTTTCACAGTTGAAAATGTAGGTTTTGAAAATATAAGTTAGGTCTATTGAGGTGAAGTCTCCAATCGCCATCACTGGTGTCGTGAAGAGGAAGAAAATCACACCCCTCTGCGAAGCTGAACATTCACACCTACTGGGTTTGACTCGGGGCCATAGAGAAAAAACTATCAGCTCTGGTTTCGCTAAAGGCATCTAAAGAATTCAGTATTCTGGTGCTGGGGGAGGGGTGAGGGACGATTCAATGGATGAGCGTGAACGATCGTGCGTGAATAGCTGGTAGTTTTTTTGAAGCTATTATCATGAGTAGGCCTTTTAGGCCTACTGAGTAGTAAAAAGATAAATGCCCAAAACAAAGATACAAGTGTCACATTTTTACTTGTTTTTTAAGTTTTACTTATTTCTAGTCATAATAGGTTCGGACCTTGTTTCATATTCAAAAATTAGAGCCTTGCACGTTAGGAACTGTGTTAGAAGACTGCTCACGCTGTCTGCGTAGATGCAACAGCACATGCATAAACTATCGGGATGCGTTGCGTGGGAATATAGGCGTCTCTGTGCTTTACCATGTCCACGCAATCATTGATAGGGTTTATGGAGTTTATGAAACTAATTGCCCACATAATTACTATTCCACTTTCAGCAATACATTTACAGTTACCAATCGGGAGAAACAGGTCGCTACCACTAATGTTACTAATGATCGGCACATGTAATGAACAATTTTCTTACACTATCATAGGATTGACAGCCCAAGCAAGAATCACGTCAAATAACCAGGAATAAATGTATCATTATTTATATTCTTTTAAAATATTTAAAATATTGCGATCGTTTCGTTATCATCTCTCTAAAATGCATGTGAATTTCGTTTGTATTCCTACACAAACGAAAATCATAGTCCTACATAGTTATGCAAGTGGAAAAATTTATATAAGGGTTAAAATGAAATGCATCCATGTTAAAATACCACACAATGGAAACAGATATCCTACACGTTTGCAGATGTTGCTATTATGTGCAACTTTTTTAATTTTTACGCAGAGTATTCACATTTAGGCATCTACATAATTATCAAAGTTTTAATCGAAAAAATTGTTAATGTAACATGTTATGGATGTTACATCCTATCAAGGAATTTACTTTTCACGCACCACACCACGCCCCTCACACCTGAAACTATAATGGCATGGGCGGGGCTGTTATAATAATTTCTATTCAAATTATTATTGGGCTACGAAAATATGGCTATAAAAGAGAAGCATGATTATTTCGGCGACCAGTTCGGTTTGGTATCGCTTGCCAAGATGAACACACGACCACAGAGATACTCTGCCAAGCAAGCTTTGGACCTGATTCAGGATGCCAATGAAATGGATTCGGGCGATGAGGAGTTGGAGCTGGATATTGAATTTGATTCAGCTTCTGAATCTGATTCTGAAGTTGAAACTGAGACTGCGACTACGACTGAGTTTGTCTCAGAGAGAGAGGAAAGGGCAAACGATGGGACAGTTTGGGTCGAACAGACTGCTGGTAATGCTCTGGGCAGAGCACCATCCTGCAATATCTTACGGGAAAAGGCTGGGCCCACACGGTGCGCCAAGGAGAACATTGTAAGTCCGCTGAGCAGTCTGCTATGTCTGATTGACATTCTGATGTGGGGGCAGATTGTCAAGTATACTGTGGCAGAAGCCCACAGAAATGGTGCAGAAAACTGGGACCTGTCAGTCGACGAATTGAAAGCTTTCGTGGGACTGCTGTATTTACGAGGCATCACTGGCGGTAAAAGTATGAATTTAGAAGACTTTTGGTCTTCAGACTTGGGAAATCCATTTTTCAATGAAACTATGTCGCGGCAAAGGTTTCGGGACATCATGCGCTATCTCAGATTTGATGACAAGGACACAAGGGCAACACGTCTTGAGAAAGACAAATTTGCCATTATTTCCGAAATATGGAGCAAATTTGTAAGCAACAGTACTGCGTGTTACACACCTGGAGAAAACATAACTGTTGATGAGCAGTTGTTCCCAACTAAAGCGCGGTGCCGCTTCACGCAGTACATTGCTACTAAACCAGATAAATTTGGGATAAAGTTCTGGATAGCAGCCGACGTTGAAACGAAGTACATGCTGAACGCTTTCCCATACCTTGGGAAAGATGAGGCGAGGCCTGTCGGTGAACGATTAGCTGACAATGTGGTCATGCGCCTTGTGGAACCCTTCGTCGGAAAAGGAAGAAATATAACCTCGGACAATTTCTTCACATCGATTGCCCTGGCGAACAATCTACACGCAAAAAAAACTACATTGGTGGGTACCATGAACAAAAAGAGGAGAGAAGTGCCCCCTTCTGCGAAGGCACAAAATCAAGAGAGATTTTCCACCACGATCTGGAGAGCTGGACACGCTACACTTACGGTTTATCAGTGCAAGCCCAAGAAAAATGTGTGCATTTTGAGCACTATGCACAAAACCGTATCGATCGACACTGATGCCAAAAAACTGCCAGAAACCATCGCCCATTACAACGCAACAAAAATGGGAGTGGATGTTTTGGACCAGATGGCACGGCTGTATTCGGTCAAGGGGGGCAGTCGTCGTTGGCCAGTTGCCGTTTTTTACAACATTTTGGATCTGGCTGCAATCAACGCCCATGTTTTGTACACGCAATGCATGAACAAAACAATTAGTCGGAGAAGATTTATTCTTGAGTTGGCCAAGGAGTTGCGTGCAAATCACATGACCGCAAAGGCAGCTCCGCGGCATACCGTCCTAGCGCCCCTCTGCAGTCCAGAAACCCCCAACACACCACAGCGAGAGCGGTCACTAAAAAGAAAACGCTGCCAGGTATCCAGATGTGGAGGGAACAAAACTTGTGATATCTGTGACAAGTGTAAACGACTTGTCTGCGGCAAATGTACAAAAATGCAACCCAAGCTCTGTCTTGAATGCTGACGGCGTTACCGCATTACCAGCAGCTCTATTGCTAATGTTTTATATAGATTTTTTATTTATTGATTTGCGGGGTGATTCTAAATAATTCAACTTGCTAGCTATATATTTAGCTAACGTTATATTTTCAAAATCGTTTCAACTTCCTAACAATGTGCTGTATGCTTTTTGATCTAATAAAGCAAATTACTGAAGACAGGTGTCTCGTCTTTTTACTTTGTTGCTATCTCAATTTGACTTTGTGTGTGCGCTGAAGCGATAATCAGTTTTGAAATTCCACTTGGTTGCTAAGGTCTTATGTACAGTGCGGTATTATTCAGTGTTACGAATGGGTGTTTTTTGTAATTACGATGAACAAGAGACTTCTTTGGATTTCGAATCCCCAGTCGAATAGTCACAGCTAGCTAGGCTATGACCTGCTTGCCTGTATAGCCTACATGTTTTCTGGTCACCGGAAAAAACTCGTTTGAACAACAGGATTCTTGCATGTATATATTTGCTATGGTCTTATGTACAGTGCGGTATTATTCAGTGTTACGAATGGGTGTTTTTTGTAATTAGTCTACGATGAATAAGAGACTTTGGATTTCGAATCCCCAGTCGAATAGTCACAGCCAGCTATGACCTGCTTGCCAGTGTAGCCTAGCCTACATGTTTTCTGGTCACCGGAAAAAAACTCGTTTGAACGACAATATTTTTTACATGCATTTTTATAAAACAGAAAACCCGACCCTAAAATTCGCACGGGTGATGATGCGTTTCCCTCCAACGACAGCGATCAGTGATCACATGCGGAGGGAAGCGGCTAATTTTAGCAAATTGGCGATTTATATGTTGTTAGCCTATTTGATTATTAGCATTTATGATATTATGCATGAAGAATAAACTGTCAAATTTGTTTTTTGAAAAACAGGTTTGACCTCCCTACAATCTGTTTATTGTTAGCTTTTCATACAGACATACTGTTTATTCTAAATACATTTATATTGCAACAATGTGTTGACTAGAATGCCGAGCCGTAACTAAAACATAACTTACTCTGATACTCTGACAGTCTAAAATCTCGCAAATATTTCATTAGGACAATGGGCTGGCAACCTTTGTCAGCTCCTGTCTAATAAGCGCCATCTAGCGAACAATGCGAATATTTCCAGTTTGAAGGCTAATGTGTCATTTGACCCTTGGCCGCGCGAAAAGTTATTTGAATGCCAGGAAATGGTCCGGCGCTCCTGGTGTTAAGGAGGGGCTCACAATAATGCTAAGAGTTTGCACTTTAACCTCATATGCATTGTTTAATTTCAAATCCAGTGTGCTTGAGTTTAGCGACATAAACACAATTGTCTCACTCTCCAAATACGTTTGCATTTAAGTGTACATCAATTAGATTTTGTTCATTTCAAGGGGTGCCAATAATTGTGACGTCTTTTTGTGGCTCATCTTTACCACGGGTGCTAATAATTCAGGAGGGCACTGTGTGTCCAAGTAAGTATGTGATTTTATTTGATTGGCGCAGGTTTAGGGACGACCCTCAGGGAGCCAGATGAGACTATATCACTTGAGCTGTGGTGAGAGGTCATGTGACTGCATCATTGGCTGGAGCTGTTGGTGACGGAGGTGCACGGAACCATACAAACACCTTGTATGCCTTTTTTTGTCATTTCCTTTTTTTAAAAAAACACATTGAAAGTGCCCTGCTGACTCTTAGGTGCTGTCAATTGAGAAAGATTATTCAAAACTCCAAATGATGAACCATAGTGCTCAATGGAATGTAAAAAAGAATTGGGCTTTTATTGTTCCTAAATATGTTCTATTTTTTTAATGATACAAGGTGCATGCATGGACACCGACAATATGTGAGTGACTTTTCATGGGTACTGTGGAGTTACTGACTGCAGAGATATCCCAGTCAGGCAGAAATCTGCCTGCTTTCAATGCAGCTTATATGTCATACATTTTGTGTTGACATGGAAACACTTGGTACTCCACAAGGATAGTATGACATAGAACTACAGGTCCCAGGTCAATAGTCTGTTTTAAAGCATTTCCTTGCCAATACACCGCTCAGTTCATATTGCGAATTTGAAGGAGCCTTGAGTTAATACTCCACTCCATATAATCTTTAATGGAGGAAGCACTTATGTGGGTGAAAAATATGATGTTCTGGCAGAGCCTAATGTATCCAGCTAATACTCCACCAGGAGGGCTAATGCTTCTCAATACAACAAGCAGCATGTGCCCTCTGCACACTAATGCCAGCCAGAGGAAATGAACCTGCCCACAGAAGAATGCTTAAAGCCTGATCGCAGCGCTCGCCTCTGTACAACATGGCAACTCCCCTCCATTTAACTCCCGGTACAAACCTGCTTATGGATAAATAGCCCTTTTCATAGCCTGTCGAGACCTCCCTAAGTAATAAGACCAGCTTCCACGCCATTTAATTACTGTTGTGCCCCAGCAAAATTAAGCTATTCTTCCTTTTCGCAGGGTAGGATCTGTGCATAATCGAATACGCATGAGCGCATCTTTGGGGCGCAGGAACTGTAGGGGCGATGGTGAGGCTTGTTTGGGCTGTACAGAGGTCCAACTGCAGCCCATCACTCCTGTTTGGCAGTGAGAGACGGCAACCGGCAGCGGAGTCCGCCCAACGTCCCCGAAAGCATTAACGTCCGTCAAAGTGGGGAATATTTATCGGCAGCGGGGGAAGGCTGCAGCGGCGACTGTTTTGTGCTGATAAGGCCACCCGTGTAATCCTCGCATGCAAGCAGGTCTACACTCCATTGGAAGGAGACTGAATGGATGGCACATTGCTGTTGAACAAGGACATATTAGCGCCCTGGCTAATTTTATCAAACTTTGCATGGTTTGCAAGTGCTTTGCATGCAAGGGTTTTAGCAGTTGCATCACTGCAGAGTTGTTAGCCAGTTGCACTCACTGTACTGCCCGACCTTTAGACTTACGACACCACTGCATTCACCGCATCAAACCCATGGTAATATTACACTCTGCTACATCTATGCGGACCTGCAGGAAGTTCTAGTGCACACCTGGTGTAGGATTAGTCAGCGAGGCTTTGCAGGGAGTGCTTAACCCCACGTGAGTCTCAGCTCAGCTTTTTTATCAGCTCTACACAACTTCACCCAGTCCAAGCCGAGTCTTTGCTCTTTCGAACCCTGGAGGGGCAGAGATGTTGAAGCCAATACAAAAGACAATTTGGAATTTTAAATCATTCTAAAGGACAAATAAAAAGATTAAAGTGGTTGCCGTTTGACATTATTACATATTTAGGCCATTTGGGACATGAGGATGTTTACTTTCAAAATGTAATGCTACATATGAATTATTTCTCCTCATTAAAAGTAGTGTGATTACATTACTACTTTATGTGCATAGTGATGTGTTACATTGGTTGATATGCTTTTATTCTTTAGTGTTACTTTCACAAAATGCAAGGTTTGACTATGCTGCAGGGTTTCCCCCAGCACTTTATAGGAGAGGAAATACTCCTCCCCCTAATTGCCCAGCACCTACCCTAATGTGTCATGTCCAGCGTGTATTCCTGCCTCTCGCCTAATGCACACTGGGACAGGCTCCAGAACCACCGCGACCCTGCCCAGGGTATAGTTAATGGATGGATGGATGGATGGATGGATGAATAGACTGTAGTTTATCAAAAACATTTTCTTTGGGAGATGAGCGTCAGGCAGCCTCTTTACATGTCCAATACACCTTAGTTGGGACTTAATTAGCTGGGTGTGAATGCTCATTTTTTCAGCTTGGGTGAGGACTTCAGTGTCAGGAATCTTGTCCTGCTACTAGATGGTCAAAGGCTGCACCTGTTATCGATCTCATCATCTACAGTATGTGAAAAGTTATGATATGTGAACTTGTCAACAGCAAACAGTGTAATTCACTACATTAAGGCAACCAAAATGTTTTTTATAGTTGTTCTGTGCTAGACACAGTGACAACCAGATCAGCATAGAATTTGCTTTGATACCATTTGGGTTTTGGCATAGTAGGTGCATAGTAGGTGCAGAAGCACTAAATAAGCACTACTTAGTCATACTTCTTGCTTGGTAGAGGAAACCTAAAGCTCTTCAATCTGTCATTTATGCCTTTAGGTTGATTGACATGGCAGGATTTAATAGCAAATCCAACTCCAACATCACATCTCTCCTCTTTCACATGACCATACGGCTTAACCGAATCCAGCCTCAGTGTTTTGAAGTCTCTGTCAGACAAGTCTCACTCAGTGCAGAAATATCAGCATTGTAACTGGACAGTTTCCTGCCCACCAGAGCGGTGTGTCTCTCTGGTCCATTGAGTCTGGCTGTGTTCATGAGAGTGTGGAAACCTGGGTGACTTCTTCTCAAAATATAATACGTTCTTTAGGGTGCTGGGTGACTCATTCACTTAAGGCACTGTTGTTTTGCATGAATAGAGGTTTCAAATCCAGACTGTGCCAGAGTCAGTTGTACGCCACAAGCTCAAAGCAGTTTTGCTGTGTAAAAGAACCATTGGGAAAGTAGCATCTTTATAAAGCTTGTTTAACCCATTTAATCCCGTTTATATCCCATTTAATTTTTCCCAGACATGAACATATCCAAATCATGTGCCATTAGTAACCCTTTGAAAAAATCAATCATTATTTTTTTTAATTTTTAAAGTGTGTTTTATGGTCGGTCACAATTGTGACCGGTGGGATAATGTGTTGTATCTACCATTTATAGACTGAATTAACATATTTCTCCTATGCAGTCATCAAAATTCTTATATATCCCAGCCCGGTTATTAACACATTTACAAATCTGTCACTGGAAGTCCCCAGCATGCCACTAGAATGCTCTATTACATTCTACTGTGACTATTTTACATATCAAAAACACTTATACAAAACCGATATGAATACTGAGAGCAAAAACAAAAAAACAACAACCATTGACGTATTTCAACATTGTTACTTTATTGTAACATACATTGTAACATTGTTACTTTAGTGCAACATACATTGAAACTTTATTATTGTAACTTTATGGTGACATTTGAACTTGTACTTTAGTGCAATATTCATTGTAACATTGTCATTGTGACATTTTAGTGCATATGTATTCAAGTAGAGGCCTACACTGAACAAAATAAAATTATATATAATTTTGGTGGGGTGGCAAGGGGGAGGTCATCATCACTGATAACATTGTTCCTGTCATGATCTGTTTGCATAAGTTCAGCATATGCATTCAACAGCCTGGCTGGAAAATGGCCTGTCTCCCCCTCATAGTCCATATCTGACCAATCACTATCACAATCACTGAGGACAGCATCTTTCTCATTTTGAGGGATAACTGCAATGTTGCATGCCTTGTCTGGGTGGTCACCTAGATCCAACTTATCCAGAACTTGACTCAAAGTGAAACTAAAAGAAAGAACAGAGTAAAAAGTTAGGTAGAACAAGAACTATGTATGTGTATAATTATGTGTACACCTAGATGCACTGTGTTATCCTGCCGGTCACTATTGTTGCCGTCAGCATGTTTACTCATTCTATGACCACACTGAACAAAGTTGAGTAATTGCAAATACATATATCAATACTAGACACCTTAAAGATGATGTGTACCAAAAAATGTTGTCCTATCTTTATGTTAACATACTTTACTAACCTTTTGTTTGGGAGCTTTGATGCAGCCATCCTCTTCTCATGGTGCAACCAGGAAGTAAACAGCTCTGGTCATGTGACAATTTACACTAAACATGTGACACTGCACATATTTCACTAAGACCCTTCATTATTTCAATAGTTGCTGGAAATGCATTGATACATCATTTAGTAACATTTTTAGAGCCTTTTAACCGAAGAAGGTTTTTACGGTCACTATTGTGACCGATGGGATTAAATGGGTTAACAGTCCTACTGAATAATACATTCTCCAGGTGAGATACTGAGTGTGATTCATAGCACCAATTTCTACATTTTAAAAATCCACAAAATAAAACAACTGCACCAGATTAGACCAATTACACCCAGTTGAACCAATTACACCCAATTACACCAAATGGATGCTGCTTATTATTATCTTTGTATGCTATGTTCTGAAAGATCTCAAGCTAATTAGTCTGGCCAAATGTAATTACGTATCACTGAATGTATCATGGGTGTCATTTCAGCACAGTAAATGGATCAGTCTTAAATCAACTCTGGCAATGTCGAGTGCATTGCGGAGTACATATTAATATTATTTGTTTTACAGAACTCAGGAGTTTACTTTGATCTGTATGAGTAATTCATTTCAGTCTCGGTTTGGAAAAGGGCATAACAGAAGCCAGGCCATGGCATGTCTCACCTTACCAGCTCCTCTTTCAAGTACCCAGCATCCCTTCTGCAAGCTGAAGCAGCTCTAGATTTATCTGAAATATTTATGGAACGTGTGCGGGCTTTCTTTTACTGTCCCTTGAAAATCAATGTCTTGCTTCAATTACACAACTTCAGCAGCCTCTTTATTTATTTATTTATTTATTTATTTATTTAACATTCTTTCATGGGTCTGTGATATTGAGTTTTCTGAATATAGCCATCCCTAGGAACTTTCAAATCTATTATAAATGATGTTTTATATAGAATCCGGTAGGATTCTAGCTGTAACATTTTATCAAAGAAATATACTTGAACCTTGGGCAACCTGCAGGATCAACCTTTATCACAATGTACAACTCACAAACAAATGAATATTAAGACATTTATTGTTACACTATATATATATATATGATGAGATGTAAAAACAAAATGCACAGACCAAACACCAAGAAACACCAGACCTCAATACAAGCTTCAGATTCCACAGATGGCAGATATCAACCCCCAAATGTCCATCACAACAAATCTTAACTGGCTGATGTTAACTATCCAAAAACTCTACCAATAAGTAAATAAAAGCCCACACTTTATGCTGCCGCAAGTGGGGTGGGGAGGGAGTGGTTGAGAGAGAGGGGGGAGAATGGCTGTGTGGATGGGTAAAGTGTGGCAGGAGGGACAGACAGGGACTGTCTTAACTTATGACTAGCAAATGTACATATTAAAGTGGGCTCAGGTTGCTGTAAGCAGTGCTAAGCACTATGATATTGTTATCAAAAAAAAAATAATTGTCTTATGGCCTTTATAATGAAATCAAACTTGGATATGTTCGGAGGTAATGTAGCTAAGCTAAAACAAAAAAAAATGGAAGTTTACTTCTGGTTCTATCAAACGAGGTGATATCTGCTGACACATAATTGTGAAATCCAGCCAGCTGTAATCTCCACCTTCAGGCAAAGTAATGGAACTGGCACCGCTCTGAAAAATGTAGATTTCAGCTACCAGGCCTCAACAACCATTATGTATATAGACATTAAGATTTCCAATCAATGATTTCAATTAAATATCGCACATTGAATTTAAACCTTTAGCCAAGCGGGGTCTCTGAGTGTTGTCTCCAGAGGGCAATAAAGTAATAAAACTTTCAAGGGCGAGCAAACCCCAGGACATGTTAACAATTAAACAACCTTTATCGTGGCCCTAATTGCGAAATACATTCCTTTCCATGCCTGTGGGGGAAAACAGACAGAGAACACAGCAAGTTTAGCAGGTGAAATTATGTTGTCTGTTTCTCAAAGGCAATAATCTAAAAATGAATTATCTGACAGATTAAATGCATTTTCTGTGTATTATAACTCTAAAAAAGTGGAGTGCAATAACCACAAATTGTTATTATTATTATTATTATTATTATTATTATTATGATCAATGCTATGAAACACATGTTATTATTATTATTATTATTATTATTATTATTATTATTATTATTATTATGATCAATGCTATGAAACACATGTTATTATTATTATTATTATTATTATTATTATTTTATTATTAATAATAATATAATAATAATAATAATAATAATAATAATAATAATAATAATAATAATAATAATAATTCTGTACAACAGTTAGGTGTAGCTGAGAGATGGAGGCTTAGATGAATCCCCCTCCTCAGCATTTAAACTTTTCAGTCCTAGACATATTTCCATTGCTGAGAGTGGCTTAGATTGCACAAAAAAAGAAAACAAAGTTGGTACCCTAGATCCCAAGAACTGTGTGCTCTATTTTTGTGCCATAATATCAGCCTGTCACAGTAATATTTTGTTTTCTCTCTACCAGGCATTGGCTTGGAGCATTTTCAGGAAAGAATCATTCAGTTAGGGTGTATAAAATGAAGATACAGGGGGACAGCACTGAATGAAGAGCTGTTTTTAATGGAAGAGGAGGCATCTGCAGTGCACTCTCCTTGACCGTCCATTTTAATACCAGAACATTCCTCCCAGCCTTTATCTGCCCGCATAGCCTGGCGAATGATGGCCCTGTAAATTTTGAGGGGGTTAAAGCTAAAGCTATGAGTTATTTCTCCCGTGTAACGGATTCAGATTCGGCCACAGAAAGATAATGAGAGGCACCTGGCTGCAGACAGCCAGTGGCGCGTTGATTTGTTGGGCTCTCTGTGTTCTAATCAAGCCTGTCCTCTGTACAGTTAGAAATAAATACACAATGGAAAGCCAGAGGTTGTGTGTGTGTGTGTGTGTGTGTGTGAGGAGGGCATGTATTCTCCTTTACAGTTTGTGACCTCTGAGAATTAAAGCAACATGGCCTTTTTATGTTGTATGTAATGTTATGGCCCACCCCTGGTGGATTGCCACATAAAGTACGCACAAAAAAAATGTTCAATAAAAGTACATTTATTAAACAACAACAGCGCTCTGTTAACAAGGACAAAAACAGGGCCTTGAAGATGTTGCTTTAACTGATTGATCGCATGGTAGCTGTCAACTTCCAAGGTCCAAGATCCTCCTGGGAAACCTCAATGGCTAATTATATAGGGGTACCACCAGGTGCTGCATCTCCAATTACAGAGGAAAACCAAAACCAAGGGGCAAATGACTAGAGACCATACATACCACAGGCACATAACAAGCATGCAAGATTAATATAGCTGCTTTCCGACAAACTGGTCTGTAAGGCAAATACCTGCCATTCACTAGAGACTACAGACTAGACCGTTTTTTAGGGGTCCAAGCTTTGCAGGTGCTGGAACCCTACTGTTTCTGTTATGATTTTTATTTTTTGATGTTTCTGCCCTAAAAGTGTTTGCAAAGCTAAAACTGTACATCATAAAACAACCAAATTTGGCAGGCAGGTTTGCACCTACTACTCAGGTAAGAAAACTTACCCAGATATGCCTGATGGTGGCACTATATGAAGAATATATTTTAACTTTTGAACCATTTAGCTTATTGTCAAAGTTCTTTTTTCATCAGATTTGCTGGCATAGCAAACACATGTACCTCAAGGATCCATAAAATCTGCCATATTGGATTTTTTTTTGCAAATTTGCAGTCTTTGAAAAACACTTAAAATGCTTCTCCTACAAAAATGTGGTGTACATAATCTGTTGATCAAACTCCATTCTATAGATTTTTGATACATTAAAATTTAGATTAATAAAAAGGCAATGGATATCATTGTGGGTGGGGCTTCTCACAACAATGCTAATAATTCACAAACAGTGCCACAGAAATGTAAGAAATTATAGCTATATTAGCACTCTATAAGAGCCAAACACCAAAGTTTTGTCCCAATCGAATCATTTGGTGGTGCTATAGAGCACAATATTTCTTATAAATATACAATTTTCATGAAAAACTTTTTGAAAGATGAGATATAAAAATTGCTGCAATGATCAGTGTCCACAACTGGAACATTGATATGTACCTTTTATGCTGCTGACCTTTTGGATTGGCCTACATTTTGGAGATGCTCTTATCCAATTTCCTCTGTCCACAGTTTTGGCCTAACTACAGGGCTGAGACCAATGAAACATGCTACAGTAGTACAATGTGCTTCCCTATGGCCACTGAGTGACTTTGGCACTGATTGACCACTGGATAAGTGGCATAATATTGACTGTGTGTGCTTGGACCCCATGTATCGCTTCTTGCAGCTATATTTTATCATTGGTTTTTAAAATGCTATGTGAATATAAAGAGGACACTTTTTCAGTGAGACCTGGAGACCAGAACATTTGTAATCAGGCACATTCACAGAAGAAATACATTTGTCTCGGGGATTCATTGATTATTGGAGAGGACAAATAAGGAATTTCTCACTACTATGTGGGATGTGTCCCCTCCCTACGGTGCTCTGTTATACTGCTGGTGTCAGAAAAACAGTGATGCTGTTCAACCAATGGCCAGAGCAGTCTGTGTTTAAACAAACTGAACAGTTGCCAAAACTGGACAATAGCCAAAGGGGAGAATTCATTCAGCAAGTGTTGTTTTGTCATTGCTGCCAGGGTCAATTACTGTTGAAAGAAACCATGTCACTTCCCATAAACATTGCACAAAGTATGTCCGGTAATGACTAAACACCACAGTTTCCTTAAGTGAGATTACAATGGGCTTCAGCATCACTCAGTAAAAACACTTACCAGCTTTGCCCCTATTATTTTTAGCCTTGATGACACTGCCATATCCTGGTCCTTGCTATTTAACGCAGAACACCACATTAGAATGCTGGAGAAGAGTGGCATAATGGTTTGGTAAATATGGTAGACTTGCAACTTCAAGGTTTTAGGGTGGACACCCAGGTAGAGCACTGCTACTGGTTCAGTAAAATATCTAGCTGTATGAATGGGTTGTATGCAGGCACATGCACAGGTAGACACCAGCGTATGACCCCCTGAAGCTTATGCCCCCTGCCTTCACTGCAACAGTGCTTTAGGCTACAGGGATTTTATTTGTAAACCATGTACCATTTGTGATCACAGTCTTCCCCCTCCCCCATGATCTGATCTCCACCTCCTCCCACCCCCCCACCCCCCACCCCAGTTGATGTTCATTTTATCCCACTCCACAGGTCTGACTGTATGTAAACAAAGATACATTTAGCTGTATAAGTATAGTATGTAAAATAAAAATGAAAATGCATATTCAATCAAGTATTGATGAATTAAAAGCTGGCATTTAGAGTGTAAGACAATCAAAAACTGGCTATGCGATGATGAAGCAACAGCCACTCTGAAACTGCTCTGCTGGACTCTGAAATACTACAACCATCTGTTACTTTTTATAGGGAAAACAGTATTATGCAATGTAGTCATATGAAGTGTTGTTCAGCTGGATCAAGCATATTCAGGTCTTTATAAGTAGCTTCAAAAGGACTTACCTTCAGTTTATTAATATACCTTCATAAGGTATGTCACATGTATTAAGTGTCTATGGAGTCTGTTTATGCATAGCCATTTCATGGGCTTCAAGGGTCACAGAGATTTATAAGGACCCTAGAGCAAACATTCAACATGTGCTCCCTTACATTTTGTGTGTAACTAATTAGTTTCGTTGAAGTTCTCCTTGAGTTCTTTAAATGGAGCTGTTTGTGGTTTGATGATTTGAGCACTGCTGTGTGGCAGCTGTGTGGGTTCTCACTAGTGCTTACGGTGTATCCATGTCAACAGGCTCGCCCTTCACATGAGCTGGTTTTTTGGCTCCCCCTTAAATGTCTGTGCCCCATCCCCTCCTTTAATATCCATGTCCTGAACAGTGTTGGGGGTAGTGTGTTATGTAATGTAACATGTTACATAATATTATTACTTAACAGAGCTAGATGTGCAGATAGGATAACTCAATGGGCTCTACAACTCATCAAGAGACCCAAGAGGGCCCATCTTGGATTGGGAAGTACTATTTGTGACTTCCAGTTAAGAGCATTGGCCTCTTCTCCATCTAGGTTTTAAAAAAGCTAGAAGTCTGTAGGACACACTGGTAACATCCACGTACAGGTCCCCAAATTTAAAAAAAAAGAATTGGCTTAAGAATGTAAATTCCACAGTGGAAAATGCTCAAATTGTGCTAATGAAACTAGTTTTGCAACGTTTAACCACCCTCATACAGGTCAACAATATCCAATTAAGCAATTATTTAATCGTAACTCAAGTGTTATTCATCTGCTGAAATGCCCTTTTAGAATAGTGTATATCGAACAGACCAGACGTAACTTGATGCCACATATTTTGTAACCCAAATCAGCACTCAAAAATGAGAATATGGAATATGCAATAGCGAGGCATTACAAAGAATGGGATCATGGCTCTGTAGCCAGTGTTAGATTTACTGGGATTTAAAAAAATGTTGCCTTCCATTAGAGATGGTGATTTAAAGAAACAATTTTTGCACAAGAATATTTTTGGATGTTCTGTTAAACTCAATGGAGCCTTGTGGGTTAAATTAATTTTTTGATCTCAGCTCATCTTTGTAAATGTTTTTTTTTTTTTTAATGTATTTGGCCTGTCTTTATTGATAAAAGTATTCCTATTACTATTTTAGAAATGGTTTTTCCTTCTCAGAATATATTTGATATTGTACTTTGTTTCTTCTTAATAATGGATTTGATTGATCAATTTCATTGTATTGTGTATGTTTTGTCCTTTCCAACCATTTACTTAATTAATGAACTAATACTGAACATGTAATAATCCTCTGGGTTTCTTTGTTATATATCACTGATGTAGACATTTAATCAGTTATATTCTTGTTTATGCTTTCACTGTAAGGTTTCAATATTAATGGTTACATTGCATTATTTTATAGTTTCATTTCTTCATTTCTAAACTAACTGTACTAATTGAGAGATCATCTCTTTCAACTGATTGACTTGCATGCCATAATGACCTAAAGTTGGATATACATATCACCTGTTAAAGTATGCATTTATTGAAGCAAACCTGAAGAAGGACTCTTGTTTTTTTTTTTCTGTTTGTGGTCATTATGTTGATGGACGAACATTACGTGATATATGGAACAGTAATAGACATGTTATTGCCCATCCCAACGTAGGGATGTAAACATTTTAGATTATCAGAAATCATTCCTTCATCGTGCCTGACAACCTGTAATTTTCAAAGCCATCTTTCAAAGATTTGAATCGCAAGATCTGCAGTTTCCTTTGAGATTAAATTAAAAGCCCTTTGACTGCTCTCTCACCCCTCACCAAGCAGGCTTTCTGCATAAGCACCGGTTTCTCTGCCTCCCTGTGCACCAGGAGCCGCCGTCCCTTGTGGCTCAGACGAGGGACACCGTGCACCTTCCTCGTTCCTCGCGAATCGCTCAATCCCCAGGGGCTCAGGACCGTCCTGCAAGGCCTCTAATTACCCCGCATGCGTGGGAGAGGCACGGGACTGGAAGAACACATCAACACAAGTCACAATTCTGTCGCGGCGAGACGTGACCTTTGAGTGATCCAGCTGACACACGGCGTCTCCGTTGTGTTTCGTTCATGTGAAATTGTTGCAAATCAGAACGAGCAGTAATAATGCAAACTGGGCTGTCACATAAACGGCTGGCGGTCGGCGAAGGTGTAGCAGACTGATGCACATTAACTGCCAGCACGCGCGTTGATAAAGCTAATGGGAATATAAAGTGGCTGATATCTAACAGGCAGATCTTTCCTCGCCTAAGTGTGAATTATGTAGGGACCGATTCCCTGGCAATGTGCAATATAGATGGTCTAATAAATTAGTCCTGATTCTCCTCTCCACACATTTGCTCGGACATTTGATCAAAGCCAAACCTAATTGGATGCTCATATCAGGATTTTGACCTCTGGAAAGGGTAGTGTAGAGTGGCTACTAAATCTCAGGGGTGTCAAATATCTGCAGTTATAGATGGCCGTGGGACAGAAATCTCCCAGCAGAGCATTTCTCTCAGAGGGATGCGCATTTCTCTAGAACTGGAAATGGATGGTTCAAAAATAATTTTAGGAACTATAGGTTGTGTGTGCACGTGTGTAAAGTGCCATGTGCAAGTATTTTGACAGTAACACAATTTTTGTTGTTTTGTAGTCAAATAAAGGTAACACTTAACAATAAGGTCAAACTAATTGCCATTAACTAATGTCGTTCTTAACATAAATTAATGATGTACAGATACATTAATTAAACATTAAATTTAGTTAGTAGTTGACAAATACATTAACTAATGTTTTAGTTACATGATTATTTACACATTAGCAAAACATAGAATAAACTTATAATTATTTAACTACTAAAAAATACATGGACTGTTTTACTAATGTAGTTGTTAACATGAATTAATGATGTACAAATTCATCAACAAAGCTGTACAGATTATAATACAACTACATTAGTTATTGCCAATGTATGTGACGTTATTAGTGTTAAGTGTTATCCCAGAAATTAGTATGCGATTAAAGTACAGAAGATCTGATTTAATTTGAGGGTATGCATATCCATACTATGTGATCCATGTCAGAATTACAGCCCATTATATAACAGGAAATATAAAGTGAAATCCGATTTATACACAGATGGGTGACAAGTTAAATTAAAAAACAACATGAAGTGTCTTTAAACACGTTGGGCCACCATGAGCCACCAGAACAGCTTCCAAGTGCCTTGGCATAGATTCTACAAGTCTCTGGAACACCATTCTTCCAAAAGATATTACCTCATTTGGTATGTTGATGATGGTGGTGGTGGAGAGTGCTGTCTAACATGTTGGTCCAAAATTTCCCAGAGGTGTTCAGTTGGGTTGAGATCTGGTGACCATGAAGGCCATAGCATATGATTCACATTTTCATACTCATCAAACCATTCAGTTATTCCACTCCCATCAGAATAGACCTGTTTCAATCCAGGATAAAGGTGATCACTCAGAATAACTTTTGATTGATTTTCAGTGACCCTTCCCTCTAAGGGGACAAGTGGAAAACCATTCCAGAAAAATACCCCCCACAGCAACAGAACCGCCAGACTCCCTCCCTGTAGGGGTCACGCATTCAGGTCTGTACCATTTTCTTGCTGTACGACACACATGCACTCGCCCACTTGTCAAGACTATGGTGAAGGATGACTCTTCTGACCATATTGTTTTCTTCTATATCTCTGTAGACCAGTACCTATGGTTTTTGCACCACTGAACACTCAAATGTGCATTCGTCTTTGTAGTGAGGGGTTTATGCACTGCAACCACACCATAATATCCCTCTCTATGTAGTTGTCAACTGAACGTTCTTGCTGACACAGTCTGGTCATGTCCTGCATTGACATTCTCAGTCACCTTAAGAAGTGTTGCTCTTCTGTTTTTCTTTAATGTGTACTTTCGGCAAACTTTCCGACCCTATTTACTGATGTCACTCCCATAGATCGAAATACAGATGTCACTTTAGTCACTGTTTGAAACACTAGCCAATTGCGCAGTCTTTGTGACTGAAGCTACTGCCATCCGTGCCCCAATAAAGAACTCTCTTTCAAAGTCACTTTTCCTCTTGCCATCTTGGTCAAAATCAAGGTAAAGTGGACCTGCACAGCATTTTTATACATGCCACAGAGCATGATAGGATGTTAATTGCTTACTATGAATGTATCATGCAGTAACCTATAAGGACGCATCTGCAGTCTTTATGCTTCTTCTCTCACTTACTCAGGTTCTTCCTTTGTCACCCGTCTGTATGTATTCACAGTTAAGGCTCTGTACTCCAGCACATTGGATTTGAATGGAAACTGGCTTCCTAACTATCATAACAAAGTGAATTCTTTTCAATAGGCAACAGCATACCCATCTGACAGAAAGCATTCTTTTCTTTTTCTGCCTGCAAACTGGAGGCTCGCTCATCGTTAATGGAGTAGATGATTTGGAATTAAGTGCATCATTGTTTTATTCATTTTGATAATTTTTCTTATTCAGATAACATCCACATTAGTGGTAATAGACTACATCATGAGATACAAAATGATCATAATTACCATTTTAATTATTAATAGTGACATGTGAAAAATTCTAGCGCCACATGATACAAAAGACATCCAAATTTCACACAAATGGTCGCTATGAGAATACAGTTGATTAACAAATGGAGGAGGTGTTTTACTAAAAAATAACTGGTGAAAAACAGCTTCCCCAACTAAAAGTCTCACATGCCACCTGTGATGCCAAGTCAGGTAAGCAATAATTATGGAATGATTTTATGTACGCTACTGTCTCACCTTTACATTTGTAGTGGATCTTGTTTTCATCAGTTTGCATGTATAAGTTGTTTCCACCAATTCTGTCTGTGCCTCTTCTTTCTATGCTTCTGCACACTCCTCACACACATATCCCTCAATGTGTTTGACATGTAGGACAAGGTCGCACTGCTGTGTGAAATGATGTCCTGGATCACATCTACCTGCCTCATTTACAGACCCTGGGAAAACCTAGAAAACAAGTAACTATTATATCAAAATGCCACATTACTTAAAAAAAAAGTTAAAAAAAACTGGTCAAATATATTTTACCAACAGTTATTTGACATATTTGCTTACAGCTAGGCCTGACAAAGTCAATTTATTGTGCAGTACCAGAAATGTTGCATAATTACATTTGTAGGCGGTCCATAAATATACAGTAGGGCTACATGTGGACATACTTCATCCAGGTGAACAGGCTTGTATGGGAATTGGTAGAAATGGACGTGGTCCTGATCCTCCTTTCGAATTTGATTATATTAGCCATAACCCATTTTATATTCTCAGAAGTAGTGGTACACCAACAAAAGCTATTTATGGTATCCTAGAAAGTCATTTTCTGTCATACAGAGCATGTGTAAATTAAAAAGAAAGTTCTATTTACCCTTTTATTGTTTCCTATGCTGTGAGTTAATGAACAATACACTCTTGTTTATCTGGTTAGCTCAACCAGGTTTTTATCAGTATGTGGCTAAAGAGGCTGAGACACTATATAAGAGGAGACCAATGAACCAAGAACATCTAGTAAGGATTAACAAGCCAATGATGCTGCAGAGCCAAGGGGAGGAGTTAAAGGCCAGCAATGCCAAGCTTCAAAGCTTCAACAGCAACTCTAGGAGCTCATTGCGATTGAAGGCAGTTGACTATTTCACAAATTCCTCCATTAATTATTTTCCACTATTTTATTTTTAAAACATTTATTGTGGTCCTTTTAATGTTTGACCATTGTAAAGCCTATGCATTAACATTTATTAATCAATTATTTCATTTCTTGGTGTTTTTGTGGTTACCAGATGAGCCAGGCCTAGGTATCACCAGAGGATTCATGTTGTGGTGAAGACTAATCAAGCAATTAACACTTGTCAACGAGTAACGAAGACTCATCTGAGTGAGGAAGAACATCATTACAAGAAAAAGAAGAAATAAAAGAACAAGATAAAAATATTAAGAAGGAAATAGAAGAGGAACAAGGAAAAGGAAAACAACAATAAACCGAGGTCTGTATATTTGATGCATCCCTATCTCTCACTGGTTCACTTAGTGAGATTACTCTATACATTAAATACATTATAACCTCACCAATTCATAACTCAGCAATCCAGAAACAGCAATAAACGGAACAGATACAAACCTGGAAGTATCGTTAAATAACATTTTATTAATTCCAAGCACTACTTCAGATGGGTGAACATTAAACTAAATTGCCACTAGACTTTACAAAGATAAAAAAAAGGAAAAATACAATCAACTTTCAAAGAGACATTATTATTAAACAATATTATTTGGAGACTGGGTAGCAATAATAAGTTCACCCAAAGACTTGCTGTAGAAATTATTTTTATGAGGCAAATTTCCTTCAGGCTTGAACCACTTAATATCTAGCTAACACCATTTGAACATTTATTTATTGTAATAAATGTTCGAAATCAAGCTCTCCTGCCACAATAGGGGAAGAGCTGTTTCCCCTAACACGGTCAATTAAAACAACTCAACCTGCCTACTTTTGCAGACTAAAATAAACCCCATTTTTTATGCCTGGAAATGCTTTCCATCCTCATTTTAGAGGAGCTGAGCACTCATCTTCCTAAAGCACTTCGATCAGTTAATAGCTTTCAGTTTCTCTGAAATATACACGCATTATTTACTGCGGCCATTAAAAGTTACCGTTTGTAACATTTTGGTTTGGTAAGGGATGATAATTATTTTAAGTTATTCAGAATTTACAGCAATCCAAACCATTGACGGTTCTCAGGCGTTCGGGTAGCTGACGTTCTACTGTACTTATTTTAGAGAAATAAGAGATTTCCATGGGCATTTACATACTTTAGTTGGTAACCCATGCAGCTGCTCAGGAACTACAGCACTTATTCACCCACCCAAACTAATTCTTCACATATTGACTTTTTCACTATCCCCCGGCCCCCAACATACTAACATGCTCTCTAACACACACATTCTCAATGTTACACATAGGCTACATGATTTTTACTTTTATATTTTTAGGCTTTTAGGTTTTATGTTTTCCTGTTGTCAGCAATATCTGCTAGCTTGCTCACTCTTATACACTGGCTCATTTACTCACTTCACATTCAGTCAATTCTGCGCCCATTTTGTTACTCATAAACTGCAAGTCCATAGGTTTAATTGTTAATAGTGTATTTGTCAGTATTGTTTTATGCTGTTTTATGTTTTGTTTTTTCTTTACTTTAGCAAAAAGAAGGTATGCCAAGGAATGAAGTTGAAGACTTTCAAATTAATCTGTGTTTTTCTTTATTTGGATAGTGGGAACTTATACATACAGATCTTAACCCGAGAGATGGTATCGCCGTGTCCTTGAAATATTTGAAGAGGAGAGTGATGAAGAAGAGTTCCATGGGTTCCCTGCCTCAGATCTGTCACAAACAGATTCAGATTCAGATGAATAAAGCCTTCCCATGTTTAGGCTTTTCACAAGGGGGAAGGAGTGTGACGACCTGGGCTTAGCGGCCCCAGCGGCCCCAGCGCCCCCCCACTTACCCATGGCCATTTAGACTGATTACCTCCCTGGTTTCCGCTGTTACATGGTCCAAATATTGTGACAAAGTCAAAAATGGTGGCGCACTGTGAGTTGGAAAAATGGTCGGTCCGCACCTGTAGCTCCGAATCCCTTTGTTAAGCAACGCAAAGTTTGAGGTAGTAATCGTCCCTCATCTAACGCGGCTTTAACTGCGGGATCTCCTGGCGCAATGCGATTTCAACTCGCCGTGATCTTGAGGTGGTTGTTTTTCTTTCTTTCATTCTAAAACAAGGAAGTAGGTTGCTGACGTGTGACCGGCGAAATACAAATCCCGGAGTGGATTATAACTTGCCGACTGGCAAACTGTGACTCACTGAACGCGATTAGAAAGAGGGAATCGACGGTTCTGTGAGTAGCAAAATGATTAATTTGTTGGTTTTTTTTACCGGAACTCTGTTCGGGATTGTTTGAGGTTGAACTGAATGGAACTGAACTGAATTGGATGCTGTGTGCATTTTTGCGTGTTTGTCGGTTTGGAAAACGCGGAACGGATTATTTTTGTTTGGATGGACTTTGATTTTGAATTCACCGTTTTTTTGCAATATATTTCTTCTTTGCGTTTACAGTTTATGGTGTTGTGTGCTTTTTGGTTGTGGGGTTTTGCACTGTTATTAATATTGAAAATCAATGAAATGTTATAGGGTGTATGTCATTAATATAACATGCTTCATGCATCCTTTGTGTGTTTGTTTTGTCTGAAGCTGATCTTGTATGTCAGGAGAGAGACCTGACTGGCACCCCAATTTTAAAATTCAAACCATCACAATATACAGACCGCTGAACTGGTGGAAGAATTTGGGGGTTAGGAAAGAAAACGCAATTTGGGATCTTTGCCTGGACAGCAGAGAACCCCTACCTCTCTGAGATTGTTAATGCCCACAATGAGCTAGGACCTTGGGGCACTGGGGATTGTTTGGTGTAGTGCAGGGTTTCCCCAGCCCTGTTACTGGAGATCTACCATCCTGTATATTTTCATTTCAGCCATAAGTTTGCACACCTGATTCTACTAATTAGCAGCTCAACAAGATCTCTAGCTGTTGAATGAGGTACGCTGTATTAGGGCTGGCATTTAAACCTACAGGACAGCAGATCTCCAGGAACAGGGCTGCACAGGAAACACTGCCCCTACTAGCCAACTAATGATACTTCCAGCAGAAACTTAGCTATGAAATGTCACATCCAAGTGCTAACCAAGCACACACTGCTTAGAAACAGCCCTTTAACATACAGTAAGCAGGACTCTCAGAGGCAAGGTTGTGGGCTTCAGTGCTTTCAAAAGTTATTCATAGCCTTGATAAAAGATGAGCAAACAAAGCTATATAAAAGAATACAGGTCATAAGTAATATATTATGCAAAAAAAAAAAAAAAAAATTCTACTAAAATGCAGAGCCAGACAGAAATACAACACCTTCAAAACTGCCTGTTTGGGTTGTGGCAGGGTGAAATTTAAAAACTGCACTGCCCTTGGAAAAGTCAGTTTTACACTTGGCAAGGAAAAGCTCTTGAAGTAGTACTGAACAAATGTGAAAATTCTAATTACAGAAGGATTTCAGAGGCTACTTTGTTCTGACCATATCTGACAAGCTGTAGTGGCATACTGGTCATGAAATACTGATGTGGGGGATTTTGGGTTGGCAGGAAATTAATGGAGTCTGGGCAAACAATGCAGGACTTGGGCAGTACATGCTGCTGTAAGACAAACTGGCTGCTATTAGTGTTGTGTGGGTTAAGTGGGTGGAGTACTTGCCATGCCAGTACACTCCTGGGTCTGAATTCACAGTGGATGAAGGACTGGTTCCTTTGACAGGCCATTGTCACGTCAGTACATGTATAGCATACAGGGGAGAATAGCATCAAGCTATGGGTGGCATGTGATGCAGGATGCAGTCATGCCTGACGACTTGTGACCCTCTGCATACAGAGAAGACAAAACCTTCCCACTCCCCACCCTCTGTGTTCATTGTGAGGGTCTTTCAAGTGGAGGAATGGGGTCATGGCCTACCTGAAGTTCTGAATGGGTTATATCGTATAAACGATAGACCTACTAATTGTATGTCGGTAGATGATCTTTAGGCCTAGCTAACATGAATTGAAAAATGTGGCTTGTGTAAGGTAGCCACAGTAGCCTTCTTAAAAGTAGTTAATGCTTAGAAATGCCACAGCGGCCAATTTGACCATTGTCACTCTAAGAAAATCAATTAATATGCCGTCATAATTGTAAATAATGTATAAATAGGTAAAACAAACCAAAAGTATTGAAAAATGATGATGCACCTTTCTACCAGGGTGTTACGATCCCAGAGTGTATAGGGGTATATAGGGAGGTAACATAAGGTCTGGGTGTGGGTTGGTTGAAAGGGGACAGAACAAAACAACAAAATATAGTGCAAAACTGGTGTGCGTTTAATTACAGGTGAAGGTGAGCTATTTACAATTTTTACAGACGTAACACATAAGGGGGAGAAGGAACGAGAGCGGTGCCAAAGAAAAGAACAGAGTAAAAATCAAAACTCTCAAGTCTGCCTAATCTAATCCGATAGCAATCCTCTAACCTAACTACTAAAAATAAATACGAAAAACAAAACATAACTGACCGTTCTACGCTATTTATATCAAACAAAGTACAAGGAGTGGCACCAGCCCCTAACCTAGTGTGTCTATACAGTGATCTACCTACGTGCGAGCAGGCGTGTCAGTGGATGTAACATAAACCGTATCTTACCTGTTCACTTCTCCCCAGACAATACACAGTATAACAAATAATAACAAGGGGTAGAGGACACTTGGAAACAATTAAGTGGCAAGCACACGCGCAGGAATATACAAGCACAACAAGCGGACATGCGGATAATTACAGAATACAGTGGAAATTAGCAAGCATGGCATCACCCGGTGACGGAGAATGGAAGGGTTTTTGAATTGTTGCGCTGTTTCGGATTGGGTGCTGGAACGGGGCTCGAATGATGAGTGACGTGCCGGGAACCAATAGCAGACGGACACCTAGATGAAGGAGATGTGTGGAGAGGAGAATGGAAAAACACAGAGGAGGAAGAAAACAACAAAACAAACATGTACACACGCGTGGGGACGTAAAGTGTGTTTTATAGCTAGTCAATCGTACACCTTTCATCCACAGGGTTGAGGAAGGTATCATTTGGTTTTCTATTGATGAAGTGCTAGAAAAGATTATCTGCCATTACATACCGAATAGTGGTTGGAATAACAGTAAGTGCTCGCTAATTATTTGTATTTGTGTTTGGACAAAAACTGGAAGTGGGTGGAGTTTAACCTGGAAGCTTTATTATAATCACTGGCACTGCTATTACTTAGATATTAAATTATTAAAGTCATGGATTTATATGGATTTTATAACATCAATAATAATCCAGTTGAACAGCAAGCAATTTGATTTTTAAAGCTGTATTTAACAGACAATGACCTACGTGTTATATAGCCATAAAAGGATGAGGTTAGATCAAGTTTTAAAAATAGGCATATTTTTATGAATCAAGACATAGTTATTGACTTACTCAGAACTGCATGAACCCTATCACCACCCCTTCCCGGGGGACACTGAAGTCAATTATGAACTCATAGGCACTCACACAGGCTTCTCATAGGGCACTCACACAGGGCTCCTCATAGGGCACTCACACAGGGCTCCTCATAGTGCACTCACACAGGGCTCCTCATAGTGCACTCACACAGGGCTCCTCATAGGGCACTCACACAGGGCTCCTCATAGGACACTCACACAGGGCTCCTCATAGGGCACTCACACAGGGCTCCTCATAGGGCACTCACACAGGGCTCCTCATAGGACACTCACACAGGGCTCCTCATAGGGCACTCACACAGGGCTCCTCATAGGGCACTCACACAGGGCTCCTCATAGGACACTCACACAGGGCTCCTCATAGTGCACTCATACAGGGCTCCTCTCTGGGCACAGGGGTGAAATATGCTGTGCTGGCAGTGTCATTGCTGGACTGACATCTGGTTGAATTTGTGAAATTAATCTGAAATTGATCCAAAGTGTGCTTGCTTACTTGGATCTCTAAAAGCCATAATATTGGCTGTGAGCACCAGCGATAGAGAGTTTTAGCATGGCTCTGGTATCTGTGTATATCTTTTTCGCACCCCATCCCCCCGGCCCCCAGAACCCTTTTTTTTTTTCTTTTTGAATCTCTGGGAATATTTATTAGAGATCATTTCCCAGGGCTAAGCTCTTCTCGGTATTACACTGCAAAGATTAAAACATTTAGTCCACCTTTGGAGTTTTGGAGATTTAATCTCCCCTAAGCACTTCTGACAGAACTCTCAGAAAACATGTATTTCCTTTTCCCTCTTTTTTTTGCAACATCAGACTTGTCTTATATTTGTTACCAAGTTCACAGGAAAGTTTGAACTGAGGTTGTTTTTCCATTATACATTTATTTACTTATTTTTTTTTTTTAACAGTTTTTTAGAGTTGGTGAAGTTAAGGCATTTGCTCAGAATGGCTCCCTCTATCAGTTTTTGCCGAGCTCCTGCTGCAGTTGGTGCTGTCACAGGACGATGCATTTGTCTGCCGCTGGTGGAGTAACCCCTCTTAATTTTTCCACCTGTCACTTTGCATTCTCACAGCGGCCGGGGCCTTGTTTTACAATGGAATAGTGTGAAACCGTTGTTTATTCTGTGTTAGAAGGAGGAAATAGGCAATCTCTTTCCTCATTTATCTTTTCATTTCCTCTCTCGTTCAGCGTCTGTTAACTTTTTTTTGGCCCCATCTTTTCTGTCTTTCCAAATCTTTCTTTCCTTTTTCGAGAGTTCTGTTTCCTGCTAACATGCATCGCTGCTTCCTCTCTATTTTTCATGATAAATTTGTAAATAATATGGAAAAGTGTGACTCATCTAAATGTACAGCCCAGTACTCACAAAACTATTCAAATCCACATTATAGTAAAGTGTACAGAGCTCTACTAGAGCCATACTGTAGATACTTGTGTGCCTTTGTGTGGTCTCAGAAATACTTGCAAATGTGCAAGAATCACCTATTGTGAATCCATAATATTGATAATACGCTTTGAAAGAAAGAATGACATAATTCCATAACTTCAAAAATACTGCACAATGAAACTTCACATCATGCCAGAAATTCCACTGTGTCATGCTTGCACTTGTAGTTACTTAGCCAGTGAATCATATCCACTTCCAACAGCATCACTCTCAATGACATATTGTAGGGGTTTTGGGTATCTTGCTGTGATTATTTCAGCTAACGTTGTAATGTTGTGTTTGGAGGGAACATTTCACCATTTTCACATTTTTAATCATTTCAGAAACAATCCAAACCTCGTCATAGTTTATGACTAGGTCTAGACCCCCTTTCAAGACACTGCACTAACACTTCTGCCATGGTATTTTAAAATTGTCCACCCAGTTTGACACCAAAGTGGAACAGTTGCCCAAGGGTGATGAGGTGGAATAGGATGATGGTGGTGAGGGAGAGGCTTTGGGTAGAGAGGAATAAACAGACACTGGAGGGGGAGATAAACCATACTAAATGTCACCCTTTGCGCTCACTGTTTACTTTTAGTTGTCGTTGCGGCAGTTTCCCAGCCTGCAATTCCCTCCCATCTGCCAAAATTGCTTTTATGATTTCTAAGAAAGTTATATATTAATGCTAACTGTTGTTCATGAGCCTAATGACTTGGCATTGGCTCTTCATTTTCTAAGCCTTTTGTGTACACTGATGTAAGTCGCAAGCATGTGCTAAGAGCATGTGCTAAGTACTTTGTAGTTTTTAGGTAAATAGCGTAGAAGGACAGGTAGACCTGTTCTCATCATTTATTGATTTATTTATTTATTCTTTTCTGATTTTTTGAAACAGTAAATACACTGACTGGAATCTAGGTATTTGCATAGACCTGGATAATCAGCATAGTGTCCAAGACCTATAAACCTCAACCTAGATGAGGAATGGGGAGTGTCACCTTCAACTTTCCCATGTTTGCGTATGGCTTTTCCTCTCCAGGTGAGACTTGTTATTTTTTTTACACAATTATGTGAATTGCTGCTAGCTATCTCTAACAGCCGATGAAGACGTGAAGCTGATGAAGATTTTTTTTTTTTCTGTGTCAGCCGAGAGTACATTTTATTTTTCAGAATTATATATCGGTTCTGTGCAACACATGGCACCTTTACTAGTGTAGACTTGTCTGGTTTAGTTCAGCAGCTGAATAATTCAAATGAAACTGCACACTTCAGAGGTGAACAGAGCAGTTGTAAGTACGCTGGATAAAAACTGTCAACATTTTAGGTTTGTCAGACCAAGTCTGCACATATTCAGAGCAGAAGATGCTAATTTTGTGCTTAAGGAAACTCACCTGTTCGTACGTTTTTTGAGAGGATTTAGAGGGAAGCTAAAAGATTAATCGTGAAGCTTTAAGACTGATGTGCCTGAAATTTAAAGTAAACGAAGCTAATTAACTCAGTGTGGAGGCAGGGAAACAGGTTCACTCAATTGAAATGTTCAGCAAGTGCAAGAAAAGGTTAACCTTTCTTTTGAAAGTGTATCTCTAAAAAGAACGCATGGGTCAGGTAAGAACGATTTCTTGTTTTCTTCCTTTGGTTCAATGAACATTGAGCACTCATTCTGCACCTACAGGAAGTAGCATCAATCATGCAGCCGTTGCTACGGTGTTTGGCAGGAGTTTCATCAATGTTTCAGTGGAACCTGAATTGTTGGGATTCTGGGTGTCTACATTTCTGTGTGCGTGTGTGTGTGTGTGTGTGCACGTGTGTGTGTGTGTGCGTGTGTGTGTATGTGCGCGTGTGTGTGTGTGTGTGTGTGTGAATGAAAAACCAAAGGTATAGTCACAATGCATAGCTTGTATAAACAAACAGATAAACTAGCATTTTCCCTCTGGAATAGGCGATGGATCATCTGTGACATTTTCAGACATGCTTCAAAAGAAATGTACAGTATATATACACATCTCAAATGTGAAGGCCACCAATAGCTGATATTTCTTGAAACACTCATTCTGAAAAAACAGAGAAACAAGAATTTATGACATTAGAGATTGTATTGTTTTTGAGTGAACCTGATGTAGCGACAGTAAAACACGTCATTTGCATCATAATTTAAAATCCAATCTTTAATGTGTAATGTTGTGGAGTACAGAGCCAAATCAAGAAAAATATCTTTGCCCAAAATATTATGGAGCTCACTATATAAATCCATAGGGCAGCATGGTGGTACAGTGGTGCAGTCCTCGTTTGAATCTTGGCCGGGGCCTTTTTGTGTGGAGTTTGCATGTCCTCCCCCTGTCCCCTTGGGTTTCCTACGGGTGCTGTGGTTTCCTCCCACAGTCCAAAGACATGCAGGTTAGGTTAATTGGAAAGTCTAATTTGTCCTCCCACAGTCTAAACTGTCCTCCCACAGTCCAGAGACATGCAGGTTAGGTTAATTAGAGAGTCTAAATTGCCTGTAGGTATGAGTGTGTGAGTAAATGTTGTGCGTGTGCCCTGCGATGGACTGGCGACCTGTCCAGGGTGCATTCCTGCTTCTCAGCCAATGCATGCTGGGATAGGCTCCAGCACCCATGGCGACCCTGACCAGGATAAGCAGATAGACTAGATAATGGATGTTATAGAGATTATATATATATACACATATATGTGTATATATATATGTATGATGTCTGATGGAACCAAACTAAAATGGAACATCAAGATGTTTGCTGCTTCTTGCTGTGTTTCTTAGACTGTGTGATTGAGCCGTGTGTTAAGATGTATGAGTCTGTTCAACCAAAGACATTCTGGGACCATGAAGAATTGATGTTCCTAACAGTGGGGAAGGAACCAGTGGTCTGACGCCCATCTTCTGGATAATTCACAGCCTTGAAAAGCACATAAAGAAACATAGGAAGTAAAGCTATCCATTGTGGAATTTTGACTGCCTCTTTCCAATCCTTTAAAGCAAGAGCACTTTTAAAAGAGCACAGAATTCCAAAAATAAGGAGTAATAAAAAGAAAGGGTAAAAAGAAAAACAAAGCTAGAAGAGAAAGAAATCGGTCATCCGTGAGCTTCAGATGCAGTAGCCTAATTTTTTAAGCTTCGCTGTTGAAAGGGTTTCAGTCAATGGCGTGAAAACCCAGCTAAGTCATGAATTGTATGAATTTGTGGGAGACATTGAAGGTATTTAGTTGCATGTCTCCTTTTTCAGCAGAGCTGAGGAGGAATGGGAATAGATTGCACTAATCCTTTCCTTCCAGGCCCTTACAATGGCTGTCAACCTCTATCAAACGCATAGCTTTTCACGAACACAAACACACACACTCCCATGGGGCGGACCAGGCACTCTTAAGGCAAAGCCCTCAGCTCCCTGATAGCACATATTTAGTTGCACTCTTCATTTTTGCAATTATCTCAAGTTAAACCCAGAGGGGTTCAACTTCATTCAGTGCATTCAAGTCTTACTCTGTAAACTCCAGGTCACCTCTGTACTGTATATGCTAAATCCTAGAATTGGTCATTATAACCCAGCTTGCAAGCGCCTATTGGACCACTGTTCGAGCCCAGTGTCGGCCCACCGGCATTTCCGAATCAGCGCTACAATGGTCCGCTAGCAACAGAACCACGCGCCAGCCATTTCACCTCCTTTTCACAGCTGACCCCAATCACAGCTGCCTGGCCTCAACTTTCTGCAGGTCGACCAATGTAGTGCCTTTTTGCTAAGTGCTGGAAGGCTGGCAGCTGTGCCAACAGTGGGCAGCTAATGGGTAATTCTTTGCTTTCAAGATGAGAAATTTCTACAGTGATGTGCCAGTAACCTCTGCTGACCATGCAAATAAAATCATATTTTGCCAGATTTATGTGTATCATCCTCAGTGATATAAGGTAATATTGCAATGCAATTGATTCATACTGTTGCTAAATATTTACCATAATAACCCCATGCAATGTAGACTGAAGCTAGTCACAGATTTACTCAATCACATTTGTCATCCGTGGAGTTTCTTATGGAATGTATCATTACATTGATTTTTATCAATGTAATATTTAATATATTTATTATTTCCAGGTCCGCTAGGCTAACTGCTATTTTGTGCTGCTATTTTTTATGTGCATGTACACTGGGGTGTTTTCGCTAGGTATGGCACTGTTGCTGTTGTCTTACGTTGTAAGTTCCTCTGGAAAGGAGAATCTCCAAAATGAATGTATTGTAACATAAAACTGTTGTCTAAGTACACTTTCTTTCTCAGATCATGGATCAAAAAACACCAAGTTCAAAATAAAACGGACTGACACATGAGATTGACATTGTGGAAACCAACATGATGAAGTACATCCACACTGGCAAGACACCAGGGATGCAAGAATGCGTATCCTGTATTGAGGCATCACCTCAGGCTCTCAAAGGCCGTGACTGGCGAGCTGTTAAATTTTATGTCAGAAACCGAGCAATAGTAGAACAGGGGCGATTAACAAAGTGAATTGAATTTCATGCGGCCAAAAACTGAAGATGTGATGCACCCTATTCCTTTGTTTTATAATAATAATTATTATTATAATAGCAGCAAAGATGCGAGAACCCTATTGTTTTTGTTCAGATTTAAATTTTTTGAATAAATTCTCAATAAAACTGAATAGGCAACAAACACCATAAATCGTAGTGCTATGAAACTTGCCAGTTATGATCCTATGCCCGCTCCACAACTGAGGTTTTGAAAAAAAAACATTTTTTTTATTTAAAAAAAAATGAGGGAATTTAGTTTGTTCATAAGCTGCTTTTCAGATAGTAGTTTTGGGTGACGTTATGGTGGATTCACTGTGATTCTGGTTTAATGAGTTGGTTTAGAACGTTTGTAAGGTGATTTAGACATGTCCTTGAAATTCATTGGTGAATAGCCTTTGTGGTTAATGGGAAATGCTATCAACGACTTGAATAAGGGAACTCAGGGTTTCCCTTTCAATATACTAGGAGGGGTGGGCTGCCCTGCCTAAAAGCATAAAAATATACTAGGCCAGTGTCATTATTTGAAAACTAATTTACTATGATTTATCAATTTAAATGAAATTGAAAATTTGTTCGCAAACACTTCATTTTGTGATCCGTCTTTCAATCTGGTAATGATTAACTATTCAATACGTTTGTGTGGTGTGTGGACTCCCCTTGGTTAGTAATCAACTCAAAGAAATTGAAATTTCAGTGTATTACTTGGTGGTTATCTTGCTGCAATTGGCCGTTTTGTGCAAACGCAGAGAAGTTAATTTGTTTACACAGTCAGTGATTTACCTAAAAGCTAATAACTAGCCTAGCTAAATGATAATGTAATCTTCAGCTAATAAGGGTAAATATGTCATCTTTCATCCGTGTAAATGAGATCAGGGAGAATGGTGACAGTGGGAGCTGTTCTTTTGTCAGTGAAGCCGTAGAAGCCAACACAAACAAGTTTGGCTACAGGTGCAGTCAGGCTGCCAAAACAGAGGGAGTCTGTGGGACCCAGTGTGACTTGAAGACCCTCGATACAAAGCCCTAGATAATGAAAGTTCTAAAGAATCACAGAGCAGTGGATAAACAACACTATTTTAGCCAGCTTGTTTAACATAACATTAAACTGAATAGTTTATCCTTTCACATACAATTACAGCCAATTACAATTTACATAATACAATTCAAATCTGAATATAAATACAAAATTTATAATACACAAAATTCACAGTTGCAACTTACATGACATAGGATCCTTATTATTTATTATTGTTTATACATTATTAAAAATAATTACAAAAATCTCTGGCAATGCTTTATATATCTTGTAAGTGACATGAAAGTTCATGTTGTGTTACATGACATAGGATCATTAAAATAATTACAAAAATCTGGCAATACTTTATATATCTTGTAAGTGACGTGAAAGTTCATGTTGTGTTACATGTGATAATGTTCTTAACTCATTCCTGGGCCACAGTATTCCACACATTGAATTCTGAGTTTAAAGCAAGTTCACCTTTATTGACCCTTTAGTAAAAAGAATAACAGGTAAACATGTTCAAGAATTCACTCCAGTACAAAATGTTGGTTTAGAATATATGAATCAAAATTAAAAATAGCATTTGATTTTGGGTTGTTTAGTAGGCAGCTCTCCTTATCCAGCATCTCTTTGGAGGAGGAGTTAAGTTAAGTCGATCATGAAAATGCACTTTTGTACGTCGCTTTGGATAAAAGCGTCTGCCAAATGAATGTAATGTAATGTAATGTAATGTAAGTTTGAACCAGGGACTCATGGCCTTCATTGTAACTCTGTCTAGCTTATGATATGAGTTCTGCCACATAGAGTATCTGGATTACTGGGTTATCCAGTTTCATCACCACAGCCATCTTATTGTCTTTCGTAAATGTATTGATTTTCTTTATATGGGATACTGTTGAATTTCCCATATCTCCACATTTCACAATGTTGCTAAAATTACAACAGTTCTCTGTTATAAGACATTGTGATGTCTTGGACACACTATGACCTTTGAGCGGAACTCCTTCAGATGAATCATTGAGCAAGGAGCATAAATTAACCATCTGCTCCAAACTGGCTCCTTATTAAATAAAGATCGCACAAGGGCAGCTTTGTTTTATGTTTTTTTTTTCTTCTTTTTTTCTGGAGTCTTCTTGCTGAATCAGTTTGGGCTCTGCATTCAAAAAGACCATTTTCCACTCATCCAGAGATGCAGCTGCCCTGGCAAGACTTTAAACTGGACCTCAATCAAAGAGGCCTAGCCCTTTTGATGTTTTGCCATTTTAGAGAGAAACACATTTTTGTTCTTTCCTCTACAAGCAACATATAGGAAATATGTTTAAAACAAGTATTACAATCATATTTAGACACTTGGTGGTTATCTGTGTTCCCGAGGTGTCCCCTATCTGCTCAGTATTATCAGCCCCATTCTGTAATATCACCTTAATAATGATGACAGAAGCAGAACTTGTGCCCACTATGTCACAATCTCCTTGTGCGATTGGCCATTTCAGACAAGCAAGTCAGGTGACAGGGGTCATTAAAAAAGAAGAATGGATGCTGTTTTATGCCCTCTCTGCAGTCACAGTTAATGGTGTTTAAGATGAAACTGAGATTCCACATCTTAAAAATTCAATTTTGTTCTCCATCACCGTTTCATATGAGCTTTGGACGAGAGGCACGTGCTCTTATCGCGGTCCTCTGAGATAAACAGATTGTGGCCACCTGTTCCCGCTCGGTACAAACCCAACACGAGAGACGTGACAGGGAGGTCTTGGGTTCCTCTCGCCAGTCTTGAATCTCATCGTCTCCTTGGTTGGACCCCTGCACTGAGGTTGATAACGCTCTGTGATAGGACAGCTCCATGTGGGGGAACTGATTTCCATCCCTGACAACGCACATCTGCAGAAAGCTTGATAAGGAGTCCTTGTGGTTCAGCATCTCTTTTCTTTAGCCTGGCCCACACTGTGCCTTTATGCCAAGGTCTCTGAATCCCATTGTCCTGTGCAGAGAATCCTTTGGATTATCTGCATACAGCATATTCATTTTTCATTTCATAGTAGTGAAATGTCACAATGCATACTATAGAACACAACTCTCTAAGGTGGTCCATGGTCAAAGGTGTTTGTCTGTTCATAGGTATCATCTTCAGTAGACTAGCTGTAAATAATTTCACAAACATGCATGTTTGTATGACTCACAAAGGTGAAGCACACCTCCCTGATGTCTAATTCAAAGTTTAAACATATCACACCCTTATACCTACAGAACATAGAATGTTGACTGTGTAGCCCATTTGGAAATGTTGGGTCCCCCAAAATATTTAATATATTCTGTGCATTACAAAGATGCACAATCAAGTGTCATAGCATCCGGATTCTAGGAGATTTACGTTTAACTGCAAACAAAATTTAGATTCTTTGGCAAAATTATTGAGCTTTGATAAGCTGTCAGAAAACTTCTCAGGAACAAAATATATAGCCATGTAGCATGAGGGGTGGAAGATATACTGCGCTGTACTGGGCGACTTTACAAAATATTTAAGATTATTTTGTAATTTATGTCCAGTCTATAATCTGTAAATCTGTACCTTGGTGCTCAAGAAAGCCCAAACAGAGTTACAAATTGTATTTGTCAGGAAAAAAACAAAAACCACAAATATGGCCAAAAAAAGACCTGCACTCTATAAATACAATCTTTCAGACTTTCAACATTAGCATTGCAATATGCTAATACGAATAGCAAATGGATAATATGTTGAGTGCTTCTAGTGAGGGGGGATTTGGCAAAGCTATATAGAAGGCAATATTGTGAAGAAGACTGACAATGCAGGAAGGAGATAAACAGCATGGAATGGTATCAGTAAAGGCTGTGTTTGAGGCAGGTCTGAGAGTCCTCAGCATCAGAGTTAGGGACCTGCAGGACAGTTAGTGACAGGATGACAGTCGTGAGGCACCTGATTTCCTAGGATCAAGGCCTAGCTAGAGCTTCTCAGCTGTCGTTCCAGACTCATCCGTGTGGTTTATATTTTATTTTCTTTCTTTGTGGAACCATTTATTCTTTTTCTTGATGGATGAAAGAGGTGGTGATGAATTCCAAAAAGCAAACAACGGAACTACAGAGTATTATGGTTCAGTGGATGAATTAATGATAATTTGAAAACACATGGGTTTGTGCGCTTTATGATATTATTTTTGTCATGAACTATTTCCTATGGCATACGCAACCAAGACCACCTCATTCAAGTACCAGCATGATTCTAAAACAGATATGTGCTCTCTATCATATATATATATATATATATATATATATATATCATGCTGATAATTGTCGAGCATGTCTGTTTTTGAAGGTCCTGGGTTTGAATCTAGAGAGAGAGAGAGAGAGAAAAAATATATATTTTACCCCTTCTTGATTTCCTCTATGATGGCATATTTTTCTCACTGAATGGTTTTAGATCTTTTCGACAAAATGTAACATTAGACCAGTGGTAACCAACCCTGTTCCTGGAGATCTACTCTCCAGTAGTTTTTCACTCCAACCCTAATGAAACACACTTCATTCAACAGCTAAAAATCTGCATTAAGCTGCTAATTAGTAGAGTCAGGTGTGCCAAATTAGGATATACATGAAAACCTACCGGACGGTAGATCTTCATGGACAGGGTGGGTTACCACTGTATTAGACACAGGGGAATTGAGTAAATACAAAAAACACTTTATAAATTATTACTTATTTTTTAAATTTCTATTTATTTAAATAAAATAAGTTGTGGGAAAAACACCCATAGCATGCATGTGAAAAAGCCATTGCCCCCTTAGTTACTCAACAAATGAATTAACCAAATATAATTGATAATAGATTCAGCTGATTGAACACAACCAGACTTGCTTGCTGCCAGCCCTGTTTCATATAAACCACACGCATATTGAACCATCAGAGTGAAACAGTCACCAGAAAGTTGCTTCAAGCACGCCATGGCACGATCCAAGGAAATTCCACAATAAATGAAAAAAAAAAAAAAAAAAATTCTAAGACTCTGGGAGTCCACCAAACCACATTATCTCCAAATGGCAAACAGTGATGAATCTTCCCAGGAGTAGCCAGTAATAGACCGTAATTTCTCATCCAAGAAGTCACTAAAGAAAAACATCTCAGAAAAACATCCAAAAAACTACAAGCCTCTCTAGCCTCAGGTAAAGCCAGTGTTAAAAAATAGACTGGGCAAAAATGGGATTGTTGTGAGAGTAGCAAGCATGAAAGCACTGCTAACCAAGAGAAACATCAATGCTTATCTCACATTTTCAAAAAAGCATGTGGATGAATACCAAGCCTTTTCATATTTGGCTTAATTCTGAAAATATTGCTAGATAGATTAATTATTTTTTAATACAAAAAGCCTACACCACTTGGCTGTGATTACTCACCACAATTAAGTTTTTGGGACATACCATTCAATAGCAATCTGACCAAAAGTATCAAGAGTGAAATTTTACATTTAAATCCTTTGTGAAAGCCCCCTAGTGGTCTCCATGCCTAGATTGCTCAACTCAGACATGCATTGCTCCTGCAACCAAACTATGAGAGGAAACAACAAACTCTGGGTTTTAGCTTTATTAGTACATGGAACACTACAACCATGCTAAATACGGAGTTTCTAAGTGCCACCACTGTTGTGCAGGTTGTTCATTTAACAAGAACCCCCTCCCTGCAGTCTCATCTGCAACTACAGTATACCGCCCAAGTATGACACACTGGGCAATAGCAGCCATTTTGGCACTGTAGTTCACCACCAAAAATTTGTATTCGTCATAGCAACAAAATAAAGCCAAAAATCTCCCTACGGCATGCCAAACGATAGGCTTATAATTCCACTGAGATAACACCACCTACATATTTTCAGGTTTTCTCTGAAACTGACACTGTCACTGGAAAAATAATGATCGGGATGATAAGCTGATAAAGCCCTTATCTGACACATCACATCAATATCCAAGAGTTCAATCTTAGCTTCACTCACACACACACACACACACACATGCACGCACACACACACGTACATGCACAGCAAAACTGCAGAACAGCCCACTTGAATGCCACCATGCCACCTTTGAATAGAGGGAAGATTCCCATCAAATAAACACAGGGACTGAAGCAGTGGCCATTATAGAAAAATATTGGGATTAAATCCTAACACACACACACACACACACAAGCGCACAGCAAAACTGCTGAACAGCCCACTTTGAATGGAGGGAAGGTTCCCCTCAATGAACACAAGGACTGAAACAGTCGCCATTACAGAAAAATATGGTGATTAAATCCTAACTCATACTTGAACACTGTTAGCCACTTGACATATTTGTCTGTTTCGTCTGTAGGGAAACTTGAGAGGAGTTTTTTGTCATTTTAAAATGTCTATGTAAATGGTTTATGTCATGAAGATATGTTTGGTCCAGAGCACAATGCTATGAAAATAGATGTATGCGTCTGTAGTGAAGAGACAGGCTTAAAATGTCATTTCTCATCCTGATTTAAATATCCCACCTGTACAGATTTCCTCAGAACCCCCATCCCCACTGCCCCTGGGAATTCAGATGGCTCATCAGACTCCTTTAATGTCAATCCAGTGCTGTTCAGAGAATTAGAACATTTTGCATATTTGTCCTTTGAGATTTTGGTTGGAAAATCCACCACATATGAACCTTCATATTCAATTCACAATATGTCAAAGTATGATCTAAATAAAGAACAAGTGACTTAAATATCAAAGGAAGCATAAGTAGATGAAAGTGAGTTCCATGACGAATATTATTAACTGTGCTATTTAACCTCCACGCTATCTATACGCATACTACAGGGAGGGAGAGAGAGAGAATTAAGACTATGTGTGCTACTCTGAAGTGCGTGAGAACAGAGAACACAGACAAGGTGGGATCGAGTCAAAAAGAGAACGCCGCGGCTCTTTACTGCTCAGTAACACGGCACAGCATTATCCAGAACATAACAGTCACTGCCTTTTCACGTCAGCTAACCGGGACGCTCTTAAAGGTAACGTACTTGCTTCAGTCGGTTACAGTGAATTATGTGACACCGTAAAACATTACTACGTGTGGCTGTTCACCACAACTTTAACTAAAAGGCACTAATCGGTTGTGTTCAGAGAAAGACGTTTAGTCAGTCAGACATGGTGAGCAGTGGTGCCATTGGAAATAGTTGACTCATAGTTGAAAAAACAAACGAATGGCCCTCTGCTGTGGCTTCTACCGAACAGAGAGTCGGTTGGTAATGCAGGATGACTCCACACAGGAGTGCCGTAATTGGGCAGGGACAGGGGGGTTGGTCCGAGTGTGAGATCTTCTCATGGGGCCCAGAATTCCAGGTGGCACCCCTGACTCTACACACATTGGCCTTGGTCGCCCCTCTCTCATGGGCAGTGTAGGTGCATTCAGGATTTCTCTCTCTCTTCCTTACGGCACTTCTCTGAGAATATCATGTCAACTATGAGGCACTCACATTATGCTCTTAGCTTGTTTGTGAACTTAATGTATCCTTGCTGATATGAGTGGTACGCACTGTAACCAGCACCGAAGGCCTCTTTTTCTCTCTTTCCGTCTCATGACAATTTATTCCTCCTCAACAGGGATCTCAATCTTCTCCTCAGCCATCCAAAGGCACAGTCGACCACCACTGAGCATGAATCAGAGATGAATGTTCTCTTTGCTTTGCTGTCAGTTCCATGTGGTTCACAAAGTGCTTTCATCGGCCGAGGCAGTGAGTGGTGCGCTGGAAGAATGACAGTGGGCATGTATGTATGTCTGTAGCAGTATTTGACAGCTCGGTCAATTGAAAGAAACACCAGTGTGAAATGAATAAAATAGTATGTACTCAACGCCAGTGAAGAGTGTAGAGCAACTGAATCAGTGTACATTGCTCAGCTTTGCATCACATGCGCAAAAAAACACAAGCCCTTTGAAAAAAAAAACACTAAAAAACGACATGTTTCTGATATGCCTGAACATTATAGCATCACAGACACAGCAGATGCAATATGTCTGAAAGTTCCATGAGGTGTATTGCCAGGTTATAACAAATTTAATGCTTATGGTATTGTTATCTTTATGTTCTTTACAGCGCTATATAGACAATATAAAATTAAGCTGAACTGATGCTAATACTGTAATATATGATACATTTATCTCATTGTAAGGATTTGTGCAGCTAAATCATGAAAACACAGGGACTGATTTGGTAAAATTAACGACATAAATTATCCCAGAGGTTCTCAAACAGCCCATGGGACCCTGTGTATGCTTGTTTTTGTTCCAACCACAGCTGCAATGACTGAACTGCAATGGCCTGTTAATATTTTTTAAATGCAGCTTTCACATGTTTTACTATCTGTAGAAGGAGTTATGCTCTTATGTCGCACTGTTTTTGAACTTGTACTTGGGTAGAAAGTAGTTTTTTGATGAAACCACACACAGCAAGGTCTGTGCAAGTTTGTGAGTAACACTATCATTATATTTGGAAAGAGACGTTGCTGTTCAGTTTTTTGAATGTAAATTTTCTGTGATTTCAGCATCACAAATGTTGAGGACCGTTGTATCAGGGTGAGGTGCAACTGATATCTAGAAAAGTCTGTACAATTATCTGGATGGATAGTACTCTGGGTAAGTGGAAATATAGCTTTATTTTATTTTTGTGTGAGATGTCCCTTTAAGAACACTGCTCAAAGGTACAATGGCAGTGCCTGGAAAGAGAAACTCCCAACTTCTGAGGTCCTTGACTGTGTAGATACTAATATAACCGGATGTTGGAATGGCAGGTGTGCCATCCCGCCAAGTTATGCCTTGGCAGGGCGGCATTCCCCATACTTATACAACACAGAGTGTTTGGCACTTTTCACTACAGAAATAACCACAATGACCACAGGCTCTCAGCCCTTAAAAACGTTCATTTCTGTACCTTCTAACCCCATTTCAGCAGACAGAATTCACAATAAAAACATTGGATACACACACAAAATGGACATATATAGAAATGTAAAAGAGGAAAACGTTGCAGTTTATGTGTGCTTTCACTAGTAACTCACCAGGTAGTGCATATATTTCTTGTATATTTAGTTATGTCAATAGTCCAGTCTAGGACCCCATTGAAAATGTGCCAGCTATTGCTGGCTTAATGGGTAATCCTTGCACTCAATACTTTACAAATTGTTTCTCATTTTAACATCTCACTTTTTACAATAGCCCTCCTTGTATTGTTTTAAGTAAGTGTATTTGTTCTAATAAATCAGATCAAATCAAATACCTAGGGCACTTTTGGATGAGCGACAGGCCGGGTTCAAATCCCCCCTCGGACTAGGAAAGCCTCTCACTCATTACAATGCCTTGCTTGTTAACTAAAAACATCGAACATATAGATTCTGCATCTGTATAATCTTTGCTCAAAACTCATTTATATTTCTGTGCCATTCCGCCAAGTTGTGCCTTGGGTAGTGAAGAGTTTGGCACTTTTCACTACAGAAATAACCACAATGACCACAGGCTCTCAGCCCTTTAAAATGTTAATATACATGTTGTATATACATCGAAAACAATATATATATATACATCATTTCTGATATATATACATTGAAACCTATATATATATATATATATATATATATATATATATATATATCATTTGGAACAGGCATATATTTGGGCATCCCATTGGGTCTTTGTACAGACATAATCTGTACAATCCAAATTAATTTTTAATTGGATTGAGGGTGAAAATTATATTATTATATTCTGTAAGAATTTTGATGTATAGTGTTTTTGGAGAAGCCTTTCTTGCTTCAGAACAATGCACAAATGTGCTCTCAAAGACCTTTATGACTGAGTCACTAAGCAGGCACTTTAATCAACTGCAACAGTGGATGTGTAATAGGTTTAATATTGAATCAGTTGGTGATGCACAGGGAAATGGGGTTATTTGTATTACTTTAACCATTCCAAGGGGCCCAGGAGTCCATCAGCCTCTGTAAAAAAAAAACTAAAAACTATGTTAAGAAAAGAGCTGGAAAGCATCCAGGTGACTAAATCAAATGAGAGATGAAAACATCATCAGAGCAGAGAATTTGTAACTTACTGCAGCAAAAAATGCAGTGTGTTCTTCCACACATCTACTATTCAGTGTCGTAAGTATTTAAGGCATCACTTTTACTGTGTGTGTGTGTGTGTGTGTGCACGCATGTTAAAAGTCATATATTTTTATTACTTCTTATATAAAACTATTCTGTCTTTTCTGTGGGTTTTTGAAGAAAATTTACACATGAAAATATTGTGAATTTTGAAAGCTCAGCATTCTAACTGAACCAACTAAATGTTTCTCCCTAGCTAAGTATTCTTTCGATGAAAGATTAATCTGTGAAATGCTCAATAAATGTTGATTGTACATAACAGATAGTTTTGTCAAAGGCTGATCCCATAAGGAAACACACTTAATACCCGATGAAGAATAAAGAGACTGCAGCATGTTTCTTCAGGACAAGTGAAGCTTATGTCGATAGAGTACTGAAGTATGGGATTACTCTTTTATTCTGTTTGTTTCGGGGTGCTTTGCCACTATTTCCTTTGAAATGATGTAAACTGGTGTGATAATGTTTCTCTAGGAGTAATTGTTGCTCAAAGGAAAGACATTTATTTCTGCTGAAATATTCGCAGTGAAAATGCCAGCAGTGGATACAGGACGGTTCACCCACTCTGTTTAAACAGTGGAAATTGACTGGCAATAAGTATGAATATATTTTAAGAGTTTTAAACAATAGGCACTTAATGACAAAGACGGTTTACTCATTTGCCCTCTGCTGAAGAGATTGATACAGATCATAAGGAAAACAAGTGCGATAAGTGTTGTACTGTTCGCCTAAAGAAATACTAAATACAAAATATGCTGAGCTGATTGATGCCATTTTGACATTGGAGAATATTGGGAATTACATAGCTGTAGACACAAAGGTGATAGTTGTGAAAGCATACAGCGGAAGATTGATTTTCCGGATGGATGTCTTGACGTTTAGGTGATAAAATATCATTATTTGATGGGAATTGACAGGGTGAGCATAAACATGAGGCTGGATGTGTGATATTTATCACCTTTTCTTAGGGGATGTCTGTGTATCATAACCTGGTTCCTCATGTTTGCAGTACTCCTATTGATTTATCCCCCTGTCTTTATGGTGTTTGTCATTTTTTAGTTCCTGTTGACACCTTTTAATGCATATTTCTGCATGTGCAACACAAGATGTCAACCACTGCTTATCTCACCACAGTTCATGAGTTGGAACCGGGCTTGTGGCAACCCAGTCAACAACACTAGGCCCAATTATGCATCACACACAATTAACCCTGGTTCAGTCTGGATTTGATTTTAGACCAAGGGGACCCTCCATGCACTAGAATGTTGCCTTAATAGGATGAGCCACCCAGCAGTCCATCCAAAAGCATCCTTCAACTGATATGATTCAATGGGCTGAATGGAATACTGCTCTCTATCTGACCTGCCTTTACCCGTGTCTTTCATAAACAACATGTGAGGGGAATGGTGCTGTTGTGTTTATGATGAGTAAAGGAAAGGAATATGTGAAGGTGTGTGAAAGTATGTGAAACTTGGAATTTATTCTTAATGGTGTACCAAACAGTTGATTTTGGTAAGCCAAAGCCTCAGACTTTTTTTCCTTCTTATTTCCTCATAATGGCTCCCTTGACTTTTATTGGCACAACTCTTAGGGTTATTTAAATTCTGAACGCTGCTTTATGTGGGCTAAACACACTTAGCAAGACCTTAAAATGCGCAGTAGACATGTCAGCAGTTCTTCCTGCATTTAAATGTTTCCTGTCCCATGGCATATTTTCCATTAACTTTTTAACCTCGCTGAGGATAAAGAAAAATGGGAATGTTTTAAATACTAACATTTGATTTAAATTCTAGTTAATTATGAATTATTCTCTGTGTAAGACCAATCATGTACAGCAGCTAGGGACTGTGAGGCAGGCAATCCAGTCTTTCTGCTGATAGAAAAAAAATATTGTCTGAAGTACCTCAGTTATTGGAATTAATATCTCCCACATTAAAAATGAATCCCCTGCGATATGTGCATCCTCATAAAGGTGACACATACAAATTATGCTTGCCTTCTAACCTGACTTGGAGATACTGCCTGATCGCACTGCAAACGTGGGACAAACAACCCAGATCACCGTGACTGATGGCTTGAGGCAAAATAGCAGGGAAAAGGTTCGCCTGAAGTGAAATTTTACTTCCAGCAAACAAACAAACAACTAAATAAAGCAATAAACACTTCCTCTCCCTGTGCTTTGAATGTGGAAAGCAGAATTTATTCTACTCACTGCTCTATTTGGGACCTGTAACAGATGGTTAGTTGTGGAACTCCATTAAGCTTAGATAACACAGTTCTGGCTCCATCCCACTAATCTGCCAAATACTGTTTATTAAAAGAAAAGAGAGGAAAGGCAGTTTTGTGTATTCTCAGGCCTCCTCTCTCAGTTACCATCCCAATGTTTTGATAACATATAGCAATGCACTTGATATCCTCCAATATTTCAGAGCAGCTGAAGTGAAAATCAAGCTCTTCGTAGCTTCTGTTTCCTTAATATCCACTGGACCCATCGCATCACTGCAACATTACACTCGCCATTTTGGGTGTATATACTATGCAGCAAAACATCTCTTTCACATGAGTGCAGGTGGGAGCAAATGTACTCGATGCAAGTTTAAAGTATTCAATTTTACGCTAAACAGTTTGCTGTGTAGTACACACATTTGCTGGCATGAGGGTCAATTGTACGTTGTTCCAGTCGTCTTCCAGACACTGCTACATCTAGCATGGTTAGGGTGCAACAACAATATAATAATTCTGTCACTGACTGCTTTATTAGCTAATTATTAATTAATAATCAAATGATATATGAAACGTGCAGGCTTTTGAAACAAAACCGAGTAATTAATTGACATAATGAACGAAACTGAACAATACTTGGATAACCATTCCAGGCTCACATACAATTTTTAAGATTGGCTTTGATTATGAAGTAAATTTAGACTCCAACGCCCAAAACAAATATTTATGTTCACAGAAGGGAGCCCATTTTTGGCAGTAGTCCCGCTGTTCGAGTCATTTCCCCAACGAGATCAGCAGTGTTCTTTCACTGACAGTTGCTTTGGGCAAATGATTAGGATCTCAGATTTTGGCAGCAGTTAATGACTGCATCGAAATTCTAGCTGATTGTTTTTGTAATCGATTCAATCAATTTTTGAAACCCAAGACTGAACTTAAAGCTGCTGTGAGCCAGCACTTTACCGGGATTATTCTCCTGACGGCATCGATTGCGCAAACGCTGTCCGTTTACAGACGTCCTGAGCCCCTGCTACGAGGACGTGTTCAACCTGGAGATGACGTCTCCACGTCCGCATCACGTCCGCTGTATCCCACGGCAACGCCCCACCCTTAGAGTTTTCCTCAGTGGCACTCAAACACAACGTTGGCTCCGCCGCGGTAAAGTACCAGGCCTGCATCTCGGCGCCAGCCGGATTGCGAACGCCAGCCAGGCTTCGGAGTCTCGGCGCCGATTCGCTGTGGAACACTGCCGACCCGGGGATTCTGGAGAGACGGAGAACAGGCCGCAGGTGACATCACACCAGAAAGCGCAGACAGCTGAATTCAAAATGTAACAGGCGTGTAGCCGCACCAAGCGATCCTTTGTACTTATTACTCATGACTTTAAATAAGCGTGTAGCGCTGGTACTGCGAGAATACAGCATCAGACTGACAGCGGCATGACAGCCAATGGGCTGTACAGGTATCAACAGCATGACATTACATTACATTACAGGCCTTTAGCAGACGCTCTTATCCAGAGCAACGTATACAACATTTTACATAGCATCCATTTATACAGCAGGATACATACTGAAGCAATGCAGGTTAAGTACCTTGCTCAAGGGTACAACGGCAGTGTCCTACCCAATAATTGAACCTATGACCTTTTGGTTACAAGCCCAGTTCCTTACCCACTATGCTACACTGCCGCACATGGCAGCTAATGGGCGGTACAGGTATCAGCAGCATGACAGCCAATGGACTGTACAGGTATCAGAAGCATGACAGCCAATGGGCTGTACAGGTATCAGCAGCATGTCAGCCAATGGGCTGTACAGATACCAGCAGCATGACAGCCAATGGGCTGTACAGGTATCAGCAGCATGACAGCCAATGGACTGTACAGGATAGCAGTGTAGTTTATACTAGGGAAATGGCATATCTGCATGGAATAGATGCTACGGTTTGACTGATAAATAATATCCCTTGGGCATGTTTTGTTACTTGCCAATCATTGTCTGGTGTATAGGCCTCATTCGCTTTTAAACAGGCAGCTACAAACATGTGCTATTATAATGGTCATGAAAATTTGATGTGTTATGAACTTTTGAACCTTTTATCTCAAAGTAATGTCATATTCACCAGCAGACATCTTGGGTATGCAGTCGTGAAATTCTAGTAACTGAATTTCTATGTCCCAGTAGCCAGTTTCAAGTTGAAAATATGTATTTCTGGGAAACAGAATGTATTTTCAAGAGGTGTCACTGCAATCAGGATTAGGAAAGTGTTGGGTAATCCTTTTTTGACAACATCTGACTGTGTGTGTGTGCGTGTGTGTGTGTGTGTGTGTGTGTGTACATGCAGTTGTATGCGTTTAATTATGTAATGCCTTTAAACTTTTCTCTGGGCATTCAATCAAAATTTTAATCCAGCTAACACATTCAAATTATGGCCTTACTACAGATATCTCAGCTGCAGTAAACATCTCAAGATAAATGCTAGCAGAGCCTCTCTTGACGCTAATCAATAGAAGCAGACAGCCGACTGTGCTCTAAAATCCCTCCAAAATTAATTTTACTGTAAACACAATATTTCTCAGGGAAAGTTTGATTGATTTAAAAATTCTTTATTAGTTGTGGAGGCAGCTCTGCCTCTACTACTAACTGGCCAACAAACTTGATGATATCCAAATTAATTTTACTGCATTGCTCAGTAAATTTCCTAGATGAATCATTTTACTGTGCCATTATTTATTCAACCAACAGGCTGCACCATTATAATAGCTAGATGACAAAGCAGATGTTACCAATGGAAAGGCACAGCATGTTACTGTCATCCCATAAGCATTTATTCAACCAACAAGCTGTAATTGTAATGGTAAAAATTACAATGCAAGTGCTATTAATAGCAAATACGCAGCATGCTACATAGCAGGCTGTGTCATTATAAAGGTGAAATGACAATCCCTGTGCTGTGAACGGAAATGCACTACCCATTATTGTCTCTCATAAGCATAGCAGGCTATGTGATTATAACAGTCGAATGACACTATAGCTTGTGCAAACAGTGCTATCTTTGGGCTGCGTGCTCCTGCAGAGGAAACTGCTCCTTCTTACTGGCAGAGACCTGCTGGTTGAGAAGGGGGAAGGTGAATTGAGACTTACCTTGTTACAAAGGTGAATCTCAGCCGACTGGATGAGGCCTCTTATGATGCGTGGGTCATCATAGGACTAAGGGCTGGCTTTTTCCAGGGTCAAGCCTTTTCTTCTCTGGAACAAATGTAGAGTTGCAGAGTTTAGCGCTAACTCAAAATCACCAACCCCTCTTTTCCTCCTACAAAAGTCTATATTTTTTACAGCATCACAGAGAAGTCCTTTCCACCTCCCAAGCTGTTGGTCAGCTCTGCAGATGCACACAAAAATCTGTCTCTGGTGGAGGCGGATTCCCTTCCCTTCCCACTTTTGGAGGGGGAGGGGTTGTATTGAAAAAGGGGTAATACATGTTATGAATGCAGTGTAGTATAATGGGTAAGGAGCTAGTCTTGTAACCTAAAGGTCACAGGTTTGATTCCCAGGTAGGACACTGCCGTTGGGCCCTTGAGCGAGGTACTTAACCTGCAGTGCTTCAGTATATATCCAGCTGTATAAATGAATGCAGTGTAAATGCTACGTAAAATAAAGTTGTGTTAGTCGCTCTGCATAAGTGCCTCTACTACATGCCTGTAATGTAATGCATGCTCAAAATTGGTTCAACAATGAATGTAAATAGAGTATGCTCTGTATTTCACTCTGCCAAAAACACAGTGACTGGCACCTTTATAACAAGGCCCATCAAGCCCAGATGTGTGTGCCTGTAGGTTAGTTGCTAGTGTCTACAGCTCTGAAGGTCTCCTATGATTTTTCATGGTTAACAGCAGAGATTATCTATGCCATTTAAGAAATGCAACCATTTAGTGAAATGACAGACAGCTCTGGCTGCTGCTTCTCTCCTGTTCCTTTCTGGGTCAACTGAATTTACGATAGTCTATGTTCTCAAATAAGATAAATGCACACACCTTTCAATAATGTATTAATTGCAATGACTTAGTGATCAATCATCTTAGTTTCTGTTCTGTTGCTAATTTATCATTTCATAGAGAACATTTCCCAAGTTCTCTGACATCACAACCCTGCTGAGGTGACTTATCTGGCTACCAGTCGTTGCCAGGATCAGGTTCAGTCCTGACCCTTGCCTACACTGCAGCCAATAGGACGGCCCCCACCTACTGACAGTACATGATTCAATTCTACATGCCAGCTTGACCACTCTGCTTTGCTACAGCAGGGCGATTTGCACCCCCTGCTATCCGGGTGAATGGTTTTTGCTCATCCCTACCATGGACCTTCTCCACCCTAGCTCCCCAGTGGTGGAACAAACTCCCTGTTTCTCTATGAACAACTCAGTCATTGCCCATCTTCCGCTGTGGTCTGAAGACTCATCTCTTCAGACTATATCTAGACTAACTAACTATCACCACTCCCAACCTGGGATCATTTTTATCACTTAAATCCCCCTCTTTTATCCTACACATGTACCTCCTGTGCCACTTTCATGTTACATGTACCTCCATCCAGCACTTATTGTACTTTGTATAATTATCTTGATGTTGTAGTTTGTCATGCCTCCTAGTTTGACTTAGCATAGGTTAGGTCAGAGTAATGTTTACTGTGTGAACTAGACTTCATGTGTTCATGGCCATGAATAACTGTTACAAAGTGAGTATTTTACCTTATCGGACCTGTGTTTTGTAATTGTTCCAATGACCTTCGGTATGCACTTATTGTACATCGCTTTGGATAAAACCTGTTCTCCATTAATCCCATACTTGCCCATATTGATTTAAACAACTTATATTTCCTCATTTTTATTTATTATTATGTATTTTTATAATATATATTATATATAATTATTTTTTCTCCATATGGGTTAGTATAACTGGCAACATTACTGCAGTCTTGCGTTTGTGAAATTCAAAATGTAAGCATTATGCAATTACATATTGTAATGCAGAGCTGGATCAAAATATCACAGTATCCATGCACAAAACTTTCTTAGAAAGGATCATCTTTATGACCTTATTACCTCTAATATTTGACTAACATATAGAAAAGGAATACATAAACATGACCAGAAAAACTGATGTGAGTTTATGAAGGAGAAAGTAACAGGCACTGTGGACACTGTTTCTGTGCCACCCACAAAAATTGAGATAATATATATATTTTTTAAGTTTACTATCTCCATAAGGCTTTGCTGGTTTCATTAAACCAGAAACATTTGTTATTGAACAGCAGAGCTCCAGACTGCTTTGGATGGGTTTTTAATACATGCAAATATATTTCACAAGCCTGACATGAAAGCATGGACAAGTGATGAATGCATTTCCTGTCCTTGCAAGGTTACTTTTCACCAAATCCCACTCAAATACATTCATTCTGTCCACAATCAACAGAAAATCCCAGAGCAACAGGGGAATGAGGTACAAATGTGTTAATATTGTATGAGTACCATGGTCATCCTGTTGTAGTCTGTATTTCCGGTCACTTGTCTCTCCAGTACTGTCTCTGTGTCTGTGTTCCCTGAGCTGCTTCACTCCCCTGTACTTGTGTGATTTCACTATTCGGGTGGTTCCGGGTTTTCGTGGTTTCCCCCCTTCTTTCCATTCTCGCCTTTCTTCCTGCTGATTTCTAGTTTTACTAATTTCTACTAATCCCTACTAACTTATAGATTGTAAAGTACTAACCTCACTAATATACTAACATGTGAATATTACTAATGGACTAACACACACTAGTTTTGGGTTTTTGATAGTTTAGATCACTATACTAATACATTAACCAGTCTCCCCTTTTCCATGCTGCGCTGTAGCTCCGCCCCTTTTCTTTCTAGCCTGCTCTAACGCTGAGTTCTGCAATTGCCTGCACCTGTCTCTTGCTCTAACTGCACCTCTCTCTCTCTGCACGTGTTGTACCTGCTAAACCCAGGCCGTCTGTTATCATTGTTGTCTATGTGATTCCAGTCCGCGTTTTGTCAGTCCCCTGTCATTTAATTAGTTATCCTAATGTTCTTCACCTGGATGTTGTTTGTTACTCCGCCCTCACTCACGTAACCCCTCCTTGATTGTTACCTTCCCCAGTGTATAAATGTCAGTCTTTTCCACCAGTTCCCTGTCAGAACGTTGATCATATTCATTGTGCCGATTATTTGTAAGCCTTTGTTTATTGAGATTCCTGCGACACCCCTTTGCCCGACTTCGAGTTTGCCTGCCCCTTTTGGTTTTGTTTGCTCTGGTTCGACCTTCGCTTTTCTTTGACTTCTCTTTTGCCTGCCCCTTTGTACCTTCGCTATTTCTGATCTCCTGGTTTTTGACTTTTTGCCTGTCTTTTTACTATTCTTTTGGAAACTCGATTCGGTACCGCACTCTCTCTGATCACCTGGCTTCGAACTTCGGACTGATTAAAGACGACGTTTTCTTGGATTTCCCTGGTCTGCGTGTGGGTCCTTACTCTGAACGTAACACATCCCAAGTAGAAGAAGCAGACCATCCGTTTTCTCAAATAAATAAAAGGATTTAAATAAATATTAACAAGGCAAGCAGTAGGATTGACCATTCACCACAGTTGAAAATATAACTTATGATGTCTGTTTGAGCTGTGGTCACACTGTAAACAACCCTGCCTGATCTGTACACATTGAGTGCTGTCCTTAAAGGGGAAATCTGCCATGCTTTGTTAAATGCAGAGAGTGTTGCTTTTGTGAATTGCAGTGTAATCTGAGAGTTAGACTTTTATTGTCATTTTAAAAGCTGCTTTATTTCCAAACCTCTGTCATAATGTGCACAGCCTGCTGAAGCCTCTAGCATGCAGGTATTCTTTTTCATTTTTCTATGGATTTGGCTGATTTTCTCCTTATGCATAAAATTACAAAGTGAAGCAAATTGCACAGTTTAAGTAGACTTGCAAATCGTAATGCATTCAAGGTTATATTTTGCTCATTATTTTCAGTAACTGCTGACAAGTTTAGGTAATAAGTGCAAAGTGTTTACGCCTCGTCAGTTAGGACTGTGGAGTTTTTCCATTAAACTTGATTTGGGCCACATCTCAGATGCGGTTTTGCAGATGATTTGTCAAACTTACACTGTGGGTAAGGCCGTTATTACAGCAAAACTCAAACAGGGATTTCACAGCAGGATACAGGTAGGGATGCATGGGCAGATACATCGGTATCGGCCGATATTAGTTAAAATTTTTATAATTGGTAAAGGTCAAAGAAAGCCATTATGGTGACCGATAATTATTTCTCTAATCAAATGTCTTGCACAGGGCCGTGGCTACAAACAACATAAGGCTGCAATAGCATCATTAAATGGCCTATAATTTGTTAAACAAATCTATATTAGTAGTTTTAATTATTATTAAAATGTTATTAAAATTCTTACAATAAACTGTGGCCAAACTCAAACTGAAGACATTGCAAGCAAAATTTAAAAAAAAAAGAATCAATGTTTTTATTCAGATATTTAGAAACAAAATTCATGCCACTAATAGCCTGTCAATATTGAACAAGCACTACCTGAATTAATCAAAGAACAAAGTGTCGATGCTTCAAATGGCTGGTGTTCTCCGTTAAGCATTAGCAACAGATTGCTTCCTTTACATTTTGAGGCTCACAGTTTTCTATTTCAGATAAAAGTGCTGGAAATTCAGTGAATAGATCCAAATTGGTCATGAGACCAGGTTGAACTGACATAACAGTTTGATAATGGTGCGTCCCAAGTAGAATGGGACATGTCGTATGGCAGTGAAAAGAAAAATATAGCTGACATAACCATTGCAATTATCGGTTATTGGATAACACCCAAAATGTCAATATTGTGCTCCCCTAGACACAGGACATGTTAAGGCCACTGCTTCTCTATCACAAACACAGACTCTCAGTAACCTCACCTTTCTCACAATGAATAAGTACATGGGAAAACTTGAAAAAAAAGAAAATAAACAAAAAAAAGGGTTGCATGGCCAATGCAGTCTGTCAGGGAAGTCTAGTTATAGGTGTTTTATTTTGATTTCCGCTGCACAGTGGACTGCCCTGTGTTTGAGAGCCTTGTTTTAATCTCAGTCTCCATTGGTTTTTGGGTAGGCAGAATGGCACCATTCTGCAGAGCTGTATGGGATCTTCGTACAAGGCAGGCAACAAAACATTTCAGTCATCAAAGCAATGCTGCGTACAGCGGATGCTCAGTCTGAAGAGCTACTTACACAATGCCATACTTCTAAACAGCAACACGTGGGATCCTTATAATGTGTTCCTGTACCTCTTTCCATTTTACACTTGTATGTCCATCCAGCACTTATATTGCACTTGTATCTTGATGTTGTAGCTCGTTGTAATGCCTCCTAGTTTGACTTAACATTATTTTCTGATCTAACCTATGTTTACTGTGTGAACTAGACTTAATGTGTTCATGGCCATGTATATGTAAATGAGTATTGTATCTTATCGGACCTGTGTTTTGTAGTTGTTCCAATGACCTTCGTTATGCTCTTATTGTACATTGCTTTGGATAAAAGCGTCAGACAAATAAATGTAATGTAATGAAACCAGTTTTTTTTTTTTTTTTTTTTTTTAAACAAGGTCATTTGCATCTCAATGCATAGTGCTCACATTTCAAGCTAAATGCAGTACCTTCATGTCTGCTAACTTGGTATGCAGCATTTGGCTATGTGGTGTCCTTTTAATGAACTAAAATTCATTAATTTAATTTTGTCCAATTGGCCAGCTTAGCAACATTTAAATGCTTGACAATTACTATCCTATCAAGAGTGGAATGCAAAATTAGCCTTTAACCAAAGTCCTTTAAACCAGTTAGTAAAGTAACAACTAAATGAGTAGCTATAGGGTAACTTGTGGTCCAGTAGACTTGATACTCATCTGTCGATATGAAGCAAATCATGTGAATATATAATTGCTTCATCAAAGAGTCATGCTTATAGATCAAGGTGCTTTGTTTTACAACTTATTTTCTGTAGACATGCTTCAAAGTCAATAATCCACTTTGAATCAGCTGGAAAATAACAACTACAGAATGTCAGCCATGCTCAAATTACAGCCAAGTTTCTTTATCAGCGTGAGACATGGGATTTAAAGGAGGCTGGGAATAATTAAATGCTTGTGCTGTCAGCAATTAGAGCCAGAGTGCATTGATGCTTTATGAAAAAGAAATAAAAAAGGCAATGAGCCATAGTCTTCTTATTCATAATTATGAAAGGTAGGGGAACTGTTTACAACTCATGGCACCTCCAAGGGTTTGGAAGGCAGGTAAATCTGGAGAGAAATTGCAACACAAAACTTTCCGACAAGCAGGCCCTGAAACTTTTTCAATAATGCAATGTAGAATTTAGGCAGTTTGGAACAAAACTCCTTCCAACCTTTAACCACAGAACACTATCCTGTCCTACGTGATCCAAATGCAATCATTAGAAATGGGTGATTTGAATCTAAAATCTGCCTTTTTTGCACAGAATTTGATAACTTGCATGTGTAGTTTCTGGCATGTGTCCCTTTGGGAATCTGCCACTAGTGAAATATTTAATTTACTTTTAATGCTGTGGACTGTCAATCTTTTGGGCTTCTTTCTTACACAGACAGCAGATATTAGCTCTTCACAAGTCACAGCAGATGCACCATACTAGTCATGACAAATAACCTAGTTCATATTCCTATAAGACCTGTGCCCCCTAGAATAGGTTCTTAAATGCTACTCTTCTTCCTATTTGTGTGTCTGTCTTTTGGTCCGATTCAGATGTGCTTCTCGTTCATGTCTGCTATGCCTTGTAAGGTGATAAATTGTGCATTGGAAAAAAAAAAAACCTTTAATCTTTAAACATCAATTAATCTCAGCAATGTGCCAGGTTCCCACTGGCCATTTGTCATCACTGAGGGAAGATTATCTTCCATTGTAGCCTAATCTTTCCAGTCATAACACGTTATCTATCAAATGCTTTCAATCTTTCATTCAAATCAGTTTTCAATAGAAAACTTGGGGGGTGGGGGGGTGGGCGGGGTGGAGGAGTGGTGTTGCCTATATTGACCTGAACCTGAAATCTAATATTCACTATGAGGTATACACATAGTAGCCGCGACACCCTAAAAATACCACGAGAGGATGTTACTCCGCTTTTGTTTACTTCCATTCTACAAATCAGGCTCCTTGATGGCAAAGGCCCAGATGGATGTATCATGCCATGATACAGCACAAAACCAAACCCACCATTGTCCATAGTATTATTTAGGCTTCATGTTTTTAAACAAGTCTGATACATGTCCTACAGCGATTGCATGCATTTTAATGAATAACAGTACATCTTTAAGAAGTATAAAATGTTTAAAAAACAAATTTCTTCCACCAAAAATATTTAAATAAAATGTACACTTGTGACAATATTGCTGAGGAACTAAATGGCTGCCTAATAATCGGTGTGCAAAAATGTCAGTCACATTTGCCTCAAAGTAACTCAGTATTTGCTTCCTAAATAACTTTTGTGTCTGTGTTTACCTGATCCTCTTGCAATGTTGAGGATTTCATATACGTGATTGGATCAGATGCAGCTATCTTGCTCCAATCACTGTTGAAGACACTTACATGTTATCACACGATTGGATCAGACACAGCTCTCATTCCATATAAACAGACGTGAGGCACCCTTCTACAGCAGGAGCACCAATCGTGTGTCGATCCTGGATCAAACATTCACCAAGCAGATTAGCTGCACTACCCTAAAAGCTAGCCAACTTGTGATACTGGTCACTTACATTAGCTGAGGAGGTAAGCATGCTGTACGTTATCAGTTATTGTGCTATATCTGTTGTAGTCTTTATTAGTATCTGTTTGCTGTTAGTGTTTATTTTATGTTTCTGTAAGTTTATTATTTTTCACATCCTCCATCCCAGTATTTTCATTCTCCCAGTCACTTGTCTCCCCAGTGCCGTCTCTGTGTCTGTGTTCCCTGAGCTGCTTCACTCTCCTGTATTTGCGTGATTTCACTATTCGGGTGGTTCCGGGTTTTCGTGGTTTCCCCCCTTCTTTCCAGTCTCGTTTTACTTACTTCCTGCTTATATCTAGTTTTACTCATTTCTACTAATCCTTACTAACTTATAGATTGTAAAGTACTAACCTCATTAATATACTAACATGTTAATATTACTAATGGATTAACAAACACTAGTTTTGGGTTTTTGATAGTTTAAATCACTATACTAATACATTAACCATTCTCCCCTTTTCCATGCTGCGCTGTAGCTCCGCCCCTTTTATTTCTAGTCTGCCCTAACGCTGAGTTCTGCAATTGCCTGCACCTGTCTCTTGCTCTAACTGCACCTCTCTCTCTCTGCACATGTTTTACCTGCTAAACCCAGGCTGTCTGTTATCATTGTTGTCTATGTGATTCCAGTCCGCGTTTTGTCAGTCCCCTGTCATTTAATTAGTTATCCTAATGTTCTTCACCTGGATGTTGTTTGTTACTCCGCCCTCACTCACATAACCCCTCCTTGATTGTTACCTTCCCCAGTGTATAAATGTCAGTCTTTTCTACCAGCTCCCTGTCAGAACGTTGATCGTATTCACTGTGCTGATGTTTTGTAAGCCTTTGTTTATCGAGATTCCTGAGACGCCTTTTCCGTACGACTTCGAGTTTGCCTGCCCCTTTTGTTTGATTGCTTTCTGGTTTGACCTTCGCTTTGTTTTGACTTCTCTTTTGCCTGTTCCTTTGTACCTTCGCCTATCTGATCTCCTGGTTTTTGATTTTTTGCCTGTCTTTTCACTATTCTTTTGGAAACTCGATTTTGTACCATCCTATCTCTGATTACCTGGCTTTGAACTTTGGACTGAATAAAGACAACGTTTTTTTGGATTTCCCTGGTCTGCGTTTGGGTCCTTGCACAGAACATTACAATATCAGATGCAAGTACAATCCATAAAACAAAATCATGAGACTGCACTTTATTTTACTTCATTAGCCAGCAGACATTTCAAATGTCAAATCTGCTAGCCGTGGCCAAACTTTTACATTTTTACACCTTTAGTGAAGCCAGCTGCATTAGTTAAACCAGAGGTCAGGAGGGGTTACTCATGCATACAAATCACTGCCTATAAGTCATTCATTAAAACTTTCAGGCATGCCATTAAAAGTATTTGTCAAGTTACAAGAAACAATATTGGCTGTCTTAGCTTTCACAAATTAAACCAGCTCTATTCCAAAGCAGTGCTACACAGTCTTTACTAAACTATTTAAAGTAACTTGGCCCTGTGCTTTTTAATCTTACCATCTGAAGAGAGTGCGGTCATTCAAACTTTGTGTCACATGAAACCAAACTCTGTCCTGACTGGGAGGGGGGTCTCCCTTGGCTGTTGTTGGCCATTTGAGAGGTTGCCCAGAGAAGAGTGGGATTCAGTCCAGATGAGTTTGTGTTAGGCCATTCTGTTGGAGGTCCGATGGCAGTAATTGCTGATGAGCGGCAGATCGACGAGCCTCCTGAGAATGTGTTGGATTGTGTTAGCGGTTTTCGCCTCCGTTTGTATAACGCTCAAGCAGTGGCCCAGAATGCACTTGGTAGCTGTCAGTTTAAAATTAAATATCTGGTTGACCGGGATGCAAATTGTTAAGCCCGATGAGGTACTGGTCTTGTTACCTATAGTGGTGTAGCTCTTTCCAGGCTAAATTTGCAGGTCCTTATGTTGTGGACCCCTGTGTTTCTGTTCAGAACTATTTAATTTGCACACGTGAGGTGTATTCAGCTATGTCACATAGTTTTGCTCAAGACCCATTACAGTTTTGCTGCATCAGAGACCGTGGCTGGTGATGCATCGATTATTGTTGCTGTTTCCTCACCTGCTACACCCGGTACAGATAATGTTTGTGCCTGTTTGGCCTGTTATTGGAGGTGTTGCAGCCACAGTGTCTGTGTTTTTTTTTCCCCCAAGAAGATACTGGAAGGAAAGTAGAGGACATCAGGATGCCAGTAGAGTGTGTATTCCATGGATGGCTGAACAATTCGGATTTCCTGGAAAACTTAAACGTCTCAGTTTCACTATTTATCTGCAGACCAATGCACTAACAAGTTTAATTTAATCAATGCACACCTAAGTCTGTTTCCAGATGCCCAAACACGCATGCATGTATTGAAACACGACATTGATGTGGGGACAGCCGCCCCCAAACAACGTTTCTATTGTGTTCCAACTCCAAGGCGGAAACACCCGGAATCTGAAATGGACTACATGATTTAAAATGGTATTGTGGAAACTGCATCTTTAGAATAGAGCTCACTCGGTATTTCGGTTAACAAATGATGATTCATTTTGTTTTTCTACAGCTTACCATAAAGTAAATGCCGTGACAAAGTCCAATTGTTATCCTTTACCTCATATGGAGGACTGCTTTGACCAGGTCGGGACTGTGACTTACAAAATTATACTTCCTGAAAGGTTACTGGGTAGTGCCATTAACACCACAGGCACAGGAAATGTCTGCTGTCATTATACTTAGAGGATTATTAAAGCACACTGTCATTCCCTTTGGTCTCAAAAATGCCCCTTCCGCCTTCCAGCAGCTTATGAACAGAGTGCGGACCGGACCCAGAGTTGTGCAGAAAACCCAGGCTTCAACACATTCAGCTTCTAGGTGCCCTGCTTAATCGCCCTGTCAGTGCTTCGTTGACCGTCAGCCTCGCTAAGTGTGAGTTTGCCCAGGCAACGGTCACTTATCTGGCAGGAGGCAGTCTAGTATAATGGTGAGAGAACTGAGCTTATAAAGGCTGTTAAATTTAAGCAGTTAAGTGTTTTTTTTTTCTTTTGTTTTTTTTTGGGCTTAGTTTAGTTTGAATGTGTGTATTTGTGGGCCTGTTTTTTGTTTAGTGATCGCTAGTTGCCCCACGCTCACGCTCCACCAACCTCCCCCGCCACCCCGCTTTCACAGTTGCCTGTCGTTCCTGGTTCTCAATTGCTCTTCTGCTTCTTTCGGGCTTGTTTCTGATGACAGAGTCGCTTTATGTGTCTTGCAAAATCTGGCAGCACTGGTCGGAGGTTTAATTCCCATGCTGGGCACTGTCAGTTGTGTCGTTAGCAACGTAGCTAACCCAGTGAAATTTCTTTAGTAAAGTATCCGGCTGTATAAATGGGTTGTGTGCATAAACTATAAGCTGTCTAAGCTGTTGTGCATAACAGCAGCTGCTAAATGCTGAGATGTAATATAATTATGAATCAGAAAGCCTTGAGTGAAGCCTCTGCTTACAGAACCATAAGTCGCTTTTGAAAAGAATGTTTGAAAGAGATGGGGAGAGAGGAGATTTTTGGTTTGGAGCCAGCCAGAAAGCTGAAAATAAGCACTTGACTTCCGAAAGCACTTTGCTTGGAGAGATGAGTTCTCGATGCAGTCGGCTGAAAACCTGCACTTTCTCTGACAATTTTTTGCAATTTCTTTTTGTATTGCAAAACAACTGAGCTATTTCTCAGGATACAGAATGAACCCCATACACTTTACTCATATATTTATTTATTAATTTCATCAAAATGCATGGAGCATGAGTCTGAGACATTTTTATTTCAGTTTATTAAATTGGAAAAAAAAATGTCCTTCCTTTAAAACTGTGCATCAACAATCTGAGAATCTGAAATAAAAGCAAAATATATTGTGTTTTTGTGTGAGTGCCTGTCATGCTTTTTTTTTCTTTTCTTCAGACTATTTATGCTTTCACCATGTCAGTTATGAATGACATAAAAGATGAGAAAAGAAAAAAGTAAATAAAAGATAGCCGTGTCTCGTTACAGAACATTGAACAGTTATGAAACTGAAGTAGTGCACTGCTTTGTTTTTTTTAATGCACAAGCCATTGGAAATTGTTTTCATTTAAATTGTAATTTTTTCAGCAATTTAACCCTGATATATTCCTTCAGTCACTTAACTTGAGACATGACCTCTACCATCTAAATGATACTGATGTTGCGACTCTCTTTCTGATATAATCCTACATTGTTGTGAGGGACAGCATAAACTGACAAAAGGGGTGCGAGCTGCTTTGTGTTGTTAACCAGTGACACCCTAATATACCGTATATATATATATATATATATATATATATATATATATATATATATATATATACGCACACACACACACACACACACACACACACACACACATGGTAGAGAGAGCACACGCACCTGGGCTACGTTAGGTAATCAGCCCAGGTGCTTAAAGGTGTACCTCTCTCCATAGTTCGGGGAGGTCACACTGAGAGAGTGTTTCTTTATTTTAGTTTCGTTTTATTTCAGTTTTGTTTCTTTTAATAAGATGGAGAACAGTGAAACCCCCACTGAAAAGTCTGAGGTGCTGGTCTGCTGCAAAGCAGTCCAGCTACAGAGCAGGGAACTGAAATAGTTGTCGCTCTGTTTTACTTTCTTTTGTCTTTGTTATTTTAGCTTGTTGTTTTAGTTTATTGTTTTTGCCCGGAACCCATGAGGGGGAAGGGTGAAGGTGTCGGTTTATTTGATTTCATGTTTGTGTGGGTGTGCTCTCTCTCTCTCTCCATGCGGCAACCAACGGTGTTCGCCGGCACTGCCACATCTCCCTCCCAGGGGTGTCATGCTGCCGTGTGACAATCCTTTTGCTGAACTAAGCATTCATTATCAATATGATCACACATTTTGTTTGCACAAATACTGTGTATTTTATGCATGCATTCATAATAATGTCAAATTTGCCATGAATGTCAACACAGGCACTGAATTGTTTGGACCAATCCAGTTTGCTTCTGCATATAATTTCAAATAATTCAAATAATTTATACACATTACAGCTCGATGCATTTCAGGACTATGAAGATACACCCTCCGACCAGTTCTAGAATTCTATGGGCATGTTTCCTTTCCACACGTCCGGCTGTGCGATGCTGAACATGTATGCTGTAAATACTGTTGTAATGTAGCGCAGTAAACGGCTGCTGGAGCAGTTTCATGGTCATTATTTATTACCTCATATCATACCCGTATCTCCCATAGCTGCATGTCAAATATGCTGTTGCTCTATGCTAATCACTCTGCTTCCAGCCTGAAGGCTCTGGATAGAGATCCACTGACCTAACATTTACCATATTTATACCATGTCACAGATATAATGAGCAACTCTCGACAAGCCTGTGTAATCTTAGATTTGGGCTGACATTTGACCATAATTGAATTTTATCCGTGTTGACACATTGGTGACAGCGAGACATGGCGGTTCTCCCTTGTTATACTGTGAGTCTTTTGCTTCAAGCTCTGGCTCTCCATATCTGTCGATAAAAATGATTTCCGAGGGAAGCATACATGCTGTTGGTATGGCTTCTCTCTTGTAGTATTAGGTCTGTGGTCATTCCAGGTTAGCATTTACCTACCTTTACACATTCCAAGAATTTACCCTTTACTCGTATCCAGGGAGAATTACACAGTTTAAATGAATTCACATACAACCCATTCACACAGATGGATAAATGTTGGTAGAGTGCCTTGCTCCCTCCCCAAGAAATAATCGGTATCTAGGTGGTAAAAAACTGTACAAATTTGTATTTGTAGGGTACAGGACACAACACCTAAGATACATTAGCATATTTAGATCCTCTGAGTACAAATGATCTAATGTCAGTGTAATTCAGAACTTAGTGACCTAAAACTAAAAATGTGAAATAGAAATATCTGCCCACTAATCTAAACATCTTTAGTGTATAGATTTCCAATATGCTAGATTAGCCCAGCCAAAGTCAATCATTTAGCATTTTTTATACTATCTGCAAAATATGAAATATTAGTTACATGACGGTTGTCTTGCTTTTGAAGATTGTACATAAGCAAAGGTAAATGAGAGAAGGTACCAATATCGGTAAGGAAAAAGAGGGAAATGTAGAGTGTGAGCAAAAACAAGTCACTAATTTATTTTATGTCTACATGACAACTTATTCATGCAGCCCCAAAGCTTTCCACTGAAGTAAAAGAATGCATGTCTGTGCAGATATGAATATGGCAAAATGCTTATGCACAACAATGCATGTTTACCAACAGTAGATTCCATTAAGCAAATGATTGTTGAGTAGGACTGCTTTCTTCATTAGGTTAAATGTTAAACCGCATTTATATAGCGCTTTTATCCAAAGAACTTTACAATTGATGCCTCTCATTCACCCATTCACACACACACACACACACACTCACGGTGAAAGGCTGCCGTGTAAGGTATCAATCAGCTCGTTGGGAGCAAGTAGGGGTTAGGTGTCTTGCTCAGGGACTCTTCGCCACACCCAGGGCAGGGGATCAAACCGGCAACCCTCCAACTGCCAGACAACTGCTCTTACCTCCTGAGCTATGTCGCCCCTACACATTGTTTTTTGTTCATTGCCTTATTGTCAGTAATGGTGATGAGGTTAGCCTACAGTGTCCAGTTTGAGTGGAGCGTGTGTCCTATTGATTAGTTGTGGCTCAATGCACTTGTCTTCCACAAGCACATTTACATGAGTCTGCTCAATGTCCAAAACAGAGGTTTGTATATTATCAGGTGACTCATCATAGGTGCCCATGCAAATATGCGTCAGATAAATCAACGTCATCCACTACATGGACAGCCGTCCATTTTTTTTTTTGCATTTGTCCTTTGAGAAGCACTGTTCGGCTAATGGTTTTTGCCACTGTATTTAGCGCAGTGCTTACGGTATGCTGGACACGGCTCAGGTTGCTGCTTAAACCCCACAGGCTCCCATTTGCTTCAGATTTATGCGATGCTTCAGACTGCCAGGCCATAATCATGAATGGCTGACATGCTCATGTTCTCACTGAAAGATTTTATATGACACTGTGCTAGCTCATTTGCACGGCAAGTTCTGTTTGTCCTATGAGTTTCTTTTCATGTACACCAAAAAAAAAAAAAGAAGAAAAAAATCTGGTTGTGACATTTTCAATGTCCTGAAATTACAGGTTTGTACTTTCAGGTTTAGATCTGTTTGGAAGCTATCATTACATTCATTTGGCAGACGCTTTTATCCAAAGCGACGTACAAAAAAGTGCATTTCATGGTCGTAGACAACTGCTGAACACGGGTTCAGTAAGGTACAATACTTATTTTGAACAGCTATTTCTAGCCGAGAACAATGAACAATGAACACTATTCTGGCCTAACATCTGCAAAGCCAACTAGGCAGAAGAATAAGCTACAGTATTAGGACAAATACAAATTACCAAGAAGTGCAGGGATGGGGCAACATGTAACAAGTGACAGGAAAAAGGTTTTTTTTTTTTTTTTTTATTAAATTTTTTAAAAAAATTTTTAATTTTTTTTAATTTTTATTATTATACAGCGTGGTGGTGGTTAGTCTAGGTATAGTCTGAAGAGATGAGTCTTCAGGCCACGGCGGAAGATGGATAGTGAGGGGGAGGTTCGGAGAGGGACGGGGAGTTCGTTCCACCACTGGGGAGCTAGGGTGGAGAAGCTCTGTGATCCCTTTGGGCAGGTGGGAGGGGTTACAAGGCGCCCTGCTGCCGCAGAGCGGAGTGGTCGAGCAGGCACATAGAATTGAGTCATGTCCTGCAAGTAGATGGGGGCTGTCCTGTTGGCAGCAGTGTAGACAAGGGTCAGGGCTTTGAACCGGATCCTGGCAGCGACCGGTAGCCAGTGAAGTGATCGCAGCAGAGGAGTGATGTGGGAGAATTTGGGGAGGTTGTAGATGAGTCAGGCAGCGGCATTCTGAATCATCTGTAGTGGCTGTATGGCACAAGCTGGCAGGCTTGCAAGGAGAGAGTTGCAGTAATCAAGGCGAGAGGTCACCGTAACCTGGACGAGCAGCTGGGTGGAGTGCATCGTCAGGTATGGTCGAATCCTCCTGATGTTGTACAGGAGGAATCTGCAGGACCGTGATGTTGCCTTGATGTGCTCCTTGAGGTCCAGTTGGTCATCCAGGACCACCCCCAAGCTCTTGGCAGAGTGAGAGGCAGTCACTGTGGTACCATCAAACGTGATTGAGAGTTCATGAAGCAAGGAGGTCTTGCACGGGAAGAAGAGCAGCTCAGTTTTGTTGAGGTTGACCTTCAGATGGTGGCTGGCCATCCAGGTGGAGATGTCAGCCAGGCAGGAAGAGATCTTATCATTGACCTGTGTGGCCGAGGGGGGGAAAGAAAAGTTGTGTGTCATCTGCATAACAATGATAGGAAAAGCCATGTGAATTAATGACTGAACCAAGAGATCTGGTGTATAAGGAGAACAGCAGAGGACCCAGTACAGATCCCTGCGGCACTCCCGTAACAAGTGGATGAGAGAAGCAGAGGCAGACCCCTTCCAGGTGACCTGGTAGGTCCTATCTGCAAGATAGGAAGCGAACCAAGACAGGGCAGTCCCGGCAATTCCCATCCCAGCTAAGGTGGAGAGGAGTATTTTATGGTTGACCGTGTCAAAAGCTGCAGACAGGTCAAGAAGGATCAGGACAGAGGAGAGGCGTGAGGCTCTTGCAGTGGCAAGTGCCTCCGTCACAGCTAGGAGCGCAGTCTCTGAGTGCCCGGATCGGAAGCCAGACTGGTGAGGGTCTGGCAGGTTGTTCTGATGGAGAAAATAGGTTAATTGTTTAAGAACTGCTCATTCAAGGGTTTTGTACAGAAAGGGTAGAAGCGATACGGGTCGATAATTCGTTACATTGGAGGGGTCTAAGGTGGGTTTTTTGAGAAGTGGGGTAACACGAGCCATCTTAAAATCAGAGGGAACATGACCAGAGGAGAGAGAGGAATTAACAATGGAGGACAGATAGGGAAGGAGCCCGCTGGAAATGGATTGGAGATAGACTATCAAATGTCTCTCCCTGTTGATGGACCCATGAGTGGAATACCTACCATTCAAAAGCCTTGCTATTTTTGGGCGAACAGTGTTTGTCACACTTCTGAATTACCTCATTTTGCTTGTCTATCTGCATTTTTCCACAAACAGGAAAGTGTTGCCGAACTGAATAGTTTGCGGTACTGCAGTTGTGAGGAGAAGGGTGATTTTCTTAGTGCCCGACTCCCTTGCTATGCCAATAAACAACAGACACAGCTGGAATTGCCGCCTGAATGTAGAAATTTGATAATAGTTTCAGTCTCTCAAGTGATTTCAGGATACTCATTGTGTTGCAAACATTGGTACAGAGACCTCCACTCCTGTTCCCAAGTAATGTTCATCAGTTACTCATAAAACATGAGAACTTGTAGAGAACATTCAGTTTTCAATTCAGTTTTATTTTTATAGCACTTTTACAAAGGGCACTGTCACCAAGCTGCTTTACAGAGATCCAGCCTGAATATCCCAAGAGGCCACCTAGGGTAACAGTGGCACGGAAAAACTCCTTAGCAGGAAGAATCCTTGAGCAGAACCTGACTCAGAGTGGGGAGCCCATCTGCCACTGGCTGGTACTGGTAAACTGGATAAAGTATGATTACATAATACGTATATATTAAACAGAAATATGACAGTACATTAATGTCAATGGTGATATGTGATATTGAAGCCGGGCAAAGAAGCCTTTATTCATGACGTGTTCTAGCCAATGCTAAATGTTTAATGAAGTGACATTAAAACGTAGTTTCAACTATGATCTGAAGTGTCATAAACAAATACTAAAATTTGGTCTATATGTTCTTATATAGACATATGCAGGACATGTATGGTAACTACATATCAGTAAACCTTTTTTTCCTTTTTTATGTCTAGAAATGCTTTCCAGATGATAAATAGAGACTGAAATAAATTGAGGCTGTTAGGGACTGGGACCCATCACGCATAACCTCAACCCATCAAAAACAAATCACACAATGAAAAATATTTGTAGGAAGGTGTTTTATTCAGTGCTGCATAAACAGACAAATACTCTGTGAATAAAATGGATATACAAAAAGTGGACAGAATGAGTAAGAGACGAAATTCACAATGTTCACAAAAAAAAAAAAATTATAAATCCCACAGGCTCAGCATTAATTGAGGCCTGTCGTGCTCATAGCCAGCTCTTGTCTGGTGTAAAACTGTCAGAGGCCCTAAAATACCAGATGTGCCTCAGGGTTGTACCAGTTCTATATAACAGCCAATTCACTCAATAACACATTAAGAAATAACCACAGAAAACAATAGTGTATTTTACATAGGTGCTTAACAAAAAGCATTGCATTAAATAGTCTCCAAGCAACAAATCAACAATTAATTAAAAACACCCAACAATTAACAGCTGGTGCTTCTACCTGAGTGAGAATGTGTGAAGCAGGCAAGGCATAACAATACCAGCCCAGAAGCTTCGGCTCAATTTAGGACCCTGGGGAATCCTGGCACTGCGGAAGACACAAGCGTGAGTACAGAAAAAAAGTAGGCAGGACATCATCTTCTTTTACACGGTACAATGTCCAGTGTTAATTCATCTCCAACAGAGAATATGTGAATCCAATAGGGACCATACATACTCGATTTAACACTGAACGTTTTATTGTGTATCTAGAGACTAAATAAATTGTAAATGTTTACGCATGATTGCTGCCTGTCATATTTAACCAGTAAACCTAAAATGGAGAGACTATGTGAAATGGATCCATGAACTTAGAGAGCAGGTAGCGACGCATGCCTTCACCATGACATTCAGGAGGGTGGAGCGGAGAATGTGTGTGTGTGTGAGAGAGTGTGTGTGTGGGTGTGTGTGTGTGTGTGTGTGTGTGTGTGTGTGAGAGTGAGTGTGTTTACTAAGCGCTGCCCACGGCCACTGACGATATCTCGATCTCAAAGGTACGCTAGCTACTGGAGAGCATGCCACGATATAAGACTGGTGTTGAAGGTATAGGGCATGCACAGGGCCCACTCAATCACAGCCTGATGGTAACTCGAGGAACTTTTTACCTGCGCTTTCTGTCCATTCTCAGCTGTGTGGGGTTTACAAACATCTGAGACATGCAGGACCTCACTTGAGATATGCAGTCTCTTATTTCTGAAACGGTCCACGCTGGGCTGCACTGAATATCATTAAATTAGCGCATCCTGACTCGCACAACAGATGAAAAATGTGCTTTTGCCTGGAGTTCCCGTTCCATTGCTTTTTCCTTCAAAAAAACCCCCCATTATTCAGTGCTACAAGGAGTGGGTGACCTTAATTATAAAATTGCCTGTGATATATGAATTTAAAATGGATTCCTTTCCAGTTCTCAATGGCCCAAATGAAAATGGGGTTTGTAAGAAACAACATTCTCAGGCACACACTTAAATATATACCTTACAATCTGCATTTTCATTTGGGGATTAAGGAAACAAAACTGAAATAAGCAATTTTCTTGTGTTTCCAGCTCACGTTGGATGGCTAACCGTGAAAGTCCAAAATTGTTGTCTTTGGTATTAATTAAATTGATTTTTCTTCAATTCAGTTGAATATTTTTTAGATCACTTAATCAAAAAGAGCACTAATGCTTGAGACAAAAATGAATTACCTGCCAATGATTATCAATAATTCCAAAATATATCTGGTAATTGAGCACACAAATGAAGCATTAGTCTTTTGAGAGCTTTGAGTCTCTGCTATTACATTCACAGATATCATGCATATTTAAAAATGTTCTTGTTTTACTGTATGTATGAATTTATGCATGCATGCTTACAGGCACACATGTATGTATGCATGTATGTTGACAGAATAAATAATTAAACCCCCTTTCCATTTAAAGTCACCCCTGCCTTGTAGCACTTTTTTTTGTGATTAAAATTGCATTGATTTTTATATGAGCTAATTTAATTTTATCTGGTGCAGCTCAGAATTCAGAGTTAAGTGACTGCATATCTCAAATGAGGATGCCTATTTCCCAGATGACTGCAAGCGCTTCAGCTCCTCCAGTTAGGATCAGGCAAACAATATTTACAATTCATTAGTAATGGGCTATCAAACATGATGCCAGTTAAATATTTATTTGAACATACTGTATATGGAAGTTTACCTTGTCTTCATATTCATTTGACTTGTCCTTTTTCATTTGAAATTCTCATTTCACATTTGATTGGTTGAATCATTTGATTGGTTGAATCCATTTTGTCAGTATTCCATGCAATACCATTGTGGCCCACTGGGTAAAAAATCAGCTGAGCTATAATTTTCTGTGCTGGCAGATAGCTTTGCCCTCTTTACTCCACCTTTTCATGAGAGCAAAGACTGTAGATAAAACTAGACAAATAGTGCAGGTACAAGCACAAGGAAAGAGTCTCCTGGCAGGATTCATAAATCTCGGATTTCAAGGGGAAACAGCTTCTTTGTCAGAGAGACTTCCCATGTGTGCACTAACACATGTCCACTTATGCCACCCAAACCAAGATGTATGTCAGGAGAAAGTGCTTGACTTTTTTTTAACTTTTATTTCAGAAAGTTTTTTAAAAGCTTTTTTTCATTTCCACTGAGCAGATTTTTATTTTATTTTTTTTGCCACTGGGAGATACACCCCAAACTGTTGAACAGACCTGAGTAAATATATTTTAAAATAAACATCCCATGATGGACTCCACAGGATCCACCATACATTGTTACACATATGTACTGAACACACTTATAGGAAAACCTCAGCAGATGTGTAAAACATGCCAAACCAAATTGCCTCAGCTTACAGGCATTCACCAGGGTATGAACAAGGTATGGAGGTGTTCTTCTCGACTAAAGTAGCCATATTCCTTAATCTTAATAATTAAATACTCAGATGCTCATAGACCATTACAGTCTTGTTATGCAAGGTAAAATATGTCCCGGTCAGTCCTTTCACATTGGTTTTTCACTGCATAATAACTGGGCTTATACCGTTATTATGCAGACTGGAGTAAACTATGGTCCATGAGAGTGGATAATAATAATAATACTAATAATAATAATAGTAATAATAATAATAATAATAATAATAATAATAATAATGCAGTTAAAGTCAGTTTAAGGCTACTTGGGTTAAACAGAAAAAGATAAAGACTAAGTAAAGCAACATAAACCATTTAACTGTCATTATTATTATATTATTATTAATTACATTTATATATCACTTTTCCAGAGGCTCAAAGTGCTTTACAGTGAAGGGGAACTCACCTCACCCACCACCACCCACTGTCTCTCCTCTTCCTCTTTCTCATCCTCCTATCCAATCTGGTGATGTCACAACAGGTTTCACTCAGAGAGCAACAGACTGTGCCTTTATAACCATGCCTAAGGAAGACCACAAGCACCAGCTGTGCTGCTATCAGCCCACCTCTGTTATGCACCCACACACCCATGCAGTCCACCTGCTGCTGTCTGTGGTCTTGAAGGGCTCGCAGGCCCAGAGAGTGGAAGCGTCTGACCGCAGTTAAACATGAGGGAGATGCACTGAGAGCGTGTGGCCTCTCCTGGGATCAATTAGACCCACCTAACTCTGAGCATCCCAGTAACTCTCATACGTGAAGCTAGCGTACTGCTACGCCATTGCCCTCTCAGACAGACCATGCAATGCTCCCACCATTTAAGGGGATGGCACTGTATTAATAGAGCAAATGGCTCATTATGGTTAAGCTGGTACATCAAAGGAGACTGAACTGCTTGATGCACCTGCTACTCTCATTTGATCTTTTCCAATCCCCTGGTCACAGTGTTTAATTGCAATGCCAGGTGCAGAAGTGTTTTCCTTCTATCATATTTGTTTGCACAGTAAGTACTACACATTCTGAATGCCTTACCTAACAAAATGCTTATTTGAAACTTTGTAATGTTATCATGCTAAATGCCCCACACAAATACTGGAGCAACCACTTAGAAATACAAGGTCTATACAAAACATACAACAGCTCAGAATAATGCGTAGGTGTCATATCATATTGTTTCTACGGATAACAGTCAGAGGTTGTAGCACAATGGTTAAAGACCTGGGCATGGTTATTTTATCATTCAGCAACATACTTAACTTGATTTGCTTCAGTAAATAACTAGCTGTGTAAATGGACTGCACAGAATGTTAAAATGTTAGCAGTGGAAGTCACCCTGCATATTGTGTAATGCCTACATGTCAACCAAGTTAATAATACGTTGCTATCAGGTAAAAAATACTGAGAAAGGATTTGTCATGCAACTTGTCAATGGGGAAGATGTAAGGACGTTTATGGTAAAAGATACACTAGTCTCTTTCACACAAGCAGTACTGCAGTAGCTAAAGTCTGAACCTGTAGCTGTGAGACTCTGACTGCATGATGAGAGCCATTATAGAGCACCGCTTCAGGGTCCTGCAAATACAGTTTTATTCATTATGTTTGTCATGCTAAGTGTTAAGCAAACTGTTTTGTCATCTTTGGCTGGGGCATCGTGCAGCCAAAGAGGGTGTGGCTGCAAATGTTCACCATGTGCAATAGGTGTGCGGTCAAATCCAATTCTAAACATTAAATTCAACATGTGCTTCCTGTGAAGAGCATTTTCTCAAAAATTGTATCTTTACAAGAATTCTACCTTACAGCATTTTCTGTTTTAATGTCGGATTGAACAAAAAGAAAAAAAAAAAAATGTCAATCTGCAAAGACTGGCTGTCAGAAACTGAAAATTGAAGATAGTTCAGCAGTTACTATGTTTGGACTGCCCCAAAGGTTGGAATAGTTTCCTGTTTTTGTGCTCAGTGGACCTACCTATTCAGATTCTGTTAGAATCTGGAACATTTAATTGCACACTTCACTGTCCCCTCACCTCGATACCACAATGCATTTCACAGTGTGTGCGTTGCTCCTAGACTAGGTAATTCAAAGACTCAGTTTGGCTCTGGGGTCTTACACTACAGCTTTAATGATGTCTGGTAGAGTCAAATTGTTAGAAGAAGGTCAGCTATAACAAGTGTCAAGTTCACTTCAGTTCAGACGCATACTCAAGCAATCTTTCGGCGGGTGGGAAATTTTGCAGAGTAGCCCTGCTCTCCGTGGAACTGCTACGCGTCCGCGCGCTTTCCCTTGAGGGCCGGTGGTTTTCAAAGGGTGATTAGTATTTCTGTTATAACCCAATAGCCCTCTCGGGCACTTCAGGGCATGCTGCTGGGTGCAAGGAGCTCCGCGGCGTGGGTAGCAGGGCTTGCTAATCAGTCTGCTGTCTGCTTAACTAACCGGAGCCTTGTGCATTTCCTAATGCTTCTATTCTTACCTTACGTGGGCATGCGCACCAAAGCCAGCTGCACAGCGAGAGAGCTAATCAAATTAACCAGACAGGCACACATCTATACCAGCACAGATCAGAGCTCCCATATTAGGGTTTGGCGGAACAACCGCCACCTGCCTCGCAAATGAGAATTTCCATTTCCAGAATTTGCGAACACTCACTCGGGTTTTATATTTGATATTTACAAAAGGAGCCTGCTGGAGGTGTAAGTGGGTTTTTTTTCCAGACCTGTATCTTTTACCTTTAGTTATTCAAAGCCCAGCATGTTCTGAAAAATATGAACATAATATATCAGTGGCTTTTTCTGCTAACTCCGCACTCAACATCAAAGAATTTGACCTTATTGCATTAATGGCTTAATTTAATGACATTAAGAGCATGTACTGCACAGAGAAAAAACAAACCCCCCTTCTATTTGAATCTTGTTCGCTTAAAAATACATATACACATATACATATACACTCCCTCAGATTTTTTTTCATACATTGCATCACCTTCATTTATCTCACCATCAACAGCCATGTCCAGCTATTGACGGCTATTGATGTCAATTACGCAAAACAACTGCAATCAGAGACTACAGATCCCTTCAGTTCATTTGAGCCTCAGAAGATAAAATTGTGTAACTGCGCCCGGCTGGTGCCGATAACCGGACAGGCAAACACGCCGTGCCAAACGCGCTCATCCTCAGAGAGAGGGCAAAGAGGGCATGCGCCACCATGCCATGAGGGCAGACGGGCACTGCCACGCCATACATACTCACACAATGCAGGCCACGTTAGCAGCGATAGCGCCGGATAAATATTCACATGGTATTCAAAGGCCAGCGCTGAAACAGGCCGGGCTGCCCGCTGTCTGAATATGCAGCAACAGGGGAGACGGTTCACTTTCACAGTTATTCCTGCAGTCGCTCCCAGAATGCTTAATTTCCTCGTCGGTTGCGTTTAAAACAGAAACGCGTAAACGAGCGCCGATTCTCGTGCATCCGAGGTGCTTTTAGATTATGGGATGGAGCAGAGCGCCTCCACGGCGAGCCTCTGTACCGAGCCCTCAGACGCTCCCGCAGGTGCAGCTCGCCTCCTTAAAACCTGCGGCCCTTTGACACTGGGCACTGGAGAATGGCTCATCCGTGCTATGATTTACACCAATGCACAATTCCGCCATTTCAGATAGCTTCAGAGACACTAAGGGACACCAGGATACACTGCTTACATTTTGCTCCATAGATCTTTTTCACACTTGTGGTCAAGGAGTTTATAATCCAGGACATGTAGTTTTACCTGTTTTGCATTTGCGACTCTCAGTATTTCATTGCAAATAAAGGAGAACAACTTTATTGTTGCATTTTTACCTAAATGAAAATAAGCCAATTGAATTTGTATAGTTACTGGTACAAGTGTCTTGCTTCATTTAAGCCATTTCCAAGTCTCTGTGATGCTCACATCTGGAATTATAAAGGCTTAAATAGAACACCCCCGCAATCTTCTCCTGGGTGTACTGTGTGGAAACAACAACTGATGCTGCCAGAAGCCAAGACCACACCCCACAGCGAGAGCCTTCACTTACCCTATGTTCCTCTCTGTTGACACAGTGCTTGTTAAATATGCCACTCACTGACTAAGCATACACAGATTAAATTAATTCCCTCCCCAGTTGCAGTCTCTGTAATTTAGCAAGATAACTGGCTTGATGATGACTGTCCTCCCTCTGCTTTGTAGAAAGAAAAGATAATGAGTGCAGAGGTATGCAAACATTTAGGCACCTGTTGCCAAATTACATGCTTTGTTGAAAAGTGAAAAAAAGTTAACACAAGCACTCCAGAATAGAAAAATTAAACATTTGAAAATTTGAATGCACAGTTACTGTAAACAATTACATGTTAACTATTTGATGAATTGAACACTTTGAAAAACACGTGATGTACTAACATTTAGGCACCCTTCCAGTTGATCCATTAATACCTTTTTACAGTCTAAAATGATTGACTCATTAGGTAATAAATTCAGCCAGGTGAAGACAATTCCAGAGCATCAGAAATACTCTGACCCTTCTGAACGGTGCTGTATATACTCTATATTTCCAAAAGTATGTGGACACCCCTTCGAATGACTTGTTTCGGCTATTTCAGCCACGCCCATTTCTATCAGGTGCATAAAATCAAACATACAGGCATTCAAACTCTGTTGACAAACATTGGCAGTAGAATGGGTTGTCCTGAAGAGCTCAGTGACTTTTAACGTGACAGTGTCATAGGATCCAACAAGTCAGTTTGTGAAATGTATGCCCTGCTAGAGCTGCCCCAGTGAACTGTTAGTGCTGTCATTGTGAAGTGGAAACATATAGGACCCACAACAGCTCAGCCATGAAGTGATAATTATTTATTTTCTGACTTCTTTGTTTGAGAGGGTCAGACATTGTGCTGCTTAGCTGCATTCATAGACCAGCTTCAGCCATTGAAATCTGACCTTCACTTGAAGGCTTTCAAGATGACACTTGAAATATGACATCATTTCCATAATCTGTTTTTTCATGTCTATTGCACTACACTATTCTCCATGGATCCGAACCTATCACCCAGGTTTTCAGCAGTGGGGATTGTCTTGGAAATTACATGCCATAAATCTGGACCTGCTGTCCATAGACAAGGCCACTGTTGCAGGTATGGTATTCACAACTGCTCTGTATGTGTACAGCTAGATACATAGCCCCTTATTTTGATTGAACATGTCAAATTATTTTTTTTATCCCTCAGACTTTTACGAGTCTGAAGTCATTTAATTGTTTGATAACAATCGCAAATAAATCACGATATGTTTGTATTTTATAATTAAGGACAATGCCGTTTCTAAGGACAAGTTAAATAATAGCCTGCTAGACTGCATCTATTGGGTTTTATATAGAGAAATAGCCCATTTGCTAATGTATTTTTACCACGAGGGGGATATGCCCTCAGACAACTGTTTAAAAGTTCTAATTATCATCAGCATTGCATTAATGTCATTATAGACATCCCTGTTACATTGTTATCCATCCATCCATCCATCCATTATCTATACCCGCTTATCCTGAGCAGGGTGCATTGGGCGAGAGGCAGGAATACACCCTTGAAAGGCTGCCAATCTATCACTGGGCAAACTCACACACTCATACCTATTGGCAATTTATGGTCTCCAATCAGCTTATCTGCGTATCTTTAGACTGTGGGAGGAAACAGAAGTACCTGGAGGAAACCCTTGCGGACACGGGGAGAACATGCAAACTCCACACAGAAAGGCCCCAAGCCTAGATTTGCACCCCCAACCTTCTTGCTCTCAGATTCAGATGGAGGTAAGATGACTGACCCTCTGTTTAGCTCCTCTAATGTACAAACGTAGGTCAGATGACCCTCTGTTTAACCTCTAACAGGTACAGATGCAGGTAAGATGATGCTCTGTTTAACCTCTCTCAGGTACAGATGTAGGTAAGATGGCTGATTCTGTTTAGCCTCTCTCAGGTACAGATGCAGGTAAGATGACTGACTGTCTGTTTAACCTCTCTCAGGTACAGATGCAGGTAAGATGACTGACTGTCTGTTTAACCTCTCTCAGGTACAGATGCAGGTAAGATGACTGACTCTGTTTAACCTCTCTCAGGTACAGATGCAGGTAAGATGGCTGACTCTGTTTAACCTCTCTCAGGTACAGATGCAGGTAAGATGGCTGATTCTGTTTAGCCTCTCTCAGGTACAGATGCAGGTAAGATGACTGACTGTCTGTTTAACCTCTCTCAGGTACAGATGCAGGTAAGATGACTGACTGTCTGTTTAACCTCTCTCAGGTACAGATGTAGGTAAGATGACTGACTGTCTGTTTAACCTCTCAGTTACAGATGCAGGTAAGATTACTGATTCTGTTTAGCCTCTCTCAGGTACGGATGCAGGTAAGATGGCTGACACTCTGTTTAGGCTCTCTAAGGTGGAGATATAGGTAAAATGTCCCAGGGATCCTACATGTTTAAAATGTTGCCACGGGGAACCTCATAGCCCAGAGCCTCCCAATGATGCATAGGATAATACAGCTTTAATATTTTGGCGTTGAGGAACAAAATATGCCTGTGAGTCTGTTTTTTCATGTTATAGACTATGAGCATTATACATCTAGGTTTTTATATACACTGCTGACCACAAAGTCCCAAACACTGGGCACATCTACAAGACAAACATGAATGTATTTATTAAAAGGTTAACAACGTAAAGAATACCACTCTCCACTGCAGTGCAAGAGCATAATGCATAGTTCATGGACTTCAACATATTACCATCCTATGCAGAGCATGGGCTTAATGAATAGTTTATGGACTTCAGCATATTACCATCCTATGCAGAGCATGGGCTTAATGAATAGTTTATGGACTTCAGCATATTACCATCCAATGCATTGCACAAGCTTATTAATGAATAGTTTATAGACATAAGCATACAACTTATGTTGGTCACCAGTCGGCACCCTGAGCCGACCAGAGGAGGATGGGTTTCCTGCCACAGGGAGTTTTTCCTTGCCACTGTTGCCTTAGGCTTGCTCCTGTTGGGCTTTAGGCCAGGGTTGTCTGTAAAGCGTATTGTGACAACTGCTGTAAAATAAGCTATACAAATAAAATGTGATTGATTGGCTGATTGAAACCCTGAAGTCTGTGAGCCTATTAATAAATAGTGTGGAGACTTCCGCATACCACCATCAACTGCAGAGCATGAGCTTTCTGTAATTTCAGCAGGTTACTTGTGTTTTGCTGTGTTGTCTAACAGGCCCTCAGTCACTCACAGCCACGTATACTCAGCGCTGGTGTCCTCTGGGCCAGACCACTACTTCCACTACATCCTCCTTTCCGTTTCACTACAAAACAAGGCTACTCGGCTCCTTACAGGAAGTGTGCGTTCCCTAAAGGGTCCCTGAGCACTTTTCACGGCACAGTATCTTTGTAACGGCCACATGATAGCAATTTCCCTCAAAGCGTTAGCCTTCACTGACTGGACATCATGTGTCACCGTATGTCACGTCTGACAGCGGCGTTTTGCGTGACACATGTCCTGCCACGTTCCATAAAAAGATGCATGTGCTTATGGATGATTTATGAAGATACATATATACCATTCTGAAGGCTTAAGTCAAACACAGTGAGTTTGTGTATTAAGTGACCAACAATATTTTGTGAGATAAAAGCAGTTTGGTTGACAAGCAGAGAGGGTTTGGGGGTATTTTAAACATGCAAAGACCTGCCTCGAGAGTTTGATCAGGAGATTCAAGTTGTCTTAAAACTGTCAACATTTTTTATGCAGTATATCAGAGACTGCCAGGGGATAAATTTACCTAAAGTCTGAAGCATGAATCATACACCAGACCGGCAGAATGGTCGCTAAACAGCTCCAATAATCTATCCTAGGAGACCTACACATTACAGGGAGCCAGAAGGAAAGGTTTTCATTTCAAAGTCTGCAATCCTATTGGAGACTCAAAGTCCCAGAGGGAAAAATCTTATATAAAAAATCTGCAATTCATTCCTTCTGACAGTTCCATTCTAAAGAAGGGCCTGGCCAACTATTGCAAAGCAACAGGTCAGGACTCAGATACTAGCAGGGACATGTAGCCTATTGAGTGCTCAGTAATGTGTTTATGCTTGTTGATCTACACCAGGGGTGGCCAACCCAGGTCCTGGAGAGCCGCAGGGTCTGCTGGCTTTTGTTTTTACTCTGCACTTAATTGATCAATTAAAGCAGTTGATTACATAGTTAACTCACCTCACCTGGTTTATTTTGTGTAAGTGGTTGTTGTATTTAAGGTTAAAACAAAAACCCGCAGACCCTGCGGCTCCCCAGGACCGGAGTTGGCCACCCCTGATCTACACTGTAAAAAAAGGTCAGTGAATTTTATGGTAAAAGTCTATAAAGTAGTGATGATAAGATACTGTAAACCGTTGAATTGTATTGTTTACACTGAAACACCGCAGTACATGATAGCTTTTATATTGTAAGCCTAAAAAAACACCAGAAGATAAAATTCTAGACGTGCATGTCTTATTCTACCTGCACATCGAAAAGGGCCTCCAAAGCACTGCCAAGAGGATAAAAGCAGCCTGCCTGAGGGTGTACCTCAGAATGTGCACTGCCTACCTTGTGTCTCCCTTTAAAAACACCAATACCCACAACCATCACCAGCACCAATCCAGCAAGTTAAAACACCACAGATAGCAAACTGACAGCTTGCAGGCACCTCCCACAAGATCAGTATGATTTCTCAACTGACTACTGGGGCAATGTTTTTATGAATAGAAATTTTAATTATTAGGTGTCCAAGCAGAAAGTGCTTTCAATAATAATATTAGACTTAGATTTAGTGAATGATTTGAATTATTGATCACTAATCATTGGCTGAGCGGGCAGGTGTGCATTCAAAAATGCTCCCTCTCTGCTCCTCAACCAAACTGCTTTTATCTGACTTTTGTTCTGAGTGTTTTCACTTGCAGAATGTAGAGCAGATAATACCCAGGTGAATATGGTGCAAGTTTTAGGTGCCATTTTGTTTTGGCAGGTGGTCTATTATCTAATGAAGAGGCCAGCCCCTCTGAGCAGCAGTGCAGCTGAGGAAGCAACATTATCATTCGCATCTTCACTTGCAATTAAACAATATGTATGTATGTGTGTCTGTGTGTGTGTGTGTGTGTGCAATAATTAAATTAATTTTTTTTTCAAATGTCAAAAAATTGGCTCTAGGATTAGAGATCGCTGATCCCTAACGATAATTGCTAATCCCTCAATCCATCATCGATTGGCACAGTTCTGTTGCATGCCATGGCCAAATTGAACTTCTCAGAGACCGCTCAGTCAATGTTCCCAAAACACAGAATTTTAACCAGGGTAAAATTAAGACCCGGGGCCACCACAGGCCTTCCCCCCAAAAAATAAAATAAATAAATAAATAAATAAATAAAAATTTGGTAGCACAGAGTATACAGTAAGTGCTGAATTCCAGCCTGTCACGTAAGCTACTAACAAATAAAATATAGCAAAATCAACAACAGCTCACATCTCTGATTTATTGCTGCTATCAGACAACTGCATATGACTGAGCAGCAACAGCCCACCGAACATGAACACATAATCAATACACCACCCGTATGTAAGCCTGCTGCTACTCAGCTAACAGCTCACACATGAAGAACACATCAATTATCGCTGTTGCAACTCAGCAATATAATCTGCAGAACAATAATATTACATACAATAAGAATCTGCAGTGAGTCAAATCCAAATAAAAATGGACAGCAGAAAGAAATTGAGTTCATGCATATATAGTTTTCCAGTAATGTATGCATTTGTCCCTTATATTTACTCTATATAGAAATCCATAGCATTGCTCAAACCATAGCATTGAGTTGTCTTTGATGCAATAAATTGAATGTATTATCATCCATTTAGAAGACATATAAGTTCCCTGTCAGATAAAATAAAAAATAAATAAGTCATCATTACCTATACACCCTTGGCTGGCACACTCATGCTCAGTCACATACTCTCTCTCACACACACACACACACACACACACACACTCACACGCACACACACAAAATTGTTAAACCATGAAATCCCTGCCTAATATAAAGTTTAAATACACATATAAGCAAGTGTGCAGCAATACCTGACTATACATTACATGGATTATTGTAAATATTGAAGAACCACTAATAACTACATTTGTATATGACCTTAAAAACATTATCCCACACATTCCCAAGGCCCCAGACAGGATCGATCCCAGACCATCACAGTGGCATTTTATTTCTGCTATTTGGGTCACATTCTTAGCTAATAAATATGCCTTATCAATCTATTACAAGCTTCCAAATCACGGAATTAAAGGAAAAGGATGCAATGACTTTTGGTCATGTCACACACACACACGATTATTGTATTTCCTACGGTAGCACACCCTGTCTTCTTAACACGCATCTGATTGTCCGGGTCCAGTAATATGAACCCTCTGTGGAGGTGTTGATTGCGCTGCTGAAGGGGAAAGGGCCTGAGCTTTGATTCATTAAAAGGGAAATAGGCAGCGCTTGACCCGTGTGCTGTACTCTAATGAGGATACAAATTGATGGCTAGGACTCCCAAGGGACAAAGTGACATTTTCCCTATGTGATGGGGCAATGGTATTTCTGTAACTGAGAAAAAAAAAAGAGGTAAGTTGTGAAGGATCTCTTCATTAGAAAAGAAGCCACAGGACACGACTTTGAAGGCTGCAGATGGGTCTTGAATTAAAATGAGAAGCTTTGTACGGGTTCATTATAAACCATCTGTGAGAAATCGAAACGCAGTAGCGCTTACCTACCCTTTGTTTAATATTTAATTAAAATTACCAAAAACAAATAAATATATAATTGGGATCGATTTATTGTTTCCATAATGGCTTTGACTGTGAAGGCATTGTTCCCTAGCGAAGAGCAGTCGTCTCCATATTTTTTTTATTTTACATTCAATGCATTATATTTTCCAGCATTGTATTGATTGTATCGAAGTGGCAAGCTTTTGCAAAATACACAACACAGTACCGGGGAACCTAATCCTGAATAAGGCTATGCAAGTGTGCTCATGTGAGAATCTACCGACCTAATCCGTCTCGGGGTGGGGAAAAAAAAAAAAAACTAAATTGCAATCTTTGAAGTGAGGGAAACCAATTTGCAACCTGAACCACGATCCCAGAGGGCTGACCTGTTTTAATTGAAATAAAAAAAACACGAGACCGCGGTCGGGTTCCGCGCGTACTCCGCTCGGATTAGTGGCGGACGCTCATCTGAAATAAGCCACACTAACGGCTAACGGCAGACGTGAGTGCAGCCAGACCGGGACGTGACGTATGGGACACGTAACGGCTCATACCCTGGAACATACCCCGGGTATCGAGCCGGCGTTTCGTCTGCTGAAGAGCGCCGATTGCTGTTGAACTCTGCTGTGTGATGCATGCACTGTGCTGTGTGATGCATGTGCTGTGCTGTGCGATGCATGCGCTGTGCTGTGTGATGCATGTGCTCTGCTGTGTGATGCATGCGCTGTGCTGTGTGATGCATGCGCTGCGCTGTGTGATGCATGCGCTGTGCTGTGTGATGCATGTGCTGCGCTGTGCTGTGTGATGCATGTGCTGTGCTGTGTGATGCATGCACTGCGCTGTGTGATGCATGCACTGCGCTGTGTGATACATGTGCTGTGTTGTGTGATGCATGCGCTGCGCTGTGTGATGCATGTGCTGTGCTGTGTGATGCATGTGCTCTGCTGTGTGATGCATGTGCTGTGTTGTGTGATGCATGCGCTGCGCTGTGTGATGCATGTGCTGTGCTGTGTGATGCATGTGCTCTGCTGTGTGATGCATGTGCTCTGTTGTGTGATGCATGCGCTGTGCTGTGTGATGCATGGGCTGTGCTGGGTGATGCATGCGCTGTGCTGTGTGATGCATGCGCTGTGCTGTGTGATGCATGTGCTGTGCTGTGTGATGCATGTGCTGTGCTGTGTGATGCATGTGCTGTGCTGTGTGATGCATGCACTGTGCTGTGTGATGTATGCGCTGTGCTGTGTGATGCATGTGCTCTGCTGTGTGATGCATGTGCTGTGCTGTGTGATGCATGTCAGAACATGTTTTGTTGAGCATTAAAGGAGAACAGAGAAATGTAGCCTAGGGGCTACGGTGTAAAAAACATCAGATCCAATCCCGTGGGAATACAGTGAATTTCATCCTCCCACCGCGGAAGGACGCCTTAATAAATCATCACAGGCACTTGCAGGAGGATTAAATAATTCAGCCTTGCAGTCGGTACTGGGGTTACCTCACGAGAGGCCTTCCTGATAGGCCGCTTTGTCCGCGATGAGAGACCGCTCAGCCGAGTAACCCGCCTTTCGGATCCCGTCGCTCAAGCGAGCGGGCCGTAGGCGAGCGCGTCTGAGCGGGCGTGTCTGAGGCCGGATCGGCCCGGCTGTCTTCAGAAGGCCCCCGGGGACCGAGCGACGGCTCGCCGTGTCTGCGGCGCCCTCCCCCCGGCTTGGCGGCGAAATTGGCAGCCGTTTGTGGCGCGGGCGCGGACTGTGATTGGCCGAAAGCGCAGTCCCGCACGTGGCCGCTGGAATGTTCCGCCTCGTCGGCTTTCTCCGGCAGTGAAAATATTGACACGAGCGGCTGAGCCTGAGGGGCCCGTTTCACGCCGGCCCAGGAAAGTGCCAGGGAGCGTGCCGGGAGCGCCCGGAGCGGAGCGGGAGCAGAGAGCACATAAACCCCCCCTCACGCGTTTGAGAGCCTCTCGTGTGTGTGTGTGTCTGTATGGGTGTGTGTGTGTGTGTGTGTGTGTGTGTGTGTGCGCGTGTGTGTGTGTGTGTGTCTGTGTGGGTGTGTGTGTGCGTGCGTGTGTGTGTGTGCGTGCGTGTGTGTGTGTGTGTGCGTGCGTGTGTGTGTGTGTGTGTGTGTGTGCGCGTGTGTGTGTGTGTGTGTGTGTCTGTGTGGGTGTGTGTGTGCGTGCGTGTGTGTGTGTGTCTGTGTGGGTGTGTGTGTGCATGCGTGTGTGTGTCTGTGTGTGTGTGTCTGTGTGTGTGTGTGTGTGCGTGTGCGTGTGTGTGAACTTGTAATACTATCTTTGTGGGGACTTTTTGCTTGTCCCCACAAGGTCAATAGTCTGTTTTAGGGTTAGGACATAGGGTTAGGGTTAGAATTAGGTTAAGGTTAGGCATGTAGTGGTTGGGGTTAGGGTTAGGGTTAGAGGTCACGTAATGAATGTAGTCAATGGGAAGTACCCACAAGGATAACAGTACGGGACTGTGTGTGTGTGTGTGTGTGTGTGTGTGTGTGTATGTTTGTGCATGACAGTGAGTGTGAGTTTGTGAGTATGTGTGTGTGAGTGTGTGTGCATGACAGTGAGTGTGAGTTTGTGAGTGTGTGTGTGTGAGTGTGTGTGTGTATGTGTGTGTGTGAGTGTGTGTGTGCATGACAGTGAGTGTGAGTTTGTGAGTGTGTGTGTGTGTGTGTGCGTATAAAAGGGCCCGGGTGTAGTCGCCGTGTTTATTTGTGTCGTCTTCCAGCCGGCGCTCATTGGATCTGAGGCCTGACCGGGCATGTGTAATCCTCCCGTTGCGGTTGGCAATGACTTGCGTTCCACGTATTGGAATAAATCACCTTGTTACTGAGAATGACTCAGCTGTGCCAGGGTCTGCCAGGGAGGAAGGAGGTGTCATTACTGGTCCTTAGAAATCACCAGCTTGAGTCAGTCAGAGAGAGGTGTCAGTAAGATGAGTTAGATGAGACTGCCAGGTGTGTTAGATTAGATTCTGCCTGAAGTTTTAGTCTTCACTATATATAGTTTAAAATAACTGTTACTGGGAATAAGAAGGGGGTGTGAATTGAAAAGGTCAAAAACTGTAAGGTCATCGTGAAATAGATATTTCATACAGCTGAAAGGTTTAAAGAACAACTCTGTGTAAAATGTTCTATATAGACGTTCATAAGCACTGTGTAGTACCTTGTTTTTTGCCATGCCTAGTATACAATCGTCAAGTACCGAATTAATCAAAGGATACATGAAAATTAAAGAGAATGATGCAAATTCAATATATACTGTAGTAATCAACTTGGTATCATGTTTTGCAGGGACAATAATGGATATGTCTCTCTAAATGTGTATATTTGTATTTACAGAGTGTAACTTAAAACCTGAAGTTGTAAGTTGTATGTGAGTGTTGACCTGAAGAGAAGAACAAACAAATGACCTTCAGCAAGCTTAACCAAGTGTTATCAAGCCTCTCCTCCAATCAGCACTCTCCTTCTCCTATAGTACCAAGTGCCCTGTACTAGCCCCTGGCCAGCAAGTAAGCCCACTGGAGACCACATGTGCCAGGCATGTGAGTGAAGATGGCATTTCAGTAACACAACTGGACAAAGAAACATAAAAATGTGTGACACAAAAACTCTGTATGAACTCTTATGATATAAGTTAATGGTGCATTAATGTAATATGTAACAACTACAGACACCAGTTTATCAAGTGACCCAAATTATTTCAACTTGCATTACTATCTAATTCCCCATGTGGAGCTTTAGGCTTTGAATTGCTGCAATAATCTGACTAATTAGGCAATTGACCCTTTGTCTGCATAGGGCAGTTGGTATTCTGTTGTACTGTACTGTACCATTACGTTGATTTATAATCCAGATTTGTCAATCTGGAAATATACATCACACCAAATACTTCCATGCTGGTACAGCTTTGTGAGCTGTTGCAGGAAAAATAGTTCAGGGACACTTAAAATGAAATGATCTTAAGTAGATCATTTAGAATCAGAATGATCCGTATATAAGGAGAATGCAATAAGGCTGTTCAACTGAAAAATGAAACTGGCTAACAGACACACAGAGCAGCCAAATGAATATATAGACATTGTGTCAAAACATTCAAAGAAGCTGCAAAGAAAATGTTAAGATGTTCTCCAGAAGAAATAGCCTTTCATTGCACCAAATTGCTGGTACACAACCAAGGCAAGGTATTGATATTTGGGGAGTTCTGGGCAAGAGGCAAAAAACTACAATAATAATAATTCCAAATATTGTGCAGAAGGCAAAATAATACTTGTCTGTTCCAACAAACTCCATTCTTGCACAAGCCTTTTCCACCAAAGAATGACAGAGGAAACTGTTCAACGACTGTTTAAATCTGTTTAAATCACAAAATGTACCATGTTTATTTCATTTGAAGTAATCCATTTTATGTTTTCTTTTTAAATCTATGCCACTTCAAACTACTTCATAATTGTGGTTTGTCTGATTTAACTACTTTTGTGCTGGTAATATAATTACATTTTCATGTTTAGACCAACTTCCCACTGCTTCCCTCTTTACACTATAAATGTGCCCGTGGTTCTATGCACTGAAAAGCAGCATGTGACACTGTGAGAACATTGCTGTCAGCCTTTGCCTGTGCTTACTTAGTAGCAACTGATGGAGTTAACTGCGAAGAGGCTGTGTGATAATTAACAAAATGGCACCATCGACCTCCTGCTGAGAGATGACTGAATTACAGTACAAGTGAGAACTGCACTAGATTAACTGTTGTCCTGGTAATAACATCCCACAATAACATCATTAACCCCAGCTGTGTCCTAATCACATTTATGGTCAACATTGATATATTCCACAAATAACAGCGTAAAGTATGTGAACAACAAACAACATAAAAATACGTCCACTTGTACAGCACACAAACAATATGTCACAATCTTGAGCATGCTCTGATTTTGAGCTTTGCTTCACATGAATAGCTTCAGGATTGGAATTTTCTTTTTTCAATTGAAGCTGACAAATCTGATGTGGACATTCTTCATGCATTGGACATCACCCTTGAAAGGGTGTGTAATTTAAAAACTATTCATAATAATACTGGTTACTATTGATATTATTAGTTGTGGAATAAACCTACACTACAAAGGACATTCATCCATCCATCCATTATCTAACTCGCTTATTCCTGGTCAGGGTTGTGTGGGGGCCAGAGCCTATCCCAGCATGCAAGAGGCAGGAACATACCCTGGATAGGTCGCCAATCTATCACAGGGCACACATACCACTCACTCACACATTCATAACTATGGGCAATTTGGAGTCTCCAGTTAACCTAACCTGTGTGTCTTTGGACTGTGGGAGGAAACCCACATGGACACGGGTAAAACATGCAAAGACCACACAGAAACGCCTCGGTCTGGTTTTCAAACCCAGAATACTTTTGCTGTGAGGCGACAGTGTTGCCCAACGGGCAATAAAAGTAAAATAAATAATACGTCTGAGCATATATTCACATTACATTACATTACATTACAGGCATTTGGCAGACGCTCTTATCCAGAGCGACGTACAACAAAGTGTATAACCATAACCAGGAACAAGTATGACGAAACCCCTAGAGAGAAGTACCGGTCCAAGTACAGGGAACAACCGCATAGTTCAACCTGGACCCTGGTGGTTAAACTGATTAACACTAACAACGAGAATGGCAACAACGCAATCTATGGAAAAATAAAAATAAATAAAAATACAAGTAATCGTTAAGACTGGCGCATCAACTAAGTCACCTATTAAACAGCTGCCTAGTTACAACCCTAAGTTTAGTCATTTACAGGGGGGGAAGGGATGGGGAGAGGTGCAGCCTGAAGAGGTGGGTCTTCAGTCGTCGTTTGAAATGGGTCACAGTCTCAGCTGTTCTGACCTCCACAGGGAGGTCATTCCACCATCGTGGGGCCAGAACAGAGAGGAGACGTGTTCTGGAAGTGCAGGTGCGAAGAGGGGGAGGTGCTAGGCGTCCTGAGGTAGCAGAACGGAGGGATCTGGCTGGCATGTAGGGTTTGAATATCTTGTGAAGGTATGCTGGGGCTGATCCCTTGACTGCCTGGTATGCTAGAACCAATGTTTTGAATTTGATGCGAGCTATAACAGGCAGCCAGTGGAGGGTAGTGAGCAGGGGAGTTACGTGGGAGTGTCTGGGGAGGTTGAAGACCAGACGAGCCGCAGCATTCTGAATGAGCTGCAGGGGTCTGGTGGCAGATGCCGGTAGTCCAGCCAGAAGAGAGTTGCAGTAGTCCAGGCGGGATAGAACCATTGCTTGGACCAGGAGCTGGGTTGAGTAGGTGGTGAGAAAGGGGCGGATTCTGCGGATATTGTATAGGAAAAATCTGCATGCCCGGGTTACTGCTGCAATGTTGTTGGAGAGGGACAGCCTGTTGTCCATCATCACTCCGAGATTCTTGGCGCAGGGTGATGATGTCACTACGGTGTCCCCTAAGGAAATGGAAAAGTCGAGGAGGGGAGAGGATAGAGCAGGAATAAAGATTAGCTCCGTCTTTCCCGGGTTGAGCTTCAGGTGGTGATTGTCCATCCAGCTCTGTATGTCCCTCAGGCAAGCGGAGATGCGGGCGGGGACCTGTGTGTCCGATGGGGAGAAGGAGAGAAAGAGTTGCGTGTCGTCGGCATAGGAATGATAGGACAAGCCATGGGCAGATATTACAGGGCCAAGGGATCTGGTGTACATGGAGAAGAGAAGGGGACCAAGGACTGAGCCCTGGGGAACTCCGGTGGTGAGGGGACGGGGTGGTGATACCTTACCCGCCCAGGCAACCTGGAAGGAGCGGTCAGAGAGGTAGGACTCAATCCAGTCAAGGACTGTGCCGCGGATCCCTGTTGCTGCCAGGGAGGACAGGAGGGTAGAGTGGTCCACAGTGTCAAATGCAGCGGAGAGGTCTAGGAGAATCAGGACAGAGGAGAGGGAGGCTGCTCGTGCGGCATGGAGTGACTCACTGACCGAGAGGAGTGCAGTCTCAGTCGAGTGGCCAGGCCTGAAGCCAGACTGGTGGGGATCAAGCAGGTTGTTCTCAGAGAAATAAGCAGAGAGCTGGTTAGATGCAGCACGTTCGAGTGTTTTGGATAGGAAAGGGAGGAGAGATACCGGGCGGTAGTTCTGAATGACTGAAGGATCTAGTGTGGGTTTCTTCAGCAGCGGGGTGATGTGGGCCTTCTTGAAGGATGAGGGGAAACATCCAGAAGATAGGGATGAGTTCACGAGGGAGGCGACAAAAGGGAGGATGTCTGGTGTGATTGCTTGAAGGAGAGATGAGGGGATAGGGTCGAGGGCGCAGGTGGTAGGGCGGTGGGTGAGCAGAAGCTGGGAGACTTCAGTGTCTGAGAGGAGAGAAAATGTGGAGAAACAGGGGGCGGAGGACGCAGAGGGGGCGGAGGACGCAGAGGGGGCGGAGGACGCAGAGGGGGCGGAGGACGCAGAGGGGGCGGAGGACGCAGAGGGGGCGGAGGACGCAGAGGGGGCAAAGGAGGTGCGGATGTCTGCAATCTTTTCGTCAAAGAATGCTGCAAAGTCATCTGCAGTGAAGGAAGACTGGGGTGGAGGAGGTGGCACGCTGAGGAGAGAAGAGAAAATAGAGAAAAGTTGACGAGGGATTAGAAATGGAGTTATGAATTTTGGTTTGGTAGAATTTTGCCTTAGCGGCAGTGACAGAAGAGGAGAACTCTTTCAGGAGAGACTGATAGGCTGAGAGGTCAGATGGGTCCCTGGATTTGGCCCACTTCCTCTCAGCAGCGCGGAGGGTGGCCCTGGAGGTGCGCAGGATGTCAGACATCCATGGACTGGGAGGGGATGAACGTGCTGGCCTAGGGACGAAGGGGCATAGGGAGTCGAGTGCTGAGGAGAGAGATGACGTCAGGGTGGAGGATGCAGAGTTAGTGGGGAGCTTGGAAAATGATTGAAGAGTGGGGAGGGAGGCAGTCACTCTGTGAGCAAGAGAAGAGGGTGATAGGGAGCGGAGGTTACGGCGGACAGTGACAGTGGGGATGGGAGGGGGAGAGGGAGTTTTTATCATCCAATATATTTAAATGCTGGGTCTCAGGAGTTACCATTATAATAAGAAATTGATTCGGAGGCACTAATGCACATGTTCTGTTGAATAATTACTTTAAGTCAGTGGTGTCAAACTCATTGCCATGGAGGGCCGTGTGTATGCAGGTTTTCATTCCAGCCTCAGATCTTGATTATATAATTAGTTAAATTATTTGCTGAATTAGGGATGCAGGTTTGTGCACAATGGTGACCCGACGTCTATGGTGACCCGGTGAAAATGTTCTTATATTCTGTGCTTCCATGCAGTTAAACGCATATGGCTGAATGAGTAATTGGACTCAATTAAGGCAGCATTAATTGGTTGGAATGAAAACCTGCATACACACGGCCCTCCATGGCAACGAGTTTGACACCACTGCTTTAAGTCATTGGACTGGCACAGATAAATCACATTTGTTTTGAACAGTAAAACAATATGTTTATTGCTTGTTTTTTTCTTTTTTCTAATGATATTAATTATTATACCAATTAACTACCAATAACTATAGGCACTACAGCTTATACCACAAACTACGACCACAAATAATAATGATAATTATCGGCTTGGGGCCTTTCTGTGCGGAGTTTGCATGTTCTCCCCGTGTTTGCGTGGGTTTACTCCGGGTACTCCGGTTTCCTCCCACACTCAAAGACATGCATGTTAGGTGCACTCCTGCAGTTGTCCTTGACCTGGCCTCAGAACTGGAGTTGGTCCCCGGGCGCTGCACTGCAGCTGCCCACTGCTCCTAAGTAACTAGGATGGGTCAAAATGCAGAGGACAAATTACCCCACGGGGTTCAATAAAGTATATAATAATAATTAACTGCAGAACCTCATGTCAAATGACATGGTGTGTAAATGTGCTGTCATATCTGTTGTGTTGCCCTTCATAAAGCATTGTGTCTATTTAGAAATGATTTACAAAGCAGTAATGGCATGCTAATGAGGACATTATACATCCGGATTCATTGCGCCTAGAAACTGTAGTAAACTCTTCTGCATTCTCTCAATCAGGCAGTGCTCTGGCAACCATAAGGCAAATCAATGAGACTCTTTTAAGACTGTGGGTAATAGTGGCCCAAACTGTTTCCCTAATATGTGACAGTTTTTATGATTTTAGTACAGTGTGGAAAAAAAAATAAATAAATAAAAAAAAAACATCCATGGAGTCGCATCTTTTCAGTCCCAATTTGCACCACATAAACTGTACCTGTAGCCATGCGGTTTGCATGTGCACAGATGGCTGCTCAAACTGGAATTGTTCAGCCCATGCATGTGTTCAGTGCACTAGTTTACACTGGTTCATAGTTGGGCAGGGTATGCCCTCGATCAAATATAGGACTGGTACAGAAGGACACTCCCCGCTCAACTGGAGGTATATCAGTGAAGGAAAGTATTAAGGAAATTTACGTATGACGACTTCATTGATATACTGTCATGGTTCTGTGTTTCCCTGTCTGTGCTTCCCTTGTTGGGCCGCCAGATGGCGGCACTTCTGTTTTGTGTCCTGCTCCCCCCTGTTTAATTTTATGATTGTTTTCAATTGTCTAATCATTGTTTTCTGGCTGTCTCATTTCCCCTTCCCTTCCGTGGCCTGATTGTTCATGGTGCCCTCCTGTGTCTCGTCAGTGTCTGGCTATTTAAGTTCCTGTCTCCTGGACTCAGGGGCTGGATCCTTGTTGTTTGTTGGTCGTTTGGTTGCGTGTCTTTGCTCGTGGTCCTGCCCAGTGTGTACCTGCCACGTTCTGCTCCCACGTGTTTTTGGACTTTTGGTTTTTCCTGTGTTTCTGAAGTTTTCCTTTGTTTTGGAAGAGTTGCCCTGCGAGGCTTTTTGTTCCCTTTGTCCCCTTTTTTTGTGAAGTAAAGTCTTTTGTTCGTACCCTTTTTGGAGCTTGTGTTTTTCCCCCCTCTGCATTTGGGTCTGAACCCCCCACGCGTCCTGACATATACCTCCAGTTGGGCAGGGAGTGAAAGTGACCCAGTACTTGGGTCACTTTCAAGAGTGAATATGAAGTCAAACTAAAAAATTATATCTGGCCAAAAAAAAAATATATGTAATTGAGCACTATGAACATAGCAGCCCGAACAATGTATTTGCCCCCTTCGTGATTTCCTCTATTACTGCATGTGTGTTGTACTGAATGGTTACAGATCTTTAGACAAAACGTAATATTAGACACAAAAACAGTTATATTATTTCACCATATTACCCATGTGAAAAATGAATTGCACCTTAAAATTATATATCCGTTTATATATAACTTGATATCAAACTTTCACTTTACTGTGGAGGAATTTTAGCCCACTTTTCTTTGCAGAACTGCTTTAATTCAGACAAATTGGTAGGTCTTTGAGCATGAACTGCTTGTTTAAGGTCCTGCCACAGCATCTCTATTGAGTTCAGCTCTGGACTTAATTTGGTTTCTTTTCAGCCATTCAGATGTGGACTTGCCTTTGTGTTTTGGATCATTGTCTTGCTGCATAACACAATTACATTTCAGCTGCAGCTCCCAGACATTCTCCTTAAGAATTGTCTGGTACAGAGCAAACTTTCTGCTTCCTTCAATAAAGGCAAGTGGTCCAGGTCCAGAGGCAGCAAAGCATCACACTACCACCACCATGTTTGACTGTTGGTATACAGTTCTTACTGTGGTATGCTGTATTTGCTTTATGCCAAACATAATGGGATCTGTGTCTTCTAAAAGGTTCCACTTTTGACTCATCTTCCCATAGAATATTATCTCAAAAGCCTTGGGTATCATCCAGGTGCTTTTTTGAAAATGTGAGATGAACATTGGTATTTCTCTTGGTTAGCATTGGTTCCTGCCTTGCTACTCTCCCATGAATCACATTTCTTCCCAGTCTATTTCTTATTGTGGACTAATGAACATGGACCTTACCTGAGTCTAGTCTGCAGTTTTTAGGACGTTCTTGGATGAGGATATTTTGTGACTTCCCGGATGAGTTGTCACTGTGCCCTTGGACATATTTTGGCAGGCCGGCCACTCCTGGGAAGATTTACTACTGTTCCAAGTGTTCTCCATTTGGAGATAATGGCTTCCGCTGTGGATCAGTGGAGGCCCAGAGCCTTAGAAATGGCTTTGTCACCCAGACTGATATATTTCAACAACTTTTTTTCCTCATCTCATCTGCAATTTCCTTTGACCGTGGCATAGTGTGCTTGTAGAAACTTGTGGAGACTACTCCACTCTGATGGTGAGGTTCAAAATAAGGGAGGTTTCGATTAAACAGACTGGCTGCAATCAAGCCTGGCTGTGTTCAATCAGCTGAATCTAATTATCAATTAAATTTGATTGATTGGTTAACTGAGTAACTAAGGGGGCAACTATTTTTTCACATGGGTTATATGGGTGCTTGATAACTTTTCAATAAATAAATGACATTTTTAAAACATGTTTTCAGTTTACTCATTTTCCCTTTGTCTAATATTACATTCTGTGTAAAGATTTGAAACCATTGCATGTGACAAACATGCAATAATAAAGGAAATCAGGAAGGGGTGAATACTTTTCCCCCTTGCTGTTCTTAATCACCTCTCTACTGTGTCAGAATAATCCTTTATTTTTTATCACACCTTAATGTCAGCGTCCTTTCACCTTTCTCATATTTTCATAACTTTGATTTAATTTTATTATTGTTTGAAACATAGGAGATGCTTCCAGATGCTTTAAATTCATATTGAAAGCAAAATGAATAAATTTCATAAACCAGACCTTAACCAGCCATGCGGATAATGAAACCAGCCCTGCGAAGATTAAGTCTGTTTGTGGTCCCTTGACCACTTTTCTCTAAGAGTCCATCATGGCAGTGTAAAGTAGGTTTAACCGCAACCGCACGGAATGTACTAGAATGGCTGGAATGTACCACTTGAGTGGATAATTCATCTCCCTTCGGCCTTGGGCTATCGGCATGAAGACAAATATCTTAATGACCGCTCGTTTCCATCATTAAATTGAGTGTGTTGCACATGGGAGGTGCATAATTCTGGAGAGTATATTATTAAAATGCTTTTACTGCTCTAATAAAATCTGAGTATTAAAGAGAATACTGAACTAACTCAAACAAACAGTGGTGCATTTAAAGTGCATTTTTGGATGTCAAGTACACTGCGCCAGTGTGAGCTCCACCCCCAAATTACATCACCCTGGTATAGCCCCTCCCTCTCCCCAGTGTAGAAAATGGATTCAGAAAATTTAGAAGACTGCAATACAAACACTACGTTATAGCATGTCTTCAATATTGTGCTTGTGATCTCAGAGAAAATATATTTGTCATCATTACGCAACATTCTCCAGTTAACGGGATTCCTAATTGATGAAAAGCGATGTCTGAATAACATCATTACTTTAGGCATAGGATAAATCGTGAATGTTGAGCAGAGCAGGGGTTTACCATTGGATGTAAAACCAGGCCTTCAGTAACCTTGGATGATCATAATTCCTACTGCTCCTTACCGTTTGATCCTACAGTGACATTTGATGAGGAGACATCCAGAGCTGGATGGACAATCACCACCTGAAGCTCAACCCAGGTAAGACTGAGCTAATCTTCATTCCTGCTCTAACCTCTCCCCTCCTTGATTTTTCCATTTCCCTAGGGGACACCTTAGTGACATCATCACCCTGTGCCAAGAATCTCGGAGTGGTGATGGACAACAGGCTGTCCCTCTCCAAGAACATTGTAGCGGTAAGCCGGGCGTGCAGATTCTTCCTGTACAACATCCGGAGAATCCTCCCCTTTCTCACCACCTACTCAACCCAGCTCCTGGTCCAAGCAATGGTACTATCCCGCCTGGACTACTGCAGCTCTCTTCTGGCTGGCCTACCAGCATCTGCCATCAGACCCCTGCAACTCATTCAGAATGCTGCAGCTCGTCTGGTCTTCAACCTTCCCAGACACTCCCACGTCATCCCCCTGCTCACTACCCTCCACTAGCTGCCCGTTATGGCTCGCATCAAATTCGAAACATTGGTCCTAGCATGCCAGACAGTCAAGGGATCAGCCCCAGCATACCTTCACAAGATCTTCAAACCCTACATACCAGCCAGACCCCTCCATTCCGCTACCTCAGGATGCCTGGCACCTCCCCCTCTTCGCACTTGCACTTCCCGGTCACGTCTCATGTCTGTTTTGGCTCCACGATGGTGGAATGACCTTCCGTCAGAACAGCTGGGACCTTGACCACCTTCAAATGACGACTGAAGACTCACCTCTTCAGGCTGCACCTCTCCCCATCCCTCCCTACCTCCCTGTAGTCTCTAATTGACTTTGTAATCTTATGGTTGTAGCTAGGTAAGCTGTTTATCTTAGTTGACTTTGTTATTGCACTTGTGCCTACTCAACTATTGCTTGTTTTATTTGTGTAGACTGCTTTTCTGCTGTTTTTGTTGTGTTAATCAGGTTAACCGATAAGGTCCAAGTTAAACTACACGGTCGTTCTCTGCACTTGGAACTGTACTTCCCTCTAGGGTTTTCGTCATACTTGTTCCTGGTTATGGTTATACACTTTGTTGTACGTCGCTCTGGATAAGAGCGTCTGCCAAATGCCTGTAATATAATGTAATGTAAAGATTAAGACCATGGTGAAATGTTCTTTACATTGCAATTACACAGACAATGATAAATACAAATTGCTGTTTCAAAGCCACCCAATGGGGACTAAATGTTATCTGCTAGAGTTGGATTAACACTGGACATTTTACTGTGTAGCTTCCATTTGCCTTCACTATGCTGAAGCCTTCCATACAGCCAGCTCTTAAGAATCAGAAGAATCTGCAGCACTGACACAGACTTTGATAAACATGCACAAGGATTTGTGTTCATGCTTTCAGGAACGGGGGTACAATGTTAGTCAGCTGAATAACACATTAGAAGAGGTAAAGAAGATAAAACATGAAACTCTACAGACTCCTAGACTGAAAGATAAAACCACCTTTCCAATTTCTTGTGTTATGACTCACAGTCCAGTTTCTCTAGATGTTAAAAATTCAGTGAATTGCTACTGGCACATACTCAGCAGTGATCCCGGTATTCAGAGTCATTCAGATCATGTCCAAGATGTACTTACAAAAATATTTAATAATCTAAGAGTCTATTTAGTCAGAGCAGACATTTTAAATCCACCACACTTTCTTTCTCACATTCCTCAAGGTAACTTTCCTTGTTATAATAGGCAAAGCATTCTACCACACTCACTCGAGGTAAGAATTAAAAGTAAGAGGAACGATCACTTGTATGTCGTATATTTTGTGTATTTGCTTTTAAATGTTTATGCAGTCTATGTGGGAACAGAGAGAGTTAAGAATAAATGAACACAAAAGTGCTGTTAGAACCAGGATGAAAAATCATGTTGCCTGACATTTTAATGTTTGCAAACATAATGTCAGTTATTTAAGTTTTATAAGATGAAATATTAAAAATTCCACACAGGGGTGATGGAGGGAAACTACTGCTTCATAGAGAAGAGTGGTGAATCGATTTCTTTTCCACAGTGAACCCGAAAGTTCTAAATGACTCACATTCCTGTTGTTGTTTTTTTATTTCTTTTATAACTGAGGACCAGAATCGTGGCCAATATTAATTACACTTGTTCTTGGCAATCTTGCGTTTCCCTGCATAGGCAATCATTTTCATTCCTTCTTTCCACCCGAGACAATTTCTGAAAATAGAGTATTTGCTTGGTTGCTTCCCCAGAAGCCAATTTGGAAATATTAATAAACATTCAAGTATTAGGAAAAAAGTAATTTTGAAACAATATGTAAACAAAAACTGCCTAATCATGATTGGGTAAAATGCAGGTGTTTGACTTGATTTTCGATAATGTCTGTCTAAACTATTGTTGCAATTAATTATGAAAAATATTATTGTAACAACCTGCTGAATGCTCATTGCTAATTATGTCATATGCTTTGAAGATGTCTGCCGGTGGGTTGTTTTTAGGCACACTGAGGAAGGCTTGATTGCCTAATTGTGTCTGTGCAAAGACCTGATTACAAGCTCTGTCCTTCTCAATGGAATATAGTATATTTAGTAAAATAAGGATACAGCACACATGGAAATAGCATTAGATATTTGTGTGATACCTTCCCTGACTAGTGATGGACCACAGCAGGCCACCTGCGGAATATGTTTCCTCAAGGACCTATGGTTTCTGAGCTTCAGATACTTTTATTGGAGAAAAAGGAAAGAGAGAGAATTCCAGCAAATTACATGAATTACAGCCCTAATGATTGCAAACTGTACAGTGGCTCTTGTGGTCCGGCTTTATCCAGCTGAGGACTTCATAGTGACAATGTAGACAAACAAGCGCATCAACTACCAGTGACAAGAGGCATTGCTATGTATTTGGAAGGAAGCAGGGTCAACGCATCCTTAAATTTTTTTGCTCCCCTCTGAAAATCCTGTCCATCATTTTTTGAGGAAGTGTACCATTTACCCTTTCACTGGTCCTTTTAATAATGGGAATTATCAGTGCTGAAAATATGTTAGCAGTGTATGGTTTCTGTTTTATGTCAATGCTCCAAACCCAAGTTATTATTTTGCACTGTATATATTGTTTGCAAAAGAAGGTCAGGTTCCACCGGGATAATTATGAGTTCTCGACTAGCATTATCAGCAGTAATCCTTTCTGAGCCTGCAGAACATAATGTTTAATTGGATGAAGCTTCAAAGGTACAATGATAATCATTCACAAGAAAAACAAGAATTAAGACTATTATATGTAATAGAGCATTAGGACACCCCATCACAGTGATCGACTATGGGTATTCATAATTAATATCATGAACTCCTTTCAGAGATTAAGGCTGGGGGATTATTAAATTATCACATATGATGTAAAGGCATAAAATGATAATCATGTTTTAGGGAAAAGTAAACAAAATTAGTCAGGAAAGTGCCTAACATAATAACTTAAAGCTGCTCTGAGCTTTGTGGAAGGAATCTGGCACACTGAGACCTTGGACATGACCTAGGTACAGAACACAGCAAATGGGGTGAATAACCTCTCCTTGTGCTTTCACATAATTAGTTTAATCTAATAGCAATGAATCTGCGTCCTGGGGTGTAGTGATCACCATGTGTGCATGTTACTTTGTGTATCTAGGGAACCGCACAGATCGTCATTAGTGCCTGACCAATATATTGAGTCGATATTTGCATTTTGGGACGCTATATGTATCATTAATCAAGGACAAAATGTGGCCGATGTAGAGGACATATATATAATTTATTTATTATCTTACACATGGGTGCTCCTAGGACTCCATCTCTACATCTATAATAAATGCATTTCTAATCATAGAATCAGATACATTCATAACTTTTATATTTTCATATATTTGTTTGTCTTCACCATGGGCTCCACATAGATTTAAACTTATACTTCAATAGTTATCATCCAGTGGCCCCCATAGGCACTGCAGTGGATCTTGACTGAAGATCATGATTAGTTCATCAATCGAATAATGAATTAATAATTTTTATTCAACCCCTTTGTGCAATGCCGTAGTGGCCAGGACCCCGGCATCCTAAGATTGCTCCACTCAGACATTCAGTGCTCCTGCAACCAAACCGTCAATGAAAAAAACAAACCGTGTGTTCTAGCTTCATTAGTAAACAAAACACAACAATGATGCCAAATACAGAGTGTCTACGTGCTACAATTGTCACTTAGTTTGTCCATTTAACAAGCACCCCTGCCCAGTCCCATCTGCAACAAGACCAAAAATAGCCCAAAGGTATACCAATACAGCAGTGAAAAATCCTGCTCACTGAATTGTGAATTTTTAAAAATTTGTAACACATCATTCTACTATCAATATCTGCAACTAAATATGGAATAAATATACAAACAGGTGACAAATTAAAGGAAAAACCTGAATAAATTAGTGGAGAAACATAAAAATGCCCATGCTTCCATACTGGTATACTGTATAATACAATTAAACCATTAACATCCTATCATGCTCCGTGCCATGTATAAAAATGCTGAGCAGGCCCAGTTGACCTCGATATTGGCATGAGGAAAAGATCTAAGTGACTTGGAAAGAAGGTTGATTATTTGGGTACAGATTCAGTTTCAAAGACTGCTTAACTGGCTAGTGTTTCAATAGGAACAGTGACTAAAGTGAAGTCTGCATTTAGATCTATGGGAAAGACATCAGTAAATAGGGTCAGAAATTGTGATCGAAAGCACACATTCGATGCCCGTGCGATAAGTGAGGAAAAATGGTAGAGCAAGGTAATGAAAATGTCAATGCAGGATGTGCTCAGACCCTGGACAACTAAGTAGGGAGGGATATTATAGTAGGGTTGCAGTGCATAAACCTCTCATTACAAAGACAAATGCACATTTGAGAGTTCAGATATGCAAAAACAATAGGCATGGGCCTATAGTGATATGGAAAAAAAGTGATAGTCAGATGAGTCATCCTTCACCATATTCTTGACAAGTGGGCGAGTGCATGTGCAGCGTACACAGCTATTATGCTGTGAAGGGCATTTGGTTTTGGTCCATGTGTCCCCTTAGAGGGAAGGGTCACTCAATGCAAAGTTATTCTGAATGATCACCTTTATCCTATGATGCAACATTTCTATCCTGATGGGAGTGGTTTCTTCCAGGATGGCAATGCCCCCATCCACAGGGGATGAGGAGTAACTGAATGGTTTGATGAGCATGAAAATGATGTGAATCATATGCTATGGCGTTCACATTCACAGGATCTCAACCCAATTGACACCTATGGGAGATTTTGGACCAATGTGTTAGACAGCGCTATCCACCACCATCATCAAAACACCAAGTGAGGGAATATCTTTTGGAAGGATGGTGTTCCATTCCTCCACTAGAGTTCCAGAGACATGTAGAATCTATGCCAAGGCACATTGAAGCTGTTCTGGTGGCTCACGGTGGCCCACAACACCTTACTAAGATATTTTATGTTGGTTTTTCCCGTAATGTGTCACCCATCTGTATCATCTTGCTAATGGTTTTGTGATGTGATGTCTTTTTCAAGAGTCAGTTGTCATTTTTTTGTTTTGAACAATCAGTCTGAGAAATAAACACACAAATAAAAAAGCAGGGTAGGTATTTACATCACCAATGCACAAAACCACACTTGCTTTTACACCTACTATTCTTCAGTTCATTATGGTTTGATTGATGACTTTTTTATCCATTAGAGGACAGTATAGGCTTTGTAACAGTATATGGCATGTTTCATTGGAACAACAGAGATTATGCCCAGCGTAACACCATGAATAGTTACGCAGTAGTATTAAACGCATTCGTTGAGGTGCGATTGCTGTTTTCCTTCCTTTTGGAAGTTTTCGCCAACTCAACAGCATGGCTAAATCAAATTCTCGCCAAGTTGATGTGGATATTTTGTGAGTGGTTCAGAAGAGGAGGAAGATGCATAAAGTCTATCAAGGATATATACAGACATTATGAAGATTGCTATATTTGCTGAGCATATTGGTGCTAGCTAACAGCTGTTAGTATAGGGGCATTGGGCCTCATTCACCAACCGTTCTTAAGAAGAATTTTATTCTTAAAACCCACTTATGCAGTTTTCACAAAGATTCTGACATTCACCAATGTTTTCTTATTTGGGATTTGTTCTTAATTAAGAACAGAATCTATGCACACTCAAGAGCACACTTACGCACATTTGAGTGCTGACATGTTTCTGCAAAATAATTGGTTATTGCGATTTCTTCAAGTCTACAGTTGTATAATTTTATAGGATTTCAATTACAATAATATTTTTATAATTTATAATATTTTTTTATAATTATTTTCATTATTTTACAAAGCATTAAGGTGCCAGGTTCTGCCTCAGATGGTGGTTGCCTCAGCGGCAGTTCATATGTAAATCAATGATAAAAATCAAACCATTGTAGTGACCTTTTATTTTTGGGGGTTTCAATTATGCAATGCTTGGTCTATACTGCAAAAGCAAATGTTTAAATTTTGAAAATAAACTAAGCACTTAGGTAACACTTTTTAAACACATGGACATGTTGAAGAAGAGCACACTTATTCAGAGGCGTCACTAGGGGGGTGCGGACCGACACCATCAGAGGGGGGTGACACCAAAATGATGGGATTGGCGGGGCGTTTACCCATGCTAATTAGGAACAACTGGCACGCGCTTTCAGTTTACAAGGACAATGGGATTCATCATTATAAGAACACGGTTGCGAACAATTCTGCGGTTTAAGAACACGTCATGAATCTGAGCATATTGATGCTAGCTAACAGCTGATAATATAGGGGCATTGTTAGTGTACACTGGGTAGTGTTATCATATGGCTCACAGTGGCCTGTTTTGTCAGAATTCATACCACTTATAATTAATTTGAGTGTCTTCAAGAGGTTTGTGCTATTCTTTATTGTGGGCATTTCACATACCGTAGTGTAAGCATTCATAGTTGACTCAGTCATGTGTTACATTTGATTATCTGATATTGTAATACTATTTTATTGTAATCTTGTTTTTTTCAAGATGTGGGGTGTTAGTATCTCCATAGGTGGTACTTGTCGTTCAGGGCATGGAAAATGTTCATTCAAATTTATTCTGTCATATGTGCTCGATGAATGTAAAATTCCCCTGTGATCATAAGTGTACAATTGATTATAAGTGTGTGATCATAAATAGTATCATTTTTTAAATGTTGTCCCATCCCTATGCAACAAAATGTTAGACAGTGTAGACTACAGAAAAAAAACATAGATAATTACATATTTAGGCATGTGTACCACAGTGTATCATAATGATTTTGCATTATTTTTCAATTTAGTATGAATGTTTCATCTCATCATAATGCACATATGTGTATGCTTTATAATGGACAAAAAAACATTTTATTAATTTTTGGAAGGGTTCTGAATAAATTGTTAGACCCCTAGATAACATAGACCCCTATACTGATGAAAATATAGTCATTCCCACTTGAGAATGATGGAAAGTTGAGTCATGGATCACAACAGTTAATTTTTTGTAAAATACATGATTATGTTAATATTTACAGAAATACATAGCAGCCATTTTGGATAGTTTTGGAGACACTAAGGGACACCAGGGCACACTGCTTACATTTCGCTCCATAGATTGTTAGTAGTTTTGCATATCACACTCAGATTGTGCACAATTGTGGGCAAGACGTTTATAATCCAGGAGATGTATAGTTTTACCCATTTACACTATGTGGCTCTCAGTATTTAATTTCAAACTTCAACTTAATTTTTGCCAAGATAATTGCATTTGGGGCACTTTACTTCTACCTAAATTATGAATGAAAACTAATCTAATGGATTCATTTAAGCCATTTCCTATGTGTATGTGATGCTCCCATCTGGAGTTATAAAGCCTTAAGTAGAACACAACCTTAATGGGTGAGAATTGGCCAGATTTTATTATTTGTGCAATGTTTTTCATTTGGGCATTTCCCACTGCTAATAAAAAAACCTGCCACAGTACAACATTTACAAATACTGTAGAAAGTCAGCAGTAGGAAGTAATCAAACTGAATTTAACACGTGAGTGTCGCTTATAAACATCGCTGTCAATCAACCTCTCTGCTTAATTAGTGCCAATTACTTCATCAACTTTGATTACTGAGGTAGTGGAAATGGGATAGTTGTTTGAGAAGTGGCTTCACTATTGTGACCTCTAGCTGGCAGAGGACTGAAGTACTATGCAGGAAAACAAGGGGAGACAAACTGGGGGGTACACCGTTAACGGTTGCTTAACATACCCAGGGTTTCTTTGCTCTGCTGGCTTCACAAAACCGAACAACAGCAGTGGGGCTCGACCCGTATTACGAAGGTGGTTATCTTCTTTCTAAGTGAACACAGGCTTTGTTAATCAGGCTCTGTGTGCACGTCCATAAAAGTGGCTGTGCTTGCAAAACTGAACCTATAGCAGTACAGCACGGACCGTACCTGAGCTGCATATTTCTCACCTATGGAAAATGGCTGATATGGACAGATATAATGGAACGAAGAAAATAAAACTATCACAATGTCAAAAAGTAACACTCTTGCCACCAAAAAAGCCAGGGACATGAGGGTTTGCAAAACAAAAAATTGCTAATGGTGTAAATTAATTAGTTGACACCATTTTTACCTAACCATTACTGACGAAAAAATCTACATTCTCATAAATTGTCCTACAGTTAATTTCTAATGTGACAATTGTTAATTCTAGAGCTTCTAAAACGTAAACCTTAAATTTGATACATAACATTTAAAATATTGACTGAAGCAATCTCACCAAAGTTTATTAACCCAAGAATTTCTGGATGCTAGTCACTATCCCATAATTAAGGGAAGCAGATATAGACACATAGGGTTCAAGAAGCTTACGTGTGGACTGTATTCCTTCCATTCAGAATCTATATCTTTTGTATAGCGTATCCTCAGAGAAAGTCAGTGGATTAATTTGGCCTCTAAATAATCTATGCCCTGCAAAAATACCCCTGAGCTCTATGTGGTCCTACAGGAATGGAGTTAAAGTGCAGTGCTTTTATATGTTTCAATCCAGTAGCCTGAACGTAACCTGACCTGAACCAAGTTAGCCGTGCAACATACTGTATGTTACCATGGTGATATACCCTGATTTAAAGTGAGTCAGCTTCATGATAAAGCGAACCCCGTAATCTTTCCTGGTAGTACACCCCCCTGGTGGCCCTTTATAGACAAATCACAGCAGATAAATCATCATTTCACCTCTGCCGACCTGATCCTAACTCCGCCCCCTCCTCTGACCCCACCCTCAACCTCATTCCTCATCAAATGTGCCCAGTGACGGCTCAGTGTGCATATGTCACATCAGTGTGGGTTTGTTTTGCTTATTTCTAGTGGCTTGTTTGATCCAAGGTGCGCAGAGTCCATATAAAAGGTGTGATTAACAGAATGCCCAGCTACTCCCGATAATGCAGTGCAGCAAATAAAACATTTACTGCATGAATGCTGCTCTTAAACTTCATTTACGCTATCAAAGTAGCTGGCTGAGTTTATGGTAGACAGCTGGCCCAACCTGGGAGCTCGATAACAAGGTAATAGCACTACACATCAGAGAGCATGAGATGAGTCTCAAGTGGTACACTGGAGGCAAACTTAGCGAGCCAATGGTTCTCACTTATCATATAATGGCAATGATTTACCAAGCCCTTTAGCGTATGCACAACTTTTTAGCACATGCAAAGCCAATAACATGACCAATGATTGTGTATATTGATTGTGGTATTTGTTGGGCACCAATAGTTGGTTGTGTTATTAGTTTTGCGTGTGCTAAAAGGTTCCACAGGTTCTAAGGGTCTTAGTAAATCAGGCCCAATGACTGGTCAAGCACACCTGAGAGCATTTTCTGATAAAAAAAAGGCCTTGTAGCTGTGCTTCGGGGAAGAGTAAGCTGTCTAAATAGAGATTGCAATGTAGAATGTTTTTCCTGCTGTGAGATATTGACCAGGGCCTGTGTTAGTACCTCGTTCGTGTTATTTTACCCAACTGTTATGATTTTGTGCCGTACTGACCTGCTCTCCTGCGCTGTAGGGAAACAGCATAGCCCTCCGGCAGGTCCCCTATGGTGTTGAGGAGGCTCTGCAAACAGGCTGTTTTTGTTTCGTATTTTTCCCTCTGTTTTTCCCAATAAACACCTGGTGTATTCACCAAGGAAACTATGTCTGTGATATTATCATACGTAATCCTTTCCCCAGGTAACTGCCCTCCCATTCATTTACAACACATAGTACTAAACATTAGGCCAGTTATGATATTGATGTAATGATGCTGGGTAGGTACTGTACCTTTCTTTTGTAAAACTGAAAAGAACAGTTAAATTGTGGAAGGCTAGTACCCATTATGTGCTCTGTTATTTATACCTTGTGTGTGGAGAATGTTGAACTCTTAAACAACTGAATGTCTGAGCTATATGCTGAAGAGTTTTAAAAAGTCACTGATATACTGTTCTTGTATTATAGGGCCACCAGTTTGTCTCCTTGTTTTCGCACATGGTACTTCATTCCGCCGCCCTCTAGAGGTCGCTATATCCTCTTTGTCAAACCGCTTCTCAAAAAATTCTCTCATTTGTGCCACCTCAGTAATCAAAGTCGATAAAGTAATTGGCACTAATTAAGCACAGATAATGACTGACAGCAATGTTTACAAGCAACCCCCCATTGTTAAATTTAGTTCGATTCCATCCTCCTGTGGACATGCTACAGTATTTTTAAATGTTGCAGAGGTGCATATTACTTTTTATTAGAAGCAGTGGGAAATGCCCAAATTAAAAAATGAGAGCAGTTATACAGTATAACATTCAACTTGTACAGATCCGTTTTTTGAAAAATTAATGAATGAATTCAAGATTCAGCTAATTAAATAGTGATTGTCTTCAATCAAGACAAGCAGATCAATTAAACAAAATTAGGTGTCAAGACACAAGAAACCAGGTGACCTGAATTAATTGTGTAATAAACTGCCTTAATTGGTCAATTGCTCTGCTGCTTGAGTGCTTACAATGAAAGCCAGCAGACCCTGCGGATCTGCAGGACCAGGAGCGACGGCCAGTGGCTCAAAGACTTTCTTTTCTCAGACTTTGAGTGGGAAATGCTTTTTTCTTTATGGTCTGACCCTAATTCCAGCAATATCACAAGCACAATAAATAAATACATTCATTTGGTCAATAAGAACATAATTACACTTTTGATGGTTTAATATTTAGGTGTTTAATGCAGACATATTGATTTATGGTAATAAGTGGTTTGAAATACAAAAAAGAAGAAATAGGAAAAACACACCGTTACTAAAGAACTTACCTTTCTCCTCTAATGTTGTATGGATATTGTGGCAAATGAGTGCCACCCCTCCTAACCCAAACACACTCACGGGAGACACTGTTTCCAGTTCGTAGCACTGGCGTGCTATTTTATTTAAAGCCCGTGGCTTTTTCTCGGTCACAAGAAATCAAGAGCGCTTTTTCTCTCGCCGTCTTCTCGCCGGCGCGTCTCTCTTTTCCTCCGGCTTCCGGTCGTGCTTTTAAAAACCCCAGGCTCACTGTTGAAAGCAATCAGAGGCAATCAGCGCAATTAAACAATTAACAGTTATCGGCGCTGATTACCTCCAGCTGACAGTTGTGACGAAGGGTCCGAGAGCCGCTCCTCTCACTCTCTCTCTCTCTGCAGCCGACGCTCAAACCACGCCCACTCCACCACATACCCCCACCGCCCGACTTAGGCCGGGGAGCCATCCGGCCGATGACCAACCCCCCCCCCCCCCCCCCCCCCCCCCCCCCCCCCCCTCCTCCTGGGGGCGAGAGAGGAAGTCCGCCACGACCATCCGTGCACCCGGTCTATGGATCACCTTGAAGTTAAAAGGCTGCAAAGCCAGATACCACCGAGTGATCCGGGCGTTGGTATCCTTCATGCGGTGGAGCCATTGGAGGGGGGCATGGTCCGAACAGAGGGTGAATGGGCGACCCAGAAGGTAATACCGGAGGGCTCCGACCGCCCACCGAATGGCGAGGCACTCTTTTTCCACCGTGCTGTACTTCGCCTCCCGTTGTGATAGTTTTCGGCTAATGTACAGCACGGGGCGGTCGACTCCCTCCACCTGCTGGGTCAAAACCGCCCCCAGCCCTCTGTCCGACGCGTCGGTCTGCAAAACAAAAGGGAGAGAGAAGTTAGGTGTGAACAAGAGCGGCTCCCCACAGAGAGCTTCTTTTACCCTCTCAAACGCCCGCTGGCACGGCTCCGTCCACTGGACCGGATCTGAGGCACCTTTTCGGGTTAAGTCAGTTAGGGGGCTGGTTAGCTCAGAAAATGCCGGGATGAACCTTCTGTAATAGCCGGCCAGCCCCAAGAACCTCCTTACCTCTTTTTTTGACTTGGGTCGGGGACAGGCTGCAACCGCAGCGGTTTTGTCCACTAGAGGCCGCACCTGTCCACTTCCCAAGTGGTACCCCAAATACCGTACCTCCGCTCGGCCAATAGCACACTTCTTTGGGTTAGCCGTGAGCCCTGCCTGCCTTAATGACTCGAGCACTGCCCCCACATGCTGCAAATGCTGCTCCCAGCTGTTGCTATGGATGATGACATCATCCAGATAGGCAGCAGCATAACCAGCATGCGGACGCAATACCCGATCCATTAGGCGCTGGAAGGTGGCAGGGGCCCCGAATAACCCAAACGGAAGTGTCCTGAATTGGTACAAACCATCCGGAGCGGAGAAAGCCGTTTTTTCCTTAGATTTGGCAGATAAGGGAATCTGCCAGTAACCCTTGGTTAAATCCAGCGTCGAAAAAAATCGAGCCGTGCCAAGCCGATCCAAGAGCTCGTCGACCCGAGGCATTGGATAAGCATCAAACCGTGACACTTCATTTACCTTTCTATAATCCACACAGAAGCGAATAGACCCATCAGGCTTACCTACCAGCACGATGGGGCTACTCCAGGGACTGTGGGATTCCTCTATTACCCCCAGCTCTAGCATTGCCTTTATCTCTGCCTGAACCAATTTCTTTTTGTGTTCCGGCAATCTATAGGGGCGGGTCCGCACCGTCACCCCCGGGGAAGTCTCTATATGGTGGTGTATGAGGTGCGTGCGTCCTGGTATGGGAGAAAACACATCAGCAAAACGCTTTTGCAACAAGGCAAGGTCTGTTCTCTGATTCGGTGAGAGATGGTCATCTGAAAGGGTTGAGATCTGATTGGATGAATTTGGTACCTCCGGACCCAGCTCATCTCTCTCCTTATCCACCGTAACCAGAGAGACAGCCACTACCTCCTTCCACGCTTTCAGGAGATTGAGGTGATAAATCTGTTGGGCTTCCCCAGTCAAGAGGGGCAGGAGGCGGACGACCCACTCCTCCTCCGGCCATTGACTCGCCTTCGCTGCCACTTCAAACCCCTCCAGGAATGCCTCAGCATCGTCCTCCGGGGTCATTTTAGGCAAGTGAAGAGCTACGGGGGGTTTGTTCTGTCGCTCGCGGGAGCTAGTTTCTCCCGCAGCAGCCAGCTGCAGTAGAGCCTGCGTCTGCAGGGATGTCTGTGCTCGCAGAGCCTCAAGTTGCTCGGCGTGCATCACCGCCTGCCTCTCTTGCATTGCTGCCATCCCCTCCAGCATCCTCGCAAGCGCTATCACTGGCTGTGCCGGTTCCCCCTGCTCCTGGCTGTGTTCCATTTTTATTATTTTTTTTTCTCCTTTGTGCAGTGTGTTTACTTCGAGCCTCCCCCGTACGGGCCACCACTGTGGCAAATGAGTGCCACCCCTCCTAACCCAAACACACTCACGGGAGACACTGTTTCCAGTTCGTAGCACTGGCGTGCTATTTTATTTAAAGCCCGTGGCTTTTTCTCGGTCACAAGAAATCAAGAGCGCTTTTTCTCTCGCCGTCTTCTCGCCGGCGCGTCTCTCTTTTCCTCCGGCTTCCGGTCGTGCTTTTAAAAACCCCAGGCTCACTGTTGAAAGCAATCAGAGGCAATCAGCGCAATTAAACAATTAACAGTTATCGGCGCTGATTACCTCCAGCTGACAGTTGTGACGAAGGGTCCGAGAGCCGCTCCTCTCACTCTCTCTCTCTCTGCAGCCGACGCTCAAACCACGCCCACTCCACCACAGATATGCTGTGCAGGAACCCTCCAAACAGATGAAACGATCAGAAATTAATGACTGTGATGTATCCACTAATTAGACCACGGCACTAATGAGAACTGACCAATAGCTGTTCCATTGTTGGCTTATCAGCCAATTAGAGACGATCCAGGATCTTCAGTCACTGTTATGGAAGATATTTGTAGTGTGTTGCTTTATTTTTTATTTTTACATGATTATAAAACTGAAGGTTTTATGGACATGCAGTTTTGGAACAAGGGTAGGCAGCAAGAGTAAAAAAAAAAAAAACTAAATAGATAGAAAGCAAAATTTAGTAAGAGCCCAGCATAGGGACAGAAGAGGGAAGCTAAGGAGTACAGGAGCATATGGTCTCCAAACAGTCAAACATGATCACCTGCACAGCTGATCAAAGCCTGTATTGCAGGTGCTACAGAGACTTGAAATTATTGCACTTGAAATGCAGGTGCTAAATGCAGGTGCTGCAGAGACTTGACTGTCAGAAGGGTGAGGACACAGGCGCGGCGTACGCTAATGCGTGTTGGTCTGGAAGGAGCCGAGTCACAGTTCTAAACTATTCCAGCGCCCCCCATTCATCCCTTCATCTCTTTTTCTCACAGCCCTTAGAAGCGTAACACAGGTGAACAGGAACTTCCAGACCCCAGGTACTTTAGCGGCGATCCTGCCCTTAAAGACGGGACGTCGGAGGGCGATTTGCGGTGGGACGCCAGTGGGGCTCCGGGCGCTCGCTCCAGTCCCAGAACGCGCCGCGCCTCGTCGAGCGGCGATTTATCGGCGGCGGTGCGGAAGGGGTTAAATTGAGCTGTCCGTCTCCGGCCGTAAAAATAACAGCGATTGTCTGCGCCAGCGGAGCCGGGAACCAATCAGAGTGAAATGGAGCGCGTTATGGCCGCACTCAGCGTGCTTCCAAGGGCCCCCGCCATTCGCCGCAACCCGCCAGCCCGGGAGGAGATTTATCGGTGATAAAGAGCTCGGCCGCCAATCCGCCCGCTAAAGTGGAAACGGCTAACTCCAATTCGGATCCCGGTCCACCCCTCCCCCCCCCCCCCCCCCGTCAGACGGAAGCCATTGTTGGCGTAGCGCTGATCTGGGTTATAAAGCGCGCGTGGTCGTATTTTAATGTTTTCCCCTCCGTGTCTCGATCTTCCCTCTATAGCTCCTAATGCTCCTCCGCTGAGAGTGTCATTAGGCGCTCGGTGAGCGTCAGATTCGTGTCTGCGGCGGATTGATAAACACATCAGATCTGCGCCGTGGCGCTAACGGGTTTTTACGGATTCTGACTCATTTAGGCAAAGCGCTTGTCTCTGCACAATGTGCGGGGTGTGTTCGAGGAAAAGCCTGCATTGGAGCAATCAAGAAAAATACTGTAATTGTGTATCTGTGCCAGGTGCACAGTGGAGAAATGTTAATTAGAAACAGTTACAGGCGTGATCACAGGGAAATTTGTCTCGTGGGAATTTATAGGTAGTGTACGGTTTCACTACATAAAAAGTACCCACTCCACTCCTGTGATACTGTATGACTATAATTAAGGGAATATCAAAAATGAACATGCACTGTGTTTTCATAATCTCAACAGGATGTGGCCAAAATAATACATTGAGCCTGACATTTACACATTTGTGTGTATGTGTGTGCGTATGCAGCAGTACAAGCCAAAAATATTAGGTAGAGAACAAACAAGAAAAACCTTAGGCAGATAAGAATTCAGTTACTATATCCACATTTATTGAATAAACTAAGCACAAACTTTTAAAATAAAAAATTATTACTACCTACAATAACACAAAACATGAGTTTTACTGCAAACTAATCTTAGGCATGACTTTCGTCAAAATATCTTCATTTGGCCTTACTTACTATTAAACAAATGTTTGGAAGATTATCCAGTCATTTTGCAAAAGGGGGTGGGAGGGAGGTGGAGAGATAGTTAAATCTTATCTACCTTAAGTTTTTTTAAAACCACAAGTAGTAGGGGTGGAGGGAGATGTCAAGTTTAACAAGTTTTAACAAGTGCTTGTTAACTGTTTGCAACGTCAACTTAATTTTCAAACATAGGCAAAATGTTTTTAGAAATCAAATCATTTCCTCATCCTTACTCTGAACTAAATAGTATGAACTGCATGAACCCCACCACCACCTCACCAAGTCATTTATAAACTCCTAATGAAATTAAACATGACAGAATTTAAGGCTAACATGTTTTGTTGTTTTGTGTTTTTCTCCCCTATTTGTTGAAGCCCTACATAAGATATATTTTTGATTTGCACAGACTTCAATAAATTAAAGAAAAAATCCAAAATCTTTCTAAGGTGGAATAAATCTTCTGCTATCATGCTCTTACTCAAACTCAAAATTCCCCAATTTGTATTTTGTGAAGACAAGCTCCTGCACATGAGCTGGGAGCAGTCTAGAGCAAGGGGATGACACCACATCCCCTTGCTTTTCTGAAAAGTTGTTTGGAGGAAACACTTGTTGGGGGGAGGTCAGATATTTTAGAGCCACATGAGCCAGCGCTGGGTGTGTCATTAGCCAACAACCTGTGTCTGTAATATTTAAACTCGTCAGACGCATCCAGGATTACAGCATCGATTTCTGCACCAACAACGACCTAATTTCATAACAATTACAAAGCCATATATTGCAAAACTATTTTCTTAGCACACAACTGAAGGACAATTTCAATGTTTGCATTTCTAAATCATAGCGCTAATGTGCGCATGACAAAACACAAAACAGAAATAGTAGTTAAAGATACTACACAATGCAATATTTATTTTTAAGTAATTTCTTTGGTCATAACAAATTCCAAATATTATTCCCCCCTTCTCCTTGGAGTGCACTTTTCCATAGCCTATGCACTGTCACTCTCCTCTTATCAAATCCACAGAGAATGCACAGCTTTGGTGGTTTGCTGGGACCGGACACACAAATTGGTAACATTCCACACAGTTGTCATGTTACCAAATTGTAATTTAGCCCTTACTGTGGGCGAACCAGATATAACAGACATACAAGCAGCCTTGTATTTCTGGTATGTTAAGGAGGTAACGTTTGTGACGTTTTCAAGATATGCAGGAAGTAAGATGGGAGGGAGGGGCAAATGAATGGGCTGGAAGGGAGAAAGCAGTTTTGACACCAGGGCTCTGGATGAATTTTGCGATTTTGGGCCATGAACGCAATGCAAACAGAGATGTTTTAGGAATGGGGTTCATCTGCATGGTTGGCTTTGATCTCCTGCACTGGGTGGGACTTGGCCTCGACAGCAGTATGATCTGAATATTTCATACACTGCAGGAACTTTACTTCAGTACAAACACTGGCAGCAAAGCTAGTGGTGAGGGGAATGTTCAAAGTGCTCAGAGGAAATTTTTGATAGTAGTAGTATTTTCACGAAATACATCTGTTTTGATTCATGTTCTTAGGTTTAAAAAATGTACCTTTTAAATTCTGCTGGAAAACCAGTCTCCTGAAGTGGTATTATGCTGCACTTCCTGTGAAGCCTCGTACGTACATCCCGAAGACATCTTAGACAAAGGTTCTGCAGTGAACTATGGGACCTTGAGGCAAGGAAGACACATAAATAGCTATGTGCACTCTTTTTGCAGATGAAGTTTAAAAGATTGAAATATCACATTGGAACTCCAAATATCTCAAAATTGGAGAGCATGTATTCACATGTATAGATAATATATTTCAAAATAGAGTTTTTTAAAATTTATTAAACAGGAGTGGAGTTCTTCCAACTTTTTTTCATCAGGAGCATATTATTTTCCTACATCTTTGGAGCACCATCTTATGATGAAGGGGCTTTACCTGTATCTTGCTCTGGGTGTTTGCATGTCTGCAGTTTGGAGGGGAATTGTTTTTCACTTATGTAACAGCAGAATGTAAGAACGGTGCACAGGAAACATTGAGGTAAGATTATCACAAGGTATTGTGGGAAATGTCCCTTGAAGAGAGGACATGAGTTGTGGAGGTGCCGGCCTTTCTGGAACCCGGAGGATCCCAAAAAGAAGGGCATACCCCTGCCTTAACCTGAGCAGGAAAGAGGTGGATAAACTCCCACAAAGCAAAGGGAACTTCCTCCTTTTTTCAATAACCTGGGTGGTCTCTGCCAATTAGCATTTCCTCATTGCTATGATTGCAGTAGCTCATTAGTATAACTCACATCATTCTGACATTGTGTCTGGAAGCATGGCCTGGTGTGCCTCTGTGGCAGGAAATGATCACAGTAAGAACAGATCCCTGCTATGAACAAAGACGGGCAACAGACAGAATGCATTACTGCTATCAACAAAGACAGGGGTTACAGCCAGAACACATCACTGCTATCAACAAAGAGAGGAACTACTTTCATTGGGAAAGAGACCAGGGCAACCGCACAGATATTTTTACTGTAGTGCTTTTCACACAGAGATCCACAAGTATCAGTCATTTCAAATAGCGTCCCCAGACAAAGCTAAATACAGCTCTGCCCTGATTACTCTGTGACGATTACTATTAGAGGAATTAGATTCTAATTTTCTAAAGATAGATAGCTACATTTGCAATTTGTTAACAGCAGACATTTAAGCTATATAATAAATTTAGAGCATGAGCAAAATTTATGAAAGCACATCAAGAGTATCATGCATTTTCTACTTTCAAGTGATAAAAGTACATAACTGTCTTCAAGTTTTTGTTCCTAAAACAAATTAGTAGTTTGTAGTTGACAATATTAAAGTGCACTGATTAAGTAATTAGTTGTTCAGTTGTGTCAGAGTCTTTTTAAAATTGTGTTAATTTGCTCATAAATGTGCTTAAAGAGCAGAGAAAAACAATTAAGTTGAAGAAAGGTTTTTAGTCTGATATGTTGTATTCGCACAATGCCATTAAAAGTTAAATCGACTTAAATCTGAATCAATATTCAATTAAGACCCAGTTAGGCCACATGACAGGTTTACTGTGGATTTTTAGTCATTAGTTCTCACTTTATACTAAGCCTGCCGTGGATATATGTTAAACTATGACAGGATAACTCTTAAAAATGAAATAATAAATGAAATCCTTACAATACCCAAGAGGCCTAAGGTTCTGTATTACAGAAATGAATGATAAATACATTCAAACTCCAGGGTTTTGGTTGTGCTTTCTCTGAGAGGTAAAAGCCACCTCTGGCTAATATTATTAGCCTTAAATTAAGTAAACCCTGTTGGTTTTGTGAAGGTCAACATGCCCAAAGCTGGCCAGGACTCTGAGGGAGCACCCAGCCATCTGGTATCGTTCCAGACGGCATTGCGCTTTTGGCCAAACGTTCTCTCCAAACAGCATTTGTTCGTAGTTTACGCTGCAGCACTGATGGAACAGTTAGCAGAGCTCCAACTCAGCTCCTACAGCACGCTGTTCGCTAATATACTGACCTTTGACCTCCAGAAATGAATCAAAAGCAATCAGGTTATTAAAAATTGGACAGGCGGAGCCATCACGATCCCGATGCCGTCGATGTGATTTCCGGCAGTGGTTTTGGCCGCTTGCGCCCTGTGTTGGAAGCCTGTGCCAAGAACTGATAAAAATGGGAAGGCGGCCTCAAGGATGTAGATCTCATTTAATAATCCAATGGGGGGCCAACGATGTTTTCACAAAGTGGAGGGGAGATGCTCCCCTGTTGCCCCACGGGGATCTTCGTCAGTGGGCAGCCTATTGAAATGTTAACATTTATTTTGGGCAGTTAATGTCTTCTTTTTGACCAATCAGCAGGAATTTATGTATGTATCTTTAATGCAGCGAGATCCCCTTCGGCGTTGAGAGGCGGCGTTGAGACAGGCTTCGGATGACCCGCGCCTTGTGTGTTGTCGCGGTTGCTTTGCCATCGAAAGGCTACGGCCCTTCGCCAGGAAATTAGCCGCGATCGGCTGGGGCTGCTAACGGAAACCACGGCTCAGTGCGCCGATGCTCAGACTGGCAGAGAAAAGCTAGCTTTCCCTCCACGGGGCTTTCTATGGTACTAACACCTCCGATGTCAACTTCTTCTCTGGAAGGCCTTATTAAAAAGCAAGCCTGCTCGGAGCTCCCAATGCTGCACTGAGATGTAGCAGAGTTAGCCTTGAGGCGGTGTGTGCTCTGGCTTGGATGAGACAGCATCCTGAGGGTGAAGACTCTCTGTTTGTGATGGCAGCAGCACTGGCAGTTGAGTAAATTGAGCCACCCTGAGATTAGCATTGTGACCTTTCCTGCTTCTGCCAATATCTGTTAGTTGAGAGAGGCATTGCAAGCTTCAGGGTCTCAACAGTTTCCCTTTCTCTAAATTTTTTGTTTTGCCCTCCTGTGTCTCTCTTCTCGTAAACAACAATCATCACAGCAAGAAGTGAGAAGTATGGAAGTATGTGTCCTGTGGTGTGTACATGTCCAAGTTTCATATGTTGCAGAAGATCATTCTTGGCAATGCAGCAACATAACTGGATGTCTGCATTTGACTACTTGACCAACGTCAATGAGTTACCAATGTCATAATTCACATTAGAAAAAAGTTATTTCATTATTTTCATTTGAGAGCAGATAAAAAAGTGACATATTGGACCTCATTCACGAAAGGTGTAGGAGCACATTTGAATGTATAAGAACGTTTCCAAGAACATTTCGGCATTCATCATTTTTTTCTTATCTGTATTTTTTCATGGCTGTTTCCTCATGAAAATCACATGAACAGGGTTGTGCATAAAATTTACAAACAGACAGCATTCATCATCTCATACACCTGGGATATGCACAAAATCAAAGATTTTCACGTGTCATGAATCTCATTTTGTTTTTTAGTAGGGGGGTGATGTGGCAGTGTTTTAGGAGTTTGTAGGTTTTTAGATTTTCTTACAAACATAGGCCTACATTATGGCACAGTGGATTTAGCCATAATTTAGGCATATAAGTATATGGTAATATTAAAATGGTTTGTTTTGATACATATTCTTACATAATTTCCCCAAAGGCAATATTATTTGAATGTGGATATCAATCAACATAACAGCGTGCAGGTAGGACATTTAAAATATTTTCCCAGCTTAAAAGAGCAGCAGTGATTGTAAATAATTAATGCTGGGATATTCTCTGGCTCTGAAGATAATGCTCCTTCCCTTACCTTGTTTATACCTGAAGGCATGTTGACATGTTGGTCTATTGAATGCTTTTATCTGAAGGAAATGCTGGACATAGCTGGATGTCCCAAATACTTAATAATAATAATAATAATAATAATAATGTTGTTATTTTTATGTATGCATTTTCCAAATATATACAGTATAGTATATATATAACAAATCAACCCCTGGGTCCTGAAGAGTGTTCCTAATCTGCAGGACAAGGTTTCTGTTCATTATGGTGAGAATTCTTCAGTGATCAACTCTAGATGTCTTCCCGAGCAGTCCTTTCTGATTACACAGCTCACCAGTAAGCTCTCTTTCTTCTTAATGATGTTCCAAACAGTTGATTAGGTACAGGTAAATCCAAGGTTTGGCCTTTGTCGTCTGACAGTTTTTTTGTAGTTTAAAAAAATGATTGAATGACAAATCAAGTACCAACTTTTTTTTTTTTCAAGTTCTATCTACAATAACACATACTGTATATATTAGGGATGTTAATAGTTCATTGTTAATAAGAACATTGATTAACTTTATTGATTAAACAATTAAAATTCAATAAACCGTTTCAATGAATAACCTAACATTGGCGATTATATTTTACATTGGAGACACGTTTCTCATTATACACAAATCCCCCTGACTGGTGGAAAGTTGACGAATCATGATTCCCTCAACTGCTCAATAACATCTGCATGTGACTTCTCAGCTACTGGTCTCACCTTCAGCAGACTGCACACCAGACCCCACAACATGCAGACATGCTAATATACTTTGATAAAAATGCTTAGGTGTTAAGTTAAGCAATAGGATATAGGCTATGTTGTTCATCCATCCATTTATACCCGCGTATCATGGGCAGGGTCGTGGCGGGTGCTAGAGCCTTTCCCAGCATGCATTTGGTGAGTGGCAGGAATACAGCCTGGACAGGCCACCAATCTATCGCAGGGCACACACATTAACTCACTATTCACTCACACGCTCATACTGTGTTGTTCATGTTACAGCCTTCTGGAATATAGCCGAATATTAGCGAGTTTCGCGACTTTTCATTCTGTTTTACGAGTTTACTTCAAAGTGGGCAACCTGTTACTATTGTTAAATGAATAGTCTACCATTTGCACTACAGAGTACTATTTACACTAATGAATGAATCAATGTGTTCTTTTCATTATAAGACCATCTTAGCGGCTACAGAAAACAAAGAACTAAGAAGGTCCATTTGTTTATTACGAAGTTAAGCATTATAAGCAGCATTAATAAAACATATATTTTGTTACCAATCGCAGTGGCAGTTCAGTAAGCCTGTAACTAAAACGTTGGCTGCCCCTCCTCTACTGCAGATTTCTCAATCTGTGAATCTGTCCTTGTATAATTTAGTTTCTTGCTGTTATGGTCTCAATACACAATGCAAATACTGTTTTATTGATTGTTTGAACATGTATTAATGAAAACCTATTTGATATACCCAACCCATTAATTGGCAGGCCTATTTTCAGTGTTTTTTTTTATAGGGCATATAGTAGATTTTATGCTGATCAGCTACTCGTTATACATTGATTTATGGACACCAATGATCGATTTAAAGAACTGCACAAAATTTGCATCTCTTATGTATATGTGTATGCGTATGTCGATACCTAAAATGAAAGGTAAGCAAAAAAAAAAAAACCTATGGGATATAACAGGCTGTAAAATGGCACCCTTTCTTCACATGACAACACACCCCAATGTTGCTAATGAAATGAACAAACAGCTGTCATTAGGCATCCAAAACACAGCCACCGATGAAGGATGGTGTGCGTGGAGACAGATGGCTTTCCTCCAGAACAGGTAAAGCAATTAAAAGGATATTAGAAAAGGGTAAGGAAGTGAGAACAGGGCAACCACCAAGGGATTTAAAACATTACATTACAGGCATTTAGCAGACGCTCTTATCCAGAGCGACTAACACAGATTTTTACATTGCATCCATTTATACAACTGGATATGCTGAAGCAATGCAGGTTAAGTACCTTGCTCAAGGGTACAACGGCACTGTCCTTACCCGGGAATCGAACCTGCGACCTTTCGGTTACAAGTCCAGTTCCTTACCCACTGTGCTACACTCCATCCTATAATATACCATATATACCATCTTTTGGGGAAAAATGTTCTTATACAAAGTGGGCGGGGGGAGTGGAGGGGGGTGTGACAATATGGAAAATAAAAGTGTTGCAGTGCTCTCTTGGTTTTTTTTGTTGGTTCAGGATTGACGACTTCATGTTTCCTGGTATCCACCTTCAGAGTTCCCCTCTCCTGCATCTCTGATGCGTGGGGTGAATCCAAGGATGTTAGCAGAGAGGAGCATACTCTGAATTAAAATATTTATTTTTATGAAACCCAGCTCTCATGATTGCAGCTATCTGCATGCAAATCAGATGTGCTGTGGTGCAAAATGATGTTCCCAGGTACAAATTTATTATTACTTAGCCAGTTTTATGAGTCCCACTGTTGCATAAACACCTAACATGGAATTAAAGTTAAACTGCTAAATCTCTTCAGAGAAAAGTGTCATTCAATGAAAAAAAATAAAATAAATATATATATATATATATATATATATATATATATAATTATTATATTTATATATGGCAGCACGGTGGTGCAGTGAGTAGTACTGTTGCCTCACAAGAAGGTTGTGGGTTTGAATCCTGGGCCTGTCATGGTCCTGTTTTCCTGTCTGTGTTTCCCCTGTTGGGCCGCCAGATGGCGGCACTTCTGTTTTGTGTCTTGCTCCCCCCCTGTTAATTGTATGATTGTTTCATTGTCCTGTTATCCCATCATTGTTCCCACCTGTGTCTTATCCCCTCCTTCTGGTTTGATTGTTTTTTGAGTTCACCTGTGTCTTGTTACCCCTGTCTATTTAAGTTCTCTGTTCCCTTGACTCGGGTGCTGGTTCCTTGTGTTTGTTTCCGATGTTGCAAACCGTATGTACCTGCTTGTATTTTGTGCCTGACTGTGTTTTGTTTGACCTTCCCTTGTGCTCTGCCTTCCCGTGTTCTGCCTTCCTTGTGTTTGTTCCCAACTTGCGTAGGTTTCAGACCCTTTGTACCTGCCTGCGTTTTTTACCTGCTTGTGGTTCGTTCTGATTGTTTGTTCGTAATCCATGTGTTCGTGCCTATGCCCTGGTGTTCTGGTGTTTTTGGATTTTTTCATTTTCTTGTTCCTGAGATCTGTTTTGTTCCCGCCTATGTTTTTGACCGGTTTGTGTTTCTTACTTTGTTTCCGCTTGTGTGTTTCTGTGCGTTTCTGCCGTTTGTTTTCCGTACTAGTGTAGTTCTGTTTATTTTTTTGTTCCTAAGAATGTTTTGAGTTGTTTTGCCCTTTGTGGCCTTGCCTGTTCCCTGTTTGTGTTTGCCTTTTTTGTGTTAGTAAAATCTTTGTTAATTTTCCCTTTTTGAGTTTCGTGTTTTCCTTCCCCCACTCTGCGCCTGGGTCCCAGCACCCGTACTGTCACAGGGCCTTTCTGTATGGAGTTCATGTTCTTCCCGTGTCCACGTGTGTTTCGTCCAGGTACTTCTGTATCCTCCCACAGTCCAAAGACATGCTGGTAAGCTAATTGGAGACTCTAAATTGCCCACAGGTATGACTGAGTGAATGGTGTGCGTGCACCCTGTGATAGATTGGCGGCCTGTCCAGGGTGTATTTCTGTCTCTTGCCCAATGCACGCTGGGATAGGCTCCAGCACCCCTTGCGACCCTGCCCAGGATAAGCGGGTACAGACAATGGATGGATGGATAAAGGAAAAAAAAAAAAAATATATGAATATCGTGATTAATTATGGAGAGTTTTGTTGAATGCCTTTCATTTAATCTCAGGTGGAAGCCCAAAAGCAGTGTGTGTGTATGCACGTGTGTGCTTGCGTGTGTGTGTGAAGGCACTTGTGTCAGGATAGATGGCGTCCACAGTCAACGCACACTTCCTGTAGCTGAGTGAAGTGCTTTTACCTCTTCCCGTGATTGGGTGCAGCACCGTGTCCACCTGCACGGCATGATTTCTCCCATCTCAATCTTCCGTGCCATCGAAAAATTGAGTTTCCCATATCTGTCTGTACCTCAAACACTCATCTCTACACTTCCCTCTAATGCACGTTTCTACCCACTTACCGCTCACAGCAGGTTCAATGGACATAATTCTACTTCCAGGAACTCTCAGAATGTGTATGTCGAGAGTATGATGAGCTATAATATCTCAAATTCAAGTGCATGTAGGAATACAGTAAATATAGGTCACCAGTAACTTACTCACTTCATTAGCTTCAAAATACTGTTTTATTACAAATATTGCTTTATTAAACATGAATAATTTTGAACAAGTGTGAACAGTATTTTGAAATACTACAAAATTAGTCATATTAGATTTAGTTTCAAACATTCAACAGTATGCTTGAATCTTTATTAAAATTATTTTTGACAGTTTCAGAAATAATCATGAAGGCCACAGTAACTTGGTGGGTAACACTAAACAGATTGGCTTGGCAGGCTCTTTCACATGTTAGATTATTTTTACCAATAAAAAAATAAATTCTGTTTGTCCAAAGAATGTGTAAAATTTGCAGATGACTTTTGTAGAGTTTCGTAATTTAGCATGTGGCCAGATGTTTCTGGCCGCATGCCTGTCAAACCATATTTTTCTGAAGGAATCACACCATGGCATTCATTTCACAGGGAGAGAGAGACATTCACTGGCCTGGAGTTGTCTTCTGGTGTCTCTGCTTTTAAATTCGCTCAGTAGCAGTCCTAGATACAGGCCACATAGGATTTTGTCTCGGGGGGGAACCTTGCTAAGGGGGGCACAGTGTGCACGGCTTGCGCTCCTCATTCTGTAAGCGTGTGCACCCCACTATCCCTTCCCCTCTGCCGCATGTTTCTGCTTTTACATATTTTTATTTTTGTGTTTTTCTAGAACATGCTGCGCATTTCCTCTTTACATTTGCTTTGGCATGTTGCAGTATGTTTCTGAATGTGCAGCACACTTCCTCTTTACATTTGCTGTGGCATGTTGCAGTACGTTTCTGAATGTGCAGCACACTTCCTCTTTACATTTGCTTTGGCATGCTGCAGTACGTTTCTGAACGTGCAGCATGGTTACATTGTTGGGTTTGCTGCACTGTAGCTTTTTGTATGTGTTCAGAATTTTTCATCGTTTCTGCATTTTGAGTGTGTTTCTGTCCTTCCACTTTTGAAGTGAAAAATATTGAGTGTCGGTAATATCATCCAATTCATTTTTTTATTTTATTTTATGAGGTATTTTGTCACCCATGCATGCTAGTTAACTTACTGGAAAAATGTATATTTGATATTGTGGGCAGCTCTTATTTTGCCAGAATGAATAATAACTAGGAGTAGTATCATTTAGTTGGGTTTATTTTATCTTTTGTTTGTATGTACTTCTCTATTTTTTTTCCTCTATTTGTATTTATATGTTCCTATTTTTATGTCAGACAGTCCTTGAACCTTGACATTGTTGAGCAATAAAGAGAGGAACACAATCCAAGGACTGCGTCAATGTTGTGTGTGCTGTGTTCCCTCGCCAGTGGCAATGCGAGCACCACACTTAGCTTACCGACCACCCAGCGCTTGCTCGTAAGAATGACGGCTCTAGAATGGATCGCAGTCCAAGCTGTCCCTGTTCAGTCTCTTTCATCAGCCTGACAAAAGAATATATAGAAAAGAAACATTGAACCCGGCCAGACTGGATGTAGCTTTCCAATGGATACGGTCAATATACACTCACCGGCCATTTCATTAGGTGCACCTGTTCAATTGCTCGTTAACGCAAATATCTAATCAGCCAACCACGTGGCAGCAACTCAATGTATTTAGGCATGTAGACATGGTAAAGACGATCTTCTGAAGTTCAAACCAAGCCTCAGAATGGGGAAGAAAGGTGATTTAAGTGACTTTGAACGTAGCATAGTTGTTGGTGCCAGACGGGTTGGTTTGAGTATTTCAGAAACTGCTGATCTACTGCGATTTTCACGCACAACCATCTCTAGGGTTTACAGAGAATGGTCCGAAAAAGAGAAAATATCCAGTGAGCGGCAGTTCTCTGGGCGAAAATGCCTTGTTGATGGCAGAGGTAAGAGGACAATGGCCAGACTGGTTCGAGCTGATAGAAAGGCAACAGTAACTCAAATAACCACTCGTTACAACCGAGGTATGCAGAAGAGCATCTCTGAATGCACAACATGTCAAACCTTGAAGCAGATGGGCTACAGCAGCAGAAGACATCCCGGTACTAGCAAGGTGTACCTACTAAAGTGGCCGGTGAGTGTAAATCTAATCCTGTAGGAAAGTCTTTTATGAATTCCGTTGCCAGGCCAACAAAATAAGGCAAAATTATTGTTATTTGTAATACCTTTTGTCGAAAGTGAATGTAAAATGTCACACATGCAGTACTTTTATATTTCCTAGTTTTATTTCCGAGTTACAACAGTGGACCACATAATTTCTGCCTGGAAAAATGACTTTGCTGTGAAATTTTCCCTCGTCTGCTAGTCTGACCTCTTCTTCCTGAAATAGAGTTGACAGGACGGGTTATTCCAGAGCAATGTGGAAAAGAGTTATAATTTAAGAGTCATAATTTCACTTGACTATAGATATTACACTAAAACTCAAAGTTTTTTGCTCAAACAGACTGCCCCACACCTTGTGCAACAAATTCTGGACTAAGAGAAACACTGCTCACGTAGAGCAGATTAGATGAGTCAATGATCGGTGTTCTGACACACAACACTCTACCCTGGGTCTAACAGTCTGCACTTGATTTTTGTGAAAGCAAAGTTGCAAATGATAAACTGCATCAATTGCCTGATCTGATTTAAAAGGTTTTACACATCTGCATGCGAGAATGTGCGCACACACACAGGCCCTACGTTAAGCAGTGAGCTCATTTGCAGTCAGACTGGATCTGGCTGGTTACTGGTTTCCACGGCTGAGCAGGGTGGTGCCGACCTTCAGATTAGGACTTTTGCCCCCCCCCCAGGGGTTCTGGATCTTCCGGCACACCTGCCGCCAGCACCAGTGTCTGCTGTCACGCTGGTAATATGACAGACCTTAATGTGTCCCACAGGACACCCAAATGCTACAGAATTACCAGGGTTTAAGATCTGTGCCAGCAGCCCCTCCCCCCCGAGACACACAAGTCATCCCTGGGAGAAACGCCACAACCAGCAGGGAATCGACAACAGGAAATGCCATCAGCTTGTAGTAGTGCAGAGCTTGTATTATCCGGTCATTGTTCATATTGTGTGTATGTTCAATCCAGTAAGTATCTGAAACAATTCTCCAGGTGAGTAGATATGTTTATTTGCTATAAAACCTTATAGCAGGGCTGCCCAACCCTGTTCCTGGAGATCTACCATCATGCAGGTTTTCACTCCGACCCTAACAAAGCTCACCTCATTCAACAGCTGGAGATCTTATTGAGCTGCTAATTAGTAGAATCAGGAGTGCCAAATTAGGGTTGAAATGAAAACCTACAGGATGGTAGATCTCCAGGAATAGGGCTGGGAAGCCCTGCCTTACAGTGACTTGAATTTTAGCAACATGCCGAAATTCCTTCATTTTGGATATAGGCTTCCCTCCAATAACAGGGCAGTGACTTATGTGCCTCTCTTCGGGTCAGTGCTGTAGTACAACGCAGACAATGCAACAACAAAAAACTGTTGGACAGTGCATTTTGACAGTGGGTGCTGAGGTAAGCATATACAGTATACTAAGTATATACAGTTAAATGCAAAAGTGTCAAATCAATTTTATGTGTTAAGCATTTTTTTTTTTTTACAGAGAACTGTTACAAAGACACTTTTCAGAGTAATAGAAGGAAAATTGGCCTGAACCCCCAAAAAGCAAGTGAAAGCATTTTTGTTTTAGATAGCCAGCACCTTGTGAATCAAGTAATGAATAAGGAGGAGAGTAATGAATAAGTAACTCACTAAGATATTCTGGAGCCAAATCATTTAAAGCTTTATGTGGTGTTAAAAACCGATGTACTGTAATATGAACAACTGCCAAAGCAGTTCACCCTGCCCAGCTTTTAGCCCATTGGCATCAATATGCTATGCTTTTAGAATTGAATACCATTAACATACAGGAGCACTTTTGACATACTTACACTTGTAACTTCCAAGTTGCATTAAAAGTTATGTGTCGATATTGTTTCCCAGAACACTACATTACATTAGTTCAAATGATTTAGGCTTGAGTAGTAATTTAGTTTGAAGCCCAGGCAAAATTTAAAAATGCAGAGCTTTTTCACAAATACCAAGGCAATGAAATGGAAAAACAGCAGAATTGCTCTGACAGACATTTAGGGACAGAAATTACAGTAGGACTGGAGGCAGCATTAATGGCTGCCAGCCTACTGTAAATAGCCTACTGCAGAGAACCAGACAGTCACAGTCACATAAAGAGGCCACAGATGCACTCTGTCTGCTGACTCTAGTTAGACCTGCCTGCCCCTTCCCTCATTGGTGAATTCCCATAATGAATTATAGCCGTTATGTGTGAGGGAGCAGGAAGGGAGACTGCTGAGGAAGGCGAAGACAGTGAATCGATATGGCCACCGGTCAATGTGTTTAGCAATGCACTCAAAATGCATGTGATTTCAGACAAGATGGTGCAAGTCATGCTTTGGAGGAAAAAAAAAAAAACAGTTACCTGGCCACATTTATATATATATATATATATATATATATATATATATATATATATATATATAATGTACTTACATTGCATTCACTCTTGGAATACACAATATTGGCTCCTTTATGTGCAAGTGTCTGTAATCCAAAATGACTCTGCTCGTATTCAAGCTAATGCTGTTAGCTAGGTTGAGTGCTTTTTTCAATTCAAACAAAAAGAATCCATTTAAAACATAGCTGGTTTATCTGACCACCCCACGCTCCCTTTAGTACTGTAGTATTTTGTATAGTATTTGCTTATCTGAACAGCGGTAGGTTTACTTTTAAGTCAGTCAAGTTACAGAATGAGATTGTAACCTTTCAAATGAGCCTCATTAGTGTCGATGGGTCCAGCCATTCCCAAGTAATCTGCCTACGTGCTGCCAGCGGCGCTCTGCGTCATGAAGACCGTTCTGACAGTGAGTGAATGCATGCAGCCGGAAAGCCTGCTAGTTCTCCTAACAACCTGCTGTTGTGCTATAAAATGTACTTGTAAGTATGACGGATCTGAGAAAAAAGGTTTTAAGTTGTGGCAGAAGTATTTGAAGAGCTTGAAAAAGCAGATCTTAATTAGAGGTTTAATTTTCATATTTATAAAGTGGAGGTTCGCTCAAAGGTGGGGTCCTAGACAAAGTTATGGCCCCGCTAGAGGGCATTTAAGTTCACTGAAAAAGCGGGTTTAGTGTTCTCCTTACTATTTCTTCTTATTCCACATCAACGTTCTGTACGCCACATGTCCCACAGCTTTTTAGCTATACCTAGCAAATTTGGCTAGTAGTTCAACTAGTTTCTTGTGCTTTTTGTGCAAGCAGTGCAGATATTTTTTTGCTGTTTCCGATCAAATAATTTTCCATTGGCGTTCAACCCAAACTAATATTATTTTTCAGTTATAATTCTTTCCAGCGAATGCACGTATTTCAGCGTTGAAACATAATGTTAATTCTTGTAAGATTCTCCTCTCTCATCTGTTCAAAATATATGATTTTGAGTGAAGGAAATTTGATTTTGTGGTATAAATTATGCATTCAAAACATTATCCAAAATGTGCAATTTGGAGAGGTTTTTGGACATCTTGGAAAAATGGCATTGCTTTTAGTTATCTACACAATTTTTTTTTGCAGTGGTGGGAAAGAGGAGATGAAATTTGCCTAATAATTTTAATGCTAGCTCGTGAATTTTGTGAAAGAAACAGTTTAGTTGTATTTTTATGTACATTTGTGTATACCATGAATAATTCTCACATATTTCCTAGATTTTGGAAATATGTGCCCTTCAAACAATGCCATAAGATCTCTGCTGTGTGCTACCACAAAGTTGTAAGGCTTTATTTAAGAGCAGCACACCCAGGTGAAAATTGCCTTTATAAATGCTTCAGGAGAAAGGGTAACCAGTCCTCAGTTTAATAGAACAGTGTGGAGGTTTTAGACATGTGGAATATATCAGCCTTACTATGTCCTCTTCAGGACAGAACCTGTGAACTTAAGGAAAGGGTATAAATACACTCCCAATGATGAATATGGACTTTAGTCCCCACATTACACAGAAACACAAATACACAAGTACCCAAAGGCTAAGCTGTATATTGCAGTGACTGTTGGCCATGGTGTCATCACATATACAATTAAATTAACAACAGAAGAAAACTATATGAAGTGCTAAAAGGGATATTTATAAAAAAATGTAAAACCAAACAGAAAAGGATAAACTTATTCAAACTACTTGGCTCAACCTGGCTGTGCGTGTACGCATTCAAACAACCTCTCTCTGAGGTAGGTATTAAAACCAAGTCATGACATTTAGAAAATGGGGTAGTTATGTAAATGGCCCTTATTGTAAGGGACACGGGAGACCCATGATTTGGGTCAATTTAGTGCTGTGCACTCGTGTAGGCAAGGCCAACTGTGCTTGCAAATTTGTTGTGCTCACAAATTCTGACTTTTGAGTATAAATGTTGTTGTCTGACATATGGGAGCCTATAAGGGCACTTACAGGGATATACACTTCATGAGACATCCCAGGGCCAATTCATGGAAATGGCTGCTCTACTATTGAGTTACAGCCTCAATCTCCATAGTTTCTTAAACATTAAAATAACAACCACTTTGCAGGTTTTTAATTACACACCATATTTCAGTAAGTATGTCTACCCTTCATATGGCTTCTACTGTTGTCTTCCCTGTCTTTAACTGTGAAAAATCTCTGGATGATTAGACTTGGAAGACTGGGGTCTTCGTTTAGCAGAGGTACCTAGTGCTTTACACAGTTCAGGTCATGCAGCTATCAACCAGGCACAGTTACAGTTTGTTATCAAGTCCAGTAACAAACCCTGAAAATTTGCTTAGTTTTGCTAAAATAAAAGTGGCTGGAATTGATTCCACGGTTGTAAAGCTGGGCAGGAGACATGGTCTGGTGAATGAGAGGCATCAATTGTAAAGCGCTTTGGATAAAAGCGCTATATAAATGCACTCCATTTACCATTTGCTATGCTCCAACAGTAGAAAGCTGGGCCAAAACGATACAGAGACACACTTGGGTCTGTATACGATAGGATGGTGGTTCTCAATCATAGAACCTGGTGCTACAGCATCAAGAGAGTGGAGCTCCTTTCTGCCCTACAGCGATACGACCTCCCTTTAGTTTCTTCAGCATCACACCCCAAACCTGGCAACGAACCCTCTAAAGCAGGAAGGTCTCACCCTCAAGGTCAGTAGTATTGATGGCTTTCTCTTCTGCCTGATAGTCCATGGCCCAATGATGTCACTTAGCCAGAGATTACACTCACCTGGAGCGTCAGGTTTAAATCACTTCCTGATTAGAGGGGAGGAATGAGAACCTGCAGTACTACAGGCCCCGAGGGCCAAATTTGAGTGCCCCTGTTCTAAAGATTAACAGAGACGGTGAATTTATTCTAGTAACTGTAGGGATTCTGATTTTACAGGTCCCGTGGTACAGCCACCTTCAAGACTTGCATGAGCAAGCAGAGGCTGTCTTTCAGTGTGGACTGCTTGGCTTTATCCACTGCAGAAGAAAAACATTTTGAGTCATCAGGGGATGCTCCCAGTTTTTTGTCACTGTACAAACATCTGCTTGAAGAAAAATAAGGTGAGATGAATATGTAAACAAAAAGAAAAATGTGTTCACTACTGACTAAAAATGAGTGCAGCTCTATTTTATGAACTTGTTCATCTCATATTTTTAATAATTTGTCCCCCACGGCAGGGGTGCTAGAACTGCTGCCTGTCCTGGTTGCATTTGCGGACACCTTCTCTCTAATTAACACCTACCCCAAGTGTGTGTGTGTGCGTGTGTGTGTGTGTGTGCGTGCGTGCGTGCATGTGCATATGTGTGCGTGTGTAGGATTGTTTATGCCTACCAAATAGTGTTCATCCTGTGATGTTGGTGTGTATAATATATTTATCCATCATTCCATTTTATTGCTTTTGATAACCTCAATTATTGGAAGGGGTTCAAAGGAAAACTGAAATTCATTTCAGTTCATGTTATGTTGTCACGTCCCCTGCCTCTGCTTGCCTGGGTAGTGCAGGTGGAGGTAATTACCTAATTGCTTGATTGCCTCCACCTGCCTGTGGCCAACATAAGCCCTGCAGTATGAGGCTGGGGAGGATCTTCTTTGGGGCTGTGTGCGGTTTGTGTGTTGTCGTTTTTGTGGAGATCTTTTTGTTTTGTGTACTTTGTAGGGTTTTCGTTTGTTGTAGTTTGCGTGTTAGTTTGTCATATATATTAAAAAAAATGTCTGGGTATTCTTTTTAAATCACTTTCTGGATTGTTTTTTTTTTTTTTGGTGCATTTGGACTTGTTTGTTGCGACCCTTCGAGCCGGCCGTAACATGTTTTAGAGAGAGAGCAAATGAACACGGAAATCTAAAAGCAATTCTAGTGCATACTGTGTTTTAAAGGTAAAGCTAAAGGAAGACTAGTCCATAGCAGCACCAATGTTGGGAAGTGGCATAAGAACCCTTTCTGCTATTGTCTTTCGACAACTTTGTAGTGTATACTGTATACAGAAAAAGATCTTCTGAAGGAGAAGTCACCCACCAATAGGATATATCATTGGGAGAGGGTTATGAGGGCAGGCAGATAATATTTGTACATTCCAGCACTTTGGAATAGAATTAAATAATTTCTCTTATTTCAGCATGCTTGTAGTTTCTAACAGGCTTTACATGGCGGGCCACCCATTTGGGACCTCCTTAAATGTCAGTGGTTTTGTCATTGCTGCATGTGTTCTCCCCAAATGAATTTCCACAATGCATTCGCATGTTTTATCGCATGAGTTCCCCGGTCACTTTCTCTTCATTATCTAACATGTCCATAACAATAAAAGCCTAGAAGGATCATGTTTTGGTAGACCTTCCCTCAAATTTGACACTTCATTAAGCACATGCAAATACATAGCAGCCAAATACAACACACCGTGTTCAAGGTTAATGTGAGCATTGAGCCAGTGCAGTGAGGCAGAGACTGCATTATTATTTTTTCCCGTCTTGCTGTTTCTCTTGATTCTCTGGCATAATTGTTCCTCAGGAATATTTGGTTACTGTAACCATCGCCTTTTCCATTTCTGCATATTTAGTGTCAGAATGAAACACACCCTAGAGGAATCCTTCTTATGAAATACAGGAGCTCTTTACAGGTGTTCCCTTGTGTAAAATATGCAGCCGGCTTAAGGATCTCTGAAAGACAATAGAAAAGCAGGTTCTCAAGGAAACCTCCTGTGGTGCAAGGGGTTTAAAAGGCTGCAATGGAAAGATAATACTTAACAGCTACAGTGTGATCTTAATTTTAACTTCCATAATCGTATCCCCCATAAACACACACACACAGTATATTATTTGTTAGAAAGTAATTTTGCTATATGCTGTGGAATATTTTTTTATTTAACCTTTATTTACCCAGGGTAGGTTCGCTGAGCACTGATGCTCTTTTGCAGCAACGCCCTGCTTCACACTCATACACATTCACACTTGGGAGCTGCCCAGTACAACCACAATCCTCTATTGTTGGCCACTGAGCAGCTCCACTAGAGGAAGAGAACATTTTTTAGCCAATTAAATCAGGAGATGATTAGGTGGCAAGTTTTTTTTTTTTTTTTTTTGCAAGAGTCAGATCTGGGATTTTAGCCAGGACACCGGGGAACCCCCTACTCTCTGCAAATAGTGTCATGGGATCTTTAATGTCCACAGTGAGTCAGGACCTCGGTTTAACGTCTCATCCGAAAGAGGGCATCTTCTACAGCACAGTGTCCCCGTCACTGCACTGGGGCATTGGGGTTTATTTGACCAGAGGGAAGATTGCCCCCTGCTGGCCCACCAACACAACTTCCAGCAGCAACTCAGTATTCACTGGTGGTCTCCCATCCAAGTACTAACCAAGCCCACACTTGCTTAGCTTTAGCCAGTCGGCAGGAGAAGAGTGCGTGGTGGTATGGCTGCTGGCCAGTGTACATATACTGTACAGTGACCTCCAAAATTATGGTAACAGTATTATGAAATGTGTTATTTTTCTGTATACTTAAGGCATTTGGATTTCAGATCAAAAGGTGCATATGAGACAGAAGTAGACGATCAGCTTTCCCTGGAATTTACATGCATATGCAGTGGGGACCAAAAGTCTGAGATTACTTCCAAATGCTTGTTATTTTCAATTGTTTTTCAGAGAATAGTGCAATGGTGACACTCCAGTTACACTTTTTCAAGAGAACAAGGGGAGCTTTTTAGAAAGGCATTCCTGGCATTCTGATAAAACATCTGTGGGAGAAGTTGAAGAGGGAAAAGGACAGACTTCAAATAATATCAACAGATCATCTATGGGAGGTGTTGAGAAAGTGCTGGGGTGAAATGGAAGATGGGGTGTGTGGTGCTCAGAAAGTGCTGGGACGGAATGGAAGTTGGGGTGTGTGGTGTTGAGAAAGTGCTGGGGTGAAATGGAAGTTGGGGTGTGTGGTGTTGAGAAAGTGCTGGGGTGAAATGGAAGATGGGGTGTGTGGTGCTGAGAAAGTGCTGGGGTGAAATGGAAGATGAGGTGTGTAGTGTTGATTAAGTGCTGGGACGGAACGGAAGATGGGGTGTGTAGTGTTGATTAAGTGCTGGGACGGAATGGAAGATGGGGTGCTGCATAAGCTGGTGGAATCAATGCCAAGCAGAGTGAAAGCAGTGATCAGGGTGAAAGGTGGACCTACCAAGTACTAACAATTTTTATATTAGCAATGTCTTCAATAAATACCTACACACTTTTTTTCACTTATATTGTTTAAAAAATGTATTATTAACAGCTATAAACATCGTGTCATAATTATGTTAGCTTTTGATAAATAATGAAAACAATCAGTTATTGGTAGTGTACTCTGACTTTTGGTCCCCACTGCATGTTTTATCATTTTACAGATACAGCTGCTTTTGTACCAAGTCCCCCCATTTTCAGCTGTGTAACTTGGAAGGCTGACAGCAGTAAGTTGTTGCTCAGGTGTTTCCGTTTGCATGGATCATTCACACATGAAAGGGCAGTAAGTGTCTCGCATTGGTTTTAGCCTTCATTTGCATCTGTGAAGATTGCATTTGGAGTCTGAAGCACGCACCATCATGAAGACAAAATAACTAATTATGGCTGAAAGACAACTGATCTGTAAGCTCAGAATTTGATTTTGTAAGGACAGAAAAATTCAAGAAGGATAGCACAGATACTGGAGGAAACCACTTGTTGCCTCCACCAAGGAACGATAACTGTAGTTGACGACAGACGAATCTTAAGAGCTGTGAAGAAAACACCTAAACCAATGGACAGTGACATCACCAGCAGTCTCCGATGTTTATAGACACTGTGACAGACACGCCTGCCACAGGCCACCGAAGTGGCTTTTCTTGGGGCCCTCCAGCACAGAGACACAGGGAGAAGATGTTAAAACAGTCCACGTTTATTTGCAAGGGTCAGCAAGATGTTATAGCCGAGGAGCAGATGTTAACACACTGTCATGACAGAGAGGCTCCCCTGTGTGGGTGGGGATGGCAGATTTAACCTGTGCGCACTGATTACCTCACTACGCACAGGTGCAGCCACTCCTGTTCCTGGGTCCAATTAGCCTGGCCAATTCTCTCATTCTTAACCAATCATCCAATTGGCCAGGTCTAATTAGCTTGACCCAGGGCAGGTGTGGCTGCTTAAACCCGCCATCCCCACACCACAGACACATTTTTTCTGGCTATGAACAAAGAAATTCCTCCAACCTCATCAGCTGGTGCTTAATTGTTCAGCAAGACAATGACCTCAAACACAATGTTTATGCAACAAAAGCAGCCATAAATTGGAAAAAAGAGTGGATGGTTTTTGAATAGTCAAGTCAGTCATCTGAGTGAAGTCAGTCAAGCACGGATTTCACTTGCTGGAGAGGAGACTGAAGACAGAAACACCTCGAAACATTTGGAGGGCATGGTATCTAAGTGGGTAGCACTGTCTCCTCACAGCAAGAAGGTTATGGGTTCGAATCCCGGCCTGAGTTTGCACGTGCTCCCCATGTCTGTGTGGGTTTCCCCGGGTTCCGCCCACAGTCCAAAGACATGCAGGTTGGCTAACTGGAGACTCTAAGATGGTGCGTGAATGGTGTGTGTGTCCTGTGATAGATTGGCAGCCTGTCCAGGGTGTATTCCTGCCTCTCGCCCAATGCACATTGGGATAGGCTCCAGCACCCCTCGCGACCCTGATCAGGAATAAGCATATAGATAATGGATGGATGGATAGATGGTATCTGAGTGCTAGCAAATAGAGCCACACAATGCTTTAGGTCTGTTTCTCTTTTGGCAAGTCCTACCGTGAGCAGCTGCTTATTGCAGGTACAAGCGATAGGCTGTGTTACCGCAAAGGCACTGTGACAGCACCAGATGCTCGCATCAACGGAATCCATCACCCAAGAGAACTTCTCACCTTAAATATTCAGATGTCATCATTTGTTAGTCTGTCCATGTTGGTTTAATTACCCAATAGATAGCCAACGGAACACTGCCCTCAGCAATAAGAAGAAAAGCAACTGGTAGGTAATGGATAGCAAGGGTTCAGATGGTATGTTTTCCATTTGAAAGGAAAGAGACGGGACCCTTGATGTCCGCTGTGGCTCAAAGCATGTGCAGAATTTTGATGGCTAATGGCATTTTTGCTGTGCATAAGCAGCAGTTGTCTTCCTCTATCCCTCTCGGTTTCCTCAGAAGCCACAACTCTGTCATGTCGACAGCTTACACTACCGATTTCAGAAGATGCCCCTGACATCTGCACTCATTTAGGTGCAAAGCTATGGGAAATGTGATATCGGCCTTCAGGAATGAAAGAGAATCTGTTGTCAGGGCCTGTGCATCATTGGTCTTTATTAAAAATGAATATATTTAAAAGTTAAGAACCCAATTAGTATTCAGCCTGTGAGTCACAGCACCCAGCCACTAAGAATGTGCAGAGAGAATTTAATCTGAGTGCTTGATTGGGATCATGCTTTTAATTACTGTTACACTGCTGTCTCTTTCTCCATTTGATGTCTGTACCTTGTTTGTCTACTGTCTCTTGTAACTTTGTGTTTTATGTCAGGTCCCCCTTGCAAAAGAGATTTCGATCTCAATGGGGTTTTTCCCCCATTTGATAGGCTTTCATTTTCATCATGTTCTAGCAGAGACTTTAATGAAACTGGATGAGACATCCTCCTAGATACAGTTTCAGTGAGCAGCCCTCACCAGGAATCAAAAGTTCCCATCCAATCAGATCTGTCGGATAATACCTAACCGTCATATTCTGCTGTGGAACAATCACAAAAATGCACTACCCACAAGAAATGGTCACAGTATTTCCAGCGACACCTGTGAGATGTACCATGCACATATCTATCTATTGAAGGGAAAATATGTATTTAAAATATGTTATTTTGTTGATTTGTAATACCCAATAAATTATTTCTGAAAACTGTCGGCAACAGACTTATGTTGACCGGGTCAGATAACACTGAAACATAACTTGGGATACCATTTTATTTAGGGCCCATGACCAAAATGATCTAAACTCACATTACCATGTAAACTCCTGAGGCGTCACTAGGAATTAGCTTGTTACCTGGCAAATTACACAATGAGCGACCACTTACAACTTCATGCAGGCAATATGTTCTGATACACTGTGTGAGAGGAAGGAATGTGACATGGATTGAATATCAAACAGAAAAAAGTCTTCGACCAGCTGGGTGCACTCCTGGTAAATGGCACACCGATGAAGTCAATTTATTTTGCAGTTTGCAATGACTCCAAACAGGCACAAAAACAACAATAGACAAGCATTTACAGACCAAAAAAATCAATTGTGGTCTGAATTAAGCAATAAAGAAAAGTATACAGAATTGAGCAGTGAACAGATGTCATCCAGGATTTCACAAGTGCATTTTTGAGTGAAAACATTCAACATGAAAAAGTGGCAATCATAAATGACATGCATTAGAATTGGGGTATTCCCCAAAAACTGCTTCAGAAGATTCTAAGCTGGCCTCAGGTGGTCATAGATGATCTTTGGCAGGTCATAGCTGGTTAAGGCTGCTTTCTCATCATTAATGATCAACTCATTGTGTGTATGTAGTTAGCAGCACGTGGTTCTAATTACCTTGATATGATATAGGAAATAATGGTGCACTTTTCACATGGCTTCTGTATGCTTGTTTATTTTGGTTGAATGAACAATGATAAAATGTGTTATAAACCACACGAGGTTACACTTATCTACTGTTAGAACTGTGTTCTATAGAAAAACCATAGTTTTCAGATCACTGTATGTAATGCTCACATGGTGAGACTTGGAAGTGGCAGGGCAAGTCATTTCAAAAAAGTCCATAGATTTGCAGAAGCAGTGAAAAGGTGTATTTTGCATTCTCCAAGCAACAGATGTATAATCATCTCCCCATAGCACTTCTAAACAGTGTGATAGAGCAAGAATCAGGTTGACTGTAAAACTAGACAGCACTACCACAGGACTCCAGGATCTGATGAATACTATATTCCAGAACTATCGGACTACACAACCCAGTCTCACAATAGCCATTCAAAAAATTTTCAGAACCCTAAAATTTGCACTTATCCTATGAATGAGGGACTCCACAGATCATGTGACTTGAGTTTCTCAATATGAATAACAGCAGAAAATGACAGAGACGCTAGAGAGAGAATCAAGATGAAAATAATTCTAGCTGTAGTATTACACAGGACTCTAGAACCTTCTATCAAAATTCATCCCATGTTTTGCCTTTAGATCTGCATGTATTTAAAACAGAATGCACAGGGAACCGTGTTTGGTGTTCTAAAAAGAGGGGAAAGTGCAATAGTTTAACAGTGGCACATACATATTTAAATCAAATAATGTACTGTAGATGTCATGTTATTAAATACGTGGAATAGTACAGTGAGACAATTGCATAGAGTTGAAAAGGGCTGCATAGGCAGATGGAGGTCATTTGTTCTCATTTCATTTTAGTAAGGCTTTACTGCAGGCCCTCAAACTCTCCAGTGGAACAGCAGGTCTGCTTAAAGCTGATGAACAGCCAATTCAGTGCTTATCGAGAGAGGTTTTTAACCACAAGTACAAATGATCCACTCAGCACACAGTTGCAAGAAAAAGTTTGTGAACCCTTTGGAATTATGAGGATTTCTGCATTGACGTATTAATGTGGTCTGATCTTCATCTATGTCACAATGATGTTGCTGCTCATCAGGTTGGGAAGGGTTAAAAAGACATCCTTTCAAATAGATAATCACAGATCACAGAGAATGCAGCCCTAACCAGCTAAGACCTGCCAAAGATAATCTATGACTGCCTAAAACCAGCTTAGAAGGTCTATTGGTCACAGAAAAGCAGTCATTGCATGCAAAGGATATGCAACAAAGTGCTAAATATGACTACTTTCATTTATGTAGCATTAATATGTCCCAAACATTAAGGTGCCCTGAAATGGAGGGCTATGTATAAAAGGTGCTGTAATTTCTACAGAGTGAAACCAAAACTCATAAAAATAAGAGCCAATTCAATAAAAGCCATGAATCTACACTTTAACAAATTGTTATTTAACTGTTTGTTTAAAAACCAAAAATTAGAGTACAGAGCCAAATCAAGAAGTAAAAAAGAGTCTTTGTCCAAAACATTATGGAGCTGTGTGTGTGTGTGTGTGAGTGTGTGTGTGTGTGTGCGTGTGTGTGAGTGCGTGTGTGTGCGTGTGTGTGTGTGTGCGCGTGCGTGCTTGTGTGTGTGTGTGCTGCAATACCGCATTGGTTTTCCATTTATAACTCATTTATGGACTTCCTGTGGGAAAGAACACAAAATAAGATCCATTATTCATATGTGGGAAGGAAACAGCCAGTGAGCAGTACAGCTATAAGAGATCAGCTATACCACTGCTTCTTGATCCTCATTCTCTTTTCTGGCTACTTTTCACGAGCATCAAGATGCCAATCAGCGGTTCTAAAGGACACATTATACATGCAGGCAGACATGATATAATTTTGCTAATTTACAATCTAGTGCCTTGAAGTAAATGTAGAGCTGTATGTAAATACATGTATTCACTGCACTTGCATACAAGTGTTGAATGCATGTAACCAGGACCTTTGAGGAGAGGGTTTATTGCACAGCAGGCACTGACGAGAGAAGACATGATTTTTACATGAGAAGCACCAGGAGGTTCCTGTGAAACGCTTTCCTCTGCAGTCATGATAGCTGTTGTGGAAGCTTAGCTTTTAAAGGGTCTGTCAGGTTGGTAATGGCAGATGAAAAAAACAGCAGTTGAGAAATCATTGACATGACGAGGACTGACTCTGAGTCGCCCCCATTTTGAAAACCGTGGTTGCCATGGAAAAGGGTGTGGAGCAAGGCTTTCTGTTTTCCGTTGCCCAGTGGCCAGGGTGCACTGAAGGTGTGGCCACAGCTTTGCCAGCCAATCATCACCTCTCACTGACCCCCTCCCCTGTCACCCTCTGTCACTCCACCAATGTCCAGGGAAAGTCCCTCTTAATTAAGACACAAAGGGAGTACCCACCAGGTAGAGAATTCTGCCCTATAGGAAGAACCCTGACTAGAGATTTTAAACCCCCATAGATATGAAAGCCTCTCCTCTGCCTTGCTCCTCGCAAGATTGGCACAGGCGTCTCAGGAGACCTCTTCAAAACCGCCACACCTGCAAACACCGTTTCCCTGCTTTTCCTGTCCAATCACAGGTTATTTCACTCTTGGGTCTGGCGGTTGGTCGACCTTATTAAGACCCATTTTTCACCATGAGAAAGAGCTTCTGTGAGTGTTACTTTATATTACTTTACAGTATATTATTTTTATACTGAAACTAGAGGTGCGGGGGGAAGAAGGGGGTGGGGATGGGGGGGGGGGGGGGGCAATGCCTCACTGCTGAGGGATGCACATTGCTGTTCATCATGCAGGACATAAATGGCATTAATCTATGGAACTATTAAACCTAAATTCTGTCTAGAACCTATGTGCTCAAATCTGGACGTTGAGACCAGTAGTACTGCTGGATTTCTTTATCCAATAGTTAATTGGTTGATTAATGAGAGTAATTGGCCAGAGATCCCAGCAGGGGTGGAGCTTGCCTTATAATTATAATTATAGTGGTAGTATTCACTATTATGCTAAGGAAGAACAGCACTGATTATTTCCGGTGATCTACAAAAGCAACAACAATATGAGCATTTAGCCAAAAGTTTGCATACTTATTTACATACTCATGTAAGAACAATATCACAGCAACAAAATTATTTTCTTTACGTGAAATTATTCCACTTTGTTGTAGTTTGGCTGCTTATGTGACAAGTAGCTCGATAACAACCACACAATTAAATCGGCTTTTCGCAAATTCATTGTGTAAAAAGAGATGAATTGTGGGATGTATATTACTGCAGTCAACTTGCTATGGCTAAATGTCACAGAATTTGAATGACAGTACTGAGAAAGTGAGTCACATTCTAATTGTGTCTGATTCATTGAAACGGATCATTCAACTTGAGCAGGAGAATTAGGATCTCTAGGATTAGATTTGAGAAGAGTGAATTTGACACAAGTGAATTAGCAATAGAACATTAGTTGATAATTGTTCATAACATGTTTATTTAACTTATCAGTATCATTTACCAGTGTAACCACTTTCCAGGGGAAACTAAACATGGCTGCCAGGCACCCACAGCCTCTGTTGGATTTCCGCTTGTGGATCTATGGTTGTTTGAAGTGCCCTCTGACAGCCCTGTCTGTTCCAGTTCTTCTGCAATGTTTACTTATTTATTTCATTTTTTATTTTTTCACCAGGAAGCTCACGTATTACAGCCCCAGCCGTCTCTGACCAGCTTTGCAGCTACAGCACGGCTTCACAACCTCAAGTGCAAGTGCGTGTCTTCTTCTTCACAATCTCTAATTTTAGTGATTGTCGGCAAACTGTGTTCATGCAGAAAAAAAAAAGAGTAACCAATGCTTTTAATAGTTTTTACATGTTAATTACCAAAATTAAGGACAAAGGATCATTGAATGCCAGTCTCTGTTTTGGGACCCCTGTGTATGTTGGATTTTATTTTGAAGTACATGCACCTTTAATGGAGGCTGTACTACATATACATTTTAAATGACTGATGAGTTAATGTATTATGTGATTGGCTGGTTGGTTGATTGACAGGACAAATCATGTCGGGTGTCTAAAATGCTGTGGACATCTGGTCTGTGAAACCGAACATTTGCCTGTGGGGGGTGTGACTAAATACATGTTCTCAATTACCAGAAGAATTTAAATGCATTCAACTAATTACCCAACTAGCTGGCACAAAAACAAGCACTTGCAGGCTTCCTGGTGTTTGGAAGCCCCTGGGTTTGAGGGTGTTTTCAATTAGCCAGCTAGAATATTAGTGCAAAAATTACAGAAGGCTTTAGATTACAGTCATTCATTACAGACTCTTATGGAAGACATTCAGGGCTACGTAATCTTGTGTTGAGTGGCCTTTAAGCTGACTGAGTTCATGAAAGCCTGTTTTAAAAGTGCCTATTGTATTAATGTATCCATTTTCACTTCCCAGTCTAGATGGAAGGAAACTAATTATCATTGTTTTGTATTGCATTGATATTTATCTTTAAATAGGCCATGTATGATGAAACTGGCTTCCAACTGTGTATTTGACATACAGTGAGCACCTTAACATTTTGGACAGACATATTTTTTTTTTATTGATATGACTCTGTACTCCACAATATCAGATTTGTAATTAAATAAAAGCTGAGTTTTCACTTCAACAGATGTGAATTGTTTATATACATTTTGGTTTCCTTAGCCTACCAGGCCCTTTACGGTTTCTGATCTCACCAGTGCTCTCTTTCTTCTTAATGATGTTCCAAAGAGTTGGTTTTGGGCTAGCCTAATGTCTCTGACAGTTTTTTCCCCATATTTCGATGCCATTGGTCCCAAATGTTATGACACCCTCTAAATATTTATAAAAAGTTCTGTCATTTCTGCATGGTGAACCAAAATGTATAGAAATAACCTCGGGCAGTCGGGCAGCAAGCATAGTCTGGAGATAAGTGCAGGAACTGCCAGGCGAGGGGGGGGGGGGGCATTGGAGATGTGAATGTGTGTGTCTGACTGTGGGTGCGGGTCTGTGTGTGTGTGTGTGTGTCAGAGGGGGTGTCAATCCCCCTCCACCCTCCTCTTTTTCACGAGATAATGGGCAACTTGGAAAGAATAAGCTTGTACCAGTTGGAAGAGGGCATCTGAGTCCTGCATCTAGGTCCAGCGTTCTGTATTTCATCTCTGGTTCTCTTGGAATATTCTGCTGTCTTTTGGTTTTATAATTTTGGTCTTTGCACATCCTTGGATTTCTTTGGGACAAAAGCTGTGGTTTGGTAATCATTTATTGTGTGAGTGCCCATGTCTGTAACCTTTGTTAATTGATTTAAGGTAGTTGAACCTCACCTTTAGATTAGACGTGGATATTTGTTGTAACTTAATAAATCTCTTAATTTTCATCTGGTTGTGAGTTGTACATTTTGATAAAGGTTGATCCAACAGTTTGCTCTGCCTATCAACAAATTTGGAAATTTAATTGATAAATGATATCTTTGATAATAATTACCTAATTAAATCAAATAAATATATTTTACATGTTGGGTAAGTGAGGTGTTTTAACTGGTGATGCATTTGTGTTTTGTCTTCAGAGTGGCAGACATCAAACTAGGGTGTTTAAAACTGCTTTAAAACAATTTAAAAACACTGCTGGGTTGAGAAAATTAAATATATTTCCTCACCTTGCTGATTATATATATACTCCAGAAACAAAATCATCAGACTAATAAGTATAAATGCAACATCTTTAAAGCGCAAGTGAAGTGAGGGACTATGCTCACCAAAAAATCTAAATACTAAGGCCTGTAATCAGAAAGCATCTCAGAGTACTAGCGCTGATCTAGGATCAGTGTAGCCTTTCGGCTCAAAATGGAAAAGAGTGGGAACCCAAGAAATGAGGGCGCTATGTACCGAGCCAAATCAAGGAAAAATATGTATTTCCATAATTTTCTAAAAGGGTCTTTTGAAAGTACATAAACTGATTTATTTATTTTATTTCCAAACTCCATAACTCATTTTTTTCCAGTGCTATGGTAACCTATGCTAAACAGTGAAGTTCCTTCATTTAGAGATATAATAATTATATTGTTCTCTTTGTTCCCAACTTAATTACTCTCTGCCAATTATGACTTCTCTTTTACAAAAATTACAATGCAAGGTTTCATTCGCTCACAGCAAAATTGCTCTTCCCTGTCAAAGGATCATTGTGAAAGATCTCTCTTTGACGCGCATTGTTCACACCTAAGTACTTTTAGGCACTGACCAAAAACAGGCCACATACGTTGGTGTGAATAAAAAACTAAAAAAATAAATTCAGCAATGCTGTGGGAAGGTATTTTGAGTAGGTGGTGCAGCCAAGAGGACACGTTTCTCCGGGGGCTGGTAGTGGTGCTTGGGGGGTGGGGGTGAGTGGTCAGTTCGAAAATAACAAAAACTTAACAGGAATGCTGTTCGTGAAAGTATTGTGCATAGAATAATTCCACCCTTTTTTCCATTATTCCAATGCAATAAAGCATCTTGATGGATTTTTCCTCATACATTCTCCCAGTGAGGTAGATGTTCCAGCTAGTGTGGCCTGTTACGTGCAGATTGCCTATGCACTGTCAGTGGTGATGAATCTTGCTGTATGCCTACTGGACAGACAGACTCTACCATTGTAGCAACAGAGATGTCTACCCTAGCAACATACAAACCTAATATACAAAGCAGAAAGAACCGCTTACAAAAGGATTTCCACAAATTTGACCTGGATTGCTTGCAGTAATCCAAGGCTTTACACACACATATATTTTGACAGTTTAAAAAAATGTCATGCACAGGCCAGAATATCTTAATATGCAAATGTGGCAAACCTAAGCCAGAAGAAAATAAAACAATGTTTATAGTGCAAGAGCATTAGAACCCATACCACAAAAATATTAGGACTACACCATTTAAAACTAAGTGAAAAATACACCTCTGCCTCCTTAAGATCTGACAAATTATTCCACAGGCCTTGACCTTCCAACTTCAACAGGAAACCCTAAAAACAATACACAAAGCGCACCCAGTCTATATGGAATTGCTATTTAACAAATTAAAATGTAGACTGCACGATGGCAGCGTAAAACACATTATCCCTGTGATTATTTCCATAGTTTCCTCCGTTTTTACTGCTTTCTGTGACTTTTTGGTGGTTTTAATGGGAACTGTCATCCTTACCGCAGCACTTTCGCCATATTATTGTCAAATGCTGGGAGAAACAAAGTGATTCTACATTCTAGAATATGCTGGGATCAAAAAAATCCAGCCCTCGTCGATGGCTGTAATGAAATGTTTGATGGCACTTGTCAACAGAGTTGTTTCTGAGCTTTTTTTTCCCATTAAGGTATTGTGTCACTGACAGCGTGCTGCATCAAAGACTCAAACCTTGCAATTTACAACATGGTGTACCAAAACAAACTGACACACAGTAGTCCAAACTGTCTTATTATTTTAGTTGGCCCCATGCATGTGTTTCACGTTGTTGAAGGCAAAAAAGCATGCTTAATTTCTGTGATATACCAAAATAATTAAATCTGCACTGGTCTATCAATGCACTTTACTGATATTTTTTCCTGTAGTGGCAACTGCCCACTGATATTTTTTTCAAACTTCACGCACCTCTTATTCATGTTGAATGTTATTTCAGTCGTTTCACACATGAGCTCTATTAATTCAATATTATATATATATTAATGTTTTTAAAAAACTTGACCAGTACAGAACTTGGTGAATTATTATCTGGCCTTTCGATTCATGTTGCCGAGGTGCAGTGCGCATCTTGCAGTGCAGCCTGTATAATTCTGCTCTGAAAGTGTTCTGTGTAAAGTGGCTTCTGATATTTTCACCCCTGCCCTCCGACAACTGCTGGTTATGTCATTAACTGCTGGTGATGTCATTAACTGTTTTAGAGGTTTTCTTCACAGCTCTTAGGATTCATCTGCCAGTTGTCTCGACACAAAAAATGTGTCTGTAAAGTGGTAAAACATATACACATATAAATACATAGAAATACAAGCAGATTGTCTATACTTTTGTCTCATATTTATGCTTTTATCTGAAATCCAAATCCAATCCCGTTAGCATATAACAAAATACAAATTTCGCTCTACCGTCCCCATAAATCTGGAGGGCACTGTACACAATGCATTAAAAAAAAAATATAGCATAGTAATGCAAAAGACATCAAGTGCATAAAACAAATAAAGCATTGCATGAAACACTGTAGCTTGGAAAAGGAACCTGAATATAATAATATAACAGATAATAATGGTGGTGTACTTATGATAGATGTACCTGTACTATATGTATTTATAGTTGCATGCAGGCTTTCGTTGATAACCTTTTTAAAAAAAAAAACTTTGCAATGTGTGATTGCAAAACAAAAAGAAACTATTTCATAAACTAATGTGGTCCCCCAGTTGTTATCGAATATAACTCAAATGACATATGCACCAATAGACTCATCCAAAAGTGAGTTGTGCAAACTTGTTCCTTTGGGAAAACCCTGCCCTGTGCATGCTAGGAGATTCAAAAAACAAGGGCAGCAGAAGCCCTCCAAAAGTGCAAGAGCTAAAAAGTTTGGATACTTTGGGGACTTATTTTGTCTGCTTTTTGCCTAATTTGTAAGCCTCCATATTTTTCTCCTTAAAACATTCTACTCAACACTCTCCGGCCAATTTATTAGGTACACCTGCTCGTTAAAACCAGCAGCCTGCTCCTCCAAATAGTGCTTGCAGACATGGTGAAGTGGTTTAGGTTTTTTGAATGGACATTAGAATGGGAAAGATGCAAAAGAATAAGCAAAAGAAAACATGCAGTAAGTCACAGTTCTGTGGCCAAAAACACCTTGTTAATGAGTGAGGTTAGAGGAGAATGGGCAGACTAGGTAAAGCTAACAGAAAGGCCAATTCCCAAGTAACAGCTTTTTGAGTGGTGTGCAGAAGGGCATCTCTAAATCCACAGCATGTAGGCCTATAGCCTTGAAGTGGAAGGGCGACAGCAACCACTCATTTCAGCTAAGTAACTGTCTGCTGTGATGAATCTCAATTTCTGCTGCGACATGCAAATGGAAGGGACAAAATTCAGCATGAACAACATGAATCCATGGATCCATCCTGCCTTGTGTAAATGGTGCAGGCTGGTGGTGGTGTAATGGTGTGAGGAATGTATACCTTAGGCCCCTTGATACCAGTTGAGCATCATTTGAATGCCACATCATACCTAAGCATTTTTCTGACCTTGTGTGTACCTTTATTATCACAGTCTATCCCTTTTAAATGGATACTTGCAGCATGGTAATGCTTCATGTCACTAAGCACACACCAACTCAAGCTGGTTACTCGCACATGACAGTGACTTCAATTCACTCCAATGGCCTGAACAGTCCCCAGATCTCAATCTCAATCCATCACCTTTGAGATAAGGTGGAATCTGACCTTCACACCATGAATATGTGACCAGAAAATCTGCAGGAACTGTGTGATGCTATTGAGTCAGCAAAGGAATCCCTAAGGAATGTTTCCAACACCTTGATTCCATGCCGCAAATAATTCAGGCCGTTCTGGAAGAAAAAGGGGGGTCCCAACAGGTACTAGATAGATGTGCCTAATGAAGTGTATCTTGCAATCCAAATAATACATTTTCTAGGGTACATGTAGTTGAACTGTTGTGGGTACGATATTCAGACTCTTGATCTCAGCCTGCAGATTAAGTGTCTCGAAGTGCAGCGTTTAAAGCCAGGCTTTAGTTAGTATTAGATAGGCAGAGAGGGACGGAGTTACTCGCTCTGCAGTAGCATTTCCATAACCTTTATCACTTTTTACCGTTTGATCTAGACCGGGTCGTAACAGAAAGGTACGCATGAAACTCACCCAGTCCCAGAGAAACAACATCATCACACAATATAATTTAGTTATTATATTGATACCTTAATATATAAATAAACATAAAGTGTTGCCTTTTACCATAACTGTGGCATTGACCTGAGGTCAGTGGAAGCATTTGTAAATTGCAAGCAACATTTTAAAAACAAAAATTATTATTTAGCTGTTTTTAAACTGTAATTTGGTCAATGTGATTTATATAATGCATGCATTTGTTGTATTTTGCAATGTTTTTGTTTACTGATTAAAAAATAAGAAAAGAAAAATCCACATCAACTGAAAAAATATCACACCTGAGTGGGAAATGTAATGACTTTCTTCCTGTGAGACTGAGAATTCTGAGATGCCTGAAGATATCACCTGTCTGAATGATGTAAAACTCATGCATATGCTTGAATAGGAGGACCACAACCTCTTGGATGCAGTGTGAATTTTAAAAAGGCATTAAATACCTGTGCAAAAATAAACAGTTGCATATATAGTTTATGGCAGTGTACAAATAAAGAAAAAAAAGAAAAAAAAAAGATTTTTAGTCTTACTTTTATACTTTTTCCTACATTTCATCCCCAAATTAGGAAGGCCAGTCGTGTACAGCCATGCTTCTTCTGTAGTCTGACTATCCTCTGAAGCTCATGATGCTGGCGGCTGCTGCTTTTAAAAAGCCAGGCTTGCACAGATATGAGTCAGAGGAAAACACATCATCTGCAGCTTTTAGCAGGCTGGCCGCAGGCACCTGATTGGCCAGCAGGTGTCGCTACCGAGCTCTGAGACACCGATCCTGGTTGAACCCTTTGCCAGGGTTGGCAGTGTCCGCTGGGTGATGGCGCTGCCAATCATGCGTCACACTGCAGAGCAACCGGCCACAGTCGGCACTGGCGCAGTCGGCACGTGCCCCATGCATTAGAACAGTGCCTTACCAGGATGAGCCACCCAGCAGCCCCTCAGTAGGTTTTAACACACAGGATGGGCTCATTTTAGGCTATACAGGCAGTGGCATCTCTTTAATTCCACATCTGATCCATAGCTCTAATAATGAAGAGGAAAAATGCACAGGGAAAGTTAAATTCTCACAGAGGTCGCATAAGAAGCATTTAAATGAGAAAATAAGTGGCAATTCATTCTTTTTCTCCAGAGGACTTACAGCCTGGGGCACGCTCAATTGCTGCTTTAGCACTTAACGCACACGGTGAAAATTAAATAAGCACAGAGCCATACCAATATGGCCACTCTGTGCGATCAGAGTGAACCGTATGAGAAAATAATTAAATTCAGCTTCCTGTTTTCATGAGTTTCATCACCAGCTCCATGCAGAAACCATGCCTGGGCCTCCCGAACATTCTGTCAATAATTCATTATTATTGTGAGCATTCCCCTGGTTGGTTCGATGCGTAAGGCTGAGAGGAGGGCTTAATCGCTTAAAAGCTTTTTCTTTTTTTTTCTTTCTGCCGCAGACTGTGCAGTGAATATGTTGGTGTGGAAATTCAATGCACTACTCTTATTTGCCTCTAACCTGACCAACATCGGATTGACTAGTGTCAGTTGTAGATGCATCACCAGCATCTAAAGCACTGGAATCATAAAGGCCCTCCACTGTTAGAGAAATGGCCTAGCCCCAGGTAGTACAAGCACAAAACAGGTCCAGCTAGCTAGCTGTTACTTATCCATAAAATATGTAAGGACAACCCATGACCATTAAATAATTAAATGCTTAACCTATAACCTCTGTAGTGCATGCAATGTACATTTACATTCCTTTAATTAAGTGGAAATTGTCAACCAAAAATAAAAGGGCAATGTCTAAGCTTTTACTCCCTGCTCCTGAGATGGATGGATTGAATGAACCTTTCAAGAGGAAGCCATGCTTACCATGTATCTTTTAACGACCACAGGCCAACAACAGACTAACAGTTACATTTAAAAAAGTATTAATTATTAAAGATGATAGAATAAAAAGCTATTAGTTTTGTCATTTAAACACATAAGCTGTTACTCCTGCAGAGCTTCAAGGTTTTCAGTGAAGAATTTGCGTAATGTTCTGTAATGTAATGTAATTGTCACACATGACAAGTAAACCAATAAAATTCACATGGTGTCCGACAGAAACAACAGCAGTTCTGAACGTCAGTACAAAATTCTGCAATGAAAACAAAAGATTCATGATCTGAGGCAATTTATTTCTTTAATAGAGTATGGTAGCTGAAACACTATTGGGACATACACTGATGACTCTGCTATTTTTCTACAGCAATATATACGGTTTGTTTATAGTCTAGACTTTAATCCGAGTTGGGTTTGGTGCTTAAGTGTTAAGAAGTGATATTTTTAAATGAGGATATCACATGTTTCTGTGCCAATTGCACATTTTGTTGCTGAATTCCTGAACCCTTTGGCCTTGGTGCAGCCATGTGTCTTTCTGTTTGTTTGGCTTTTCTGGGTTATTTGCAGTACTTTATAATGAGCTACAGCTGCTGCCATTCCTCTGAGTGGGGCCGGTGCTGTCCATGGTGCTGTCCCTGGTCCTGGGCAGCCGCTTCGTTGGTCTACGTTTTTTAATTAACGTTTCCCTGGTATTTGCAGTCCATACATATAAACATAAAAAAGATAATTAAAAAAAATGCTGTTCACCCAGAATAAAGATGTCAGCCCTGCGAGTAAGCACTTTAACGGAATGAAAAGGTGTTTTAGAAATGTTAGCAGGTGAACCTGAAAAAATAGCACAGGCAATTAGATGAACAAAACACCTGGCAAAATCGATGGCGTACCCCATGACAAACAGTGCAACCAATTCCCACTGATAATATGCAAGGTGTGCTCCCATTCCAAAATCTGCTATGTTCATAATATAGAACCAACAATCAGTTAACAGAAAATTAAAACATGCACATTTGTAAAAAAAAAAAAAAAAAAAAAGTCAATAATATAAAAAGAATGCAAATCATGTCAGCATCATGCACAGATCATTCACAGTTGTCAAGTTTGAAACTGACCCTGGCCAGGCAGTAGTAAATATATTCAATTGATAAAACATCTCACAAATTGTTTAATATACAGTACAATATAAACATTGTGTAGTAAGTTGCTTGCGTATGGTTTAAAAATAAAATAAAAATTTAAAACTACAATTTTTGGATTGTCGCAACATGATTTTGATTTTGTACTGAATGAGACTTTTAAACTGTTTATAGTCATAATAGGTATCTGGGGAATTTTGTGCACGTAACGCAAGATTTGACGATTTGTTTCCTGAATCGCTGTTTCTCTTTGTCTCTTAAACAAATCTTCTGTTTCTTCTTTTACATAAAAAAAAGGTTATTATAAGCTTTTAAGAACGTCCCAGGTTCGAACCCAGCCGAGGGCCTTTCTGTGTGGAGTTTGCATTTTCTCCCCATGTCTGCATAGGTTTCCTCTGGGTAGTTTGGTTTCCTCCCACAGTCCAAACACAAGCAGGTTAGGCTAATTTAGGGGCCTTAACAGGGCGTCACCAAGTGTTTAGCAGATTAACATATTAAAATATTTTCTTTCTTTTCTTATTCTGTTATTTCAGACTTAAATAAATTTCAGACAGCTGAATCAGATTTCCTTGTTTATTCACCGTGTTTTTTGATTTTCTTTTCTTCAGATTTGTCTCTTTTATTGTTACCAGTATTATTTACACAGATTTTATTCTGTCTTCAGAAACAGCTCAGTTGGTATAGCTCACAGGAATGTGTTAGTTCTGACAGGAGTGTTTGTACAGCGAAAGCGAATACATTAATAATGAATGGAGTAAGTCAATGATGGGACTGTCAACCTCGCTGTTACCTTAGCCCGACTTTTAGGCATATCTACCTAATGAGCTGTCTGTGTTTCTGCCATTCGTAATATACAATCCCAGGCTCAGAGAGGAAGAGGGAAGACGCGCATGGAGAAGGCGTAGAAGCGAGACAAGAAACTGACGGAGGCCATGACGTGACTTTGTGCGAGAACTGACTCACCAGAGTCAGCATTTGAGATTTTAAATGTAGAATTATTTCATCAGTGTTTATGCTATGTTTCCGTCCTGCCATGACTTGCAACATAACTGTACTGCAAATGCCATCTTCTTATAAGCAAAAGCAAATGGTAGTTCAGGGTGAGAGTGGTTAAATTGAAGCAACATTGAACATTGAATGCTGTCGTTGTTGATGTCATCGCAGTAAGAAGATTACTAATGTAATTAATGTGGGCTACACAAAGTGTGACTGGTTTGATTACATTGGGCTGTCTACACTTGAGGCTATATCAAAGCAGGATTACTATAGCCAGATTCTGTGAAAAAAAAAAGATACATGTAAGTTTGCAAGACAGTGGGACATGCCCTCCTGTTTAATGTGTTGAATATTCTCCTTAGATGTTGGAAAATTGATGCATCTGTTGGTACACCAAAACAGCGTATCCAGCACTATGGACAGAGCATGACAGAATGCCGACTGTGATAATCCAGCTGTAGTTTAATGTTGCAAGGAGCTTGACTATTGCTGGAGTGGGAACATTGTGTGGGTGGTTCTAGGTCAGTGTTAATCAACCCTGTTCCTGGAGATCTACCATCCTTTAGCTTTTCACTCCAACCATAACAAAGCACACTTCATTCAACAGCTAAAGATCTGCATTGAGCTGCTCATTATTAGAGTCAGGTGTGCCAAATTTGGGTTGAAATGAAAACATATAGGATGGTAGATCTCCAGAAAGAGGGTTAGCTACCACTGTTCTAGTTCATTTTATTTCTTCTACGAGCGTAATTATTTTTATAACTGGGTATGTGTCATGGAAGTGGTGTGACAGATTTTACCTTTTTTGGCAGCTCTGTGATTTTCCCCGTTTGGTAACTGTGGTAACTGTCTGCCTTAACGCAGCCGTCAGTCAGTTTTTGGAATCCAGTGTTTAATGGCGCTGAGCACTTCTTCTGTAAGCTACTGCAAAATGGCTGCTCAATCAAAGAATCCAACCTTGCAGTGTAAGCAACAACATGTACGAAAACCTAAGAAATAAAAAACAGTCAACCTGTTTCTAAAACATTTTGAGCATCTGTTCTGTTTTTAACAATGTTCTGTTACAGGCAATAAAGCTGGGTCTTTCCATGATGGACCGAAGCATTTAAATGCACCAACCTGCACCATATACTTATGTTTTTTACTAGCGGCAAATGGCCACTGATTTTTTTAAAACTTCAAGCACTTGTTACTGTTGCTAAAGTTGCATATGTTATTTAAATCATTTCCCACTGCTGCACATAAGATCAATTGGTAACTTTAATGCATTAAAAAAAAAAAAAAATACTTAAAAACACTCCATGATTTATGCCATTTTTCAGTTTTCTGTGATTTAACTTTTCTGTGACTGCTGTGTTACTCTAGCTAATATTTTCTGTAACAAGCAGCCTCAATTATTGCACGATTGCATGATTTCTTGGTCTGGGAGTTGAAATTGTGATGCTTATTGCAAAGATTCTCTTCATGCATCTTTAAAGCCATAGTCTTACTTGGGTCTTTATTTATGTCTGCTCTTGGGGAGAAATTGCCCATTAGTTGCACGAACCTTGGTTAAATGCATATACATTAAGGAGAGAAGCACACCTTGTGATGACTCGTGTTGATGACAGGTTTGGGTCGCTGATGTAAGTCACAGTCTCTGGTAGACTGAGCTGTCAGTGCAGGCACTGGATCATGCATCATGTCTCTGTGTTAAGAGCCAGTCATGGTCTGGAGTTGACTATTTCAGGGCTCCTCTCATGACTGCGCTGGCCCTTTACCTGTGTTCCTGTAGCTGTGCTTGGCCCTGTGTGTACAAGTGTACAGTACCTGAATGCGGCAAATAAACGTGTGGCTAGGTTTGTAAGATTCAATATTAATTTAATAGGTCTCAAAATTTCTAATCTAATTTTTTTTCTGAATAATAAGTCCAAGAAGAACTGAAAAGCGTTCTAGGCACTCATGTAGTAATCCAATGAGGAGAGAAGGAAAAGGGTTGCTTGTACACTTTGAAACACATCCTATCTGACAGAGAGGATTCTAGGCCTCCTACTGATTTTTTTTTTCTGTTCTTATGTATTTTTGTAAGTTGAAAAACGAGTTTTTCTTCAGATAGAGTTATCCTTGTCCGGCTTCAATTACATATCGTCATGGACATTAAGGTACTGTCATGTTTCTGTTCATTATACGTGTGTTATGTAATCAGCCTTTTTCCAGTTTACCAGTACCAGCCAGTGGAAGATGGGATCTGCACTCTGAGTCAGGTTCTGCTCAAGGTTTCTTCCTGTTACCAGCCAGGGATTTTATCCTAGGTGGCCTCTTGGGGTGTTCAGGCTGGATCTCTGTAAAGCATCTTTGTGACAGTGCCCTTTGTAGAAGTCCTATACAAATAAAACTGAATTGAGTTTGCAGGTGAAAAGAAAATTAGATAATCAAATTCTGTGTGAGGCTGTGTGAGGTCGAAGTGGAGTGGCGGTACGGGGCCGAAGGCGCAGGGGGGGGGGGGTGGGGGGGGGGCGGCGGGCGGTTTGTGGGGAAGGGGATAGGGGCAGGGAGACACACTCCAATTACAGTGCCATCTCCCCTTCCGCTTTTGGACTTCTGTCTGAATTCTCACCCTTAATTATAAATCTCAGCACGACAGCACAGTCCCCTGGGCCCGAGAGTGGCAGAATTCTATGGTGAGATTGTGAAATTGAAGAGGCAGATGAAACAGAGGCATGGTGCAGACTAGAGAAGAAAAATGGGGTCATCAGGCCCCCAGTACATACATGTGTGTCTTTTTAAGAGGCACACAAGCGCCCCCTTCAGACCCCCTGTTATAATGCACCCACAGTCTCTAGATTTTTAATTAATCAAATCTATCGACATATAATAGAACAAAAATAGGACGTCTCTTGGTCCTATATTGTAATAAAGGCCTAAATAACCTAATAGAAATTATATGCATAACCAAAAATGTTTTAAGGAAAAACAGTATAATATATTGAAAATAAGGGGGCGACATAGCTGAGGAGGTAAGAGCGGTTGTCTGGCAGTCGGAGGGTTGCCGGTTTGATCCCCCGCCCTGGGCGTGTCGAAGTGTCCCTGAGCAAGACACCAAACCCCTAACTGCTCCCAACGAGCTGATTGGTACCATGCATGGCAGCCTTTCACCATTGGTATGTGCGTGCGTGTGTGAATGGGTGAATGAGAGGCATCAATTGTAAAGCGCTTTGGATAAAAGCGCTATATAAATATAGTCAATTTACCAAAATGTATTTGTAAATATACCGTTCTCCCCTTTGCTATCACTATTACCATCTCCCCACTGTTACTATTAATATCCCATCAACTCTAACAATAGTGTTATGTCCTCACCACTGTCCCTATTCCATTATCACCACTCCTATATGCTCTTTGCAATCATTTTTATAATCTCCTTATTGTCCAGTTATTTCATAGTGAGGCATTTTCATAGTCTTCCAGGCCAGCCTCCTTGTTTGAAACCACTATGGCAATGTTGTCATAGATGCCAATGTAGATCTTTGCACATCTTCTAAATATAATCCCCTCCCACAGGATCTCTCTTGTGCTGAAATTGGTAATTTGAGTGTGACAAGCGAAGCGCTGAGCGTGGTCTGCGCGACAGAGCAAGTTTGGTTTCAGTCACACTGTTTCCCAACAGACTGCAGTCGGGAGGGAGAAGCTATTTTCCACACACTTAACCCCCTGCTAAGACTCCCTGAAACCAGACTCATGACACATTATGGAGATCAGTGGGCGTGTCCTGAGAAGATACCCTGTCAATGAGCAGTCTTTGGGAAAACCTCATTATGAATATTCCTATATTGCACTGAATGAGCAGAATCTCCAGTTCCCAGTCAGGCAAACCACAGCCTCTATAGTTCTAAAGTAGAGACGGCAGAAGAAATGCAGGAGCTGACCGGATGAATACTCAGAATGAAACGTGAATATGGTAACATCATCGGCGTGTCGAATTATGGCATCAGACCAGCGCCTCCAATCCAGTTCAGCTGAGTCAACATGTCTGTCCTTGTCTATTACGATACACTTTTCATGAGCCAGCTTCTTTTCTTATGGTGGCTGCTTTCTTCCACAGATTAGATTTTTCATTTCTTTTTCTCGATTCTTAAATTAATATGCGAAGTCTTTTCTTTCTGCCAGGCTGAGTCGAGTTCTTATTCACTTATTTTGTTTTGTATACGCTAGTTCTCTGTTTAGCACCAATTCATATTCAAATGTCTCTCCTACCCCCTTCTCCACTCATTTTCATATCGTCTTATTTAAAGAGCCTCTCTTATGTACTTCCAGGATAACTCTCTAATGAATAGCTGCTATCAGAAAATGTAAACAATGGATGAATGGAATATTTTATGGGAACCATTTCTCTGGAATAATGTCTCAATTTTAGCATAAATATGAGTACCTTTCATCGAATCTCAATGCTGTTTAAAACAGTACTGTTTTGATTCCCCCTGTTCAGTGTTTCAGTCTCTGTTCACAAAGAGTGGTATATTTTAAAATTAATTTTCAATATATTCTACAGTTTAGAATTTTCATTTTTCCCCAAAATATTTTTCTTTATAGATATATGTATGTATGCATTTCTTTAGGCCTTTATTACAATAACATACATAATGGGCCAAGAGACACTTGCATCCAATTTTTGTGCTATTATATATAGGCAAATTTGATTAATTAAAAATGTTCACATCCATGACAAGTGATAATTGAAACCACAAGTTTTAAACACTTAAAACAGTAGCTGAAAGTGGCCAATGAGTTTCCTAATTCAACTGTTTATAGTGTTTCAGGGTTCACCGTCAGCTGAAGCTGAATTGCTGTATGGGAAAATTTCTCCTGGAATCCTCTGGTGCCTCTAAGTCAATATCTTAATGTTATCCCTGTGCATGTAAATGAGCATCGCCAGGTTGACAGACAGTGTTGAGCCCAATCAAGTGGAAAGAAACACAAAAGGGATGACCTGGAGCGATAATTAAAATGTGTGGAACAGGAAGGTGGGGGGTCACTCCAGGGGGTAGAATGGTTACCTCAGTGCCTCTGGGTCATCATTGGCCACGGCCCTTCTTAATTATTCATGAGATGCCTCAAATTAAAACATTTCCTCTCCAAAGAAACTTTTCTTTATCCATATTCATTACTACCATTTCCCATATTGAACATCTGATTATTCCCTGCATTGTTCACAATTAGGCCGGTCCCCAAATTGCAGGTCTGTTTTCAGCATTGTGTTCGCTCATTCTTCCCAGGCAGCTGCCAGATTTTCTGTCAGTGCCTGGCTGCAGCATCAGACACCGATTATTTCTCAAACCTGGAAAATAAAAATAAATGGAGAGATAATAACATTTTTTCCTGTGTTTTTCTGTAGTGGTTTCTGTAGCGTAGGTTGTCACGTTCCTGCTTTCCTTGTTTGCCAAAATTGTGGCTTGCACAACAGCTTCTATTTTTGCTCTGTTTTTTTTTAGATAAAGCCTTCATGACCGGAAAACAATGGAGAAGCCTTTGGATAATTTAACAGCAATGCAAAGACAATAATTTTTCCTATACATATATAGGAAACGAGTTGCCCTTCAGATTTTAAATATTTAACCTTTAAATGCTCAAATATTAATGAACATGAGTAGCAGCAGTGCTAGCAGAATTCCTCTTCTGTTCTATGATATAACATATTCCCATTGGTGCAAATTCTGAAGCTCCGAAATATTAAGAAAGAACGTTATGAACGTTCTGCATTCTGTTATGAACGTTCTGCCTTGCTTCCGCCAGTTTTCCACAGGTAATCTACAGACCACCCCCCCCCCCCCCCACATAGAAACTGTGAACAGAAGTTAGGCTTCTTTTTCCACTTGTCTCTTCCAAGACTGCAGCCTGATTAAGTGTCACATGGTACCAGCCCTCCCACTCAGCACAGGACGTACTCACCAAGCTTCTGGAAAGTTCCCAAATGAGGTTCCCGTGATGTGCCTGCTTCAGACGCATGTCACTTCAGCACAATCACATGGTAAGTGGCATCCTTGAATGGTGGTAGCGCAGCACACATGTTACCCTTGCAGAGAAAAGAAAATAATAAATAAAAACCACGTGCCGTAAAAAATAATGCTGTTTAGTGTCACAATGACCTTAATGCAGAGTTATAACCAGAAGTATACTGACTTGATTGGATTAGAAAAAAAAATAATACATTTGTCTTTTCATTTGCACTTAGCCAGAGATGACAAAAGAATCCACCTGCTTTGACTGAATGAAAGAGAAATGAATTGATGTACACTTACAGTAAAAGCAAAAGTGTTGGCAAAGTGACACCATTTTGGTTGTTCTGTCTCTATTCTCCAGCATATTGGATCTGAAATAAAAGATTGAATGTGAGTGGCAGACTGTCAGCTTTAATTTAAGGGTATCAGCTGGTTGGATCTGAGCAGATAAGATGTTTCTGAACACGTCAGAATTCATCCTGATGTCAGCAGTCACACCATCAATGAAGACAAGTGAGCCAGTTCCAGTGGCAGCCATACATGTCCAAACCATAACACTACCTCCACTGTGTTTCACTGATGAGGATGGGTCCTTTGCATTGTGAGCAGTTCCTTTCTTTAACCACTCTTCTCTCTTTCCCAGGCTTTGGTGCAGGTTAATGTTCATCTCATCTGTCCATCAGACTTTATTCCAGAACTCTACCATTGTTTGAATGTACTTTTTTTTTTTAGCAAATTATAGCTATTCTGTTCTTGAGGCTTACCAGTGATTTGCATGTTGTGGTGAACCCTCTGAGGTTATGCGGGTGTAGTCTTTGACACATCTATATCTACATCATGGAGAGTGTTCTTGATCTGTTTGAGAGGTTCACAATTAAAAGTATTCTTCAGCCATCCACTACAGTGGTCTTCTGTGGTCTACCAGGTTATTTGCTATTGCTGAGCTCACCAGTGTTTTCTTGCTTCCTAATGTTAAGCAGAGAGAATTATCCCATTGTAGAAAAGAGGCAAAACAAGGTATATCCAATAAGAGATTAGTTTATTTTTGTAGAAAGAGTCCAGCACTTAGAGCAAGGTGGATAATTCTGGACTGAGGAGTGGGGGCAGTCTTCTCTCAATATAATTAAAAAGGAGCAGATACATGATTGGCTTTTCTACTGATTCCAAGTCTGATTGGCACAAAGCTAATACATAAGTATATAAAGAAAAATTACCAAAGCAAATGATTATTTCCAGGTAAATGATTATTTATAATCGTACATCATGAATACTGAATAAGCACACAATGTCCTCTGACTTTATCCACATTCTGTAGATCTACAATAACAAGCTCTGAATTAGAAACCATTATTTAGACTTTATCTAACATGAAATTTGTCCAAGGGAAAATGGCGTCAGATATGAGAGGCCGTTTAGGTCATAACTCATATTTTCTGTCACACACCATCATACTCCCACACACATCATCATATTCTCTCACACACACACAATTATACTCTCTCAAACACCACTATACTCTCTCAATCACAAAATTATACCCTCGCACACACCACCATACTCTCTCACACACCATCTCTCTCAACATCAGGTTCGATTTGGCAGGAGAAATCTCCAAGCCAATCAAATATGTAATGTAAGTCCACAGTCACCAATGGTACCATAAAAAGACAAAAGAATAAATTTCATATAGTAAATTGCCTTTGCTTCAAAGCGCAGGACCGTGTTTTGACAATACTGAAGCATAAATATATCCTCAAACAATATATGTCTTACAATCCGTGCTTAAGCGATATCTGACAGACTGCTCAGAGTAGTCTGGGAGCAGGGTGGAGGGAAGCCATTGTCATTGCGGTGACCTTTCCTCACTCCCCCAGCGAGCCTGAGTTCAGACAGTAATAAGAAACACAGCAGTAATCCCCACACAAACAAGAGCAGCCACACCTCCAATGCCAGGGGCCCCTGGATTGGCCGAGGAGGACACCAGAAACCAACGGCTTCATCACCTGTCTGAGTGACAGCCGCCAGACCGGGCGGAATTAGTTTCGGGGACATCCACCGCGATACGAATGCCTCCGCGCTGGTGATTTTTTTTTTTCTGTATGAAAAAAAGCCGACAGAACAGTATCTGTCGTGGGTGGCTGGTGATTCTTCAAAGACCCAGGCAGCTTGCTGAGCAGGAATTGATTTAAGACTGCATGTTTCTATACAGCAACAGAAAGGTTTTCAGACGGTGACAGTGTTTTTTTTTAGGCACTTCGGTCTCTCGGGCGTGTGCGCCATTGTTTACTTTTCCAAAGGGGGAAAAGGTGGCTCCACTACAGGCTTCTCTCTGAAAAGCCACAAATCCTTCAGCCTGGGAGTCTAACCGAAACTCTGACAAACAAAAATTTCTGTTCGTCGAGTTCAACAATAACTAAAACTTGTGTGCCAAACCAGATTTGTGAAGAAGAATTGTAATGTCAACATTTACGTCATTTTGCATACACTGTTCTCCAGAACAACTTTTTTCTTCCAGAAAGTTTACCTATCAGTCAGTGCAGTCCTCGGCCTTGCTGCCAAGATGTGTGTCTGCATCAGCTGCTTTCTTCTGTGTTCTTTAACTGAAGGTAGAACATCTAAGTTTAGACCAGTGGTCTTAGTTCCAAATACACACAGGTTTCTGTTGATATAACTATTCAGAATATGGCATTATTATGAGAAAATGAGGCTACAGGACAGGTGCAAATGATTAATCCATTTACACAAGAGGTTCCCATTCTATTATTATTATTATTATTATTATTATTATTATTGGTTTGGCAGTAAATAGCACTGTCATCTCAAAGCAAGAAGGTACCAAGATTAAATCCCAACTGAGGGCCTTTCTGTGTGGAGTTAGTATGTTCTCCCCATGTCCCCATATATATACATTGGGCACTCCAGTTTCCTTCTACAGTCCAAAGACATGCAGGTAGGCTAATTGGATATTAAATTGCCCACGGGTATGAATGTGTGAATGAATGGTGTGTGTGCCCTACAATGGATTGGTGACCTGTCTAGAGTGTATTCCTGCCTCTTGCCCACTGCATGCTGGGATAAGCCCTACCCCCCCCCCCACCCCCCCCCAAACAAGCCTGACCTGGAATAAGATGGATTATTATTATTGTTGTTATTATTATTATGTCTATTATGTATTGTTTGGGGGAAACTCTCCAGAATCACAGATAAGGAAATGCTCCAGAAAGTATTGAATTGGTACAGGATTTCTTGCTTAATAAAATGCACAGAAATAATGCTGTCTGTTATTTCGTAAAAGGTCAGATTACATTGTGTCCTCCTTTATCTTGGTTCAGTATTTTTTCTGGTGCGCTCTAAATTTATTTTATTTTATTTTTTTCTGTTTTAAAACTTTAATTTTATGTTTCTAAAAAGTTTGTAAATTGCTGACAGCCTTCCTCTTTTTAGTCCAGTGCTATTTGATCATTTTGCTTTTCACTGATTTAATGGATGTGTCCTTCTGTAAAAACAAAGTAAGCGTGTGATGTTTGGATTGAGGTTTCATAAAGACTGGCAGTGATTGGTGAGAAGACAGCTCCAGTTCTCCCCCGCTCACTTAGAAACCAAATCAATCTGTGGCCGCTGAGTCAGACAGTGTGGATCGCTCCTTTCAGACATGCAAGACAAGCCCTAATCTCTCTGCCTTTGAACTGTCATAACTTTGACAATGTTTAAGTCATTTCCCAATGGTGTCTCATTCTGTGTGTCAAAACCAGTTTTTATCGAAGTAGGTTGTAGGTTGTAACTGGAATTTTCTGAAGTTGTGACCATACTCCTAATGTATGATAATGTCAACTTTAACCATGACTGTGACCATACATGTGCTCAGTTAAATAGAGGCTGCAGTTTCCATCTAGCTAGAAATGTAAGATCTTCATCCTGTACAAACTACATATGTTTGACATGACCACACCATAGGGAGAACACACAAGGGGGATATATTCAGGAATTTTCATTCATTTTTTATAGAATTTTAATGGAGATGGGCTTGTGAATCCATTGTCACAAAATATATTAAATTCACAAGGACAAGGTCAGTAACAATAGCACATAATAGCTTGTAGTGCACAAGTGTAAAGATATCAACCTGAAACCTTTTTAGTGTACATACACTCTTGTGCTAATGATGATTCATATAAAAACATTACCAGACATCACACTAATGTACACATAGTGGCTAACAAGCATAAATAAGAGGAAGATTGCTTTCCTCTGCTGAGTATTATCCCTAATACCAGGTGGTTCTGTTCAGCCCAATGAAAATGGAGGGATGTGGTGCTTTCAGAAATGCTAGACCATGATGAGGCTGCTCTCTGGTACCATGAAAACACACTAACCAGCCCAATATATAAACCACATAAATAAACTGAGAAGATTGATCAAGTTCAAGTTTATAGTCATTCTTCTCTTCTCAGAAAAGTATTAGTAAAACAACAGAATGCAATACCCTCAGGAGCACAGAACAGTATAAGAACAGCCATAAACAATAACAAAACAGACGTACAGGAATTTTCATTATAAAAAATAAAAACACAATGAACAATAAATGCAAAGTATGCATTTTTCCTGCTTGAGGGATTATACCAAAGTCAAATTGGACAGCAGATGATCCACAAAAACTATTGGCTTTTGCATATGTTATGATCCTACACACGTTGGGCCTCATTCACCAACTGTTCTTAAGAAGAATTTTCTTCTTAAAACCCACTTACGCAGTTTTCACAAAGACTCTGACATTCACCAATGTTTTCTTATTTGAGATAATCTACGCACACTCAAGAGCACACTTATGCACATTTGAGTGCTGTCATGTTTGTGCAAAATAATTGGTTATTGCGTTTTCTTCAATTCTACAGTTGTATAATATTATGGGATTTAAATTACAATAATATTTTTATCATTTATAATATTTTTTAATTATTATTTTCATTATTTTACAAAGCATTAAGGTGCCAGGTTCCGCCTCAGAGGGTGGTTGCCTCAGCGGCAGTTCATCTGTAAATAAATGATCAAAACCAAACCATTGCAGTGACTTTTTATTTTTGGGGGTTTCAAGTATGCAATCTATACTACAAAAGCAAATATTCAAACTTTGAATACAAACTAAGCGCTTAGGTAACACTTTTTAAACACATGGACATGTTGAAGAAGAGCACACTTATTCAGGGTCGTCACTAAGGGGGTGACACCAAAATGACTGGCGATACATCTTTTGCGCAGTGTTTTGTGCAGCGACGGGTTTACTCCGATGCAGTTTACTGCCGGTTGATTTGATTAGCGGTATTAATATGACCAGAAGCGCTTTGTCATTTGAAAGCACAACACGCAATTCCTTGCGCCCACGCCCACCAGAATTTTTTTTTATTTTTATTTTTGTCTCAGATTTGACATCAAACCATTTTTTTTACTTCATCAGTTGTGCACCCTTCTCCGGATACAGCGTTCACTGAACGAGAAATAGCATCCCATGCATCTTTTTTTGTTATTTTATATCAACTACTGACGCTACTGATGGTGTTTCTTTTTTCTCATATTTGACTTTATGTGCAGCCACATCTGCCTTCGATTCTCTATCATCTCCCACTGGTTTCCTGATGTTCACTGTCCCCCACAACAGTCCACTGCCCCCGACAGCTACCCACTGCCCCCTACAACTGCCCACTGCCCCCTACAGCTACCCACTGCCCCCTACAACTGCCAACAGCCCCCTACAACTGCCCATTGACCACTATTTACAAATGTCTATAGATGGCATTCCAGCAAAACTACAAGGCCCAAAGAATGTGGACACCTGACATCCATCATCACATCCACAATTAACTGCATTGTCATACCAAAACCATTCAGTGACCCCTCATGCCATGTGGATGGGGGCATTGTTATCCCGGAAAAGACCACTCCCATCAGGATAGAAATGTTTCATCACAGGATAAAGGTGAAAACCCAGAATAAGTTTGTATTGATTTGCAGTGACCCTTCCCTCTAAGGGGACTAGTGGACCCAAACCATGCCAAGAAAAATTCCCCCCACAGAATAATAGAGCCATCGGACCCCCTTCCCATCTTGATCCAAGAACGAGGTCAACTGGGCCTGCTCAACATTTTTAAACATGACACAGCATGAGCATGATAGGATGCTTAATTGTATCATGCAGTACATGTATGGAAGCATCTGCATACATTATGTCTCTCTACTCATTTAATCAATTGGGTTTCTCCTTTAATTTGTCAGGCAGTATATATATATATATATATATATATATATATATATTACAATGGGCAAGGCACACTGGTTCCAGCATCTCAGAAACAGCTGCCCTCCTGGGAATACAGTCTCTAGAGTTCCCAGAGAATGTGCGATAAACAAAAAACATTCTGTGGGCAGAAAGACCTTGTTATTGAAAGAGGTAAGTGTAGAACGGGGCGGCTCATTCAAGCTAACAGAAAGGCCACAAATGCTCAAATACCAGCTGTTTACAACAGCCCTGTGCAGAAGGCCATGTCTGAATGCATGACACACCAACTCTTGAGTATACTGGGTCAGCTTTTCTGCCTCATGAGTATTCCCAGTACACAGAACTATGTATGCACGAATGAAATACTGTAACCCTTTTGTAGCAGAAACTTCACACAGACATAACAATGTAACAATTTTCAAAGATAAATACAATGTATTTTTTCTAAATAGTCAAAAAAAAATGTTCTTTGGTATGATTTTACACAGTCAGAAGTAAAATATTGTTTACATATTCACAAAGATATGCAAACATGTGTAGTTGAAGGAGATAAAATATTTGAAATATATACAATTGCAATCAAAATTATTCAACCCCTCTAACCCATAAGATGTCTTTGTGACATCTTTGTGACATCAATTTCATGACAATGTATCAACTAAGGCCTTTGTAAACAGAAATACATGTTTATTAGAACATGTTCAAGTGATTTTGAAAACATACATAACCTTACCTGCTGGCTTTTGGGATTCAGGCACATTCTTGCCTGAAACACCATTCTAACCTGAATGGTTTAATCTGGAATTTTTTTTCATTTTACATTGTCTAGTATCTAGTTCTCTACTGTCCTCCCGGTCCACTTGGCTTCTTCCTGGATGAACTGGACACTCTCCTGAGCTCCCTCCCTGAGGATGGCCTCCCTGTAGTTCTTCAACCTCCCAACTCAAGGCTTCCACCTATCCAGCGCTGCCTCACTCGCCAGTCATGTGCTATCGCCCAGCCATCTCCGGCCTCCCACAGGGCTGGTATCTTGCCACACCTTGTATTCACCAGGATATTACCCAACTCACAGTGAGTCCCCTCCATGTATCGGATCACTTCTTTGTTTTTTTCTCTCTCCCACCCACTCTCTCACAACTCCTTTAACAACTCGTCCTCTGTAACTTTCAGGAGAAATCTATGTGCTCTCTTACACTCCTCCCTCATCTCCACTGCTCTATCTGCACTTCCCCTTCCTGCTTATTTCTCTAACGTGCCTCTTGACATCGCTATCTCTTCCTTTAACAGTCTTTGTCCCAGTCTCTTGACTCGCGGTGTCCTCTTGTCTCCAACCCAGCACGATCATCACCTCCTGCCTGTGGCTGACAGAATCTCTCTGCTGCAGCAGAACCTTGCTGCAGGCTGTCGAGAGGACTTGGAGGAAATCCAGATCCTCTGGCAAGCTGGCCTCATATCACAGCTTACTGGTAGCCTTTACATCTGCTGGTGCATTAGCTAAGACTTAATTTATTCAGTTTAAGATCAATGTATCGTGTCTAACCCACGTAAACTGTTCTCCACCTTCTATTCTCTTCTCATTCCTCCTTCACCCCCTTCTCCTTCTTCCCTCTCTGCAGATTACTTTCTATCCCAGTTTGAGGAGAAGTTAGCTACTGTACAGAACGTCTTCATTCATCCAATGATGCCCCCTACTCCCTACATGAAACCCATCACTACACTGACCTCCTTCAAGATGCTGGAGGACACAGACATACTTCAACTCATGACAACTCACTGCTTAACTACCTGTATGCTAGATTCCATCCCATTAGCAGTCCTACAGTCTATATCCAGGGAGCTCCTTCCTTATCTGTCCTCCATCATTAACAGCTCCCTTGCCTGAGGTCATGTTCTCTCTGACTTTAAGCCCACTCTTCAATAAACCTACCTTAAACCCTGCAGATATCAGGAACTATCAACCTTATGCGTTTTAATTTCCTTAAAGTTAGTTTTGGTACATGTTGATGCCTACATTTCAAGGTTTGAGCATCTGTTGTCAATGGCAGTGTTACCATATCTAACAGGAGAAAGCACACTCCATATCAACACTGTCGACTGGGGCCGTCAAAATTTTCTGCCTTAAGGCTGACGCTCTTATGGTGTACCAGTATATACATCAATTTGTCCACATCCAAAGATGATATTCAATGCACAAAACAGGAGTTTTTTAACATCAACTTTTAATGCTTCATATGCAAAATGAAATAAGTAGGCAGTCCCATTCACTGATTGGGTAATTAGCTGTAGCTGTAGCTGTAGTAAATAAGATGTTAATTTCAGATTGTGTACACTGATCTAGTCTCATCAGGCTACCATGGCCTGTTCTCATCATTATTAATTTCTCATGTCTCATGTTCTTACAAAATGAGAAAACTGCATTTTGGTGAATAACTCAATGAGCAGACACAATATTATTGGAAGGCAGGGAGGAAGGTGATGTCAAAGAAAGGTAACATTAAGAATCAACTGGGATTTGATCATTTAATAGTGCCTGTTTGCTTAGGATTTTCCTTGAAATCCAGAAGTAAAACAGAATCAAGGATAAATAATTCAGCAGTAAAGAGCTGAGAAATTATGGTCTTTTATTGGTTTGTGTGTCAAGGGGCCATAAAGGTTTGTGGGTTCCAAGGACTGTATAAACAGGTGCCTGTGTAATTTTTATTGTTTCAAATTGCATCCGCACATGTTGTCTCTCACTCTCAGTAGCAATGATACACTGATGAAAACCAGATTTATCAAATCTCCCTGTGTCCAGCGATTCTGTCCCTCCCAGGGGTGCCGTGCGGAATGTGACAGATATATTTTTCCAAATAACTGGAAAAGGGCAACTTTGAATCTCTTAGTACAGAGATTTTGTACATGCTACTTTGTTAATTGATAATACTAATCTTTTACCCTTTAAAAATGTGGTAGACATGGTATAATTACAGAAATCCACTGGAACCAGTTGCATGTTAATTGAAGGCAGCATTTTGATGCACATGAACACATTTGTAGAAAAAATGAAACATCTCATTCTCACCAGTGGTGTGTCGTTCATGAACAATTCTTTTTTTGAACACATTTTTTTAGTGAACAAATCGTACTGACTCACCTCCATGTAAAGGCTTGTTCATTCGGCTCAGCTCTCAGACTTGCAGACTTACCATTCGCTGAAGCTGCAGCTACTCCTATTTAAGTATTTTCACCATAGGGCTGTGTACTAGCAACTAGCTAATGGTAGCATTGATCCGCTTGAGTGGGTTGTGCTCTCCGAGCCCCTCCCGTCTGTGTGATCAAAAGCAACGGTCCCTAAACTGAAAGCAGCGGCAATGTTGAAGAGCCAATACGTGAAGGGACCGGATCCGCAATGAGCTAGCTACTGGATTCCTACCACCCTCCCTCGCCCAAACATCTTACTGTATGTAAGAGGGGTGCAACAGAAAGGTAGTGGAATGGCTCTGGAGTGAGTTAAGTGGCTATGTTTAATTTGTCTTTGGTATTCAGATAGAGGGCACATGGAAGGCTGAACTGTCTTTAGCTACACAAGAAGTGCTCATCTCTTCTAGGGTTATATAAATCACCATCCTTGTATGAACCCTCATACAGCCCACACTGCTGAAACTGGTAGTGTGAATTCAGGCTAAGGAGGGCAGCAATCTCTGTGTGCTAGCTGTTTGATCCTACGGGCCGCAAGACACATACAGAACAGCAGAGGCCGCATCTGGGCTCCGTTTAAAGGGAGATATACAAACAGCCTGTGAAATTACATGGCATTTTACAGCAATGCAATGCAAGGACTAATTTTCTAATTGTTTTCTCCTCACTGAGTCTCTAATTCCAAGCCATCATTTCTTTCTATTTTCACAAATCCAGAATGTTGTCATGGAAATAAGCACGGCTTTACAATTACAGGTGTGCCGTGACTAACAGGCTTATTTACAATGTGCCCTGCTCCAGCTGGGTTGCCGAGGCAGAGCTATTCCCCAGTTTTCCTCTCTGAAGATAATTAAACATAGTTACAAATTCAGCAGGATGGACATTTTGACTCACTTAACTGATTCAAATAATTTCATTCAGCTTCATACAAATGTCTGGCATGCAGACTCAGTCACCTATTCAGTTCCACTTCCGTTCAGTTTGGTAGTGCTGAATCTTTGCATTGAAGTGCAGTGACCATTACAATAAACACAATAGCACAATGGAAATATACTTGTTTTAGATTTTAAATAGAAATAACATGGTAGAAGTACAAAACTGTAAAGCAAAAAATGAGCTAGATTTATATCTGGATTCAGTTAAAGTACAAGCATTATTTCAATGTTAAGTAAATTTTCTTGCCACCATTTTATTTTTATTTATTTATTTTTTTCACTTTTCTGTTTGGGTTATCTTCGTGTTTTGAAAGAAGCAACTGCCAATTTATTAAAAACATCTGTGTGCACCACATGCATAGAGAGGAACGCTTACCGAAAGTACAGGCTTCAATGAAATAGACGAATGCACATTTGCTTTGCATATGCACATATGGTAACACACATGATTTCACTGTAAAGCACTTTGAGCATTCGGAAAAGTGCTGTGGTATTAAACAAAAATACTTTTTCATTTTTAAAACATGAATGCGATGCAAACTAATGAGCATTCAACCATATATTCAATATTTAATTCTACAATTATAAATAATACAGTTGCCTTCGTTGACTGTTTATTCATATAGCAGAGACATTTTAAAATGTAATTAAATGTTTCACATAGCTAGGGACATAGTGTCATGAAAAAGTATTTGCCCCTTCCTGATTTCCTCTATTATTGCATATTTTCTTATTGTGTATTGCGTATTAGTTTGGGAAGTAAATGCAAAACACAACTTTAATGAAAAAACTTATCAAACACCCATATCACCCATGTGAACTGTCCCCATAAAGGCATAATATGCAAGATTTTTACCTTGAAAATTGTATAAAATAAATATTTAATACTACTAAATCAGGCTTATCTGAGTAAAAACAATCCTAAACCTGCTACACTTGCATTTACCTTTGAGAAGCATGTAACAAGGCAACACAATGTCATAGTATCTGAGTGATTTGTTTTTTGCATGGTGTCCTGATACAGTCCTAATTCTGGGCAGTGCACTGACCAATTACCACAATGACAAAACAACCCCATTAGCAGATTATCTTAGGATAGGCTGCACAATTGGAATTCATTGTTTTTAGGGTTTCTACAGTATGTCTCACAAGGCAGGAAAGGTTGCCTGGGGTATTAAAGTAAGGAGTTGTTGAGGATTCAGCACTTCAGTACATGCAGGTATTCAGGCGCAGTGATTAAAATGTGCTGCCAGTGCACTGTGGTCGTTTGATTGATGAGGTAACTGAGGTGAGGTAGTTCAGGGTGAGGAATCCGGTTCAGCGAAAGCAATATCCATTCCTGGATTTAATGGCAACTTTGATAAGCTCACAAATGGCAGCTTAAGACTTGTTGTTTCCTCTTAGATCATTTTACTGTGGTGTAATCTGTGAGTGGGCTGGTGAATCCAGTGTTAACTGAGCCACCTGCTCTGTGTGTAATTCACCACCCTTGCCCTTGCTCTTCTAAAAATAGAAGTTGTCACTGGGTCATTGCCACCTCCCACACACTCCTCTTTAATAAGAGATAAAACTGAAAATAATGGGGTAGTGAACCCCCAGAACCTGGAGATGGAGACCTTTGCTGTCCATTAAAGATGCATGGCGATCATACCATCATGAGGTTAAGCACCTCAAAGTGCAGGAAAAGGACCAGTGAGATTCATAAATCCTGCTGTTGTGTACGACTTGAGGAAGTCGGCATTTTTCAGTTCCATTTTTAATGCCATTTGTCTGTTGTTTTCTTCACATCAACACATTCTCCAAACTCCAGAACTGAAGCAAGTTTTACTGCAAGCACTGAAAGTTTGTGTAAGCTTTCTTAGGATTACAGGTATGATGAGCACAGGCCCAAGTGTGGCCCATTCTGCTGTTGACGCTTCTCATTCTGATGAGTTTACCATAGTTCAGGTAGCTCAAAGGGGATGTAATAGAAAATAATCATCTCATTTTGTTAAATGTATAACTGTTTTTCATGTCTATTGTGATAATATTGTGTAATATAGCTACAATATAGACAGTATATAGTAATATAGTCACGGTCTAGGTACATGTAAAAGCATCATCCTCGAATGTATGTGACAGAATTTGAAAATGCAATGACAGAGAAAAAATCAGAGAAAATGAATGCCAATATATACATCAATATGTTAAGATGAAGCTAATCCCTACTGCACCATGCTAACTGATAAAATACGGCATTGCACATTTCAAGCTCTGGGGATCAGCATTGTCTGCTGCTGGTAAAATTCCTTTTTTGGGGGGGTGGATTGCCCTCATACACTCTTATACGTGTGGATATTGAGCCCTGTGAAGGCTTGCTCCATCCGAGCCAGTCCCACTGTGATTATACGTGTGGATAAAGAAGCGGTCCTCTGTAATGGGGTGAGGTCTTTTCCGAATCCCCTCTCACTTTGCCTTCCAAGGTGCGATTCTCCTGATTCCGCTCCAAATATTTTCTGATGAGTTTAGGGAAGGTGAGATGGAGGCTGATAATGACACTGAGACGTGGGAAAATGAGTTTTCCACGTGCCTGTGCAGAGGATAAGCATGTGGAAGGTGCCTTCCTCTGGAGCTGGTATTTCTAGCGTGATTATTTAAAGCACAGTGGATGAACCACTGTAGCAAATGTTGAGACAGGACATCAGAAAGCTTGACCTGAAAGTTGTTGTGGCTATCTGATATTGGTAGATAGACATGATACCATTTGTCCTTTATTTTGTTTGTTGGATTGGAATGATATAGGCGCTCAAAAATTACATGGACAGATCTCATGACTTCACTGTGAGGCTACTAGTTGACAACAGTAAGGTGATATTGTCATATAGGCTGTACTGAAAGCTAGATTCGCAATAGGTGGTGGGTTGTCTCACAGCAAGAAGGTCCTGTGTTTGAATCTGGCCTGGGCCTTTCTGTGTGGTTGCCCCATGTCTGTTTTCTCTGAGTACTCCAGTTTTCCTCCACAGTCCAGCAGGTTGGCTAATTGGAGACTCTAGATTGCCCATAGGAATGAGTGTGTGAGTGAATGGTGAGTGTGCCCTGCGATAGAATGGTGGCATGCCCAGGCTGTATTCCTGCCTCTCGCCCAAGGCATGCTGCTCCAGCACCCCCCGTGATCTTTACTTGGATAAGTGGGTATAGATAATAGATGGATGCCTTGCCAGTGCATCCAACAAACCTCATTTTTATCCTCAATACCCTCTATTTTTTTTATTTTTCTCCGGTTTTTATTTTAATCAAAACCTCTGTTTTTTTCCATCAGTGGTCATGGTTTTGCCATTATTCATATTTTTCCCCATCATTCTTAATATCCATTCTTATACTTGTAAAATTTTTCACGGTGAGATGGACGGGTCATTTATTTATTTGTTTGTTTAACTGGGACACTAAATCTCAGTACATTTGTTATGAATGTCTAAAAAAGGGGTGACTGTGCTACTGGTAATTTGCAGAGGGACGTGACATTGTCTGAAACAGTGCATCCATTTACTCCCACCTCTGCCAGGCTATCATGCCACATGCCTTCCCTGTCTGTCCATGTCAATGACATGGATGCTTAGCACTCTCTCTCCTCCCCTTTCCCCAAATCCCTGGGTAATAAGACTAGCCACCAACATTTGCATGGTGGGATCTCTTTTTGCACTGAGCACAGACTGAAATCTCATGAGCCTCTCTGCAAGGGCAAAGGAAAGTCAGACATATGGTTTTTCACACAGTTAAATTGCGTGGAAGACTCGCCAGACATTGCAGTCGATGTCTGGGGACCAGACTACCTCAGTCTAGTTCACCTACAGGTCTTAAGCTGCAGTCACATGACACAAATAAAACATTGGATTCAACGCAAGGTAAGGCGGTGACTACAGGAGAGAAGAATCGAGTGCCGCCAGCTGTTGAAACTTTCAGGAAATCATCATTCAGGAAAGCCAACGGTATGAAAAACTGTAACAAGCTGTGATAGTAGTAGGTTGTCTTCTATGTTTACATCTGCCTGCTTCATTCAAAGCTGTGGTATGACTGGATGCACTACAAAACGTCAGCTTCAAGCAAGGCCAAAGTTCAAATAATTAGAACTTTGAGGATCACAGCTCGGCATTATTTTGAGCTTTATATTATGCCAGGCTTAAGTCAGGTGTCAACCTTCCTTCCATAGGAATTTTATGGTTTTAGGCCAAAATGAGCATTTTGACGCTGGTCATGTGCAAGCAGCTTAACAGTTCTGCAGGAGCGCTGTGTTTAGGCAGCCAGTGGTTCTTCCTCTGTGGCTACACATCCCAAACATGCACTTTCCCGTCGGATTCCCTCTATAATGGAACAACATCATAACTTCACAATTCCTCACCAGTTCCAATGCTGAAAACACACATTGTGATTTAACTTTTTGTTCCAAAGCATAGTCTAGTCATTAGCCAAGCATCTGGTATCAAATATGTTTTTTAATACTTATGATGGTTAAGATATGTTGAGCTGGCTAACTTGGACTTGGCTTAAAAGTTGATCTTTGTTTGTGATATAGACCCCTGGCTGGGGACCTGTGGCATATCAATTAATTCTCTTAATGTTCATAAATCTTTTCCAGCTCATCTATGTATTCATTGCTTCCATTTGCAGATGTGTTTTGGGATCTAGAGCTCATAGCTCCCATTTACCGAGTGTGTGTTTTAAGTCTCTTAATTTCCTGGACCTGTAGGCCCAAGTGTAGAGTAAAGGGATGCTGGTACAGTATTTCCCTTCTATAGGCCTGAGTGTAGAGTAAAGTGATGCTGGTACAGTATTTCCCTTCTATAGGCCCGAGTGTAGAGTAAAGTGATGTTGGTACAGTATTTCCCTTCTATAGGCCTGAGTGTAGTGTAAAGGGATGCTGCTACAGTATATCCCTTCTATAGGCCTGAGTGTAGAGTAAAGTGATGCTGGTACAGTATTTCCCTTCTATAGGCCCGAGTGTAGAGTAAAGGGATGCTGGTACAGTATTTCCCTTCTATAGGCCTGAGTGTAGAGTAAAGTGATGCTGGTGCAGTATTTCCCTTCTATAGGCCCGAGTGTAGAGTAAAGGGATGCTGCTACAGTATTTCCCTTCTATAGGCCTGAGTGTAGAGTAAAGTGATGCTGGTGCAGTATTTCCCTTCTATAGGCCTGAGTGTAGAGTAAAGTGATGCTGGTACAGTATTTCCCTTCTATAGGCCCGAGTGTAGAGTAAAGTGATGTTGGTACAGTATTTCCCTTCTATAGGCCTGAGTGTAGTGTAAAGGGATGCTGCTACAGTATATCCCTTCTATAGGCCTGAGTGTAGAGTAAAGTGATGCTGGTACAGTATTTCCCTTCTATAGGCCCGAGTGTAGAGTAAAGGGATGCTGGTACAGTATTTCCCTTCTATAGGCCTGAGTGTAGAGTAAAGTGATGCTGGTGCAGTATTTCCCTTCTATAGGCCCGAGTGTAGAGTAAAGGGATGCTGCTACAGTATTTCCCTTCTATAGGCCTGAGTGTAGAGTAAAGTGATGCTGGTGCAGTATTTCCCTTCTATAGGCCTGAGTGTAGAGTAATGGGATGCTGGTACAGTATTTCCCTTCTATAGGCCCGAGTGTAGAGTAAAGGGATGCTGGTACAGTATTTCCCTTCTATAGGCCTGAGTGTAGAGTAAAGTGATGCTGGTGCAGTATTTCCCTTCTATAGGCCCGAGTGTAGAGTAAAGTGATGCTGGTGCAGTATTTCCCTTCTATAGGCCCGAGTGTAGAGTAAAGTGATGCTGGTACAGTATTTCCCTTCTATAGGCCCGAGTGTAGTGTAAAGGGACGTTGGTATAGTATTTCCCTTGTATAGGCCTGAGTGTAGAGTAAAGGGATGCTGGTACAGTATTTCCCTTCTATAGGCCCGAGTGTAGAGTAAAGTGATGCTGGTACAGTATTTCCCTTCTATAGGCCCGAGTGTAGTGTAAAGGGACGTTGGTATAGTATTTCCCTTCTATAGGCCCGAGTGTGGAGTAAAGGGATGCTGGTACAGTATTTCCCTTTCATATGCCCGGGTGTAGTGTAAAGGGATGCTGGTACAGTATTTCCCTTCTATAGGCCCGAGTGTAGAGTAAAGTGATGCTGGTGCAGTATTTCCCTTCTATAGGCCCGAGTGTAGAGTAAAGTGATGCTGGTACAGTATTTCCCTTCTATAGGCCCGAGTGTAGTGTAAAGGGACGTTGGTATAGTATTTCCCTTGTATAGGCCTGAGTGTAGAGTAAAGGGATGCTGGTACAGTATTTCCCTTCTATAGGCCCGAGTGTAGAGTAAAGTGATGCTGGTACAGTATTTCCCTTCTATAGGCCCGAGTGTAGTGTAAAGGGACGTTGGTATAGTATTTCCCTTCTATAGGCCCGAGTGTGGAGTAAAGGGATGCTGGTACAGTATTTCCCTTTCATAGGCCCGGGTGTAGTGTAAAGGGATGCTGGTACAGTATTTCCCTTCTATAGGCCCGAGTGTAGTGTAAAGGGACGCTGGTACAGTATTTTCCTCCCATTGTCTCTCAGTCTTCATTCATATTTTAGCCCATCAGCAGTCATGGCTGCGCTCCTCACTGCTGAAGGAACTGAAAGGCCTGGATAGGAGGGAGAAACAGTCCCGAAGGCACGGGGGTGATCTCACACTGTCAGCTCGACCCTGTTCATCTCTGGAGCTAAATCTGGCACAGACCGCGGAACAGAGCAGCTGTCAGGTTCCACGCGGTTTCCGTCGCGTTGGGACCGAGACGCCCGGCCGGCCTCGCCCGGCTCCCGCCCGCTCAGCTCACCGGCGGTAATGGAGCTCGACGGGGACTCGGGGGGGCGGGTGGGGGGCTGGGGGGGCAACAACACAACAACAAGCCGGGAACATCAGGCAGCCGCCAAACAAGCTTTTCATTAGAGCGGGAGCTGATAGGATCCACCCTCGCTCTCCCCTGACCTCTGACACCGATATGTAACAAAATGGAGAATGACGGCTAGTTGCTTTGGTAAATGGTAAATGGACTGCATTTATATAGCGCTTTTATCCAAAGCGCTTTACAATTGATGCCTCTCATTCGCCAGAGCAGTTAGCGATTAGGTGTCTTGCTCAAGGACACTTCGACACGCCCAGGGCGGGGTTTGAACCGGCAACCCTCCGACTGCCAGACAATCGGTCTTACCTCCTGAGCTATGTTGCTTTGACAATGGACCGGCGTCAAGACCTTTTAATGATAAACTTTGTTTTTACAGCACGTCTCATACAATGGGTGCAGCCCAAAGTGCTTTACACAAAGAAAATTTTAAATAAAAATAAAAATAAAGATTGACATAAAAATATAGGTTAAGAACAAACAGAGACATAACAATAGAACTAATAAAATTATAATTCAAAATTACTATGATATAATAAGAGCGTGAAATGTAAAACAGTGTAAGATAAATTGATTATTAAAAGAATACTTTAAGAACAAATACATAATCAATTAGTTAAAAGCTAAATTTAAAATATAAGTCTTTTAGCTGGTTCTTAAAAGTGTTCCATTGAGTTGGCCTCTCCAAGAACCCTTTGCAGGGTGTTCCACAGCATGGGGGCATAATTTAAAGCTTTCTTTTTGTGCTGTGATACTTTGAAGCCGACAAGCCAGCACCTGATGACCTGACGGTTTTGTGTAGGGGCATGAGGAAACAGAGCAGTATGCTTTGACTTTGAAGTCCACAAACTGCACTAAAACATTTTTTCAAGTCCTCTCACTTCTCTGCTATATATCAACAATCTAAATGGTAAATGGACTGCATTTATATAGCGCTTTTATCTATATATTTACATATCCAAAGCGCATTACAATTAATGCCTCTAATTCACCCATTCACACATACACACACACCAATGGCGAATGGCTGCCATGCAAGGTACCAATCAGCTCGTTGGGAGCAATTAGGGGTTAAGTGTCTCGCTCAGCGACACTCCCAGGGTGGGGGATCGAACCGGCAACCCTCTGACTGCCAGACAACCGCAGATTTACCTCCTGAGCTATGTCGCCCCTATGTTTAATATGCTATAATAGTTTTTATAATATAATTAGTTGAATGAAATTAGTTCTGGATTCCATTCTTTACTTTGGATTTACATTCTTTACTTTGTCTTGTTGTCATGTGCAGAAAATGAAATGTTTTTAAATAATTCATGTGTATGCTCCAATATTAATGTCTGTATAACTAATTTCTGAAGCAAAAACTTTTACACTTGCACTTTTGATCACAATTATTATCATATTATATCTGTCTGCTAAATCACATGCAGATTTGTATTTGTCTTTTTTTAAAGGAATTTTTAAAGGAAACTAAGTCATTCATATGTCAGGCATATTTTATGGGGCTGCCCATGCATGCAATATTAACATAACTGAACAAATGCACATACTTGTATTTGTAATAATATACATCTACACTTGTAACAGCCAGACCGATAACTTCTATCATCCATATATATCTTTTTTAAATTATATTTCTATGTATATGGGCTACACTCAGTGACCACTTTATCAGAATCAGCAATCTAGTACCGGATATGACTCAATTTTGCCTCCAGAACAACCTGAAATCTTTGTGGCATGGATTCAACAAGGTGCTGGAAACATTCCTTAGGGATTATGGTCCATGCTGACTGATAATATCACAGTTTCTGCAGTTTTTCAGCCACACATTCATGCTGTAAACCTCCCATTCCACCTCATCCCAAAGGTGCTCTATCGGATTGAGATATGGGGACTGTGCAGGCCATTGGAGTAAACTGAAGTCACTGTAATGTTTGTTTAACTGGCTTGAGATGATGTGTGCTTTATGACATGGCACATCACTTTTCTGGAAGGATTCATTTGAAAAATGGTAGTCTGTGGCCATAAAGGGTAAAACTGATATTAAGGGGCCTAATGTGTGCCAAGAAAACATTCTCCACACCATTACACCCCCACCAGCACATGCGCCATTGATAAAAGGCAGGGTGGATACTTGGATGACGATACTTGTCTGCATGTCACAGCAGAAATCGAAATTTGTCAAACAACATTATTTCGATGTTCATTCTTCCAAGTTTGCTGATCACATGCCCACTGTAGCCTTGTCTTCATGTTCTTAACTGACAGGAGTGGAGTCTTCTGCTGTAGCCCATCCGCTTCAAGGTTTGACGCATTGTGCATTCAAAGATGACCTTCTGCATACCATTGTTGTAAACAGCTGTTATCTGAGTATTTCTGGTTTTTCTATTAGCTGGAACAAGTCTGCCCATTCTCTGACTGGATAAGGTGGCTTCGCCCACAGAACGAATGGTTGTTTTTTGTTTATCATGTCATTCTCTGTAAAGAGATTGTCGTGGTGTGGAATTCCCAGGCGGCAGCTGCTTCTGAAATACTGGAACCACCAACAAACAATTGTACCACAGTCAAAGTTACTTTGATCCTGTGTCCTGCCATTTTAATATTTTGCTGAAGAACAGCTAATCATTTTCACCATGTCTGCATGCTTAATATATTGAGTTGCAGCTAATCAATACATTATAGGGCCTAATATGTATCATATACAGACCTAAAATTTTCTGATAGGGGCATGTCTTGTGAACAAGACATAATTTGTAAAAACCTGAGGGTAGTGAAGAACTGTGAAAATCACCTTTAGGCTAAAATATTTAAGTAATGTGTTGTTGTCGTTGTCGTTGTCGTTGTTGCTGCTGCTGTTGTTGTGTTTATCTTCAGGCGCAGATCTGTGGACAGTTTCAGTAGGATTAGGCTTAGTTTCTGCCTCGTGTCTTCCTTGCTCTGAAGTACGAAGTCTTGACAAAGTAACAATACGTTCTAATAACTCATTGCTGTGTGCACAGCAACCACAGTTCAGAGTGTGCATTCTCCCTTTTTGTAGGCAAGATGAATATGCCTTGTTTCAAAGCAAATTCTCATGCAAAGACAATTAATAGTTAATACTTCTTCATTAATTTGCACTTAGCTCAAAGGAAGGTTTTTTCTGTCCTTGTTTTACAGAAGGTATAAAACTTATGATGGTTTATGCTCATGGTGCAAGAAAAGAAGAAAAAAAACCCTGTGCTTATTCCGAAGGTGAATAATTTATAATGAAATATAGCAGCATTCAACAACAAAACAACCCCTAAGTTTGTAAAACTTTAAGATGTCCATGAACCCAAGGGGAGAAATAAGAGTGATTAACATGATAATTCAAAAACATTTAAGGATATGTGCTAAGTTAGATTTTTTTCCTCATTAACAGCAGCCAAAGAAGATTTCATTATTCTTATCGTCTGAGAAGGGCAATTCCAGTCTTACTTTCATTACATTTACTGTTGAGTGGGTGTTTTACTCACCTGTTTTACTATTCAGTAAATTGATTGAACATCCTTATTTTTGTACCTTAGAAACCTTTGACAGTTGCTAAGGTCATCATATGGAACTGCAAAAAAACTCTTAGTTGGTTATTGAGTGGGAATAACTTTTGTCTCTGTTACTCACATTATGCCACAGTCACATGTCAGGTTTTCACCAAAAGTTTGCTTTGACTGAACAACAAACCTGATGCATTTTATTAGGAACTTTATTTTCTAACGTCATAACAGCACCACACTATGGATATAAGTCAGGGGTGGCCAACCCTGGTCCTGGAGAGCCGCAGAGTCTGCTGGCTTTTGATTTTACTCAGCGCTTAATTGATCAATTAAAGCAGTTGATTACACAGTTAACTCACCTCACCTGGTTTCCTTTGTCTAAGTGGTTGTTGTATTTAAGGTGAAAACAAAAACCAGCAGACCCTGCGGCTCCCCAGGACCAGGGTTGGCCACCCCTGATATAAGTAATTCGATTGTTGTGTTCTTGAACAGTCAACCAAAAAGGTTGACATGACAAAGATGTCATGTGACTCACATTACCTGCTCATTGATATTAACTATAAATCAATCCAAGCTTTGTAGTACCAGTACCATATTCTCTAAACGAACACTTGAAACTGATTTCACGCACAACACTCAGGACCCCTTGATTATATGCAATGTGATCTCTCTCTCCCTGTTGACTGTCCACTCCCACAAATCCCCGGCTTGAAGTCACAATCTGCATATATTCAAATGGTATCTTAGAGAATTATTCTTCTTCACTTTGATTTTGATGGTGGTCTAAAGACTGCGAAACCTTCCATTCCTTACACTTGACGCATTAAATACATCTTGCAGTTTTATTTTTTTAGTTTGACTTTTCACTGACCATGTGACTTTTCAGCTGGAATTGTCCAGAATTCCAGCTAAACAGTCTCCAATTTCCCTCTCCTCAGGGAGGGAAAATTGGTGAAACTGGCATTAATTTGGATAGATTTTCTGCAGGCATTAATCTCTTAATGATTTTTTAAAAATGCATTTATTATTTTTTATGTTCAATCGACGGTGCTATGATGGATTGGTGACGTGTGCAGGGTGTGTTCCTGTCTTTGTCAGCTGGGATAGGCTCCAGGTCCCCCAGCCCCCGTTGACCCTGACCAGCTGTAAGCGGTTTATAAAACTTTGATCAGCAGCAAAATGTTCATCATCATAACCCATTACAATGGATGACAGCAGAACGTGATTCAATTCAGACTCAAGCCATCAGAGATAAACAAGTTCTTGATGTTAATGAGAAGCTTTAAAGAGTAGATGGCATTTTACTTGTAAAAATGACAGACATTTATGTTTTATGAGTGAGATTATGGATTCAATCATAATGTGTCTCGCTAACTCCAAATGTTTGGAGGAGTCGCCCTTTGAAAAATATACTTGTTTCTGTTTACATTAATTCTGCACACAGTTATTTTGGTTGAGAACTTTTTCCAATGTCTGATTGGACAATGGCTTGTATCCCAATACATAATGCTTCATAAAACAAATGCTTCATATGAGGTATTAGTGCCACATTACCTTACAAATAAACAGATGCTTTTAAGGATCCATCTGAAATGATTTATCTTTAATACGTTGTTGCAAATTGGTACTCTTGGTATTCTGAACAAGCTTTTTTAAATCAATGGTTCTAAAATGAATGTGCAACCTAGTCTCACAACTCATTTTATCTATTTAACACATTTCCCCTAAAAGTCATTATTATCCTACGAATGAGGGACTCCTCATGTCCAGGCCCAAAGTACAGCTGTATTGTGGATCTTGTGGCAGAGGCACAGGTAATCTTTACCACACACACACACACACACATGCACACACACACACGCACACATATGTTTTATCATCCAGGCTACTCTATGGGAACCATTTGACTGATATGACCGGGCGAAAGTTAATGCTATCCAGCTGGCCACTGGCTAAAGTGTGACGTCAACGATGCTGCTTAGGCAGACATGAAGATGCCTCAGTGTACTGCATCATGGTACTCAAATGAACCTGATATTTAATAGTTAGATAATTGACTTAGATTCTTCTGGGCATTTATAATACTTTTTGAATCCAGAATTTTGATACGTAATTCGCAGAGAGAAATGAACGACATGCAGTACCCTAGAGTCAAAGCTTTGTTCCGGTGTGAAAGCACTGTCCTTAAATGCACTTACCCTTCTGCTTATGTCAGCTCTGTCCAAAAATGAGTTAACAATGTTGGCTGTCTCGAGATGTGAGATTTAACTGGTAATCATATATCAATGTTCTACCACTTTTATATTGGTGATGTTTTAATTGCTATGCAGTTATTGAGTAATATGCAAATGTTAAAAGTTAAATTTTAACATTTATATTTGTTTATTTTCTTTATTTAAAGGATCCCCATTAGCTGAATGCCATGGAGATCAGCTACTCTTCCTGGGGTCCACACCTGACATACTGCACATAACAGTAAAATGCAAGGATTACATTGATATAAAATAAAAATTACATTCATGTAAAATTAAAAGCCACTCAACACTGAACATGCATTTAAGTTAGAACACCAATTAAAAATCAATATACAGATGATTTAAAAGAACGAGAATTACACAGCTCATATAAAGCGGAACATGGATATTGAAAACTAGCACAGAGTTATACCTCCTACTATTCAGTCTGTCATCTGTATGACAATAGATGCATCTGCATACTCTTTTTAAAGGATTATTTATTTTTTATTAGTCGGATATTAAGGGGTAAATTATTCCAGTTTGTTATGGCTCTGTAAATGATAGTTTTTTTCAACGAGTTAGTCCTTGGGCTGGGTACCACAATATGACCTTTACCGGAAAATCTGGTGTTGTGGTTATGTGTTATTGCAGTAAACTATTTGGTCGAATAAAAATGTTGGTAACTTTGAGGTCATGGTGCAGCTGAAAAATGTGGCCATGCGTAAGGAAATCCTTTGCTCAGTGGTGAGCCATGAGAGGCTGGAGTGGAACTTTTCGGTGCTAGTCCTAATAGAGCAGCCCAGAACAAGTCTAGCAGCCCTGTTTTGTGCGACTTGTAGTTTTGCGAGATTTGTTTTGGATGCAGACGACCATACTATTGAACAATAGTCCAGGTGGCACAAAATTAATGATTTAGAATATTGACCCAGCATGTGTGATTGTACATAAGCTATTAGCAATTTAGGTTTGTCTACCTGTTGTATGGGTTCATCAGATATGGATTGCCCCAGTCTAGGCTTAGAGACCAATTTGTGCCGTGACCCAAAGACAATACCTTTATTTTTGGATATATTTAAGGCTAATTTATTTGTTTTGATCCAATAATATACTATATTAGACTTGCTAGACAAAACTTGATTTAATTCATGGCATGTGTTTGCTGCATAATATACAGTGGAATCATCAGCATTGTTATACCTGCATTTTTCACAGCAGAGGGCAAGTCATTAGTAACAATGAGAACAGGAGTGGTCCCAGACAACTTCCTTGAGGTATACCACATGCTAAACTACTACAATTTGATAGACTACCATTGTAAAAGACCTTCTGTGTTCTAGAGGAAAGATAACTCTTCATCAAGGTAGTCGCAGATGGGCTAAAACCATAACATTTGAGCTTTTCAATTAAAATATCATGATCAATGACATCAAATGCGGCATATGACTAAACCTACTTATATAAAAAAAGAAACACTATTACCATACATATTGGCCAACAGGTTTTGAAAGATAAATCATAATTTACAATATATTGTGCACAATGCACTGCTGTAGTGGTGTGAAAAATGACAGATAATACATCACACCAGGAAGATTAACTACAAGTAAAATACGTTTCTCTCTAATTCACTCAGATATATGTTGAAAGTCAGTGCTTTCTCTGGATGCATTTATTAGGTGTGTAATTGCATATAATAAGGCTACATGGACAACAGTGCATTCACAGTAAATATTAGACCACATTTACAGTGGCGTCACTAGGGTTGGTGACATGTTGCATTCAAACAACAAAGAGCTTCACGTCACATTAATACCGCTAATTAAATCAACTGGCAGTAAACTGCATTGGAGAAATTTGCTGTTTCAACTCGTTGCTACACAAAATACTGCACAAAACATGTATTGCCAGTCATTTCGGTGTTACCCCCCTCTGATGGTGTCACCCAGTGCGGTCCGCACCCCCCCACTCCCCCCCACACCCCCCTAGTGACACCTCTGCACATTTGACCAAAGGTCATAACACAAGAAGAACATATCACAAGAGTGCATAACTCAGTGCTTCAATAAATAACCAATGGTATACCTGGAAGAACGACTGAGCCTAAGTAACACACTAACCAAACGTAAGCAACATGGCTTGTGTTTATGTGTAAACTGTTAAAGGCATACTCTGCAGGATTTTTAGCCTGGCTGCGGTCCTGTGTTTGCAATCGAAGACATTTCCTCATCTGTCCTCAACCTTGCCCACTTACCTCCACTGAGGGCAAGAAACACCCTTGAGCACAGCAAGTGTAACTAGCTGGATAGCTAGAGCTAATGTTACTTACAGGACCAAGAAAAAACATGTCAACTCCACACTGAAAACCTGTCAGGTTTTCATCCCCTTGGTGAACTTCAGCTGTCGCCATCGAGGAAAAGTAAATCCGCGGCTGGTTTTTGAATGAGCCTGTCTTGTCGTTTTGCTTCTCTATGCTTGTGCTTTTTCACTTCTTCCATAGCTAGCTACAAATGCTCTGGTGAAACCTGATCCCACCCAACAGGCTCTGTAGCCACACCCACCCCTCCCCACACAGAAACAAGCATCAAGCTCTGAAATGTCCCGGACACATCTTAGAAGAAAAAATGCAAAAGGAGGTGTGCTAAGACACAGATGGCAGTGCCTCATAGATGTGACTAAGCATGGTTATTTTATAACAGTGATAACCATCCCCATTCCTGGAGATCTACTGGCTCGTGGGTTTTCACTCCAACCCTAACAAGCACACCTCAATCAACAGCTAGAAATCTCATTGACCTGCTAATTAGTATTATTAGGTGGTGAATCAGGTGTACTTAATTAGGGTTGCAATTAAAACCTACAGGATGGTAGCTCTCTAGGAACATGGTTGATTACCACTCTTTTATAAGGTATTCAAAATGAAATTCCTGCATAGTTTGCCTTTAACGCCCCAACAATGCCAAAAAGCAAGACTACTGTTAATTCAGGGAGCCAAGATGCAATCTGAAGAAGCTAGTCTTGTGTCTACTCTGGAAAATGGCCAGTCACACTGCTGCTCTGATTTCTGTGGGCAGCTGATTCCACCACAGGAAGCCAAGAACAGACAGTAAAGGTGAGCGAGATGAGAGGTTGCAGAGTTGGAGTGTTCTAGCTCCCGAGTAAGGTCTGAGAGCCAATCAGTGTGCAGGAGCCTTCTCTTCACTTGCCAGTAGGCCAGCACTTCCTGTGGAAGGATATAAGCAGAGGTGTGACGTGGGTGTATTTTGTGAGGTCGTACACCAGCAGCATTCTGAAGGAGTGTTAGAGGCCTGATAGCACAGGGAGGGAGACCAGGCAGGAGGGAGATGCAGTATTCCAGATGGGAGAGCATCGGGGCCAGGAACAGGAGCTGAGTGGAGTGGGGGGGGGGGGGGGGGGGGGGGAAGGGGGTGGATTCTTCAGATGTAACAGGAGAAGAATCTGCAGGCCCGCCTATGCTCTCAGCGAAGGTGAGGCTGTTGAGCATCACTCCAAGGTCGATGGCAGTCTACGTGGCAGTGGCTAGAGGTTGTCCTGGATGAAGGACAGGTCCTGTAGGAGAGAGGTCTTGGCATGAATGTAGAGTAGCCTTGGCTAAATTAAATCAGGTGTCAGCAGAGATGTCACAAGGTAGGCTGACGTGTGAGTAGAGCTGTGTGTCAGAGAGGGGAAAGGAGAGATACAGCTGAGCATCACCAGTTGGGCCCAGTGAATAGGTGATCGGTTGGTGAGACATTAACATGTGTAAAAGGAGAGAATGCAGACAGATCGAGGGCAGTATGTGGTGGGCATCAGTGGGGAGGTGGTTAGAAGTCTGTGCTGGAGATTGCACAAAGGGACCGTGGATGTCTGCTACTTTCATGTCAAAGTAGGTCATAAAATCATCTGCAGGGAGAGAAGAGGGAGTTGGGAAAGGGGGGTTGAGGAAGGAGGAGAACAAGACTTTAAACAGCTTACAGCATGAGGCTTGGATCTTATTCATAGGTGTCGCTCACTGTCACACACTATATTCAAACTTTACTAATAAAATGAGTACACCTACAATTATATAATTGAGATTATAGAATGTCTCACTAATATGTATGCAGGATCTTTTACTTTCCCTGAACTGGTTCTCAAAGCATCCTTCCTTTTTATATCATAGCCTTGTAAAGCTGTTAGCTCAGCAGGTTTTTTCATTTCTTACTTAAAAGGTGTTGCAGGTGCCAGAATCCCTGTAGATTGATTTTACCGTGAAGGGCCAACATTGTTAAAAATAATTGGGATGGCAGGTATGGCATCCTGCCAAGTTACACCTTGGCATGCCCCATAACTGCATAGAATGATCATATTCTCTTCAGATGGTAAGATGACAGGGCCAAGTTAGATAAAATAATTTCTGAAACATTAGGTAGCACTGCTTTGGAATACAACTTGTTTTATTTGTGTGAGCTAAGATAGCTAATATTGTTTTTTGTAACTTTTTTTTTGATATCAGTACTTTTTGGAGTGCATTGTATGTGTGAATAACCTGATAAATTATGTGCCTCCGTTAATGTTAACGGAGGCATTGCTCTTCCTTAAATTAGACAGATCTGATAGCTTATTTCATGTTAAATGTTTCAAATGATCCATCATATTGCATAAATTTGCAGTTATGAAATAAGAAAGGATTTTTATAAATGCATGTAGGAAATACCATATTGTTGCCTTACATCTATTGTTCCACCGGTGAAAGAAAACTGGTGGATTTTCATTCTGGTTGGTATCAGCTCAGAGAAACTCCCTGAGAAAGTCACATGACATGAGGAGTCCCTTATTCGTAGGATTAATTTTAGGGCGCTGAAAATTTGTTGAATTGATACAAATGGGTTGTGAGATCAGGTTAGAATGTGCCTTATTATTATTATTATTATTATTATTATTATTATTATTATTATTATTATTATTATTATTAAGTCTGCTGTTACACAAGGTTTTTAAAAATATTACAGGGTAAACAAACGTGAGAATCAAAATGTTTAACTGATAGAGTTTCCATCTGTGGTGAGATAATTTAACAGGTATATTCTGTTTCTGAATAATGGTCCGAGAAATGCTTCTGAAATCGATACGCTATTTTGAATTTAATGAGTCCGGAGGATCCATAAATCAATGAAGAATAAATCACAATAAAAGTAGGCAAACAATAAGTTTCATGCCTTACATGATTATTCTCTGTCTATAATTGGTGGGGAATGAAGTTAAGAAAACCTGCACAAACACAAAGTAATGCATTTGTGATGGTTTCAAATTAACAGATGATTAACAGAACTGGTGTCTTGGCAATACCTCTATGTTACTGCTAATTTTCTCAGTGACAATCTAGTGTTATTGCATGTTCTTTATATCTTTATATCTCTCATACTTTATATCTTCATGTGACAAGGCAGTCAAAGGGTAAAAGCAACAATATCACAGTGCTTTGGCTTCAGTAAGAAATGATTGAATAGTTGCCCTTTATTTATTTTGGAAACCACTGTGGAGGATTGGACATAATTAAAGGAAAGTATAAGAACAACACATAGTTAATGAAGAATGACATTTTGACTAAGTGCCAGGAGTTATTTTTGTTGTGTCAATAAATGTGATTTTGTCAGGTGCCAAGCACAGATATGAAATGAAAAACATAATTATAGTTTAAATGTAGTTTTTTTTCTTTTTCCTGCGAAAGTCAATTTTCACAAAAAATAGCCCATCTGTCGAAACGACTGAATTGTCACTGCTCACCAGAAATGAATGAAGTAAAATATAATTCTGATCTGTGATAGTTTTAATTAAAAATTTTGATTTGAATACAAAAAGGCTTAGAACATGTTATAATTGATTTTGGTTTCAAGGTTCTGTTGCACAGTGCAATTAGGGATGTCACAAAGACGTTTTTTTATTTGGTTCTGTATTCCACTGTTTTGATATGTGATCATACATTTTAGATGTGGTTAACACCAGGAGCGCCGGACCATTTCCTGGCATTCAAATAACTTTTCGCGCGGCCAAGGGTCAAATGGCACATTAGCCTTCAAACTGGAAATATTCGCATTGTTCGCTAGATGGCGCTTATTAGACACGAGCTGACAAAGGTTGCCAGCCCATTGTCCTAATGAAATATTTGCGAGATTTTAGACTGTCAGAGTATCAGAGTAAGTTATGTTTTAGTTACGGCTCGGCATTCTAGTCAACACATTGTTGCAATATAAATGTATTTAGAATAAACAGTATGTCTGTATGAAGAGAATGAGTCATGAAAAGCTAACAATAAACAGATTGTAGGGAGGTCAAACCTGTTTTTCAAAAAACAAATTTGACAGTTTATTCTTCATGCATAATATCATAAATGCTAATAATCAAATAGGCTAACAACATATAAATCGCCGATTTGCCAGAATATAACTGTAATACTATTTTTAAAATTAGCCGCTTCCCTCCGCATGTGATCACTGATCACTGTCGTTGGAGGGAAACGCATCATCACCCGTGCGAATTTTAGGGTCGGCTTTTCTGTTTTATAAAAATACATGTAAAAAATATTGTCGTTCAAACAAGTTTTTTACGGTGACCAGAAAACATGTAGGCTACACTCATAGCAAGCAGGTCATAGCTGGCTGTGACTATTCGACTGGGGATTCGAAATCCAAAGTCTCTTATTCATCGTAGGCTAATTACAAAAAACACCCATTCGTAACACTGAATAATACCGCAATGTACATAAGAAGAATCCTGTTGTTCAAACGAGTTTTTTCCGGTGACCAGAAAACATGTAGGCTATACAGGCAAGCAGGTCATAGCCTAGCTAGCTGTGACTATTCGACTGGGGATCCAGAAGAAGTCTCTGGAAATCCAAAGAAGTCTCTTATTCATCGTAATTACAAAAAAAACCCCCATTAGTAACACTGAATAATACCGCACTGTACATAAGACCTTAGCAACCAAGTGGGATTTCAAAACTGATTATCGCTTCAGCGCACACACGCAATATTTAAAATATTTTAAAAGAATATAAATAATGATACATTTATTCCTGGTTATTTGACGTGATTCTTGCTTGGGCTGTCAATCCTATGATAGTGTAAGAAAATTGTTCATTACATGTGCCGATCATTAGTAACATTAGTGGTAGCGACCTGTTTCTCCCGATTGGTAACTGTAAATGTATTGCTGAAAGTGGAATAGTAATTATGTGGGCAATTAGTTTCATAAACTCCATAAACCCTATCAATGATTGCGTGGACATGGTAAAGCACAGAGACGCCTATATTCCCACGCAACGCATCCCGATAGTTTATGCATGTGCTGTTGCATCTACGCAGACAGCGTGAGCAGTCTTCTAACACAGTTCCTAACGTGCAAGGCTCTAATTTTTGAATATGAAACAAGGTCCGAACCTATTATGACTAGAAATAAGTAAAACTTAAAAAACAAGTAAAAATGTGACACTTGTATCTTTGTTTTGGGCATTTATCTTTTTACTACTCAGTAGGCCTAAAAGGCCTACTCATGATAATAGCTTCAAAAAAACTACCAGCTATTCACGCACGATCGTTCACGCTCATCCATTGAATCGTCCCTCACCCCTCCCCCAGCACCAGAATACTGAATTCTTTAGATGCCTTTAGCGAAACCAGAGCTGATAGTTTTTTCTCTATGGCCCCGAGTCAAACCCAGTAGGTGTGAATGTTCAGCTTCGCAGAGGGGTGTGATTTTCTTCCTCTTCACGACACCAGTGATGGCGATTGGAGACTTCACCTCAATAGACCTAACTTATATTTTCAAAACCTACATTTTCAACTGTGAAAACAATATTTAAAAATTTCCATTCAATCTATGGATAAGCAAATGTATTTATTGATATCAAATCAATAAACAAGAAAATCAATATAAAACATTAGTAGGCTAAATGTTAATAGTAAACATAAAACATCAGTAATAACAAGCCCAAATCCGCAATAGCTGCGACCGCGCATGCATCCACAGGAGGACACTTTTGTGGACCAACTGACCAACAAACTAAAGAGCTGCTGGTCGCCTATATGCCGCGGAGTTTGTAAGCTTAGCTGCCTTTGCCATCATGTGATTTGACATTGCAAGTTCGGTCGATAGCACATTGCTCAAGATGCCGTCTCATCTTTATACGTGCATGCATGAATATGTGCTTTCGTTTCTAAGTAAGTGAAAAATTACGGTCAGCATAACCATGCTGTGCCATGCTTCGCTAAAGCATCTGAAGTTTTCTGTGTTCTCGGGTGGGGGAGGGGTGAGCGTTGAATGTCCCATACAGATCAGTGGTCTTACCCTTACCCTTAGATTGACATGTGAATGTCCCACTTGAGAATGGTTCACTTATGCCACGTGTGAATGTTTGAAAGTTGATATCTCTCCAGGGAGAGGTAAAATGTTCTATTTGTCCGGCACATAATATTATTATGTTATGTTAGCCTACTCAAAAATAATACAAGTATTTTGCTTAGCCGTAATTAGTTACGCTACAAAGTATGCCTTGTATTACTTTTAGTTACGCAACAATCTCTCGCTCTTGCTTATACTTTTTTCTACATTTTTATTCTTTTTTTTCTATTTAGTTTACTGTTTTTAAAAAAAGATTTTTATTACTAGTTTACTCAACGGAATAACAGCATACACCACACGAACACATCACAAGACACTTCACATTTGAGAAATCATTTTTGATTGTAGGCTATGTAATAGTTACATTTATTGTTCTCTCAAGTAGCCTAAAGGTTAATACTATGTTTTTAAAAAATTGTGGAGTTATACATAATAGCAACTGCAAAGCCTAGCCTAACCGGACATCGTGTCACCACTCGCGTGCTTCCACAATGATTTTTTCCCCCCAAAACCTTTACTCCCTGAAACGAATGTCCCCTATTTCCTGGTCCCTCAAAAGCCAAATGTGTCACGTCACATTTTTACCTCACAGAAAATAGGATATGATACAGCTATAATTTTTTTTAGCATATTTTGTGTGTGTGTGTGTGTGTGTGTGTGTGTGTGTGTGTATACATCAACGAGCAAGGTATGCTTGATCAGAACTCACAGAAAGTCCACTGATAACAAGTGCACTAAATAAACGTAATCCGTCTGGGATAAATGCATAGGAAATTTGCCGAGGGAACCGATGGCAGAAGAAACGTCCGAGTTGGTGTACAAAAAGACTTCTTCACTGAAACACTCTATAAATAAACTAATTAACAGCCGAAACAAACCATGACTAACTATAAACTAACAAACTACGCTATGATTCAAATATATTTTTATCATGCTGTATTGTAGTGGTTTCTTTATTTTAGATTGTTTTTGCAATAGTGTTACAGTTTGTAGTCCTAAAACCCGGAAGTAAGTTGGCATTGGGTTCTCATCAGATTTCTCCCGTGGGGATTTAGTTTTCTGCCGAAAGTAAGGTTTGTGGTGAACGTAAGCCTAAATGAGCTTCACGATTGTTTGTCAACCGTGGATTTCTAAGCTGTCATGTGCTTTTTAAAAGTAGGCTAAGTTTCTATATTGAAACTACAAGAGCGGTGACATTTTTGCAATAACCACTCTTGTTTTACTAGCTCGCATGCACGCTGAGCGTCGAACGCTAAGCGTGAGTGAGCGGCGAACCCATAGAACTCGTAAAACAAAACGTGAAACTGTTTTAGGCATAAATTAACCATAGGTCTTATTTTCGGAAGAAAACTAAATCCCTATTGGAAAAATGCATTGGCAATCTGCCGAGGGAACCCATGGCGGAAGAAACGTCCGGGTTGGCCTACAAAAAGACGTATTCACTGTAATATTCTATGAATAAACAAATTAACAGCCGAAACAAATAGCGCTTCGAATATATTTTTATCTTGTTATATTGTAGTCGTTTCTTTAGCTTAGATTTAGTTTTTTCAATATCATACGCAGCATTGTTGTTGTACGTGAACGTGTCGCATCAGCCATTGTGCACGAGAATGATAATGCATAAAATTGAAAAAAAAAAATTGTTTATGCATTTGAAGACGGATCAATTTTATTTTAACCCTTATTTAGAAATTTCCAGTTGTATAATAACTGTAAAAATAAAATGTAGGGCTATGATTTCAGAACACAAGGGAAAGGCATAGGCATAAACAAATGATCACAAAACGAACGCAATAGCCTATAAAAATATTTTTTAAGATCACATATTTAAAACATTATATAATGTATTATTCAAAATAAACATAAACAAATATTTCTAATAACAAAATAAATAAAACATTCGTACAAATATAAATGCGTGTCCACCGCGATGAAAAGTATATCCTTGCGCCTCCTGGTGTGGTGAAGGAAAACTGACTCCTTAGTCTGAAGACGGCCGTAATTTAACAACACTGTTATAACACACACGGAAGTGAAATAAGGTGCTTTTAACATTTTCCAAACGGGACTTTGACATTCCTACTACGCTGGTACGTAAAGAACAAATATTTAGGAAAAGTCAGTGAATGCGGATGATGTAGCTTGCTAGTAACTAAATGAAAAAAATCCTAAACTCCGAAATATCTCAGTGACAGGTCAAATGACCTGTCACAGCGCTCCTAGTGTTAAAATATTATCAGCTTTTATTTAAGGATATTTCTATACACTTTGCAGAAATCCCTTATACACAGTTTCCCCATTTCAGGGCTCCATAATGCTTGGGACATAGTAATATCATTTATATACTGTACTATGAAAGTTGTCATGTTTAGTACTTTGTTGCATAGCCTTTGCATGCAATGACTGGTTTAAGTCTGTGACCCACAGATATCATCGGGTGCTGGTTGCCTTAAGTTTTGTCTTGAGTGTATGAAACGAATGTTTGGTTGTTTTCAGTTCGGGTGAATGAGTTGGCCAGTCAAGAATTTTTGTTTTTTTGCCTAAGCAACTTCAAACCACCTCCCCCCTCCTTTGTTGCTTTTGCAGTATGTTCGGGATCATTGTCCTGCTGTAGGATGAAGTGATGCCAGTGAGTTTGGAGGTATTTGTTTGATCCGGATATGATGCTTCTGTACACTTCAGGATTCATTCTGCTGCTGCTGTCAGCAGTTGCAACACCAACGAAGACAAATGAGCCCACATACCTATGTTGTAGCCATACGCGCTCAAACCATAGCACCCCCACCCCCATGTTTCACAGTTGAAAGGGGTGCTTTGGATTTTGGGCAGTTCCTTCTGACCTCCACACTTTGCTCTTCCCATCACTCTGATACAAGTGAATCTTGGTCTCATATGTCCACAAGGCCTTTTTCCAGAACTCAGACTCTATTAGGTACAACATGGCAATATGTAACCTGGTCTTCTCCTGTTAACATTACTGGATTAGCTGGACCCTTCTGAGTGTGTACAAACACTGCACCGGGACATTTTAGGCTTCTTTGCAATTCATTGCGGGGAATAACCTTGCCACAATATGTTTACTTGGCTCCGCACATCTCAGCCTTACTCCTTATTTGCCATATTTCTTGCAACTTTAGTGCCTAGTTTACTTACACCACAGGCAAACGGTATTTGCTTCCCCATGCTTTAAAACAAAAACTTAAGGTAGATAAGGTTTTAGTCAATTTAAATATTTAACAATATTTGCTTAAATTGTCCAAAAGACGTTTGTGATGTCTTCAAACAATGTGACTTATAGCAGACAAGTGTCCACTCTTTGTAGTGAAATTCCACAGCTATTGATCACATTATTTTTTAGAAATTCAGTAAAAGAGTAAAAACTGTTACAATTCTGCCGGTTCTCCCCTATTCAAAATATGACCATGACATGACATTCTATGACCATCAGTGATTTGAAATAAAGTATAGAAGCCAAAAATTCCCTAAAAATCTAAAATTCCTTTGTTACAATGGCAGGGAGGTGCAAGAATGATTGAACATGTTAATTTTCTTGGTGCTGAAAGTCTCCATGAAAGGCATCAAGAACCATAGAGTTGTCACACAGTTGCTGACAATGAAATGGGCTGTCAGTGTTATTGTGTTCACTCATGTGATTACTTTTTAATTATTTTAACTGATTTTAATGTAATTAATCATATTTTCTTATTTAAGGTGTGTTAGTCCCCGAAGTGCAGACCAATCACCCAACATCTATTTTGACCCTGCCCTGCAGCCATAGTCAAGCTGGCTAATCAGAGAGTAGCAATCAAACCCCTAACCTACTGTTACTGCACCAGTTATGCAGATTCAGCATCAATGGACACACAATTAAACTGGGTCTCTGAAAGGCTCCATTCATTATAAAGGTAATTTAAAGTTATAAAATAAAAATTCACATGGGCTAAATTAAATTAAATGGTGCTGCAGCTACACATATGAGAAAATATGAGTGTGTGCAACAGTGAAATCAAGGCGGCCTGTCAGGCGATCTAAGCGATCTTTGAATAAATCCAGCATGACATTTCGTCTGGGAGCATGTTAGCGTGAGATTAAGGCTGAAAGTGTCACATGATGTACCCTTAGCTAATTAGCTGTGTCGAGCCAATCCAGTTTACTGAGATTATATTAAAACATTTCAAACAGGGATACGAGAGGAGTCTTCAGCAGTCATTAAGGAAATGTGACTAAAATGTCAGGTTGTGGAAATGATTTAGCTAATTGAATAATTAAGAGAAGTAGCTGGCAGGAAATCCAGAAATTGGTACACCTCTCCTTTCCTGTCCCTGGTGCAAAGAGTAGATGGGGCTGACCTCATCCTGGATGAAGTTTTGGATGCCTGTATCACTGTCAACGCTGCCAGCTTGAACCCTTCCTGTGCCCATTGATGTATTACTGGTTTGATCTCTACTGGGTCCTGTATTCTTTGGCCCAGGCGATTTAAGTAGCATCTCCAGCGTACAGCTGTTTTATTTTAGGGTGAAAATAGCACCTCCTTTATATGCCTATAGCTTTGTGGCCGCCATCTCTCCCCTTTTATTATCTAATGCCCTTAAGGGCAGTCTATCTACTCTTCCATAATGGGAGCTGTCAATACATCTTAGCAGGTGAGAACTTTTGACATTTGAACTTTGAAGAGAGGTGTCTTTCATAAGTCCTGAAATAGCAAAGGATCCATTTTTATCTGTTGCTCTTGTATTATCTGAAATGTCATGGTCGACAGGCCCAGAACACAAAAATTATCAATTCCTCCAGCCACCGACAGTCTCGGTAAAACCAGTGGTCTCACACACGCACAAGCGCGCGCACGCGCGCACACACACACACACGCATGCAAACACACACACACACACAGGCATTTACTCATTCATAATTTCATGAGTTTGATTAAATCGAAAATGATTTCTTTTTTTTCCCCCTTTTTTTGTGATATTATTTCAAACACTGGAGGGTTTTATATTGTTTCGGACTACACTCAGTTCACGTAGCCACTTACTTTGTCCATTTGGAGCACTTCGAAAGAAAATGATCTCAGTAGACAATCCGATTTCATTTACAGAACCGTAACCGCATAAGGAAGAATTAGGTAACTGTCCTTAAGCATAAAGTGCCTGAGCGTCTTGGTGTTCACAACTCAAGAGGATGGGCTGTGTCATGCTTCACCTGCCCATATCAGTAGATGATTGGAGTGAAGAAAACTGCATGTCAGTCATGAAGAAACTGTTCATTCCCAGCTAAAGGTTCCTTTATCTGGAAGCTATGCAGAGTAAACTCTGGTATTCAATCAACATTTGTCCTTAAATTTAGTAAATGGAGGTATCATGAATTTTTCTTCATAGACTCGGTTTGGCATGCATGTTTCAGTGATGGTGGAACTCAGCAAACTATGATTAAGAAGAAAAAAATATGAGGATGAATATTGGTTGAATCCAGGCCTCTGTTTCCCCTTGTGTTATTATGACATGCGTTAAGTGCAGAGGTGGGCAAAAAGGGCCATATGAGTGTGTAGGGGACATGCCGCTACTTCTCATAGTAGGGCACCAAACTGTAGAAGATATACATCAATGTCCTCACAGGTGGTGCCAGCATATAATAATCAGTCTCATTAATGAAGTATACAAACTATAAATTGGCAAATCAAATTAATAATTCAATTAATTATTAAAATTACACATTATAGTCAATCTTAACCAAATAATCATGTCATGCATTCAGCTAATACTAAATTAATATAAATGATTTAGTTAAGAGGTGAAGGTATTTTATTAAGTTCTTTGGATTAGCAGTGGCTGACTCAATTCAACACAAGAGTAATATAAATACAGACAACCATGTAAATATAATAAAGTTTATTAAACACAAAGTACCGAAAAGGCAAAGCACAATTCTCTACAATTATGTATAACAAACTATGTGAGTGCACGTGTGTAGGTGTGTGTGCGTGTGAGTATGTGAGTAAGGAGAGTTGGATGTTCTCCTACGTGGGGCTTGTGTGGGAGGTTTTATTCAGTTAGGGGTCCATGTTTTGTTGCTCATTAGTGACCCTTGACTGGGCACCTATGGACTGCATGTCAAAGCCAAATACGAAAGGTCTTCCTCCTCCTCCACTATATGAGAGCTCAGCTGTAGTCTGCGGTGTGAAAAGAAGCTGAGTGGCGACACCATGTGTTTGGGAGGAGAACTCCCCTCAATCGGCCATGGGGTTTGCTAATGAACGCGGCTGCGGTTGGAGGTGTTTGGTCAATCCAAATTACGATGGGCATCAGATGAGAGTGATATAAAACAGTGCAAGAATATTTTTAATATTTTAATTCACATTTGGGTCACATGAATCATGGGCTTTATTAAACATTTAAAATTAAGAAAAAATAATATAATGAAAACCATGTTCACTTCTACACAAAATCTTTGTGAACTACACAAATATAATTAAATTAGGATGTGCAGTCCTTTGTATTCTAGCAGTTGTTTTTCCTCTTGATTGTATCCTTTGACAGAATTAGGTTATCTATCACTGGAAAAGGTGAGTTGTGTCCTCTTTGTCTTAATTGTATGTCTGTGTTACAACACCACAAATGCTTTTCTTCCCCTAGAAAGCTATTAGATATTTTACTAACATTATACAAATGAAAAACTGACTAAACAGAAGAAAAAAAAAGTCGCTAAAAAGTTTTCCGCCTGCAAATGTATATATTTACTAAATGCATTGTGGGGAAGCATTAAATGTCAGGCAAAACAGCAGCACTGTGATAATATTTTGACATTACTCTGTTGTAGGTATGGTGGGTGCAGTTTGTATGTGGCACACACAAACTTGGAGAAATCATCCTAGACTGAAAATTAGGATTTAATAACTGCATTCTATGAATCACAATTTGAATGGCAGGTGGTCAGTACATAGATGAGCAAAAAATGATTTATTTAAGGAAATATTTAAGTGAGGAACTGGCCCTTGCTGTCTCAAGCCATTGAAAACGTTTTCCAAGTCCACAGTGCATGTACTGGCATGACTGCACATCTAAGGGTTAACCTCCCCACCACCAAAAGAATAGTATCTGATATGTAGAAGGATGTAATCTAGCAAATTAGAGACTCGGTCTGCAAATTGTCTGCATTAGCATTTAAAGGATATGCGTCTGAGAATATTCCAGACGTCAAGCGGCAGATTGTCAGTGGACTGATTATGATTACATTCTATATGAAAGGCGTCTGAGGTGCAGCACAGCTTTGGACGGCAGACATGCAGTTTCACTCATAGCAGAGCCGTTAATGAACCTCATTCATTTCTTATTATGGTTGGGTGTTCTCTGGAATCCAGTTATAGAAAGAAATATAAAGAAATACGCACACACACATACACGAGCACATGCGCGCGCGCACACACACACACCACTGCTGCCACAGATGTCCTCGCTCTGGCTACTCTGACTCTTAAAAAGGCCTCATTCCCCCGTCTCCTGCCCATTATAAAACGCAGGCTGTTTCCCCTCGCTTGTGGTTTGGGCTGTACCAGGAGCATTCTGCCCTTCTCTATTATTTCCCACCATTTTCCTTGCCGCCGCCTCTGAGATTGAAAAGTCAGCCTCGCTCCCTTCTCAGCCCATCAACCTCGCTCCCTTTCATTCGCGCGCCCAGCAAACAGTCACTTCCCGTGCCATCGCAGCGTTTCCCTCTCTCCGCACCCCCCGCCCCCCGCATTAGTGTCCGTTTCCTTTTCACACGAGGGCCTTTTTCCCCGCACCTCTGCCTTTTGATTCCATCCGGTGCGTCTCAGGCCATTAGCTTCTCCGGGCCCCTTTCTGCTGAAGAGGCGATCAGTCGGGTTAAGTGTTCCTCTGTCAGTTTTCTTTGTCCTAATCACATGCTTGCGCAGACCTGCCGGCAGTGCCCCGAAGCACGGCTCTAATAATCTCCACAACAGATCTCAGCGAAAAACGATGCAGCTTTATGTGCGTATGCTATACTCCTGCATTTTTAATGCGCTAGTATCTGGTAAATACACAGCATGTCTGTTTTTCACCATTTGAAAAGCATTTTTTTCAAAGCAGGGAAAAACATATATATTGTGACAGCCCTCAGTCTGTCTGGCTGCATGTGTGTGCTGTCTACCTGCAGGGGGCTCGTTAAGCTGATACAGAAGACCTGCCTGAAATTGGGATTGTTGGTACCACCTGTGGGAATCTGTGGCACTCACCTGTACAAAGGCAGCTGAAGTGAACTCCTCTGTCTTTTACCTCCTCTTCATGTTAGCTTGTCTTGTTCTTGACTGGCCAAGTCATTCACCCAATCTAACCGAACATGCATTTCATATGCTGAAGAGAAAACTCAAGTCAACTAGCCCCCAAAGCAAACATGGCTGCAGCACAGACCTGGCAGAGCACCACCAGAGAAGATACTCAGCACCTGGTGATGTCTATGGGTCACAGACTTAAACCAGTCATTGCATGCAAAAGATGTGCGACAAATTATGAAACATTACTACTTTCATTTACATAAGATTAATATGTCCCAAACATTATGGATACCCTAAAATGGGGTGGGGGTTATGTATACAAAGTGCTGTAATTTATACATGGTGAAACCAAAGTGTATAAAAATACCTTTATTGTTTGATTATAAACCTAAAATTGTAGACTATAGAGCCAAATCATGAAAAATATGTCTCTGCCCCAAACATTATAGAGGTCACTGCAGCAATTATCTGTCCTAGTTCTGCTATGGAGCTCTAGTCCATTTAAAAGCCCAATTTACATGTATTACAGTGTAAGGAGGTACACTCTTTCAGATGTTTGGTTAAGTGTTAAGTGAATCATTATGCAACATCACTATTTAATATTATCACCACATATCTTGTCACAGTACTTCAGATACATGTTTTGCCCTTTTACAATATAGAATCAGTTACTGCTTCTATTGATAAATAAATGTAAGCAATATATAATACCATAAATTATGAGGTGGCTGAATTTAAAGAGAGTTGTTGCTTTATTTTGCTGTGTTGATTTATCTTTCTTTGAGTAGCTGTGCGATTGTATTGAATTGTTTTGAATTGTTTGCTTGCTACACTGAGATGACCAGCAACGCATACAACATTTTAGCTTCCTGTTAATATAAAACCTGTCGTACCAATGAATGTTAATTGGAGCACCCGGTTGTAGTTCCTTGCTCACGGGTATCACAGCTGTGATAGAGTAGCTGTTGCGATGGTAACAGCTAATGGGGATCCTAATAAACTAAACGAAACTAAACTAAACAGCAGTGTCCCTGAGGGAATTAAGCTTCATGACCCTTAGGACAAGTGTTAGCAACTGTTAGCAAACTTGGCAACGAGCTGACTAGGCAATAAAAAATGAGTGTGTAGGAAAATATGCATGTGTAAACAATGATGGTGTGTAACTTAATATAATAAAAGTGTATTATTGCACATAGATGGAACTCCTTGTTGAAGCTCTGGTATTATTTATTTATTTATATAGTTCGTTTGGAAGTATAACAAGGTCTTAAATAATGCAGTTATGTACATTTGGTCAGCTGAGAGCTGGCTGATGCTGGAAAGAGGGCAGAGGGTAGTTTGGCAGCATCAAAATACAGTGATTTCCTATGGTGGACATTTTTACATTAGGCATTTCTGGGGACAATGGTTGCAGTTTGACCAGGGAAAGAGTGTTGGGGAGGGTTTATTTGTATAGCAGCTTTGTTAGTTTTAGAGTATGTAATGACCACACTATAAAACGGGTTGTTTCGATCCTGGATGCTGATTGGCTGAGATTGGGTGTTCTACAGTAATTTTAACTCCGATACAGTAACAGTTACTCAGGCTGTTGTAAACAGTATTACTCCATGCACAATCCGTAACTTACAAATAGTATTACAAAATAAATAAAACTATGTCATCAATTAATTAGTTCTGTGTAGTAGCATTTTATAAAAGTAATACGGCACTTGAGGCCATGCTGTATGGTGAATACAGCCACAGCTACAGGGGATTGCCAGCACTCTGCATGATACAGAACTGCCTCCTGTGCCATATTGCTTAATTAACATGGCTTCAATCACTGCTTTGGACTGCTGTGGAATTAATTACTTAATAACAGCAAAAAGAACAGGAAAAAAAAAAACAAAGAGAAAATGCTTTGTTGAAAACATACTGGAAGCATATGGTAGAAACACCCATTTTAGATCTGTGAAGGTCATGATATCTCGTTCTCCCTTAATTAATTCCAAGCCTCTAATGAGCTGTTCATTAACCTTTTGTTAAGAAGGCTGTATATTTTGTACCTCCGATTGATGGATGGACAAACCAAATTGCAGTCCTACATAAGGGTGTTTGGATAATTGGTTACAAAAACCAAATAATTAAAATAATGATATTGTCAACAAATGTAGTTTATTAACTTCAGTCCTAGGTAGTGCTAAAACAAAACGTGGGGTTAACCCCTCATGGGGTTAAATAAAGGAAGCCACAATGAGCCAAACATTTGAGCCCTACCCAGGACTGATGTTAATGAACTACAATATCAACCCCATTTGTGTTGAGCCTCTACATTTGTCGACAATATCATTATATGCATTATTATTCCTATCATGATAATGCATTATTATTCTGTTGTTTTGTTATTCCTTTCAGGCATATTATTTATACTCTTTTTGTAGTTCGTTATGTCCCACTGCATCAATATTAATAAAATACATAAGGCAACTAAACGGACTTTCTCAACCCTTGGAATTAATATAATACAGCAATTCTCTTATCTTTTAATTTGACGGGTGCTTTTCTGTGATATATTTTTCAAATAGCTGTGAAATGAGAGCTGGAAAAATATGCCCTTCTCATTTTCCTCTGTGGCAGAAGGTTGATTCTTGGTGGCAGCTGGTACGTGATCCTTCAGTAATGCACCCCCTGTTTGTATGAGCCACGCTGGGGGCTGGACGGGATTTGCATCAATGATGTCACCAAAACATTTCTGTCTATTCCACATGGAAATGGTATTCCAGTGCCTAAATGAAAGGGCTGAGAGCTGTCCATTTTAAAGGTGTACAAAAACATGAAGCATTAGGCTTAGCAATAATTTAAACCTGTAGCATTATGTTTACCAATATTTTAAACCTGGAGCATTATGTTTACCAATATTTTAAAGCTGTAGTATCATCTTTACCATTATTTTAAACCTGGAGCATTATGTTTCCATTATTTTAAAGTGGTAGTATTATGTTTGCCATTATTTTAAATCTGTAGCATTATGTTTACCATGATTTTAAAATTATAGCATTATGTTTACCATAATTTTACACTCGCCTGTAGTATTGTGTTTAGCATTATTTTAAAGCGGTAGTATTATGTTTTATCATTATTTTATTACTTATCTGGGAACCAGGTGCAGAGTTCAGTCCAGGTTATTAAGTTAAAGTGTGCAGTGTGTTGCCTGTAATTGCTCAAATTTCATATTTTCTTTTGATAGAAATATGGGGATATTGAAAATTTTGATTCATGCTGACAACACATTTTTATCAAAAAGTGAGAAAAGCGCTTGTCTTTTAGCAGTTCTATTTATTTGTCACATTTTTAAGGTATTGCATTACTACCTGGCAGGCAGTGAAAGTAATTATTTCCTTTATTTTCTTTGACATTTTCAGGTAATGGTATCAATGGACCAACCCGCAAGTTACAATAAATGTAAGTGCTAGTTACTCAGCTGGTCTTTCAGAATAAAATGAACAGCATGAATCAGCCTAATAAAGCAGTCGTTCTCAATGCAGTGATGCCCCCCGCAGCCCGACCCAGAATCCTGGCCGGGTCAGTGCTGACTGTCTCCAGGGGTCCCTCGGGGTGATTCGAGGTGGCCAGCCATCCCAAGTAAAAGACATATCATCACCCAGAGAGGGAACGGGGAGTCCCGGGGAGCCGCCGGGGGACCACAACTGCCACTTCGCCTTGGAGGACACTCACCCTCACTTTGCATCAAAACCCATCAGCGCCAACCCCCCCATCAGCTCCAACCCCCCCCCCCCCCCCCCCCCCATCAGCACCAACCCCCCCCCCCCCCCCCCCGAGGTGCCAACCCCCCCACCAGCGCCAACCCCTCTCCCCAATCAGCGCCAACCCCCCCGAGTCACCAACCTCCCCAGCGCCAAGGTCTTACGTCGGTAAGGTCTTAGCTAAGCCCCAGAGTCCCTGACTTTTTTTTCTTTCTGGAGGGGAATTCTCTATGTTCACGAGTTTTCCACCGATCGTCAGGCTGCTTCCACTTCCTCCACCCTGTCCAACCGCCTCTGAATCTGTCCGTCAGTGTCCCGGCACAACCAGGTCAATCTGCCCGTCAGTGTCCCGGCACAACCAGGTCAATCTGCCCGTCAGTGTCCCGGCACAACCAGGTCAATCTGCCCGTCAGTGTCCCAGCAGAACCAGGTCAATCTGCCCGTCAGTGTCCCAGCAGAACCCGGTCAATCTGCCCGTCAGTGTCCCAGCAGAACCAGGTCAATCTGCCTGTCGGTGGTCCGGCAGAACCAGGTCAATCTGCCTGTCGGTGGTCCGGCAGAACCAGGTCAATCTGCTTGTCGGTGGTCCAGCAGAACCAGGTCAATCTGCCCATCAGTGTCCCAGCAGAACCCGGTCAATCTGCCTGTCAGTGTCCTGGTAGAACCAGGTCAATTCAGTGAGGGATGAGCAGATCTGTCAGTCGGTGTTCAGTGAGAGATGGGTGAATTTGGCTATTTGTGTTCAGTGAGAGATGGGTGAATTTGGCCATCTGTGTTCAGTGAGAGATGGGTGAATTTGGCCATCTGTGTTCAGTGAGAGAAATGTGCAAATCTATCAGTCGGTATTCAGAGAGAGATGGCCAGATCTGCTCCTCAGTGCTCAGTCAGCGATGGGTAGACCTCCCCCATTGGTGTCCAGTCAGAGATGGGCAGATTTGCTCATTCGGTGTTCACTCTGAGATGAGCAAATCTCCCCGTCTTGTTAAGGGAGAGATGAGCAAATATGTTTGTTGAAGGCAGAACAGGGGACATATGTCAGGCGGAAGATTAACGGGAGCAGCAAGCCAAGAACTGCGGGTCGCATCCGGATAAAAGAGCAGCCCTTCAGTAATCCGACAGCGAGAGGAACTCTTTCTTCTTTCACCCCTTAAAACCTGCATGCAGTCACAATACACGCCACTGAGCAGACACCCCTCCGCCCCCTTCCGCGCCCCAGATACGACTATGCGGGTCGTCGCCTGGGTAATTCCACCCTCGTAATTGTGATTTATAGCGACGGTTTTGTAAGCGTGTTTGTGTCGCGTCGGGCTCCCCCAATAACACCGAACGCAGCCGAGCGTTTGGATCCCTCCTTTTGTTCTTTCTGAAAGCCGGGCCTTATAAGAGGCAGGTGGGAAATGACAAACCTCACACTCGAATGCCGCCGTTCCTCCGGCTCTCAATTGCGTGACATTGTCTGCATTGTTCGTCTCAAATTGCGGTCTCGTCTGCTGAGGGATCGGCGAGACTGCGCCCTGTGCCTGACGTCAAAACCTCAGCCTGCTTTCCGTTCTTCCGCCCTGCTGCAGGCCCAGGAAAATACCACTATTCATCCGGTAAACGTTTGTCCTTAAATCTGTCAATTACACATTCTTCTTAACAAACATTACGTCTGGGAGTAATGGGTAAGGAGCTAGTCTTGTAACCTAAAGGTCACAGGTTCGTTTCCCAGGTAGGACACTGCCGCTGGGCACTTGAGCAAGGTACTTAACCTGCATTGCTTCAGTGTATATTCTACTGTATAAATGAATGTAAATGCTATGTAAAACAAAAAACGTGTAAGTCGCTCTGGATCAGAGCATCTGCTAAATGCCTGTAATGTAATGTAATGGGTAATGAACTGGGCTTGTACACTGTAAGTCAGAGGAGTGCTGTGACAGTTTCAAATGATGGGCCCTGGCGTGGTTATACTCTGTGTGTCCAAATGTGTGTAAAACAGAAAAAAACTCACAAAACTACTGACTTTTTGTATCGTCAGAAAACACTGTTATATGACCTCTCTGCTGTTATCTTTATGCCCGAAACAGGTTTGTGTGGTCAAAATCGGCCGTATGGCTACTTACATAACAGAAACAGTTATCCATGTGAATTAAGTTTAGATAATTTCATGTTTTAAATGGTAGCAATGTAATATACACTCAAAAATAAATAAATAATAAATAAATAATTTTTTTTTTAAATATTCGACAGTGGCTGCATGCAACTGTTTCAAATCATTTCAAGTCATATACACTCAATAATATTGTGTGCAACCACTGTCAAACAATTAATTTTTCTGAGTGGATGGATCCGTCTTCCATCCACTTCCTGTTTGCTGTTTGCGGTTTCCTGTCTGTGGTTGAAAGAGCGAGGAGTTCGAAAAACTTTGTTACAGGCTAATATTGTGCTTTCAAGTGTGTATCGACATTATTTTGGGATTTTGTATTTAAACAAAACCTAAGTAAGCATCATAAGCACCTTACTACTTTCTCCGGATTACTCGCCAAAGTAAATTGTAAACCAAACGACGCGAACAACTGAAGAAAATACGGTAAGAGCGCATCATGACTTCCATTCCCTGCATTGTTTGCTGCATGGTTAGTCTTAGCTCTGCTGCCAATTTTACTAGTAATGGTACCTGTTCTAAGTGTCTGCTTAATTTAGAATTGGCACAGAAAATAGCTGAGTTAGAGACGCGCATCCGGACTTTGTATCAGATCCAGGAGAGTGAGACTTTCTTAGACTCCCTTTTACCCGAGCCGGATGCTAGTTTAGATGCGAGTGTTTCTCCGCCGCCAGTGTCCTCGCTGCAGGACGATTTTATCACGGTACCAAAGAAACATAGTTGCCGGCCCAGGGCCGCCGAGCACCACCCAACTCGCGTTTCCAACAGATATTCCCCACTCAGTAACACACCTACTGAGAAAGCCCTGATCATAGGGGATAGTATTTTGAGAAACGTGAGATTAGAGACACCAGGGACCATAGTACAGTGTATTCCTGGGGCCAGAGCCACCGACATTGAGGCAAATTTAAAAGTGCTGGCTAAAAGTAAACGTAAATACTCTAGGATTGTTATCCACGTCGGCACAAACGACATCCGATTGAGGCAATCGGAGGTAACCAAAAACAATTTTATATCGGTGTGTGCAGTGGCAAAAAAGATGTGTCGGGAAGTAATTTGCTCTGGCCCACTTCCAGCTCGTAGGAGCGATGAGGTCTACAGTAGGCTATCTTCGCTAAATCTCTGGCTGTCGGAGTGGTGCTCATCTAGTGACATAGGCTTTATTAACAATTGGCCTGATTTCTGGGGAAGGCCTGGCCTATTAAAGAGAGACGGACTCCACCCGAGCTGGAGAGGTTCTCGTGTCCTATCCAACAACATAGCTGCTAGTCTTAATAAGGCCAGATCCTGACACTCCATCAGGGCACCGGCCAGGCCGCAGGCTTCTAACCTTATGTTTTTGCCTGCTCGTTTCTTTATACCTGTGTCCCAGACTTATGGCCCTACGCCACTGTCTGCAAGGTGCGTTTCAGAGTTAGTTCATAGAAATAGTATTTCAAAAGCCCCTTTAATTAATACTCTTAAACTAGAATCTGATATCTGTTATATTGAGACTGTGTCTGTTCCACGCATCTATGCCAAACATTAAAACACGGCACGCTGCTATTATTCATAGTGAACCATCCTTAAAAATTGGACTATTGAATGTTAGATCACTCACTCCAAAAGCAGATCTTGTCAACGAATTGATAATAGACCATAATCTGAGTGTATTATGTCTGACTGAAACTTGGCTAAGACCTGATGAATATGTTGCGATCAATGAAGCGTCTCCTGTGGGTTTCATAGGTACTCAGGTGTCACGTCCATCAGGCAGAGGGGGAGGCGTTGCAGTTATTTACCAGTCCTTATTGAGTCTAGCGCCTAAGCATGGCTATATGTTCTCCTCTTTTGAAGCTCTTATTACTAACTGTGTACAGCCTGATCTAGCTAATGAAAGTGCTAGCCGGCAGTCCTTTTTTCTTGTGTCTGTTTACAGGCCACCTGGGCCTTATTCTGATTTCTTAAGGGAATTCGCTGAGTTTTTATCACACCTTGCAATTTCAGCAGATAAGGTCATAATTGTTGGTGACTTCAACATACATGTGGATAAAAATGGTGACCCCCTAGGAACAGCTTTTGCCTCTATTATTGATTCCATTGGTTTTGTACAGAATGTTTGTGAGCCTACTCACTACCGTGGCCATACCTTAGACTTAGTTCTGTCACATGGTATTAGTGTGGTAAATCTTACCATCGCACCTCATAACCCTATACTGTCAGATCATTTCCTTATTACGTTCAATATTAAGGCATCAAATCCTCCTGTATCACAGCCTAGATATTACTACAGCCGCTCAATAAACCCTGAGGTTATTCCAAAGTTTTTAAATATGCTTCCGGAGTCATTCCTCTCCATAGAAGAAAAGACTGATGAAAATGCTGATGAAGCCGATCTGGACCAATTGACCAACCAGCTAACCTTTACCCTCAGGAACACTCTTGATGCCGTTGCCCCCCTTAAAAGAAGAAACCCTAGTCAGAAAAAGCACACTCCGTGGTATAACGATACCACCCGGGCCCTGAAGCAGTCTACTAGAAAATTAGAGCGAAAATGGCGATCAACAAAGCTAGAAGTATTTCATCTTGCATGGAAAAACAGCTTTCTTCAGTATAAGCAAGCTCTTGCTTCTGCTAGATCTGCCTTTTTCTCAAAACTTATTGAACAAAATAGACATAACCCAAAATTCCTATTTAGCACTGTGGATAAATTAACTAAAAAACAATCATCAGAGTTTTCATCCTATCCTTCCAACCTTAGCAGCAATGCCTTCATGAACTTCTTCGATCAGAAAATTGAGGCTATTAGAGACCAGATTTCCAAACTGTCTCCATCATGCACTATTCCTGTTCTTGCTAATAAACAGCCCCGCACCTGGTTACAACAGGAAGATTTACAGACAGCAGTACTGAGCTGTTTTACGCCCATTAGCATGATTGAGTTATCTGAATTAGTTATGTCTTCAAAACCGACGACTTGTGTACTCGATCCTATTCCTTCAAACTGGATGAAAGAACTATTTCCAGTACTAGGCCAGCATATCCTAAAAATCGTTAATACATCCCTAGTCACAGGATACGTACCTGAGTCACTAAAAGTGGCAGTCATTAAGCCATTATTGAAGAAACCAAACTTAGAACCCGATAAATTGGAAAATTATAGACCTATCTCAAACCTTCCATTTCTTTCAAAATTATTGGAGAAAATTGTTGCTAAGCAACTAAGTGCATACCTTAGTTCTAACGGTATCCATGAGGTATTCCAATCTGGGTTTAGACCCCACCACAGCACAGAAACCGCACTTATCAAGGTTACAAATGATTTACTACTGTCAGCCGACCGTAACTCTGTGTCGGTTCTTGTGCTCCTCGACCTGAGTGCAGCTTTTGATACAATTGACCATGGAATACTCCTGGACAGACTCCAGGCCTGTGTTGGACTTCATGGACAGGCACTTGCATGGTTTGGTTCATACCTCTGTGACAGGAAACAGTTTGTCAAATTAAAAGAAGATGAGTCCAGCTCCTCAATAATGAAATACGGTATTCCACAAGGATCAGTACTAGGACCAGTACTCTTCTCGCTATATATGCTACCACTTGGCAATATTATCCGGGGACATGGCGTAGAGTTCCACTGTTATGCGGACGATACCCAGATTTATATTTCAATGAAACCTGGCGAAGCACTGCCGCTTTCACGGTTAGAGGCCTGTATTGTAGATATCAAGGTTTGGATGCTTTCAAATTTTCTGCTCCTAAATTCAGACAAGACTGAAATGTTGGTTTTAGGTCCCAAAATATTAAGGGAGAAATTGTCTACTCTCACCTTAAACTGTGATGGTTGTTTGGCTGAACCTAATATGGTCGTTAAAGACCTTGGTGTCACCATTGATCCTGATTTATCTTTTGACACCCATATAAAAAACACATCCAGAATTGCCTTCTTTCAGCTGCGCAACATAGCTAAAATTAGACATTTCCTGTCAGTCGAGGATGCTGAAAAATTGATCCATGCATTTGTTACGTCTAGGTTAGACTACTGTAACGCCCTGCTTTCTGGCTGCCCTAATAACTCGTTAAAGAGTCTCCAGCTTGTGCAGAATGCAGCTGCTCGTATCCTGAGCAGAACTAAGAAGTATGAGCACATTACACCAGTACTAGCGTCGCTTCACTGGCTACCCATTAAGTATAGGATAGACTTCAAGGTTTTGCTCCTGACTTTTAAAGCTCTGCATGGACGTGCACCTGTGTACATATCGAACCTACTCCTACCTTATAAGCCCACAAGGTCACTCCGATCTCAAGACGCATGCTACTTGGTAGTCCCAAGAATTTCCAAGAACCTAAAAGGTGGTAGGGCTTTCTCCTACAGGGCCCCACTACTGTGGAACCAGCTTCCATTATTTATAAAGGAGTCAGACACAGTCTCAATATTTAAATCTAGATTAAAAACGCACCTCTATGCTCAAGCTTACAATCAGTTATAGTCTGGAGACAGGGTGCGAGAAGCCTGTAGTCATAGAGCTTTATAGGTGGCAATCCTTTCCTTACTGTCACCTGTCAATCAGCTGTGACCCGACTTTACATGGGCTGGCTCTTGATAGGCGGGTATGGTTGTCTACCCCTCATGACTGCATGGGCTCTCCATCCCTGTCCTAGTAGATATGCAGCCATATTTTACTCCTGGCGGCGTCCCACAATACATAGCACTGGCACTTACTCACTGTTTGGTATATTGCAAATCCCTTAACTGCTGTTTCCACCCTCTTCCCCACGCTGCCGGCGGGGCTCTTGCCCCAACCCTCGAGAGTGCTTCGAGAGTCGTCTGGTCTCCCCCACCTCTGCGGTCCAGCCCCTCCTTCGTCATTGCCTCCACCCTGCCCACATCTGCCGCCACCTGCTGTTCCCCATCACCGCCACCTGGCCCCACCCATCATCTGAGCCACATCACTTATCATATCTTCTGCATAAACTGGCTGACATGCTGGTCACCAGTCGGCACCCTGAGCCGACCAGAGGAGGATGGGTTTCCCCCTTGAGCCTGGTTCCTTCCAAGGTTTCTCCCCATCTGCCACAGGGAGTTTTTCCTTGCCACTGTTGCCTTAGGCTTGCTCCTGTGGGGGTTTAGGCTAGGGCTGTCTGTAAAGCGTATTGTGACAACTGTTGTAAAATACGCTATATAAATAAAATTTGATTGATTGATTGATTGAGTGTAATTTCTGTTTTATAGGCGTATGTTATATATTTTGGATGTGTTTTAGCCTGTGTTAAATGTTTCACCTGCTCATTTTTATTTTAATTCCTCAAATATATTTGTACCATTTTCTCTTTCTAGAAGCGTGTTAAATTTCTTAAAGCTTGTTTTTAAATGAATATGAATGTTCCTCAGCACGAGTGTCACCTCCTTTGCCTTACCCAAAAGCTATGGAAAAGCACATGCAATGGAAACACAGTTTTTCAAAATTCAAGTTGTAAATTCTTGAAAGAACAAACAACACAAAACTTTCAGCTATTTTTTTTTTTTTTTTTGTGAGTTAGGATCAGCGTTTACTTCTTAAGCTTTTTGTGGTGTTGACCAATGTTATGTAGGCCTTGTGGCTGGTGGGGCAGCAGCACTAGAATTTGAAATTGAACCCCAGAGGCCAGGGAATGTCTCTGCTAAGGAGCTGTACATTCAGTTCACAGCCATTGTACCCTTGAGCAAAGTAGCTATCCTGAAATTGTTTCAGTGTGCATCCCCAACTGAACAGATACCATGTAAAAATGAAAGCTGAGTCGCTTTAAAAATGAATGTATGTTAAATTCTTAAACGTAAATGCTATCCACCACCTGCCACTGAATAAAAAGCAAGACATTCGCTTTAAATTGAGAATACAAGTTGAGGATAAACGTTGGCTGAATCTGGGCCGTCTCAATCCGGTGTAAGGTTCTGCCTCCTGTGTGGCTGTTTCTCTGGTCCGCTTCACCGTGTTAAGGGAGTGTAAAGCTGTTCATCAACGCCATCGTTTGCTATAGCCTTGATTCACCTGCAGGTTGAATGCAGGCTATAGTTCAGGCTGGCTTCTGTTGGAAGGTGATGATCTGGAGAGGCATGGTCTCTCAGGTAAATAAGAATGAAAGTGGTGGTGAAACTGCAATGACCTGTGCCTGTTCTGCCTGGCAGAAAAGAGGAAATAACAAACTGAAGTGCTTGTTTCTGTTCAGGCTAACGGGTTTGATGTTTGTTTATTCATGTTTTTCGGTTCAGTATAAAAAAGAAATAAAGGAAATACATTTTAAAAATGAAAAATCCGACCTGCTGGGTTGGCTCATTCGGTTAAGGCACCACGCTGTGATGTATGGATGAGCCCCGCCAGAGCCTGGGATCGAACCCAGCTCCACAGGGCAATGCACACCTGCTGATTGCGTCACCCAGGGTATGGGAGGGTTCGGTCGGTTAGGGGACTGCGTATCATCGCTATCTAGTGACCCCCCCGATAGCCAATCAGGTGTCCCCTGACTGCATGTTACAGCTGCATATGAAAAATCTTCCTCTGATTCCACTCTACTCAAGCTTAGCTTAGCTGTAGCCTGTGTGTGAGAGGAAGCAGGCTGGCTTCACCACGCGTTTCGAAGGATAACCAAATTGACAGTGGGGATTGTGCATGAACACGGCCGTGGTGGCAGATAACTTGCCTATACAAATTACGGTGGGTATTGGACATGCTCAGTCCTAAGGTTGAGTGCCAAATTTATTTAATATTAAAAAAAAAAAATCTAGACCTTCTCTGAAATGCAAAATTTCAGTTTATTGTCTCAGAGATACCACTGATGCTTCAGCGTTGCCATGACAGCACCGTTTTGTGTATGGAATTTAAATAAACAATGTTTATAACATGCGTGTTCAGCATAGCTATATGTTATAAATGTCATAAATACCCTGACAAAATTAACATTTTATACATCAGTATCACCTCAGAATTTATGCTTGGGTGAATCATTTAATGTAGACCTGAGTCACAGCTTGCTAGGCATTTATGAAGGTATGAATACAGAACACAATGGCCACACAGCCTCTACCGTATCACCTAAGTGCAGTATTTATACTGTAAAGGATTATAGCTCTTAAACATAGAAACCTCATGTATATTATGACACCAAAAGCAATGAATGAGGATGAATAAGAACTGTGCTGATAATGAGAGCAGTTTGAGCTGGGCTTGCCTACTCGCGTGGTTGGAGTGTCTCGTTTCCTCTGTGAACTTAATATGCCGACTTATCAAAAACAAAAAGTTCAGTGTTTAAACCTGCCTGCGCCAATAGCTTCAATTCATATAGGTGCGTGCGTGTTTACAACCTGCTGAATCTGGTGTGGTATACTAGGTACAAAATGTGTTCTTTTCTGCAGCAAAACTGCAAAACAGTTTACCACAAAAAAAAAAACTTTCTAATTTCAAGTCTGAGCAGAAACCCCATTTGGTTAAGACGGCTTTAATATAATGGCTGTTTTTGTCCGAGTATTATTTTTATTCCCTTACATCTTCAGGCATTCGCACATTATTCCACTCTAAAGCACTCAGAGCTGCTAGTGTCCTCGAGTGAAAGGAACACGATTTACCAGTTTAATCCTTTTTACAGCGAGGTCTGCACCCCCAGCCCTTGGGGGCCTCAGGGTCTGCCGGCTTTTGTTGTTACTCAGCATTTAATTGATAAAGTTGATTACGCAGTTATATCGCCTCCCCTAAACTAATCTAAACTGGTGTGGTGGAAAATCACGACTCTGTGTTTAGAGCTGTAAGGCTGCTTCACTGCATGCATGGAGAGCTCTCTGCACTCCGGAGCGCAAGGGACCTCTGGGGAGAGAGGCTAATGCGAGCTCTTTCATGTAGTACTTCTGCACATATGAGAAAAATCCCCTTGAGTTGAGGCTGCAGAAAACAAGGCAGTTCAAAAGGGCACTTGCAGTGAGCACAGGTGGGTAAACCAGAGACGTTCCGCTAAATAAATAAATAAATAAATAAACTTGTACACACATCTTTAGTCACATACGCCCTGGTTCATCTAAAGGACAGTGGTTTTTCTCTTCTTTATTTTTTTCCCACTGTTGTACAATCAGAAAAATCATATACTTACTGTGTATTAAACTTCCACGCTGAGTATAAAATCGTTGCTGTTTTAGTTTATCCTTATGCAAATGCTGTAATTGCTAAAGTTCATTTATAAAAATTTGTTTCATACCTACAGTAAACACTTCTTTTAAAAATGATTTCATTATTTATTTTTAAGTCAGGCTCATCAACATTTTTTTCCTTCTGTTAGTCTGCAGTAATTTCACAGATAACTTTTTTGTTTTTTTGTACTTCTTATAATTATTATGATCAAACTCATTACAGCACATAATGAATGTGAAGGCATTTGTAGGGTCTGTGCTTCTATCTCGAACCAACCGGACAGACTAACTTAACATTCACTTGATCACAGTTGGAATGACTGTTGATCAAATGGGTACAGTGTGCCACTTCCTGTACCTAGCGTACAAATGTGGTTTCTTGTATTCCCACTAGGCTGCCCAGAGGATGTGTGCCAAGTCAGGGTCTGTAAGGACATCCAGGCCTAAACCCCACCAGGGAAAGAGAGAGCAAAGACCTGCAGAGGAACGTGTGGAGTGATGCTCTCTCTCTCTGTCTGTCTCTCTCTCTCTGTCTCTCTCGCTCTCTCTCTCAACTCTTGCAACTGTGACCCCATGCAGTTTCCAGGAATGACTCTCTGAAAGGATTGAAAACCCTTTCTATTAGAATTTTAGTTTAAATGGGTTTGTTTGTTTAATAAATTCTATTTTATTAAACCTTGTTGTCAGTCTTATTATTATTTGGATACATATTTGAGCCTACCACCTCCAGTAACGTACGTTGGTTATATTTACTATTGAAATTCGTAATCATGGTTAATTTTATTAGCCTGATTAATCATGAGAATACTTTTCCTTCATGTGATCCCCTCATGAGGTGTTATATATGTGTATATTCTCTTCACTAGTTGCGGCTCGTGTGGGAGTATGTGTATATTACCAGCACAGTTGTTAACCCCTTGTTCGGCTGCATATATTTGTATTAACATCTCTTGCATTCCTTTGTACCTACATGTGAGGATTGTTGAGACCGACATATTTCAATTATCTATCCTCACTATTCCATAATTGCTATTTTCCCCACATATTCAATTTGAAATGCGGGCATAAATGTGGATAATCATGGTTATCGACATTTGCATTGCTTTGCTTATAGCAAGAAAATGACCTGTGTCCACCAATCAGAACCCATTGTCGGTGAACAGAATTGCCTACGTGTTCGGGAGCACATGTGGTTGCCACTGGAAACGACGCGGGGGGGACGGCAGTGACTTCTGACCAATCGATTTCTCCAGAGAGAAGGCATGACTGGCTGTTGGAGGACAGCTGCAGAGAAATCACTATGTACACTAAGCACACTTCCAAGGCCATTTAAAGACAAGCGCTCTGAACACAGCGACTGTACAGGTGTTTAGCATTCTTCTCAGCATTATTCTCCATACAAAGCCTGTGAACTGATAATATTGAAACTATATTACTCTGGTTGGGCAATATAGTGTTGATACAATGATTGGTGATGCCTAGTCCATTTTTTACATATTAATCTGCATCTGCAGTCTCCTTTCTCCGCTCTACATAACCATTCAAAAGGAAACAGCCTGAGCACAAAGGGCCTTGAAAGAGCGATGGAAAAGAATATGGGTGTGTGTTGGAGGGTTGGAGAATGATGGCTGCATGTGTGTGTGTCCGTTTGTTCATCAGCAGTTAGATAAAGTTGTTTTGCCCAGCCTTGAGATAAAGATGATTTACTTAAGAGCTGATTCCGCAGGAACTATAAGAACATGTACATGGCTGTAACAATTTAGAATATGCTGAGTATATTGCTTAGATGTAAAACACAGAGTATATATATATATATATATATATCAGAGATCTTTCTGATTGTTTCAGAGAAAGCACCGGACTGATGTATTGTATTGTGAATTCTCTCCATGCTGCATGTAATCCAGTGACCCTCCTCAGAGTGGATCACTCTGATGACAAGGACCGCAACAAATGACTGCAATGAAATTAATACGCTAAAATGAGTAATCAGGTGTGACACATTAGTAAAATGAGTAATTAACAGTCTCTCCTTCGCATGTGTGTGAAGGAATGTATGGAATATGCTGTTTGCTGACACCATGTCACACCACAGTCCAGCAGCCCTCCTGCGATGCACCAAACTGGAATGGAGAATTAAACAATATAAACTGTGTGTGGATATAAATTCAACCACAGCAATAGTGAAGGGTTAAATGTGTGCAATTCACAAGCATGCACACCATGAGATGTTTAATACAAACAGCTGTAAGTTGTATAGATAGATACTAGAAACGCATTGATTAACCAGCATGTGTATTCAGGGCATATAGAAGTTGCTATTTCAATCGCTGGGAAAATCAGTTCCAAGCATTAGCTTCGCAAAGAGTTCCATTCATAAAATTAAATGTATTTTTATTTATAAAACGTTCTAAAGAGAGATTCAAAATGGTTGCATCGATCTCACAGATATTGTTTACATGTCACATTTTTCATGAAATATGCCCCAGAGTTAGAGGTGAGATAGAAAAATATTCTGATGCAATGCTGGCATCTAAATCTAGAGACTATTTAGGGAAAAAAAAAGTCTAGAGAGAAGAGGTGCATGTCCTGCTAAACATATCTGTGAAAACAGCCAAAATTATTGTATTAAGACCTGCGAGTGGCAACATCCAATATTAGTATTTTAAGCAAACTGCAGCTTGTGATTGGACTGGAAGACTCAGTAAATGGTGGTGAATTATATCTGAAAGTTGGAACTGAATTAACTCACAGATCATGGCTGCTGAACACTCTGGTATTATCGACAGCAGCAGGCTTTGCTGATAGAAGCCTTCACTCACTGGCAGTTGGCAGCCCCCTCACGGTTAAAACAAGAGTTCTTTACTGAGGTCGGGGGGCTACCCAGGTTGGACTCATACAGCGCCTTCCAAAAGTATGTTAAGTGAGGATGTAAAATTTGTTAATTTTACTATATACTTAACACCAGGAGCGCCGGACCATTTCCTGGCATTCAAATAACTTTTCGCGCGGCCAGGGTCAAATGGCACATTAGCCTTCAAACTGGAAATATTCGCATTGTTCGCTAGATGGCGCTTATTAGACACGAGCTGACAAAGGTTGCCAGCCCATTGTCCTAATGAAATATTTGCGAGATTTTAGACTGTCAGAGTATCAGAGTAAGTTATGTTTTAGTTACGGCTCGGCATTCTAGTCAACACATTGTTGCAATATAAATGTATTTAGAATAAACAGTATGTCTGTATGAAGAGAATGAGTCATGAAAAGCTAACAATAAACAGATTGTAGGGAGGTCAAACCTGTTTTTCAAAAAACAAATTTGACAGTTTATTCTTCATGCATAATATCATAAATGCTAATAATCAAATAGGCTAACAACATATAAATCGCCAATTTGCCAGAATATAACTGTAATACGATTTTTAAAATTAGCCGCTTCCCTCCGCATGTGATCACTGACGTTGGAGGGAAACGCATCATCCACCCGTGCGAATTTTAGGGTCCGCTTTTCTGTTTTATAAAAATACATGTAAAAAATATTGTCGTTCAAACGAGTTTTTTTCCGGTGACCAGAAAACATGTAGGCTAAGCTACACTCATAGCAAGCAGGTCATAGCTGGCTGTGACTATTCGACTGGGGATTCGAAATCCAAAGTCTCTTATTCATCGTAGGCTAATTACAAAAAACACCCATTCGTAACACTGAATAATACCGCAATGTACATAAGACCATGGCAAATATATACATGCAAGAATCCTGTTGTTCAAACGAGTTTTTTCCGGTGACCAGAAAACATGTAGGCTATACAGGCAAGCAGGTCATAGCCTAGCTAGCTGTGACTATTCGACTGGGGATCCAGAAGAAGTCTCTGGAAATCCAAAGAAGTCTCTTATTCATCGTAATTACAAAAAACACTCATTCGTAACACTGAATAATACCGCGCTGTACATAAGACCTTAGCAAACAAGTGGGATTTCAAAACTGATTATCGCTTCAGCGCACACACGCAATATTTAAAATATTTTAAAAGAATATAAATAATGATACATTTATTCCTGGTTATTTGACGTGATTCTTGCTTGGGCTGACAATCCTATGATAGTGTAAGAAAATTGTTCATTACATGTGCCGATCATTAGTAACATTAGTGGTAGCGACCTGTTTCTCCCGATTGGTAACTGTAAATGTATTGCTGAAAGTGGAAAAGTAATTATGTGGGCAATTAGTTTCATAAACTCCATAAACCCTATCAATGGTTGCGTGGACATGGTAAAGCACAGAGACGCCTATATTCCCACGCAACGCATCCCGATAGTTTATGCATGTGCTGTTGCATCTACGCAGACAGCGTGAGCAGTCTTCTAACACAGTTCCTAACGTGCAAGGCTCTAATTTTTGAATATGAAACAAGGTCCGAACCTGACTAGAAATAAGTAAAACTTAAAAAAACAAGTAAAAATGTGACACTTGTATCTTTGTTTTGGGCATGTATCTTTTTACTACTCAGTAGGCCTAAAAGGCCTACTCATGATAATAGCTTCAAAAAAACTACCAGCTATTCACGCACGATCGTTCACGCTCATCTATTGAATCGCCCCCTCACCCCTCCCCCAGCACCAGAATACTGAATTCTTTAGCTGCCTTTAGCGAAACCAGAGCTGATAGTTTTTTCTCTATGGCCCCGAGTCAAACTCAGTAGGTGTGAATGTTCAGCTTCGCAGAGGGGTGTGGTTTTCTTCCTCTTCACGACACCAGTGATGGCGATTGGAGACTTCACCTCAATAGACCTAACTTATATTTTCAAAACCTACATTTTCAACTGTGAAAACAATATTTAAAAATTTCCATTCAATCTATGGATAAGCAAATGTATTTATTGATATCAAATCAATAAACAAGAAAATCAATATAAAACATTAGTAGGCTAAATGTTAATAGTAAACATAAAACATCAGTAATAACAAGCCCAAATCCGCAATAGCTGCGACCGCGCATGCATCCACAGGAGGACACTTTTGTGGACCAACTGACCAACAAACTAAAGAGCTGCTGGTCGCCTATATGCCGCGGAGTTTGTAAGCTTAGCTGCCTTTGCCATCATGTGATTTGACATTGCAAGTTTGGTCGATAGCACATTGCTCAAGATGCCGTCTCATCTTTATACGTGCATGCATGAATATGTGCTTTCGTTTCTAGTAAGTGAAAAATTACGGTCAGCATAACCATGCTGTGCCATGCTTCGCTAAAGCATCTGAAGTTTTCTGTGTTCTCGGGTGGGGGAGGGGTGAGCGTTGAATGTCCCATACAGATCAGTGGTCTTACCCTTACCCTTAGATTGACATGTGAATGTCCCACTTGAGAATGGTTCACTTGTGCCACGTGTGAATGTTTGAAAGTTGATATCTCTCCAGGGAGAGATAAAATGTTCTATTTGTCCGGCACATAATATTATTATGTTATGTTAGCCGACTCAAAAATAATACAAGTATTTTGCTTAGCCGTAATTCGTTACGCTACAAAGTATGCCTTGTATTACTTTTAGTTACGCAGCAATCTCTCGCTCTTGCTTATACTTTTTTCTACATTTTTATTCTTTTTTTTCCTATTTAGTTTACTGTTTTTAAAAAAAGATTTTTATTACTAGTTTACTCAACGGAATAACAGCATACACCACACGAACACATCACAAGACACTTCACATTTGAGAAATCATTTTTGATTGTAGGCTATGTAATAGTTACATTTATTGTTCTCTCAAGTAGCCTAAAGGTTAATACTACGTTTTTAAAAAAATGTGGAGTTATACATAATAGCAACTGCAAAGCCTAGCCTAACCGGACATCGTGTCACCACTCGCGTGCTTCCACAATGATTTTTTCCGCCCAAAACCTTTACTCCCTGAAACGAATGTCCCCTATTTCCTGGTCCCTCAAAAGCCAAATGTGTCACGTCACATTTTTACCTCACAGAAAATAGGATATGATACAGCTATAATTTTTTTAGCATATTTTGAAAAGTAGCCTACGTTCACCATCATCTGTAATTTGAACGTAAACCTAAATGAGCTTCACGATTGTTTGTCAACCGTGGATGTCTAAGCTGTCATGTGCTTTTGAAAAGTAGGCTAAGTTTCTATATTGAAACTACAAGAGCGGTCACATTTTTGCAATAACCACTCTTGTTTTACTAGCTCGCATGCACGCTGAGCGTCGAACGCTAAGCGTGAGTGAGCGGCGAACCCATAGAACTCGTAAAACAAAACGTGAAACTGTTTTAGGCATAGATTAACCATAGGTCTTATTTTCGGAAGAAAACTAAATCCCTATTGGAAAAATGCATTGGCAATCTGCCGAGGGAACCCATGGCGGAAGAAACGTCCGGGTTGGCCTACAAAAAGACGTATTCACTGTAACATTCTATGAATAAACAAATTAACAGCCGAAACAAATAGCGCTTCGAATATATTTTTATCTTGTTATATTGTAGTCGTTTCTTTAGCTTAGATTTAGTTTTTGCGATATCATACGCAGCATTGTTGTTGTACGTGAACGTGTCGCATGCAGCCATTGTGCACGAGAATGATAATCCATAAAATTGAAAAAAAAAAAAATTGTTTATGCATTTGAAGACGGATCAATTTTATTTTAACCCTTATTTAGAAATTTCCACTTGTATAATAACTGTAAAAATAAAATGTAGGGCTATGATTTCAGAACACAAGGGAAAGGCATAGGCATAAACATGATCACAAAACGAACGCAATAGCCTATAAAAATATTTTTTAAGATCACATATTTAAAACATTATATAATGTATTATTCAAAATAAACATAAACAAATATTTCTAATAACAAAATAAATAAAACATTCGTACAAATATAAATGCGTGTCCACCGCGATGAAAAGTATATCCTTGCGCCTCCTGGTGTGGTGAAGGAAAACTGACTCCTTAGTCTGAAGACGGCCGTAATTTAACAACACTGTTATAACACACACGGAAGTGAAATAAGATGCTTTTAACATTTTCCAAACGGGACTTTGACATTCCTACTACGCTGGTACGTAAAGAACAAATATTTAGGAAAAGTCAGTGAATGCGGATGATGTAGCTTGCTAGTAACTAAATGAAAAAAATCCTAAACTCCGAAATATCTCAGTGACAGGTCAAATGACCAGTCACAGCGCTCCTAGTGTTAAGGCACTCGGATTTGAGATAAAAAGACGAATGTGAGACAAAATTACAGACAACCAGCTTTGATTACTTGGTATTTACACATGTATGTGTTTTACCATTTTATAGAAACAGCTGTTTTTTGTGTTGAGCACCACATTCTCAGCAGTGCAAAACGAAGTGAACAGATGAACTTAAATAAAAGCAATGAAGTCTAATATTTGGTTGCACAGCCCTTAAATTCAGTAACTGTATCAAGACTACAATTCACTGACATCGCCAGACGTTTTGGCATCTTTGGAAATGCCTTTCCAGGCTTAGAATTGCAGCTGCTTTCAGTTGATCTTTGTTTCGGGGGGTTTCTGTCTTCAGTCTCCTCTTCAGCAAGTGAAATGCATTCTCTATTGAATTTAAATCGGGTGACTGACTTAGTTCAAAACTTCCCACTTTTTCCACATTTATAAATGCTGTTGTCGCATAGGCGGTGCGTTTGGGGTCATCGTTTTGCTGCAGGATGAAGCGTCGGCTGATGTGGTTGCAGAAATTTGTTTGTACATAGCCAGACAAAATCTGTCAGTACATGTATTAATTCATCCTACAGCTGCCATCCACCATTACATCATCAATAAAGATGAGTGAGCCTGTTCAAAAAGCAGCCATGCATGCCAAAGTCCTCCCTATTTCACTGATGAGGTGATATGCTTTGAATCATGGACTGTTCCTTCCTTTCTTCACACGTCCATCTTTCCACTGCTTTGGTAAAGGCTGATTTCATCAAACTCAAAGCTTGCCAATCGATCTATGCATCAGTCTATGTGGAGAGACTAAGTGAACTTTTCTCATGGAGGCTAGAACAAACAGAACAACCTGCCTTTGTTAATGTCATCCTAAATTAAATTGGTTAAGCCGCGGTACCTCCTCATCTCAGATCAACCTACTTTCTATTCAAAATTAAATACATCAGAGGTCTCTAATGACATGAATCATATCACTTATTTTCTCAATGCTTGGGTTCTCCCTTTGCTTAATTAGCAAGCAGCTGAGGAACTAAAGCATGCTCTTGATTCTATGCCAAAATCTAAATCTCGTGGTCTCGATGGCTTTCGACCGGTGATCTTGTTAGTGTTCTGGAATATTGTTGGCCCAATTATTTTGAGTTCTATTAATCACTCATTAATGACTGGCACCTACCTTAGGGATAAAAAACAGCTTTAATTTCATTACTTATTACATAACAATTTTGAATTCAGATTTCAAATTGTTTGCCATGGTCCTTTTCAAGAAGGTGGGAACAATACTCTCTCCTTCCACAGCCTGATCAGTCTGGTTTAATCAAAATGTGGCCAGCCTCAGATAGCCTTTGTCGCCTCCTCCACGTCATCGATGCTGCTCCAGCACAGACTCAGTCTTCTCTCTGGGTGCCCAGACGGCTTCTGATCATGTGGAGGGAGGCTTTCCGTGGGCAGTTCCTGAGCGATTTGGCTTTGGTCCAGATTGCATCAGCATGGCTCGGACACGCCGCACTGCTCCCACTGCACACGTTGAAACAAGCCACCCAGGCGTGGAATTTGTGCTGTCCAGGTCTATCTGGCAAGGCTGTCCTTTGTCTCTGGGGCTTTTCACTCTCTCACTGAAACTGCCTGTCTAAGCAATTAGGCAACATCAATTTATTACCCCTATAACTGTCAAAGGTAGGCCTCATTATATTTCTCTCTAAGCAGATAGCACTCTACTATTTATCTCTCTATTTGAAATACTCTACCTGAGATCTTTGACCCAATTAATGATTTTGGCTTTCTGTGGCTACGGAATTAATTGGTACAAGTCTTTCTTCATGCCCTTGAACTCTTTCAGAAAAGAAGCTGACCTTCTGCCTTCATTCATTTACCCCCAAGGATTTTTTCATTTAGACATCCATATCAAACCTACTCTTTCTTCTGTTAATAAATAATCTTAATTCTTCTTTTACTTTAATCATGAATCCCTGAATCAACTGAGGTCCCTTGCATATGAGTCTAATTGGCAAGAGACTAATATCAAGATAAATATCTTACCATGGGTAATTTTTTTTTCAGTGCTCACTCTCTCTATTTCATTAATTGTTTTCAAAGATTTTGATCTCCTGTGGGATGGCAATCTCCCCAGAATACGCCTGGCTACCTTGCAATGCCCTAAAAATTCTGGTGGGCATGCCCTACTCAAAGATGACTATCATTGGTCATCTCTGCTAAGGTGTGTTAAAATATGGCTAAATTTCTTCTATGATGTACCTATTCAGATGATGAAAATGCATCATATCGCTAGATTGTAATTCAAGTCTGGTTTTTTTGGGACCAAATGAAAAATTTTTTGCCGTACGGGACCCATCATTTCCAACACTTTATCCTTCTGGCAAAAGCTTGACAAACTTTTAAATATTTCCTGTTAGTTTCATATTTCATCACCACTCTGGAACACTGTAATTTATCTGGATCAGTGCCTTGTGTTTGCCTGCAACAGGCCAATCGTGGTATCGATGTGTTGAGTGATCTTTATGATCAGGAAGGGGTTTTGTTCTTTCAAAGACCTAAAGGACACATATTCCATTCCTGATTTGTCTTGGTTGCTTTATGTGAATTTATGAACAGCTCTGAAGACTTGAAGATTGAGTCCCATGGAATATTAAGTTGGGCATTGAAACACTAATCATAATTCTTTCAAGAACAAATAAACTGGGATCTCTTATCTATAATAAGCTATCTGCATCCAGCATTAAATCCCTCCCTGTAACAGGAATCTGGGAGAATGAACTAAAATATTATGTGTTCGAATGGGATTGCAAATATGGGATAATGTATTCTCCTCCTCCAAGAACTTAGTCCATTAGATCAATTTGCCCATAGATCACACTTCACTCCAGATAGGATATATATATATGTATATATATATATACATACACACACACACACACACATACATGCATATAGAGCTCCATAATGTTTGGGATGAAGATAACTTTTCTGGTTAAAGTGCACATTCAGAGCTTTTTTTAACTGTATTTTTATACATTTTTGGTTCCTGTTCTGTTCCCTTGCTTCGTGGCATCTGCATATTATGATTCTGAGTCTGCCTGACTATGCACACCTGTGTCCACCTGACAGCCCAGTGGATAAAGCCTGAAGCCACCTCAGTTGGAGACAGCTTTTTAGAGATTCCTTTCTTTTTTAAGACTCCCTTTGCTTTCTTGTGTTTTACAATTCACAACTACCATGTTTTGTTTTCTGTTTACATTTTGTGTTGGTACGTTTCTGTTGTAGGTTGCAGGAGGTCAGGCAGTTTCTTTTCTTTCTTGTTTTAACACATTTTTAGATGGTTAGGCCAGAGTAGGAGGACAATTTGCTGGGATACTCAATCCTTCTTTGCTCTAGTAGTCAGGTTTTAGAACTCTGCTTTCTTTCAGCTGAATAACATAGCTCTAGTCTGTTTTCTTGCTGAACCATCCTGTTAACCTATACATAGCAATGTGTTCTGTTTTTTTTTTTTTGTATTAATGTTTGCAATCTTAATAATAATCTCTGGTAATATTTTTGTTATTGTATGTAAATTTTGACTCCTTGTTTGGTTTGTGGCATTTGTTGTGTTACTGTATATTGTAGTCCCCGGTTACTAGAACTCAGGCAGGGTTTTGGGACATAAGTAATGTAGAAATTACTGCACTGTTTATGCATAGTTGCTCCATTTCAGGGCAAATGTTTGGGACAAATGGCTCCACATGTGTTTCTGATTTGTCAGGTGTGTTCACTTGCTTCCTTAGTGCAGGTATAAGAGTTTTCAGTTTCTAGTCTTCAAGATTCAAGATTCCTTTATTTGTCATTTTTGTGTACTTGCATACATAAAAACTAAATGTTGTTCCTCCCAGTCCAAAACAGTCCAAACGAAAAATAGACAATATGCCTAGAATAATATGTATATAAGAAAAGAGGAAGGCACACTCAGTGTAAAGAACAGTCAACCGCAATTGAGTTACAATAAATATAAGCACAAGTACCAGCATCAGAATAAAATATCCAATAAAATGTCCAGTGTTCAAGTTGTCCAGTCTCACAGGGGCCAATACTAGAAGTAATAAAACGTATTTATAAATAAATGAGTAAGGTGTTAAAACCACATTTTGAAATGCATTTAAAACATTTTCTAGGCTTCATTCTACACGTTTGATTGCCTTTGGTATCTGTCTGTCAACAAGAGGACTGGAATTCTGCTAATGAAATTCGAGGAAGCCATTAGTAGGCTAAGAAATAAGAAGAAAACTGTCAGAGACAAAGGCCAAACCTTAGGCTTACCAATATCAACTGTTTGGAAGAAGAAAGACAGCACTGGTGATCTCAGTAATCGTGAACAGCCTCGTAGGCTAATGAAGACCTCAGCAGTTGATGACAATAAAATTAAGAATTGTAATGAGGAAAAAATCCAGAAACACCTGTCTGACAAATCAGAAACAGTTTTCAGGAGGCAGACATAGTTGTGTCAGTGACTGCTATATGAAGAAGACTTCATGAACAAAAATACAGAGGCTAAAATGTAAGCTCCAAACCACTATTTAGCTGCAAAAACAGGATGGCCAGGTTACAGTTTGCTAAGAAGTGCCTAAAAGAGCCAGGAGAGTTCTGTAAAACGGTCTTGTGGACAAATGCGACCAAGATTCACTTGTATCAGAGTGTTGACAAGAACAAAGTGTAGAGGCCCAAAGTAAAGGCCCATGATCACACACACACACAGACACACACACACACCAAATACTGTACATCAGAAAGGCCACAGGTTTTCCAAAGGAAAAAAAAAAGAACCCCAGACTCACAGTCAAACCTGGAGAAAGCCGTTGGGATATTGATCGGTGCATTGTTAGCACCTGGCAACCTGCTGGGCCCACCCTGCTCTGTTAACACAACAGTAGAATGCTCCAGGGAGTCTCGTATTGAGGCAGTATCACAATGGAAAGTTCACAGATGAGTTTTTTTCTTTAGTACCATGGGCTCGTACAAGCATTATGAAGTCTTGTATCGGCTGCACTGTTATTTTATCCCCCCCCCCACACCACCATTTTTTTGTGGTTACTAACATTGGCAGCATCTGGCACTGTGAATTTGGCCTCAGAAACAACACAACTTTTTATGTCTAACATAACATTCATTTTAACTCTGAAGGAAGATGCCAGAAATGCTGAATGTGAAATAAGCGATAATAAGTAAATAAATAAAAAAGAATAAGCAAATCAAACAGAATGCAAAACATATTCATTACTGTATGTACCATTTGCATTGTCTTTTATGCTTCAATATATGCAATATTTTTAATTAAGCTAGTATGTTCATGAATAAAGGATCAAATGTGCATTGCTCTGCTATAACAGATATGGGACAGAGACAAATGTTGGCTTTGGTCACTATAAATGAAAAATCTTCTCGGTTCATTCATAACAAGCACATTGCATTTGGAGGTTCATTTACATCCTCCCTAGCACTGGTATTTAATCAACTACCCTGCATTTAGAATGCTGGAGGATCGTAACAGCCGAAGCAATTCAGCAAACAATAAACCAAAGTTCATGCTGTTCTGTTTATATGAATGCACATCTATCATGGCCACAATTTTGCACTCGTTTTTTAATATGATAAAATAAATAACTTGTGCCCCCTCAAAGAATGCCATTTTAATCATAATTTTGTTTCAACTGTAGTTATTTTTGCTGTGAGAATGTTTTGAACAGCAAAAAAATCATCCTGATGTCTCCTCCCTCGCTTTAGTTATTTATTTTTTTTAACGTATAAAAATAAAAATATCATTTGTTATGTCAAGTTAGACAAGTTATGTCTTCAAACAAGCAAAGCTCTCTTGAACTCTTCACCACTGGACTCAGCAAAGATGGAAGTAAACTAGCATGCATTGTTACACTGTGAAATTTACCTGCACCTGTATATGACTGTTTAATAGCACAGAAGTTTACTGTGGTTTAGGGCTTCATTCAACGTAATTGCCTCTACGGCAGAGGTTCTGCCGACCAGAGGGAAGTACTTGCGGGGTTCTGACAGTAGGGGGCAAGAGAGTGTCATTTTTCCTCGTAAGGAGATTATACTTTATACTGCATTGATGTCTATAGAGAAATTGTAGTTGACGTTACTACGGCTGCAGTGCATTTCAGAGTGACTCCCCATATTTAGAGGAAGGCTTTGCTCTGTGATTTGGAGATAACATTTGTATTTGGGAAAAAAAAACAAAGCCATATGTTTTTGTTTGCTTTCATTGGACAGCTAGCTCTGCTCTGACAGGCTGTGGACTGGCATGCTGTGTGCCCTTGACATGTTCTACATTACCCACTAACATTAGTTTAATTTCTTACCAACCAAGTCCCCCAAGTAGAGCAAAAGCCAGTTGCAAAATTTAGTCAGTGGCTGTAGGAGTGGCAGTACATATTACATTAAATGTTGCATTCCATAACAATATATACGAGTAAATGGGAACAGTATATTAGTTTCACAGTAGTAATGCCATGAAATATTGGTTCATGTTCTTCAAGAAAAAAAGATAACCCCACCCTAAAAGTCACACAGACAATGAAGCATTTCCCTCCTACTAGAGTGATTACACAGAGGAGGGAAGTGGCTAATATTTGAAATCATACTGTTGAGCAGATAAAATTCTCCCCTTATAATAACTAGGCACGACAAGGTATATCCATATAAGAAATAGGATTAATTTCTGCACAAAGAGTCTGGAACCTTCACACAACAAGATGGACAAGCCAAAACTGAAGAAAACAGGGGCAGTCCCTGCATTTTATGAGCAAAAAGTGTTTTACTTATACGATACATAACTCTGTATCTGATTGGTCTCATGGTCAATACATAAGCATATAGTAAAATCGAACAAAGTAAACGATTGGTTGTGTCTTATCATATAACATGAATACTGAATGAGCGCACAGAGACCTCATAGCCTTCAACTTTATATGAACAAGCTTCAAATCAGACATAATTATTTATTCTTTATCTGTCAGTTGCTTTCAGAGTCCTGGGCAGCATGGTGTCATAGCCGGTTCCTCCCTGGCAGGGGGAGGATAAAGAGGAAGGCGAAGCTCAGAAGTTTGGACCCCTATAAATGTGTAAGAGACAGAGACAAGAAAACACACACACACACACACAATCATACACACACACAAACAAACACACACACACACACACACAAACATGTACACGCACACACACAAACATGCACACACACACACATACCTACACACACACACACACAAACACGCACACACACACAAACATGCTTGCACACACACACACACACACACACAAACATGCGCACACACACACACATACATGCAGTATGTTTGCTGTCCTTGGGTGATGGTGCTTGGAGGCAGAGGGATCCTGCTGCGAGGCTTAAAAAATGCAGTTATACCGACTACTGATTTATGACAGAAAGAACTCTCCTCCCTTCAATATTAAAGCAGACAACCATTATTTTCCGGCAAGTCAGCGATGCATATGTTGTTATTTGATTATACTGTAGCATTTATGGCATTAGGATATACATGAAAAATAAACTGTCAAAATATGTTTTCTGAAAAATAGCCAAAACAGGTTTGTCCTCCTAACTATAGATTAAAACCTAGTGCAGTGGTTCTCAAACTCAGTGCTGGGGCCCCTGTGTATGCTGGTTGTCATTCCAACCACAATTGCAATCCCAGAATTTTAAGAAGCTGCTAATTTTTCTTGATTATGTGCTTTCATGTTTTAGAGCAGGGGTCCCAAATCTGATCCAGAAAGGGCTAGTGTGGGTGTCGGCTTTTGTTTCAATCAAGCAGTAACACACCTGATTCCACTAATCAATGTGCACAGCAAACACCTTATGCAACGTGATATGCCAAATGTGACATAACCAACAATGTCTCCTGGCTAATGACTAAACGTTGTGAAGGGTGACGTTAAACAGGAAGGACGGTGACATAGCTCATGATGTCACTGGATGTCAAGAAACATTCCAAGGGAAGTTAGTCCCCTTGACTCTTGTTACAATGGCTCTAAATAGCTCTCGTATTAAAAATATACCTCGTGTTTCGGAAACAATTCCTCAAATTACTAATGTTAATGGTTTTACTTTTAAAAACCATTTACTTTTAACCAGCAGATTAACTGATTAGCAACTGCTGTCACATTAAAAGACATTCATTGGAATATTACATAATGCATCTATGAATGATTTGTAATGCTATACCTTAGCATGAGGCCAATGACACTTAAACGGATGTGACTTTATAGGATGCTTGCCGCTGCACAGTACAGCAATATGCTACTAAAATGAGTGGGCAATGTAATCCCTAACGAAAGTACAACACAAGTTATAGCTCCGGTATTAGAGTGGAAAGTCATAAGATGTTGAATAAAAACATAAGTGGTGCAGAATGAGTGACATCACTTCAGAGTCCAGTGGACTGAGCCTGGAAGGACTGAAGGTTCATCTCACTTTTTGAGCGAAGAGTAGGTGAAAGTATTTAAAGCCATTTTTATCACTGAATACTATTACCTATTGTGACACAGGTGCGAGGTACACTTTTAATATTAGATATATTTACTGCCCTTGTCATAGGAGTCAAGGGGACTAATTTCCTTCAGGTTGACTTGGGGTGTTTCATGACATCAAGTGGCACCATATGCTTTGTCACAGTTAGCCTAGCATCATACACACTGTAACCATGTTTTATGATATCTTTTATAATGTTTAGCCATTAGCCAGGTGATATTGTTGGTTATGACACATTTGGCATAATGTTGCATAAGAGGTTGTTATGTCACCATTTATGAAGCATGACATTTGCTAGTGTGTGATTTATGAAGCCATCATTTCATGTTTATAAATGTATTGTATTTTCATTGTATGAGTGTATTTCCACTTTGTGAGTCCTGCTAATTGAAGTCCATAGCCATAGTCATTGCGATTATATGCAGAAGCTATAAAATCAATTGTATTTAATCATTTGACTGTGGGTAAACATTTTAACAGGTCGGATCCACTGCAAGCACATTCTAGATCATGGGTATATCTTCAATGATGGCATACACTGTTTTAAATTATCTCAAATCTTGATTGTTGCCTCAAATCTGTAGTCTGTAAATCGTACATTTTTGTGTATTAGCTTGGAAAGCCATGATTTTAAGTTTAATATCGGGCAGGCCAACCAGTAAATCTTGCCTATAACATAAACTTAATTAAGGAAGCTAAACATTGATGTTTGATTAATAAGCCAACTGACCTTGAAATTTTGATATAGATTCTACACAGTTGAATAGCCCAAGGTCTGTGACCCAAAGTACCTTGATGTTCTGTCAGTTCAACAGCTTGTCAACAGCATTAAAATGTGTTTTATTTATATTTTATATGAGTAGATTCCCTTGTTTTTACAATGAGCGTTACTTGATTACTTTAATGAGCCAGCTTTATAAGACTGTGAATGAGACATTGTACTCTATGCCAGGTTCTTCACAGAAGTGTGAATTATGACATATTTTGGTAGTAAGGGTCGTATTGTTGCTTCGTCATAAAATCCTTTTCTTAGAATTACCCACCTGGATTTCACCAGTGCTGTGTCAGTGTACAACACAAAGCAAGGAGAGATCCTGGCGGCCAGGTCAGTTTGAAGCGGCACGGCCATGGATTATCCTACAGCATTCCTTCTGAGCCGGTACCTAGCTGCCACCTTTAAAGAAACTGAACGAGCAACTTTCAGTGCTTTCATCTCCTGAGGATTTTGTTTGTGAGATCAAACATGGGATTTAAAGATAAATAAATTCTATAAATTCTATATAAAGTATTTTGCATATTGCAGATTTGTTTTCAGTCTCTGAACCAGATTCCAGAAAGGACCAATGGTAGGTAACTTAATTGGCCTTAAAAATCTCGGCGATTAATCTATAAATCACAATTATTGCGGGTTAAAGAAGAGCTCTACAGGTCTGTATTGATCTCCTGCAAAGGACACGCAGCTTGGTAATTAGGTTGACTGCCTTTTGCAATCTCCTCTGCTACTTCATTATGTTGTATTTGCCCTGATTAAAAGGAGCATAATGCTCCACAGCTGGAGGCATGAGGCAATCACAGTCAAGACTGGCTGCAAGCTCTGGCTACGGACAATGCTCCTCTGGCAGTCTCGGACTCTGACAGAGACACTGCTGACCTTTAAATATTTATTTATTTATTTATTTGTTTGTTTGTTTATTCCTGTCTATTTCATGCACAATTAAAATAACTTTTTAATTTTTTATTGAAATTTTTTTATTAATATTAGTCTATTTATGTTTAGGGAACTGTCTCAAACTGTCAAAAGTATTCCAAAACAATGCATAATTCCCCAGTGAAACAAATTCTGGAATAAACAATTACTCTGTGAAAAAAACAAGTAACATGTATGAGGGTTCCTGACAAGCTATTATTATTATTATTGTTATTATTATTATTATTATTATTATTATTATTATTATTATTATTATTATTACTACTACTATTATTATTCAACAGATCCACATTAGTCAGCATAAACTGACTTAATCACCTTAGGATGGTCCTTTAAGGGTTTCCATATGTTGTCACTGCATTAAAGGGCACTATGTAAATATTTTTTTTCTTTAAAAGTTATTTGTTTGAAAAATAATGTATCTTGTGCAAACCGCTGGGCTGATCTATGTGGTGTAATATGGAGTTAGTTAGGCAATTTTATGTGGTGCAATGTGCAGTTCATTAGGCAGTTTTATGTGGTGCAATATGCAGTTCATTAGGCAGTTTTATGTGGGCTAATATGCAGTTAGTTAGGCAGTTTTATATGGTGTGATATGCAGTTTGGCAGTGGCAGGTCTCATAACTTGGAATCTATTACCTCACTGTAAACCCCCCCACCACCACTGCTGCTTTTGAAAATGATTTTTAATCAGGTTCTTGTGGCATTTCAGTCTCCTAATTCATTTCAGCTGCTTTGTTTGCATTTGAATTCCTTTCTGACATCCTTCTAACTGAAGACTTGTTTTCCCTCTGACTAAAACTAATGGAGCTTTCAGCCCATGGAAAGACGTGGCACTGACTGCTTTAGTTTAATCACGGAAATTGTTTTTCCTGCTAGGAGTTTTACTCAGTTCTTTGTCACATGCTACTGTGCAGCCTAAATCTGAGAGAATGCTCATTTAATAGATGTCCCGGCAGGCCTTTTCTCCTAAATGTGAAGGCCCAGGCATATTCAGCAGCCACGCTCATGGCTGCTACTTCTGATATCAATTTGTGAAATCACAGGCAAGCAAACACTCTCCACCAGCACTCGCGGTGGTGAGAAGCTGCTGCTTATTTCACACAGCAGTCCACAAGTGTAGTTTGCAGAGACAAGAGTCAGATGAAGGCACTTCATGCATAGCTTGAGCAAGCACTGTACAGGCCAAGTGCCTCTATTTTCTGCCTGCTACTTAAAGCACCAAGGATCTTCTCTACTCTTGGAAAAAAAAAAGCCTGTATACAATCATAATTTGACCTTAACTTTGACTCACAACATTGTCATTGTCATTACAACACTGTGTCCAAAGCAGACAGCAAACGCAGTCTAAAAGAAACGGAGCTGGCCATTCTGCAGGGAGGTAAGCAGGGTGAGCAGCAGATTCTGACCCACCAAGTGCAATTTTCAGAGAGGTGTTCAAGGTTTTATGCTCTTTTTCAGGTCAAGTCTCAAACCATTCAGTTCAAGTTGAGTCACCGTTTGCAGAAATCCACAACCTGACTCCGAGTCGAGACACAAGTCACCAAATCCTCTGAGGTACAGGGTGTCCTTGGAACAGCTTGTTTCTGCCTGAAGGAAGATTTCCCAATAGCCTACAGTTTATTCCAGAACCAGAACTGCAAGGCACTGTTAAGTCTGATAAATTAATTAGCAATATGTGAAATACTCAGAGAGAGCAATCTGTGAAGTGGCAGTTCCTTATCTAAGGAAGAGCTGTGTTAGTATATGAGAGGTCAACGATCACTGCCTTCAGTAGTGAGAGAAACAGACTAGACTTCAGGATCAGTTCATGTCCCATTAATTTATCTGTTCGCATCACTAAGATGAATGTTTGAAATGCTGGCTCTATGAATATTGGCATTCATTTTTAAAATGATGTTTTTGAATAATTAAGTGCATGTGGACCTAATTTTCCTTCTATTTTAAAAATAAATAAAGTAATACATCATGTAACTCTCTTCTGACTGCTAACACACTAGTATCGTTTGTCTCTTGGCAAAGCTGAAACGGTCTCTAGGGGGATGCTTGAGGAGCATATTCAGTATTTAGGACCCAATGGGGACTAATTAATTCCATTAACTTCGCAAAACATGCACATTGCACTCAGAGGCTGTTTTATTCTGTTTATTGGTGTTTACATATTTGATTTATTGATTCATAAAAAATTAATGTGTTGGACTTATTAACAGTGAGCACCATCCTTTTGTTTAGATAATTTAACATCCTCACAACCCCAACGTATTATTATTATTATTATTATTATTATATAATTGTTAAAATATAACATATTGATGCAAATAACATTCTGGGATTTGATATTTCCGTCTGGTCCAGCTAAACACATCAGACCCAACCCAAGGTTCTCCAAGGCCTGGCTAGTGACAGGAGGAAGTTCCTCAGCCTGTCTGTACAAACATCTCAACAACTATTTATATTTGTTGGTTTTCTTTCCACTGACAAACAAGCTGCAAAGTCTGGGTGATTCATTATTTACAGGAAGGAAGTAAAGTCATGAAGAGATGTACTGAATTTGTTTGCTTTACAGGAATGTAAATTTATAGCAACCTGAGGCTTTTTAAAAGAGGGAATATGAAGCAGACGTGTGGGATCATTTCTGATCGATCTCAGGTTCAGCGTGTCTGAAACAGATATCAACTGAAATTCAACCGCATTAAAAACTTAAAATAAAGGCAATTTGAAATGACAAATATTTGCAGGCACTACAACAATAATTCACAAATGCACTACTAAAATATGCACCCCTTTCATGGAATATGAAATACTCTTGTCTCTTGTGAAAGACAAATCTCATATTTTCTGTCACAGGTCTGCAATTGTTTTGTTTTTTTTGGTATATATTTATTTACCACAATTATTTATTTATTTTGTTTCTCCAGATGTGGAATGCCTTGACAATCATATGTGTCAGTCCCATCAGTACGACATCCCCTGTTAAGGAAAGACCACACCTATTTTTGCAAGAAGTTAGTACATAGTTAGCATGTATCGTAGTTAGCAGCAGTTAGTAGTAGGTAGCATGTATTTTAGTTAGTAGTAGTTAGCATGTATTTCTGTTGCACCAGGTGGACAGTGGGTGTCCATATGGCCAGTCTAATGCAACAATGGCACATCACTGCAGCAATGACGGGAAACATTTAGTTATGCCCTTATATGGCAACATTTGTGATGGGCATTTCTGTTACAACATATATTGGCTTGCCAACAACAATTCACGCACAGTTCACCAGATAAACAACAATAGATTATTATATGCTCAGTAATTGTCAATGGACACCATAATAAATCATCAATAAACATGGCACTGGAGTACCAGCAGTGACTCAATATTTACCATGATTGTCATAATGGTGCGTGATTAAACACAATTGTGTAATCCATTTGCTTCTTTCCACTGAACCTTATGTGATACAGGAGATAAGTCCCCTTCAACAATTTTATTTTATGAGTTGCCGTTCAGTTCCCTTCAACTAAAAATAGTGCCCTCCAAAAGTGTGGTAATGGAGTTTTATGGAGTGATGCGACCAAAATAAACCTTCACCAGGGTGATGGACATCCAAAAGGCTGGGGAAAGGAAGTAAGAGCTCATGATCCTTTTATCTCATATTCATGTTTTGATTTCAAACAAAAATGCCTAAAGTACATAGCAAAAATAACTAATTTCATTTCGAAGTGAGAGGTACAGCCCTGCATAAGGATATTACATCAGGGCAGTAGCCTATTTGATAGAATGTTCTTTCTGACATCTAATTCTGTGTGTGCCATGTACCTGCCAGGATTACATCTAAAGCCTTTCTATTTGTGCTGCTTGGCAGTCAATCAACATGACTAATTGTGCTGTAAAAACTATTTCATTTACGTCCCATATCTGTCAATCAAAATATTCATTAGGCTCCCATAACATTTCAGTTTTATTAATTATATTTTGACATTGGTGAGTGTTCTTCTGGTGTCTGATTTCCAAGTTGACGCACAGTCACCAGTATTTTTTCCACCAGTGATAAAAATGTTTCTCCATCAGCCATAACTTCACTTCAAGCCACCTCTGGGTTTTGCACATTTTTGACCATGGGGGAACTGGGATACACATACTGTCTTTAGGCCTGTGCTACAAAGTATCTCAAAGTTTGCGATGAATAAAGTTTCAAATTAAGAAAACAAGGTGACAGGGTTATGCTTCTGTAGGTTTAAGTTTAAAAACATTAAAAACTGCATTATACTTCCTTAAAATGACTTTTAAAATGTATTTTCTGCCCAATGTTAAATATGTTATTTAGAAGGAGTGTTGTTTTTAGCTGGATAAATCAAACTATATGTTTACAGGAAGTACCGTCTCTGTCACATGCTTTATAAACCTCTCAGGGGTGCATTACTTATTTCCCCCTCAATATGGCTGCCTATACCTCCTTTTCCAATATTATTAACCCATGGCAAAAAAGTAGTTGCCCTCAAGGTAGAAACCACTGCTAACCAAGATAAACATCAATGTCAGTGCAGTATTTTCAAAAAACAAACAAAAAAAAAAAGCACCTGGCTGATCTGCAAGGTTTTTGGATAGTGTTCTATGGACAGAGGATTCAAAAGTGGAACTTCTCGGATGTCATGGTCAGCTAGACAATGATCCAAAACACAAAAGAAAATCCAGAATGCCTGAAAAGAAACAAAAAGTTTTGGTGTGGCCTAATCAAAGTCCTGACTTGAACCCAATATAAATGTTGTGGCAGGACAGTTACATTATATGCATTTAGCAGATGCTCGTATCCAAAGCGACTTACACAACATTTTCATATAGCATTTACATTGCATCCATGTATACACCAGGATATATTACATTACATTACATTACAGGCATTTAGCAGACGCTCTTATCCAGAGCGACGTACAACAAGTGCATTGGTTCACGATGTAGAGGTGCAAAAGAAACACTAGAGTGAAGTAAGGATCGTAGTGCCAGAAGTGACCACATCGATCAGGACTCCAACCCTGTAGAGTAAGCTGTTCAGCAAACAAGAATCCTACCAAGTACAAACTAGCACTGGAATCACATTTGCCTAATCAGACAAAAACAACAATCCTGCCAAATACACTAACGTAATCATATTATCCTAACTAGGTACAGTGAGCTAAACTATAGGCTAGGGAGGGGTGGGGAGAGGTGCAGCCTGAAGAGATGAGTCTTCAGTCTGCGTTTGAAGGTGGTAAGATTCTCTGCTGTTCTGACCGCCACGGGGAGGTCATTCCACCAGCGAGGGGCCAGGACAGACAGCAGACGGGAGCGGGAAGTACAGACGCGAAGAGGGGGAGGTACCAAGCGTCCAGAGGTGGCAGAACGGAGAGGTCTGGCTGGTGTGTAGGGTCTGATGATCCTCTGGATGTACCCTGGTGCTGACCCCTTAACTGCCTGGTATGCAAGCACCAAGGTCTTAAATTAAATATATACTGAAGCAATGCAGGCTAAGTACCTTGGGATACAGCAGTGTCCTAGCCAGGAATCAAACCGGCAACCTTTAGGTTGCAAGCCCAGTCCCTTACCCATTCTACTGTACTGCCACTCTGGTTTTTCTGTATTATTCAGACAACAAACCACAGCCAATAGATATTAATTTCTCAACAGTTTGGATTTTCCAAAACGAACCAAACATCTTGATGACTCATTAGATAGACCCTTACCATCAAAATAATTCCATAAAGCACTTAACCAATTGCTAACTATGTCATTCCTCCTTATCAGAAAGATTCATACAAACACAATTCCAAAATTCCACTACACATGAATACTGCCAATGTTTTAGTCCAACTACATATACAATAAAATAAACAATCCCACCCTTATAGCTATCATCCAATATCTTTAATCAACACAGACAGTAAAACTAGTCACCAGTATTGAAACTGTCACACCACTCATAATTCACCCCAACCAAACTGGCTTCATTAAAGAAAAAAAATCATATAACAACACATGCAGATTATTTAACCTAATAAATTATGCAACCAATAGCAAAGCAGAGATAGTCTTAGCTTCACAGAACGGCAGAAAAAGCATTTAATAAGGTAGATTGGAAATCTGTATTTGCTACATTGTAAAAATTTGGTTACTTAAAAAAAATTATCAACTGGATTAAGGTACTATACAACTCACCAATGGCCACAGTCACAACTAACTGACTAACATCACCATGCTTCACACTTGAGAGGTACCAGGCGAGGATGTCAACTCTCTCCATCCCTGTTTGCCACATTCATTGAACCTCTGGCTGCAGCAATACAACAAAATAATCAAATCCAAGGAATAAAAATCATCAACACAGAGCGTAAAAGTTGTTCATATGCAGATTATGTATTACTATATTTGGAGAACAAACCCATTAAACTCTGAACAGGAAAACCATCAAACTGATAAACTCCTTTTCAAAAATCTCTAATTATTCTATTAACTGGTCAAAATCAATTATTTTACCATTGAACATATATAGCTGTAATTTGGCAGGGCAGACACTACCCATTTCCCTACCTCCTGGAAACATCAAATATCTTGATATAAACATGTCCTCAAAGCTGTCAGAGCTTGTCCATCTGAATTTCAGTCCACTTCCCAGAACAATAGAAGATCATTTACAGCGATGGATGCACTTACCACTTTTCCCAATGGGTAGAACTGCTGCAATCAAATGACAATATTACCTTAAATAAACTCTCTTTTCAATGATCCAAAACCAACCACCCCCTGCTCAGTTTAATTGGTTTTAAGCCCCCCGCTTGGTTTAAAAACATGTCGGAGCAGATGAGTTTTATCACTATCTGTCTGGAACATTGCACACACATGTATGGAATTTATTCAGCACAAATTCAACAATAAAAGACAGAGAAAATATGACAGAACATTCGGTCCTAAATGGCGGTTAGGCATCATTTAAAATTAAACAGATTCATAAGTGCAAGTATTTGTGAGGTGGTGGCACCTCTCACTGTGATTTCTGTGGGTTAATTGTCCCTGACGAGGGGCAGGTGTGTGAGTGCTATGGTGAGGTGATGGCACCTCACAGGCATTTGCTCTGAGCTAATTGTCCCTGATGAGGGTCAGGTGTGGGAGCCCTATATCTAGCCCCTGATTTCTGGGGTTCAGCACAGACTCATTGTTTGTCATGCTCTTGGTGTGTAGGGGTGTAAGAACCTGCAGAAGTTACCGCATTGATCCTATCTGCAGGATTTGATCGCCATTTTGTGTCTTCTCTGAGCTGATTATCTCTTAGCGCTGTGGAGGACATTTTGCCCTCGTCTCTTTAGTTTTCCTTTTGCTTTTTCGCCAGGCTGCAAGTGTCATTTTTCTTTTGTAAGTTACTCCACTCTGTTTTTCTAGTGGGGTTTTTCTTTCTGGGTAGCTACGCTGCGGCGGTGTTTCGTTTCTTTTAGTTTTGAGTCCACTGACGGAAGTTTCAGTAAGTGAAGGGAGCGATTATTTAGCTTTTATTTGGTATTTCCCATGTCCCTTTCTATCGCTTCATCAACTGTGACGGTATTGTACTGTAAAAGGTGGATTATTATGTGCATAACGGCTGGGCACTTCCACCAAATGTTTTTGACAACCATGTACCACAAAGCACTGCTTTGCACAAAAATAAACACACAGCATTCAAAATGATGAACCACCAATTGTGAGAACTTCAGACCCTTTCAAAAGTAAGTGAAACTCAATGTATTACTGCCCTGTTTTACTCCTGTAGTAAGCGACATAGGTCTGGAGCCTATCCCAGCATGCAGTGGGCTAGTCTGTATAAGCTGGTTTGGACCCTTGCCTCAAACTACTGAATGCCTTGCACTGTTAAATTATGTTTTTTTTTTTTTTTTTTTTAAATCCTTGTGGGACATGTTTGATTCTACATAGAACTTTTAAAGGGTTCCGCCTACAGTCATAACCATTTGTCCCACAACTTTTTCAGGGTATGACCTCATGCCACCTCCTGTAGAGAGGGAGGGAAACAGGGGGTTAGTGGCAGCGAGCTAAAGTCCACTCTGTACACCAGATGAATCAGTCTGACCCCGTTATCGATAAAAAGCAAAAGGCAATGGGGGTCCTAAGGGAGCAGTCAGACCGTCACTTTATAATGGTGAGTGTGCAATACACTGAAATAATCTAGTTTATGTCTCTGATACTATTAAACTCCCGCCATCAAAATAAGCCCATTTTCCAACCACTCCACTGGGATACACTACAGGATAACGGGGTCGTTTTTGTGCCTGACTCGCCCCTCCCAGCAGTCGTGGGGGCATTCCCAATTTGAGGCTGGTCTGAACCAATTATCTGCCCAGATCATCCTGCAGCGTGAGGTGTTTAGAGACAGAATCTGAACCCTCCCAATTGGCTCAGGGTCACCCTGAAGTTTGATATTTAAGACTAAACATCCTGTAGTGTGAGGGCAACAGCAATGGAACCTCCTACAGAAACCCTCAGCAGCCAATAAGAGCTGGGGTGACAGGGAAGTGGAAGTTGCAGAACTCGACAGACACAGTGGCGAATACAAAGAGGACTTTCTGAATCTACTGTCCACTGTCTCTTGAGCCAGAACAATTATGGCAGCAGTATGAATGCATGTTTAATGCGCACACAAACAGGCCTCCATGTTTGTTTAGCTGTAAAGTCATGTTGGACTGTGCAGATTTCTGCAAGATCCCAGGTTCTGCAAGTAGGGATTGATCATGAGTTATAAACATTAAGTGGGTCTTAGCCAAATCAATTGGTATGTGCATTCTGATGACTGAAAGACAAAACAAAAATCTGTGAAATCTGTAATTATGTGCAGGGTATCCCATGTTTTCATTATTGGTTAGGATTCCTGCAGTGTGCACCAGGTATAAGAGGTTGGCACAATTCCTTGCTAATTCAACTTGTGTAAGAACTAATTTCTACAACAAAAAAAAAAAAATTAAACAATTCACCTTCTACTACAAAACTCCTTAGGTAGACTCAACACAGGCTTTGTACACATCTGAGAAACATCAACAAAACCACATCCGCCCACGTCTCACTGATCCCTCTCCGATCCTCCCCCGAGAAGAAACCAAGCTCGCTGAAGTGTGATGTTTGATTTAGCTTGCTTTGTCTCTATGATGTTACTTATCTTTGGTTTCTCAATCCAGTGGAGTAGTATCAATCCTCATAGGTGATCACACACTCTTCTCACTCGCTACCGTTTTACTCAACCTGACCCCGCTCTGCTCCCATTCTCCAACCTTCATGGATTTAAACGCATTGGCCTGTTGTGAGGGGTGTGGCAGTGACCCTTTCCCATCAGGCTTGTATGAATCCAATAAACTAGTTTGTCTTTATTTGTGGAATAGTGACACACTGCAGTAATTACTTGATATGCCGCACCAGCTGGGCAGATGAGGAAGTGTGCTGACCTGAATATTGCTCTTAGAAATGTCCTCTTCCGGTGGATTGGTAGTGTGGCAGTTATGCATGACCCAGGACCTGTGCAGCGTCAGGTGTCATGGCTTCAGAATGTCAAGCTACACATTTCTGATTCCGCTTCTCTGGTGTTGGAGTCCAGCCAGGAAACCTTGAGTTAAGTCCTAGGCCTCAGTGTTCAAGTCTGACTCTAAGATACAAAGATCAAATCTGCATAACGAAAGTCAAATCAACTCCTAAGTCCCAGGTATGAGTCCATATCTTTGTATTTAACTCAACTAAGTCACAAAGGTTGAGTTAAAGACAAGCTGAAGATCACAAAGAAACCAATTTGAACAAAAATCACACTGTCAAGATATCAGTGAGATTATTGGCCAGCTTTAACCCTGCCAGGTAAAAAAGTCCTGCATTTAAGGATATTTTTAAGGGTGTTTTTATACACTTTGGCTTCCTGATTTTATGAATTGCCTCCATTTCAGTGCATGTTTGGGACATTAATGTTATGTAAATGAGAGCTGTCATGTTTAGTCACATCTTATGTATGCAATGACTGCATGAAGTCTGTCACCCATACACAAGCACACCAGAACAAAAACTAAAACAAAAATCCCATTCCAGGTGTGATAGCTGTGATTGATAGAACACATGACTGCTGTTGCTTCTTGGATTCATTAATAATCACACATGGCTGCGCAGTTTCCTTATACATACATTGATAGTGTCCTCAATTTCTAAGGCAGGCTGGCAGACTTGTCATGCAAAGTGTGTCAGTCGTGTCATTCTTGTATTCTTTCATGTGGTGTCGGCTGTTTCCATGTAGAGGATTATGATTTTTCATATTCCAGCATCACACCAATGTCCCTCAGGCATGAATGAGGCTGTCGAATCCACTCCCTTTCATTCTGAAGGACTCACTTGCGTATCTACGGAGTGTACACATCAGCACCATAATGGTGTAGCATTGCATCTTCAATCTCTGAGAACTGCAAGCACCAAGTAAGATTTTCTTGCATTTACTTTTTCTGTACTTCTTGTAAAGTACAAATTATACATAATGTTATTAATAATAATAATATTATTATTATTATTATTATTAACAAATTATTCATTCTTTTTTTTTTTTCTTTTTAGTATTAGTATCCAATTTTGTATTATGTTACTAATATACATTCAATTCTTGTGGCAGGAATAACAATGTTATTAACTTTGTACTTCAGCTACAGCATTCAGCTACTGTGCTTCTCAGCAAAACAAAGGAGACTTCGCATACAGCACCCATTCTGACCTCACGACTACTTTCCTGTTTCTTTTAGAATTGATTATAGAACTTCACTTCCAAGGCAAGGCTTTGTCTAGCTCCAGATTACATGCCAATCTCTTAAACGCATACACCTCACAAAGCTCCCTTAGATCTTCAACAGAACTTCACTCTCCTAGCCAGAAAAACAAACGTTAAGGCGCAATTGGGGCTAGAGCTACAACTCATGGAGTACTCAGATTTTAATTTAGTTTTTTAATACAACTAATTTTTTTTTTTTTTTTTTTTAAACTTAAAGTGTATTTTAACCACATCCCTGCATTGTTATTATCTTAATTATGTTTCATGTATTTATGGTGGAAAGTGCTTTGTTGGCCATGTAATAAAAAGGGCATTACAAATATACTAAATGTCTAAAAATAAATTATTAATATTAACAAGGTATGAAGCTGTCTCAGCTGCAGCACAGTGAAACTGGATCCTTCTGAAAGGCACTGCAGCTCTAGGGATGGTTTTAGCATATACATAAACATTTCAACATATATTTTATCATACTTGAACTACACATGTATTTAAAGACATTGTATGCCAGACAGTTCCAATAGTACGTGATTGATCCAGCATGCGTAACTTAAATATCTGTGCAACTAGGACTGAAAGGTGGTTGTCTGCCTGGGTGTGTGCAATAAAATAGCAGTTACAGAGCACAAGATATTGTGCAAACATCACTATCCCTTTTACTGTCTGGAGTCCTCGATGGTACACAATTTAAACAGGAAAGGGGACTTAAAACTAGTACAACCTTGTTGGAGTCTGCCCATCATGGTTCTTGCAGTCCTTCACTATGCTCAGGCAGCTAGTCAATTTACTGATGCCAATAATGGCGTACTATTCAGGATTCTCACCTTAAAATATTCATGAAACAACCATGCTCGGTCATTACTATGACGCACTGGCAATCTGTGTCTGTGTGCACTTCTGCCCAGACCTTGCTTGTCAGCCTTTACACTTCTAAAAAGTGTTTGGGATGTTTCTGGGCATGGCCATTTTTTCTTTGTGGGCTATATCTGAAAAGCATGTGGCCAATAGAAGAAGAAGGAGAAAAGAGGAAACGTTTATGTATCAGCCACAGTGTGCACTGGTGCATTTTCCGCTGGGTTAGAGCTGGAGAGAGAGGGTCACCTTGGTAGCTAACTTATCTCTGTCAGTGGCTGGTCAGGATTCGGTAACGTTAGGTTGCTGCCGCTATTAGCTAACTAAGTTCAGTGATGTTTGGCAATGTTAGGTAGCTGAATTTGCTGTGGGTCCAATATTTTACAAAAGTAACAACTTAAAGCTGGAGAAGATTCCAGTGCACTTCTCTCGGCTCATATGGGCTATCATTAATTAGGTAACAGCGGTGAGTCCACAAGTAAGAAATTGCTACTACCCTGTTTAAGTCAAATTTCAAATTTTTGATTACAAACACCGGAGATAACTAAGGGAAGAAATCATGCATAATATGCCTTTAAACAAGACCAATATGGCTTGCAGTCAAAAGAGTCTCAAACCAAGAAGCAAAGCAAAAACAACCTGATCTTCCTGACCACCCCCCCCCCCCCCCCGTCTCTCTCTCAGCTTGTCAGCTTAAAGCACACATCTCATTACCTGAAAACATTTTTAAAGAACATTACATTACATTACATTATAGATTCTTAGCAGACGCTCTTATCCAGAGCGACTTACAACAAGTGCATTACAAAACTCAGAGACAAGCGCTTTACAACATTCCTGCAAGAGAGCTACAATAGGTATAACTTTGCAAAAAGTGTGAATTGTACCCCTTTTTTTTTTTTTTTTTTTTTTTTTTAAATATATATAAATTATATATATATATATATAAATATATAAATAATGTAATGTAAATAGAGAACAGTTTTAAACAGATCAAGTCAAAACATTGATTATGTAAATACATGGTTTTCCATCTTGATATAAACTGACTTCTGCTTCAACCTGAAACTGAGGGTCAAACTATTAAATATGGTTTATCTCTCTTCCAGTTCATTGTGCCTTCACAAAATGAGAAATGGGACCTCTCCGAATACATATTAAATAGGTCAATACCAACCATGCTATTACAGCATCATCTCACATTCAAAAGCTAAATCCACGTAACATGCAATTAATCATTTCATCCTTCACAGTAGTCTGACAATGACTCAGGAATGATGTGTGGTTGAATAACACCAGCACCTTTGCCAATCAGTTTCCAGTCAATCTACTATCCATTCATCCATTGTCTAACCCGCTTATTCCTGGGCAGGGAATCTGGAGCCTATCCCAGCATGCATTGGACAAGATGAATGGTATGAATACCCCCCAGACAGGTCGCCAATCTATCGCTGGGCACACACACACAATTCAGTCACGCTCATACCTACGGTCAATTTAGAGTCTCCAATTAGCCTATCCTGTGTCTTTGGACTGTGGAGGGAAACTGAATTGCCCAGCAGAAACCCACACTGACATGGGGAGAACATGCAAACTCCACACAGAAAGGCCCAGGCTGCGATTCTAACCCTGAACCTTCTAGCTGCGCCGTCCATGGGATTCCTACAGTCTAATGTCGGAATAATGGGCATTGACCTTTGGTGAAGATTAAATTTGTCAGCAGATTCCAGCTATCTAAAGCAAAAAAGTAAAACAAAAATAAATGATAACCCATAGAACCAGCACATGCGCTATGCATGCTTAGCTTCCTGCAAAAATAAACAAAAAAAATTTAACATTTTCTTCCAGTAGACAATGTGAGACATTTTGACAAGCCAACTGCAAAGCATACAGCGCATGAACAACATCACGACCATATTGTTTGGCTAAACAATGGACATGCGCAATGTTGATAGCCGCAGATTAAAGAGAAAGCTGTGGAGGAGCTTGCGTGGAGATATGGCTCCAGCCTGGTCTGTCAGTCAAACTAGCTGCACTCAGAGTAATCGATGAATGACACTTGCAAATGGCAGAAGGTACTTCCAGCTGAGGATTGCTAGTTTCTCGCTGAGCAAAGATACACAGAAAACAACTAGATGTTTGTCTTTTCTAGACACGGATATTGCATTGAGGGCTATGGTTGTCCCTAGAAATTCCCATAAAATGCTCAGCAGCTATTTTGGATTCAGAATGACAACAGTAGCAGAAAATGGAACAACCAGCCTTTTTGGCATTGACCGCTTTAGCACCTTTGATTGGATTTGATCTAAATACCCTGCCCCCATCTCTATTCAGAATGGATCACAGAAGCTTGTATTTATTTAATCTCAGAATCACGTAGGCCTTAAATCAACAATTTATCCTTATAATGTTTACTTCAAATAGGATCAAGTCCATAAACATGTTTTTTGTTACTTTCCTTTCCTTTTCCAAATTCTGTCAGACAAGATATTACAAAAACAGCCTCTGGTGGTACTTTTTATTCTTTTATTCATAAATTCTGATTCTCTAACACAGATAAAATACGTGACAATTATAAATAGACAGTCGCAAACATTGTGGAGGCACTGAATACTGGAGACCAAAAATAGCTGCTGTTTGTTTAACACTATCCAGTTATTTGGGTTTCGTTGTATAGTAAGCCCAGTAGGATCTCAGCAGGAAACAGAGCATGGACTCATAGTACAAGAATAAGTGTCAAAAGTTATGATGCAGCACTGTTATAAACTTACATTTCAGAGTTTCAAAATAAACATTTGTTATTTTATTTTTTTTACATTACAGTTTCTCATACTGTTGTGTGTGTGAGTTTGACACATTGCAACCCTGAATTCCTAGAGCACTGGACTACCAATGGATTGGATGACCTACTTTCTCACGGATTTGATTATTACACTCCATGCTTGCATCTGCTTGGTCCAAAAACTACACTATATATTTTATGCTCCATGGAACTTAACTGCCCCACAGTTTGACAAAATGAACCACCTTAAGAGTGCATAAAATGGAGTCAAGTCCGGTGGGTGGGAGTTAATGACATATTACCTGGTTAGATGAAACGGTGTCAAAACTATGAATCACTGCTTTAAATCATGTTCCCTAGAGGGGTGGGATTATTGTCTCAAGTGAGACAATAAAAATTTTTTTTTTAAAAAGTTAGAAATGCAGAATCAATTGGCAAACTACCTTTTTTTGAAGCACTGAACTACAATGAAACTACATTAAATGAAGAACAGCGTAGAACTACAGAGGTCTTCAGCGTGCGTCAGAAGATGGCCGACAGCTCTGCTGTTCTCACTGCCATGGGAGACTCAATCCACCATCGAGGAGCCAGAGCAGCCAGCAGGCCAGGAAGAGCCAGCGCAGGGGTCACGCCCGATGTCCCCGGGTCACAGACGTGTAGCGTCTGGCTAGTGCGTATGGTTCTTCACATCAAAGCACATCAAATGTTTTCCTATGGCACAGATTCCAGATGATATTTATCACAGTACACTCCAGAGTATACCCAGCCTACATGCTCGCAAAGCCAGTCAAAGGTGACACCTGCCAGGACAAGCTTCCTAATGGCAGATAGAACGAGCTGGATTCAGTACAGGGATGCCCATTCTCTCCAAGCCAGCTCAGAATGTGGGCTAATAGAGAAGTCATGGTCAAGTTGTGGATGTGGGCTCATAGAGCCAAGTCTATTTTTAGTCCATCTGATAAGTTAATGGGTATATGAAACATCTGGAAGTGCTTTTTTTCCTGCCTTCTGAAAAGGCATGTTCCCTTGGTTACACAGTAATTTCGCATCAAGGTTCTAAATATGATACGGGTAGCCAGTGGAGGGTAGTGAGGAGGAGGAGGATGACGTGAGTGTTTTTAGAGGTTGTAGGCCAGGCAAGTGGCAGTGTTCTGGATGAACTCCTGCAGGTACTGAGGTGAGAGGCTAAATTCAGGTACTTTTGTAGGTCAGCAGAGAAAATTATATGTTAAGTATATTATTATCCAGAGTCTTTCATTTACAATAGCTGACCCAAAACCGCTTAAGTATATGCTTGAACAACAAGATAAGCATTGGCATTCTATTAAAACTTTTAAAAAGTAAACAAACATGTTAATTAGGAATACCTTGGATGATTTCAGTAATGTATCCATATGCACTTACACGTGTTTTTCAGTTCATTGTGTTTTTCAAATTTCAGTCAGAATCTCCAGGGAAGCCACTTCCCAAGTGGCATCTTCATTGGTGGAGCTGCTTTTCCAAATAGACATGGCTTTATTGCTTCTCAGCCTGAGTTACAATAAATAAATACTGTAAACAAATAAATAGGCTCAGAAAATAACAATGATCGTTTGTGTGTTCTCAGGAAATAAACAGGGCAAGATGATTTCCTGCATTGGCATACACGAGTGTTATTTCCCTGTATATTTGATCTTGTTGAATGAAACATTTAATGGGAGCTTGCTCTGGAAAAAGTTTAGCAAGCCTTCAGAGTTATTGCTAGTAATCAAAAGTTTCCAAAATTAGTCAAAATGGTCATTTTCAGACATGCAAAGCAACACGGCATTACCACAACAAATGCAAGAGAGAAATTAGATGCCCCTACTGTCAAAAATGATTGATCGATACCACGCCCCATGCCCATGCCCCCCCCCCCCCCCCCCCCGATATGATCTGATTTTCTATGATATCCATACAGTCAAGATTTGATTGATTAGTTTTACCTTTTGAACTCTGCTATGGTTTGGTTGGTGAGGGAGAAGGGTATGGGGAAAGGGTGGGGGGTTGTGGCTGCTGCAGAAGTTTTTAGAGTGTGTGTGTGTGTGTGTGTGTGGCCCTGTGGAGCGCAGGGGGAGAACACAGACACGTGCGCACACATAGGCCTGCGTCGCCCTGATTTAGTATTTTGGGTGTGCAAACAGGAGCACGCCCACTTTTCAGAATGTGTATAAAGTCTATTGGTTTGGAAGCCATAGCAGCGGTGTTGAAGATCTCACAACAACGGCCTTTGCACAACACGGTTGTCAGAATCGGACATCAGCTCTGTGTAGCCTACGAACATGTCTACCGCTGAAATTTCAACACCTACCTCTGGAGAAGAAGTGATGCCCGAGCCGCAGACAGTGTTGCGGCGCCCAAAGAAGCCTTTTGCAGCGTTGGCAAGAGTCCATGCCGGGGGTCTACACCGCGAGTGGGGGACGATGCCGGAGGGTGTCCGCTGCGGTTATCATATTGACGTGGATGGAGATGCTCCAAAAATTTGTTTTTTCAACCTGCATGTTGATGAGGAGTACAGCCCTATTAACACTCGCGGAGCCGTGTGCGAGGCTTGTGACTGGGGCGATTTTAGAAGATGCTATGTGGATGTAGCAACCGGTTTAAAAGACAAAAGTACATTTTTAAGCCGGACCAGCGATGCTACGCGTCAACGACGGATCACCGTGGAGGCGATGCCGCAAATGTGGATGGGGAAAAAAGGCCTGATCATTTGGGAAGGCCTTTTTCAAAACGGGGGTGCTTTAACAGACTCGGTTGGTAACAGCGCATTCTTTTTGTTCGAAGAACTGTATCTATTGAACGACGCGCTTGCTCAAGCCGATAAAATTTTTGAAGACCACCGGCTTTTGAGCTCATTTGACTCTGTGAAAATTAACCTGTGTCGGAGGTTTGAGGAAATGAAGATTTAAACAATCGTAAAAACTGTTTTGAAATGTCTACGCACATTTAGGCCATGTATATTATGAAGTTGTAGACTGTATGTAATGTCATGACTGTGTCTCTTATCGTTTTTTTTTTTGGTGATTAATATGTGCTTTTAAAAATAAAACCTTTTATTTTTAAAATCATTTTGTTGTCTGTACATTTTCAAAATAAATGTGCCTTTTGTAAATGATTATTTTCCAATAAATGTTATGTTTTTAAAAAAAAAACTTACAACAGCGTCATCTTATATAGTTACTTAAAATATTTAACCATATATGGGCAAGCACACACACACACACACACACACACACACACAGACCCCGCCCCGACCACACCTTTAGGTGGTAGGTGGGGCGATGGTCCTTAAAAGTCACAAAATTTCAAGGTTTTCACAGTCAACACCAGACACCATTTTCCAGCAGTCTTTTAACAAAAACACTTTTACCGCAGTTTGAAGGGCCTGAAATGATGCAGGAAAAGGGGTGTTGTAGGCGGCTGTCAAAACCCTCACCCTCTGACACTGGTTTAGTATCCATATGGCAATGTCTGGAAGTCCGGGAGCAAAACTTGCTTGTTGTAAACCACACGGAATCTTTTAGAGACTGTGCGGTTCCAAAACCTTTTTTGTCCCTAACAATCTGTTGCGTGGTTGTGGCGACTTCCTTGGCTGGGTCATTTTTGTGAGACACATAGTGATCTACCAAATCAGTGAGGGATGAAAGGTTAACAACCTGCGTGTTAGTATGATGTAGTGTTATACCTTTCACCTTCATGCATGTTTTACCTCCCCGTGTTCTGTAAGCATATGTTTTCGGGCCCCCTGAAACAAAGTCCACAATGTGGTCGCCGGTGTCCAGCTCACTCGTCAACTCACCCAAAAAGTCCCCGAGCGGAGGCACCCAGTCACCTGGCCGACTCACAAAGATTACAGAATCTGTGTCATGATACAGAACCCTGTCAGGCAATTTGTCCATGAGGTTGTAAAGCTCAAGGTGTGCGTAAGCGGTGGTGAATGCCGCTATAAGCACATTACTGTATTTGGGTGGTTTTGAGAAACCCTTGGCATAACGCCACTGCACAAGGGCCACATCCTCTGTAATAAATGAAAAATGTGAGATGTCATACTCTTTGGAAAACATGTACAACAGAAACTGCTCCGGGTCATGGATCAAGGCGGTGTTAACTTGGTTTGTTCTCTGACTGAATTTACCCCAAAGGCTGTTCAGAAAAAGTTTAGAAATTTGTCTTTTGGCTTTATTGACACAAATTTTGCTGGGGTCTAAATGTATACCTTCCTTTTCCAAATAACTCTGCATGTATCTATCTTTGTCCAAATCATTAGACACCCATGAAGGGTACCCAGAGGCTTCCTGTTTACCCTTTAAATGGGTGTTTATGTAGCCGCTAAAGAGAGAATCAGAGCGCTGTGGGAAATGCCAAACTTCAAAAATCTTGGCAACCTGGTACCCCTTCTCAACAGCCTTGGCTAGTTCGATACTACACCAGACTCCGGTGAGAGAACGCTCCTCGTCAGAATGTACACATTTGCCTTGATGTTCAGACACGGCGCAGGACCTGCAGAGGGGAAACATTGATTTTCCAGACACCCTGTAAGGTAGCACGGGTAGGTAAAGATCCCTAGGTGGGTATATTTTGGCTTTGATCAGACCAAAATAGTTTTCGATCGGTTCAAAGTCACGGAAGATGATGGTGGGGTGATCTGTAGGGTAGACTTTAGTCTTGTTCACAAAAGGGTAGAGACTGGTAAAATCATAGTAATGTATCTGCTCATCTTCTTGCACCTTATATTTAAGCCGAAGAGCATTAGTTCTACCGCCAAACAGAGCATCACGTGGCTCCAGACGTTCTGGATAATCAGAACAACGCAGGAATGTCTGTACCTCGGGGCTCTCCTTTTTTAGACTCACCCATTCATGCTCCCACAAAACAACCACATGCAGATTGTAGGTGTTACGCAGAATATCAATTTTTTCTTGAGATTTTCGATACATGGAGCCAAAATCTTGTTTTGTGAGCGGGTTAATGGTGTTTGCATCAAAACACTGAGGACAACCATGGAACAGACAGCCGAGGAACTCAAAGGCTGTACGTACACCCCCCACCTCTGAATACCCGTCTAAAAAGTACGGCCCAAATTTAACCTCCCCCCGGTTCAAAGCATGCTGTATGAAAACATTGTCACGATGGCTCAGATATTCTAACCACTGAATTGCCGGTGTTGAAAAAGACTTTTGCTTGAGAATGTAATTGTCAGGCGTAGTGATAGCCAGTGTGTCTTTGGGCAAAAAACTTGTGCAGAATTGTTTCATGCATACAGAAGCTATTGTAACACACTGAAAAGGGTCAAGACCGGTGCAGCTGAGTACCTCGCGTCTAAATCTGACACCCCTCCCGCAAAATGACCACGTCATTAATACAATACTCAGACATCTCCTTGCGAAAGTCAAACACCCTTCCAGATACGGTTGCGTACCATTGCATGAACTCAGACCTCTCCTTTTCTGACATGGTATTGTAACCATAGTATAAAGGTGGTGGGTACGGTCCTGTATAATTCTGATTAGCGATGGTGTTCCAAAAGTGTGGAAAGTAGCCCTTTTTGGCATTTTCAAAGCCTAAAGCCGATGGCATGGCGCTCAGCTTCATTGTGAGGAAGCTGAGAGAATCTATGTACCGCTGTTCAAATGTATCATCGGTGATACAAAGCAGTTTGCTGCCTTGAGCTATAATGGATGGTGTGACGCCTTGTTTAATTAAGTGTTGCATGATTAGGTAGCCATCATAACCCTTTGAATTGTGTGCAATAAATGTGTACCCTTTGTATTTCGGGGTACGGAACCGACGGGTAAAGGCCTCCACACAACCGTCACCTGCTGCTGTCCAACGCGCCCCGTTAAAATCAATACAGCATATAAAATTAGCGACGTGTACACCGTCATCCTGTCGGCACTCAAAATCATAAAAAACATAGCGCTCGCTCGGCTGTTCAGGTTTGACTTGCTGAATGTAACAAGCATGTCTACTATCAGCAACCAGCTCATCATTACAGTTGACGCAACGCCGCACACTACAACGATGTGGTACAGGTTTTTTAGAACTGATGATGTACATCCTGCCACACTGTTCGCAATACTTGTGAGTGTCGCATGGGGCGCTCATTTTACACGTAGCATTATTCATTTTGGTGACTTTATGCGCTGTGTAACAAAAGGCGGACCGACATATACGTCTACAGTCTTTACACTTTACCGTTTTTACAGGGTGCGAAGAACATTCAGCACTAAAACAAACATTACAGTAGTATTTGCATCGGTGGTTAGCTTTTGCTGTGAAAGGTGTGTAACAGTAATCACACACGTACGCACTGCCTAAGAAACCTTTCAACGACTTTATACCAAAGTAATGTTCGTTTTCTAGGTACAAAAACACGGTTTTTGGATGCGGCTCTGGGTTTGTTTGAAATTTGCGAAAGACATTCTGAGCATTACGGTACCACACAACAATTTTGACCTTTAACAGTTGTTCAAACTTTTGTATGTCTGAAAAAGACACCATATCCTGCACGCCCAGGCCTACAGACGTCTGCAAATGTATGGCGTCTTGCTCCACCTGCTCTAACGTGAATTCCGGGTTTAACATCTGAGACAAGCAAATGGCAAAGCAGAGGTTATTCTCAACGTTGTGGCTTACAAATAGATGCCGTAGTTTTTTTCTTAAAATCTCATTTCTGAGACATGTGGCTATTTTTCTACGGGTACCACCATTTGGGTTTTGAACTATCTGAGCCACCAGTTCCAATGTATCATCAGAAAGGATTTCAAAATTGCTCTGAACCAGATCCCCAACCATCCCCATAAATGTGTCCAGATCCACACTAGCGCCATTAGCTATTATGGACACACCCTCAGACAGGGAGTCACCACGCAACTCCAGCTGAATCACGTCATTGGGTCTAGCCAGCTGCATAGCTCTATGCAATACATGTTCAAGTAAGTTTAGCAACACATTAAAGAAGTCCTCATAGCTGTCCACGTCGTGCAAGGATGCAAAGTTAAACCGTTGCCTAATTTCGACACAATTAAAGGAGGGCCTTTGCACCACTACCATGTCAGGACCACAAGTCACCACACCATCATCATCATTACTATTAGCAGCGGCAGCATGCACATCGTCAGAACCTTGTGGGTTATCAGAGGTAGGCGTTAGTGGTGATTCATTAAGATTCCCCCCTTCCTGGTTTAGTCGCTCTAAAGCATCGTTCAGAAAACCAAGAGAGTCTGCTGCAGGGGTTAGTGCACCATCACCGGCGGTAAGGTTTGCCAAAGCCTCGTTCAACCGATCAAAGTAATCACCAGCCATTTCATGCATGTCGTTAGTGTCGTGGTTAATATTGTTAACAAGCTGTAGCAGATTTGGGTTTATAAAAACATTTGGAATGTTTTCAGCAGCGTGTGGGCTGTGGTTTTGAGTTATAGCTTGAATTGCATGTAAAATTTGTGAGTTAATGTTCTCTGTGCTGTGTGCCCTGCCTAACTGTTCTGGTTGTTGCCTCTGTGCCATTTCTAAAATTTCTCAAAGATTGTCTGAAACACCTTAAGCCGTTGTTCTGACAAACGATACTCAGACTCCTTCAGCACTGCGAGATGCTGTTCAAACAGATGAGACTCAGACTCCTTCAACACCACGAGACGTTGTTCAGCCAAATGTAACTCACGATTGAAGATTTTCAGAGCTTCCAAATGGGCTGGGGCCTAAAGGGCCGTCTTTCGGTGTCCTCTGGCTTCTGGAGAATTGTTTGGGCTGCTGGTTGCTCCTGGAGGTGTGATTCTCGGGCCTGTTGCTTTCTTTCCTCAGCGCTGCCGTCCTCTCTGTGTCCAGGGGCTTCCTCAACTGTTTGCTCCTGGATGTGTGATTCTCTGGTCTGTTGATTGGTTTCCTCAGCTGTTACTGCAGAAAAGCTCCAATATTTAGCCGCTTTAGTTTCAAACCATACTTTTCATCAAAACTTTCAAGTACCACAAGTTCTTAATAGACTTACCGCACTCTTCAATCTGTATAGGTTTTTGTGCTGTGATCTGTTTCACCACCGTTTCTCCCAAGGCCCTCTCTGCCGTGTGGTTCTCAGTACCTGATTCTGTGGAAATGGTTTCATTTTTTTTTTTTGTCTAAATTGCATACAAAACAACAATATGGTGACAAAGATATTTGAAATAATTCTCACCGCTAAAAAGTCTCCTTTTTTTGTTGAGCTTTAGGCGGGATTTTTTCCCCTCTTCAAAAGTTTTTTTCTGGTTCTTCTGGCCCTGTATAAGGAAGAATATCTGTAAATAACTGTAAATCCTTCAACCAACATACTAAACAGTTTAAAGAAAGGATTCTTACAAATAAGCGTAGGTGTCGATAAGCTTGCGCTCTCCTCGGCAGGATTGATCCGCACTTGCTCCGGTGTTTGTGGATTCGTTGGTAGACTTGGCACCAGCTCTTCATCAGTTGTCAAGATCTCTATAACTGGTAAAAAGTCATCCTGTTTTATAAGCAAACTCAAAAGGAGGTCCCATGAACAGTGTTGTTGTTAATGCATATGCAAATTGCTGACCCACCTTCGTTCAGGACTTGAGTGCTGGGCATATCTGTTTAAAAAAAAAAAACTTTAGCTTTAACAGGCTTTTGCGTTAAGTGTATTTATTTCAGAGAATTAGAAAAAGAAACTCAAATAAATGTGGGTACTCACATGATGCAGAGTAAAAGTCGACTCCAGCCATTCTTGCTTCTCTCCAAAGTAAAGTGTCCTGGGGCTTAATTTATGGTTGGTGTGTAACCCCCCAAACCCCCACCCTTGACCCTTGACACTTTTAGGGCGGTGTCTCAATGAAAAATAAAATATTTAGTTATAAACAGTAGTTTGAAATACACTGCTTTACAAAATCCTGTATAATTATTCAATAAGATTTTGACCTCGTTCAAATATTTTGCAGCCTATAGATACCAAACACATCTATATAGGACCTTTTTTAAAGACTTAAAAATGAAGTAGCTAGTATCCCCATGTTTTCTTTCTGACATGGGGTGTATAAAAAAAAAAAAAAAACCCTATTATCTCTATTATCTTTTCATTTATAAAACCATCAGCGCACTCGCCACTATGCATACATGCCTGGGCTTGTTTTCTTTAAACTAACGTCCAAAGAAAACATGCCTGGGCTTGTTTTCAAAATGCGAGTAATATTACGGCTGTATTCTTAGACTCTAATCAAGTTGGTTTGTAAGAAGTTTTCTTTCTTACATTTAGGTTTAAGTTTCTTAAGTTTAGGGCTGCGGCTGTATTCAGAGAAAGAAATGACATTATCCCGGGGCCCGCGCTCCACAGGGCCACACACACACTCTAAAAACAAAGTGTCACGGACGTTCCTGTGTGTGTCGGGGGGGGGGGGGGTACTCCCCCCTCCCTGATGAATATGGTGTTATACGACACACCATGCTGAAGCTGCCAAAACATAGCGGACTTCAAAAGGTAAAACTAATTATACCTGTCCTGCCAAACACACACACACACACACACTCTGAAAACTATGTGTCACAGACGTTCCTGTGCCTTCTGCATGCATCTCCCGGCGTACAAAACGTTGCCGCCTATTGATTGATGGGGATCTTCAAAACTTTGTGTGGGGGCATTGCTCTAAAGCTACAGTGGCTCCTGCCTAACTCTGTCCATGCTTACCGGCTCGCTGTGGCCATTTTGATCCTCGCTACTCAGCTGTGAACATCTACCTAGAGATCCTCCGTTTCTGTTTTGTCGCAGGAAATCAGCTAAGTAACTAACGCATGTGCTTTTTTCTACTTTAGCTTTCTTAAAAACCTCTCTTATGCCGCTTTAACACACCTGTCACGGACGTTCCTGTGTGTCGGGGGTACTCCCCCCTCCCTGATGAACATGGTGTCTGCAGCAGCCACAACTCCCCACCCTTTCCCCATACCCTTCTCCCTCACCAACCAAACCATAGCAGAGTTCAAAAGGTAAAACTAATCAATCAAATCTTGACTGTATGGATATCATAGAAAATCGGATCATATCGGGAGGGGGGGGCATGGGCATGGGGCGTGGTATCGATCAATCATTTTTGACAGTAGGGGCATCTAATTTCTCTAATGCAAATCAGAAAACACAGTAATGATGTGTTTTTGGTTTGCAATTGCTTCACAATTTGTGGTTGAAATGCAATTTGTTGTTTTTATTGTTCTGATTCAGCTATTTATTTTCTTGTTTCACACTTGTATTTGTGGTTGTTTTTTGTCATTGTGTTTTAATATTTGTTTGTTTTTTTTTTGTATTTGTAAATGTGTTTCCAAATTTGGATTTATGTTGTGATAACGTTACGTTGCTTTGGATGTCTTAACAGTAGGAAACGTGCTCAAAGTATGACTGTGAAAGGCTATTAATAAAAAGCAGAAGTTTACATCCCATGATCATGATGACAGATTTATTTTGACCAAAATAAATAATATTTAGAAATGTGACACCATGATGAGTCATTTTGTTTTTTATTATCTTTGTTATTATTACAGCACCTGTATAGATTCTCACAACCTACCCAAGATGAAAGGCATGCTCAGCATAATGAACACATTTGTTGCCATGACGTTCACACGCCAGCAGATGTGCAGCCGAAGGCTCAATCTGAATGTGTTTGGAATCCGTTGGTTTGGAAAAGATCCACAATTTCAGACTGGTTTGTTTTGTCCATCACTAGGCCTCAGGCCTACAGTCTGGAGACTGAAGATTTAGAAAACCCAATAATGAGTGCAACTTTTATAAGCTATCAATTACTGACAAAGAATTTGTCTCCACAATAAAACACATTTATTGGTTGAAATCCTAATCACTGATAGCATGTGGTAGCTCTAACTGTGTTTGGTTCAATGAGTCCTCATTCTCCCCTTACAACCTCATGATCTTAAAACTATACGGAGGTATCCATGTAAGGGGAAAAAAAAAACAGGACAAGTGAAAACTCAGTGCTGAGACAGACAGACAGATCAAGAAACTAATAGTGAGAGAATGTGGCCGCATCAACGGTACACTTACGATGGGAGACTGAGGCTGGGTGGAGCTTACTAGTGATTCACAGAACCAATCATAGTTTTCAGTCTTCTGATTGGACAGCGGAAATCAAATATTAACAACATGAAGGTAGCTCTACTGTGGTGGCAATGTAGTATGGTTAATGGCTGGAGAGTTGGGCTTTTAATTGTGTCATTGTAAATACAGCTGTGCAATTAATTTATTTAATTAAAGCTCTCTGTCACTATTAATGGGACAGTCTGCAAAATGCTTACATTTCCGACGTAAAAACTGAGGTGTATGAAGCTTTGTCTCGGATTGCTAATCTAGTGTTTTGCAGAAACATGGATGTGCTAATCTAAACTGAGGACACTCTCAGTTTTGATTTCTTTTACTGCTTAAGTATAGCCTGCTAACTGCGTGATGATACTATAAGTTTGCACAAATTCCATGACTTGAAGTACAGGGAGACTGATGGATAGATCCACTTCCAAATGCTGACAACATTATTCTAGATAACAGAATAGCAGGTTTGTTCTGATATTCACACATTTAAGGAATAAGTCAGGTTAAAAATTTATATTTTGTGCAATAGGTGTATTTTGGTCTCAATAAAAATACACAACTACTTTTTATTTGTATCATCAACCAAATCAGGACTATGAGGAAAATGGAAGTAATTGTGATACTTATTGTTTCCCTTTTCCTTAATGAAATTTTAAAATTAAATTCCAAAGCATTCATATGGGCATTCTTAGACCTGCATCTCACTCAGCATCCCTCTACCATCAGCGAGGGAGGTGGGAACTGCGCTTGTGCAATCAAATCATTTATCTCATGTGATGCCATTCAGCCTTTGAACACTTGTCACCACAAGCACAGCACAGCTGGTATTATCAATCTCGAGAAAAAGCTGAGAGAAGGGCTGCTAATGAGCACTAAAGCTTGGCTCAAGATGACATCTCAGCTGTAATAACTCACCGTGGGCAGATTCTTTTACTCAGTTCATCATACTGTACATTTCCCTGTATTGCGTGCCTGTTCGTGGAGGCACCCCGTGACAAATTAATACTAAGGTAGAAAATAAATGTCTATCAGTCTGCGATAATTGAGTCCTCAAGGCCTTCTGGATATCTTGAGGAAAAAGGCTCAAAAAATGGAATAGGACAAAATGGCGGCCCTGAAAAATGGGATGGTGGTAATAAGATGATGAATTTGATGTCCAGGCTGGGGTTTTTGTCAGCAGCTAATGAATTAAAAACCATGGAAAATCCTTTTTAGTGGGTGAATCCCAGGATGGTGACACATGTTTCATACTTGTTCATATTTGTTCAGACATGTCCGGGATAATGGGGCAAACTGAATTATTGTGATACAACCATTGAATATGTATGTATGTATACAGTATGTGTGTGTATACTAATAGCACACACACACAAACTTTGTTTTGTGATTTCTTTTCACAAACAGTTTAGTGATTTCAGCATTTTCTAAAACTATTTTTCCAGTTGGTGAAGAAAAGGTGTAATGTTTGCAAGGAACAAAGATAAGGACAAATGTTGATATGAATACAAGTCAATATAAATTGAAACATGTGAATCCTGGTATAATGAGTCCAGCTGGCCATTGTCCATGGCTGGTATTGCTGCAAAGAAGGCACACCTGTGCAGTAGCTCATCACATTTCTTGGCACATGTGGCCTGAAGCTGGGTCTGACAACTTGCCGCATCAATGCAATGGTGTCTGTGTTGACACCCCAATAGATACATTACATTACATTTCTTTGGCAGATGTCTGTATTCAAAGCGACATACAATAAGTGCATAAAGAAAGGTCATTGGAGCAACTTCAAAACACAGGTCTGATAAGGTACAATACTCATTGTGTACAGTGATTAATAGCCATGAACACATTAAGCCCAGATGGCACAGACATAACTTGGCATGTAACTGAATTTCTAGCCATGCTGACATTAGCTCAGAATCGGGCTTGTGTGTAGCCAGCAGTTACCAATAATTAGCCTAACTGTGGTGCCGCTTTGCCCCAAGATGTCTGCCGTCTGGCCTGTCCTCTAAAGGAAAGGAAACGTAATGTGACCTTTCCTTTGTACTACTTATTTTGCTGAGACAGTGCAGGTTCACAATTAATTTATAGGCCATTTGATATTGATTTGTTAGGGCAATTACCCCAGCCTGGACTAAATTTCCTTTTTGCCAAAATTAATCAGAGCTGTTATCAAAACTTTAATTAAATTCTAGCCTTGTAGTAATTGTGTTTGCCCTCAGTAGGGCCTTCTGATGTATGTTTAAGAGCAAAGTTTGTGAATTACAGTATGGCTAGCATTGATTAAACAGCCCAGTTTAAAATGCCACTGATCGTATCGTCCCAGTGTTGTTCTTTTGGCTATCTAAATAATAACTGCTTACTCAGTGAGGACAAGGAAATGAAATCGGATTGAAGGCAAATAATTCTGTTTGCTTTTGTCTTAATAAATAATCAAACCAATCACATCCGTTCTTTTGTCGGTAAACCCCTATGTAAGCAGAAAGAAGGACTCAATATTTAATTCACCCCTTAAGTATGGAAGGATTCCTAAGCCGGTTTATTTATATTCATTTCTCATGTCTGTTTTTGCTGGAGGTAGTAACTCTGTGTAGCCGTTCAAAGGATTTGGAACGTGAACAATTACTCTGACCCTTGGGGTAGTAAAACAAGCAGCGTTAAAAGGTTAAAAAAAAAAACATTTACAAAAAGCCGTATCAGGGATTTCTGTAGCAATATTCTATTTTGAAGGCACCTCCATTAGCTTTTTAATAGACCCGAGGAAGGCCACAACCATCACCACCCACATGCCTATTACAAATAAAACTCTTCAACTCAAATCACAAGAAGAGAAAAGTCCATCTGCGTAAGGGCACATCAGTTCTTGAGTTTGGCTGCATATTATTTTATATTGAGTTTCTGTTCAAACCTATCTGCTTTTGCATTATCTTTGACTTTTATAAATGAGCTCAAGAATGCAATTTTACACATTTAATTTGTCGTACAACACATCAAGTCTGGCAGTCGCGCAAAATTGCACAAAAAAGAAACTGTGACATATAATAACATTGAAAAATTATAAATGGTTTCCAGATTTGTTCCGGAAGATTAGAAACGATCCATAAAACAATAAAATAGACGGAGGTTTATTTTGTCAACTAAATCATGGTTTGGTCATTACAGGCATTCTCATAAGACTAGCTGTTAAATGCTTTGAATCATCAAGCTCACTCCCAGAGCCAGAAGCGATGGAGGCTAGTCTGAATGGGACCTTGCAGGTGTTCATTATGCCATTGGCAGAAGAGAGTTTCAATTAACTGGGTAGAGATGGAAATCGAATACGAATGTAGAGATTAAGGGAATTTACGACTGGGCAGCTTCAAGGAGATGCTCAGTCGCTTAATGAATATGTTGAGTTGTTTTCTTTTTTCCAAGTGACCTTTATAAAAGGACAGTGCATCAAATGTCTTCATTTCACGTTGTGGCATTCAGTCCTCAGGAGAAGTGGATTGGTCTCTGCTGTGCCGGCTGGTGGAGAGAGCACACACACCTGGGCTCCGTTAGCTAATCAGCCCAGGTGCTTAAAGGTGTGCTGCTCTCCACAGTTCGGGGCCAAGACTGGGAGCTAACACCGAGAGCGCAGTTCTGATTTGTCTGAGCACTGAAATCAATTAAAGTAATCCTCAGCTGGGATGCTGGAGGAGCTGGACCTGGCTGGGAAGGCGGGTCAGCTACAGAGCAGGGAAATTAAGTTGCTGCTCTGTTTTACTTTCTTTTGTCTTTGTTATTTTAGCTTGTTGTTTTAGTTTATTGTTTTTGCCCGGAACACGTGAGGGGGAAGTGTGAAGGTGTCCGTTTATTTTATTTTATGTTTGTGTGGGTGTGCTCTGTCTCTCCATGGGACAGACAACGGTGTTCCCCGGCACTGCCGCATCTCCCTCCCCAGGGTGTCACACTTGGCGTGTGACACACACATAGTGTGTGTTTATGAACTTCACTACAAAATATCTATTGTGTAAAATGTTGAATATTTTTGAGAGCTTGAAACTTTGAGGTTTTCATGCCAGTAGGATAAATCTCGACAGAGGCCTGAGTCTGTTCAGCATCGGTCCCTTTCTTTAACACAAATAAAAGAATGTTTTTTTATTTTATTCTCTTGGCAGTCAGATTGGTGAGTTCAGGAATCAGCAAAATTTAACTTTCAAACAAAGTTTCAGATGTGGTGATAAGGAACAAAAAATACCAAGCTTTCCAGCCAGATCACTGATGGTTAGGTAGTCTCTTAATAGACATTTAAATCATCACACACAATCCAAAACATTAACCATACCAAATCAAAAATTAAATCTGTTTAATATTTTAATCTGTAATAATAATCTGTAAATGAAGTTAACTGCGGATTTCAGCGCAGAGGGTGCTGTTTCAGGCACTGCTTCTCTGCCTTGCCCACTCCTGCTACACAGTTCCTTTCACACAGAATTCTGAGACATGCAAACCAAACAGAAACGTACTCAATAAACCACTCGTAGATTAAAGTTAATGACCACACTGTACGCAGAATACGGGAGACCGTAGGACAGAGACAGACTGTGAATTCTTCCCCGTACCCTGTCTACCCCCGTGTGGCTACTACTCTCTTCAGTTTTACCAAACAGGCTAACCCTTCTCCCGAGGGATGTGTTGAATCTTCATCGAATGCTCTCTGCAAATGGCCTCCTTAAGTCACAGGAGCATCATGCACAAATCACTTCATCATAGCTACTGTTATATTAGGCCAGATACTGATACAAATGTAGGTGTGACCAGCCTCATTAAGCAATTTTGAAACATTTTATGAAGATGCATTTTTTGGAGAATATTCATGTGAATGTTTTTCTTGGAGCACCATGGCGCACACATTAATTTTAAATACAGGCACACACGATTAAAATTGTTTAAGATCAAGTGCGCTTATTGTCATCTGTCACATTACAGATGGGAGTACAAAAAACAATTGAATACAGTACCCCTGGGACTACAGTTCAGTATTTAAAAAGCCAGAAAAACTATTAAAAACAGAAATATGCAGGAATTAAAATTATAAAACAGAAAAAAGACGATGAACAATAAATGCAAAGTATGCATTTTCCCTGCTTGTGGACTTTAATATAAAGTCAAATTGGAGAGCATATGATCCTCGAAAACCATTTTGAATAGACGGCAATCGTGTGCATTGCATGGGAAAGCCCGGGAAATTAGCAATCCACCCTATGCTGGGCTGCAGCAAATGCTGTTGACCTGGTCTGAGCAGAGCGTAAAATTGCAATGAGCTGCACCTGAATTGCAGTCCGCTGCTTGATCTGACTGATGCACCCACAGCAGCTTACCAAACAGCTCAGGCGCCTCAAAATCCATGATGAAAATACCTCTTCAGCAGGGCGACGGTTTGCAATACAACGTGTGCCATTTAGAGTCAACAGTGTCATGTGACACAGTTCTGGGGTGGTCATTGTTTCGCGTGGGGAATGATAAAAAATGAATAAATAATAATTTGCTTGGCTCACTGTCACTTATGCATTTAATTTGGAGGGTGAGGAAAACAAAGTACCACAAAGTATCGAAAAACACAAAATAGGGGGACGAAGACTCATGTCTTCCAACACACCCTGCTCAGCGCTAAAAACAAAGAAAAGGTGGCTCCCATTCCAACATACTGCTCAGCAGACGGAATAAAGAGCAGGCGATCTATCCAGGCCTCAGAGCGGCGTTGAAGTGGGCAGCAGCTGCTGCCTCCCCCTGAGGATGGGATGAGTGCTGCCCCTGGTCTGCAGGCCTCCTGGGAGTCGGGGAGATGCTGTTCTGGGTCCCACAGCTCTCCTGGGAAGCTGAAGCACCTGAGGTGCTTAAGGGACTGAGCCACACTACTAGATACAGGGGCAGCCCTCTCTGCTCCGGTACTGCCCCTCACAGTGTCAAGCATCCTTCTTTTAAAATACAAACCTTAGCAAGGATGCTAACATTGGAAACGTGTGGCTCTCCAATGCTTCATTTCAAACTAAAGGAGAATTTTTTTTTGCATTTTCACCAAGATAAGTACAAGTGTAGCATTTTATTTCTGCCTAAATAATCAATGTACTCTAAGTTAATCAAACTAATCTAGTATTCTAAATGGTATGAATGTCTTGCTTCATTTAATCAATTTTCTAAGTATCTGTGATGCTCACATCTAGAGTTATAAAGCCTCAAATACTGCACTGCATCTCAAAGGGTGAGGATTGGTCAGATTTGGCATCTGTGTGAATGGGTTAATACATGGAGGTAAGAATTAAATCTTTACATTCAATATGATTCCATACTAGATGCAGTGCAGCAGAATTGATAAAATCTGGTACAGATGGGAGATGTTCATTTAATTTATCACCTTTTTTAATTGAGAAAAACTTTCAAAACAGACTCAGTGCAAATAGAACAAGCACACATTTGGAGGTAGACACCTCCACTGGTAATTACTCCTTAATTATTCATCAGCTGTTGCTGCAGATCAACATCAGCCAGCACATGCTGTATTTATAATCATCAATGATGTGGAATGTACCCACTTAAGAAGCAAATTATTCTGTACTGTATGTGTGATTTTATATTTGCTTAGTTGAATTACTTGAATATTTTAGTACCAATTTAGATATTTAAGGAATGTAAAAGGGGGATGGGGGGGAGTGTGAGTCTGGGGTGACAGAACAGAGCTTTCCCCCCTCCCAGCTCCTGTAATCACTCCTTTTTTGTGTCCCAGTACATGAGATAATACTCCTAGTTTATCAATACACTGCTCCCAGTTATGAAAACTTCATTCACACAAAGAAGTTGGGAGAACCTTCACTTAACACTCAAATAGGTGATGTGTTGTTTGAGAACCTTCACTTAACACTTAAAGAGCTGATGTGTTGTTTCTCCCAGTGGTATTTTTTATTTCTTGGTCTTTGATAAAATGTGCTGTTTGTCAGCTCGGTCTGGACTTATAACTTAACCATTCTGTAAATAAGTGTTTTCCTTTTGATTAAAGTCTTAGTTTTTTTTTTTCACATAGTATTCTCTCCCATCCCTTACCATTCTTCCAGTCACCCTTTGAAGCTGTCATGAAGTTTCATTTTCATTCGATGTGTGCAAAAACCATGACATGTTACAAATGAAAATGAAAAGTCTGTTTTGTGTTTTCATTTTCAAGTGAATGTATGCCTTTATCTGAAAATTTCAATTTAAAATTGTCTCCCCTCTCTATGACACAAACCTGTCATAATTTTAATTTTAATGAAAACACATTTTAAATGGCAATTTCTTATTGTAACCACTTAATCCATGGCAAAATTGAAATGATAATTCAATTGGCTATGTATCATTTTATTTTCATGTTTTTATGACAGACGAGTGACAAATTACAAGCAAATGGAAGACCCTGCCAAAAACTCAAATGCAAAATGCAATCCCTTCTGTTATAATAATTGATAGCCTAACAGTGGAATTCCAGGCTGGCTATACCTGCAAAATAGGCTACCATTTTCACCTTGGGCATTTCTACCATGATTTGTAATTCTTTGTTACTGTAGATAGCCTTATGTGCAGATGGAAAGCCAGAGAGCGGTTGCTGAAGCATTCATAAAGGCAATTTTCACCTGGGTGTACTACTCGTAAACAAAGGTTGGCGAGCCGGTGTGGAGCAGCAATGTCCGAGAAAGGAATGGAAGTTTAGGGCTACAATCGCAACATACCCACCTTCAGTGGATCACTAAAGCTAGCCACAGACTTTACACAGCACTACAATCACAGTGGATTATAAATACTGCCTCCCACCAAAGATGCCACTCAGCATTGCAACTTGCCTACGGTTAACGAATAGTAACTTTAATATAAACGAAAATTACATGGCTTTATTTCGAAATGCTTTTCAAACTGGTTGCATTACGGTTACAATTAAGCTGAGGTTAGTGAAATATTCTTTTCTAAGGTAGCCTATGACTGTCAGGCTTCTTTCTTTTATATGCGTTGTGACCACTGTCCGGTGTATTGTCAACATGCTTTATGTTAACTCTGGCTGCTAATGCTAGCTAACTAACAAAGTTATAGCTATAAATATGTGTAGATACATGAATATATTTAGCGTTTTTTTAGCAGTCATCGTTAGCTGGCATAGGCAGCCATTACACTGTAATGCCCTTTCTTCGAGCCCTCACCTACACAGATTGACAGATCTTTGACTTTCAGCCAAAGGAGGGATTGTTTTGTTCAATATGAATTTTGCCAGGGTTTTTGCATGACCACACTGAAATGCAAATGCAAATGGAAGCAATGTCATTGCATTTGAATTATGTAACCCATGTGCCACAAAAAATGAAAATGCAATGATAAATGGCAATTGAATTCTCATTTCATTTTTGCCATGGATAATGCAGTTACAATAAGAAACTTTCATTTCAAATGTGATTTTTCATTTTCATTTAAATTATGGCATTGTTGTGTCATAGAGGGTGCAAAATCTTATTTGAAATTGACTTTTTATTTACATTTTAAAATTGTCAGATGAAGTGCGTACATTAACTTGAAAATGAAAATGGCAAAGCATGCGTTTGCATTTCCATTTGAATTACGCCATGGTTTCTGCGCTCATCAAATGAAAACAAAACGCAATTGCCGATTGGCATTTTCATTTGAATTTTGTTATGGAGATGCTTCCATAGTATCATGCTTCATGATTAATATTTTGCACTGAGGGATTTTGAGGGCATAGAGCCATCACAGATAGCTTCCTCTATTTGATGCATTGCTTTTTTTGTTTTGGGGGGGGGGGGGGGCAGTTTTGTTTAGGGACTCTCTTTAATAGATCCCTGAAAAGCTTTCTGCTCATGGCCCTGAGGGGAAAGTGACTTCACATATAAGGAAATTATCACAGTATTATCCTCCACCATTTCAGGGCAACAAGGTAATATGTCAGCGAGCACTATCGTGTGTACAGGGGGATCATTTTCAGTTGTACAGAAGTATTACATTTAAGGCTGATTTGTACGTTTACTGGACATGTATTACACGTATGACTGCTGGTGATGGCCCATTTCACTGTGGGGTGTGAGGCCTTCTCACAGCGAAGCAGCTTTCTGGCTTTCACCGGGTGAATGATACTCCAAAGCAAAAGCTTCCCCTTCATCAAACTTTGTTCCTAAGACTGACAGACAGACAATATGCACTTAGCACTAAAACGTTTTATATTTGTCTTTTCTGTCGTCTGTCATGAACATTGTTGATTGGTGTACTAGTGCGACCATATTTAATATTACTATTGCTATAGCCTCTCTTATCACCTGTTTATATGTCTTGCCATTGTGAAGTTGTAATTCTAACTGTTTGTATATGTCAGGTCCCTCTGAAAACAGAGATGGCAGTGTCAGTAGGGTTTTCCTATAATAAAAAAATATGAAGTAATAGTATTATAATATTAAAAAATAATTCTAAAAAATGAAAAGAAAGTGAATTTCAAGTGCATTATTAGATGCATAGAACGTAGTGTGTCCTATTTCTGCTCTTTTCCAGAGGCCGTATACATATGAAATGGGGGGGGGGGGTGCCTATATGTAGGTCATTTGTTATCTCTTCACAGAGCTAAGGAGGAGAAACAAGGGGGAGATAGTGAAGTTCAAATCCCTCTGGTTCACAGAGCAACCAGAGCTTGGCAGTAAAAGTTACTTTTAACAGTGGAACATCATCAACCATAACCCAACAAAGCTCATACAAAGGAGCTATAGCAATTTGTATTAGTATAAACTTGACAATTGTGTACTAATACTATCAGACCTGCCAACCTTAATATTTTATAATAATTATTGGAAAATATTTTGAGTACCACAATAGTCAGTGTAACGCTTAGTTCACATGCTTTTGCACGTACCACTTCGCTTTGCACGCACACACGCACACACAAGCCTTTCTTCATAATTCTAGTTTTGACTGTTGAAGTGATCAGGCAAAATTGTATAATTTGATTCTAAAATATCACTTGCACTGCACTGGGCTATATTACGATATACTTGCAAGTCAGAAGTTTGAGTACACCTGCTTAAAACAATTTTTTCATAATTAATATTTCATTATATGATGTGTGCTTATACAAACAGATAACCATAAGTGAATTGCATTCAATTATTTAATAAAAATGGAAATAATTTATTTTCAAGTATTTACAGAAACTTACGTTGTAATGTAAAAATAAACAAAAATAAAAAACTTAGGTTGCGATGTAAAACACTGTCAATTATGAATAAAACCAAGCTTCTGTTCATAATTTCCATTTTTATTTAATTAAATAATTGAATTAGCTTATATAGGCACACATCATATAGGCCTAATGAAACAAAAAAAAAGTATGCAATTGAAAAATTATCTAGGAATGTGGGCCTTTGTAACTAGAGGTTTAGCTAAATTATTACCTGAAGCTCCTTAATGTCAAAATCATAATTGCACAACGTGCAAAATGCATGGTGGGGAAGTTTTGAGGGGCGGAGGCACGGCCATTGCTCCTGATATATTGCGAGGAACTTCTGGGGGGCATGGACTCGCTTCTTTTTAGTAGGTCTGCTGCTCTCTCTCTTATGCCATATTACGGAGGGCTCTCCTTGTTAGTATCCTCGTCATCTGACATCATGATTATTTTTTAACTGCAGGCTGGTCGGGTGACTGGCTGCAATAATAGGAATTATTTGCTACGTTAGCAGTCTTTAGTCAAACACCTTTGCAATGGTCACTTTGCTCCAACAGAGCGTGCGCGATTCAAAGTTTGAACAGGGAGTCTCCATAGCGTTTGAGTTACTGCAGCTAAATTACTCCATCAGTTATTCACACCGTAGCCGTCTCGTAACGAGGCTAAATCGTATGCAAGCTACTACTATGGCTAACTATATACACAAATTTATCTCATTAGGATATACCCCTTGAAATGCATAAACATTTTATATGTTAACATTACGGTCACATTTTTGTGCTTGATTATTACTCCCCACTTCCCATTTTACCTCAGCAATGCAGCGTTACGTCTCGGTGGATAATAAAGTACCGCTGCGTATCAGTGGATGTGGAGTGGGTCGGGGAGGGGTTACAGAACCACAAGCACAAGGTCGTAGCATCTGGTTCAATCTGAGGGATGTAGTTTAAATACCGAATAAATGTTAATTGATTGTTTTCCGTAATTCAATTACAATAATTTTATTTTTTTGCGTAGTTTCAGCTGGCATTTCGTACCTGCGTATTTTGACCAAGAATTGCGTGGTTGGTACACAAAATGCGTGCAGGTTGGCAGGTCTGTAGTATGCAACTTATATGCAATAAACTTGATGCGGTAACTTAGTCTAAATGTCAGATTACAAAGTGCCCGTGTCGTTTGGAGGGATTGAACTCATTTAGCATCTTGGCTTTGGGTCACAACACCATTTCTTTGTATAAAAAGTTCTATCAAATATTTTTAGGTATAAAAAGTTCTGTCATTTCTCCATTTGGACCAAATTGCAGAAGAATACTTTTAATAAAAGCTGAGGGTCTGCCCTTTCACCACATGTGAATTGTTTGATTAAAAATCTAAAACTGTGGAGTACAGAGCCACCTTCATTAGGCACTCCTTTTTTCCACCAGAACAGCCTGAACGCTTTGTGTCATGGATTCAACAAGGTGTTGGAACCGTTCCTTGGGGATTTTGGTCCATGCTGTCTCGATAGCATCACACAGTTCCTGCAGATTTTTCAGCCACACATTCATGCTGTGAGCCTCCTGTTCCACCTCATCCCAAAGGTGCTCTTTTGATTTGAGATCTGGGAACTGTGCAGGCCACTGGAGAAAACTGAAGAAAATGTCATGTTTGTGGAACCATCTTGAGATGATGGGCATTTTGTGACATGGCATATTATCCTGCTGGAAGAATCCAGGGTGGACTGCTACAAAGGGGATGCATATGGTCAGCAACAATGCTTAGGTATGATGTGGCATTCAAATGATGCTTAATTATTGGTATTGAAGGGCTTAATGTGTGTCAAGAAAACTCTTGACATATCTCACTTAAAAGGTGTTTTTGCCCGCAGAACTGCCACTGGCTGAATGTTTTTTGTTTATCACTCCATTCTCTGTGAACTGTAGAGACTCTAGTGTGTGAAAATCCCAGGAGTGCAGCTGTTTCTGAGCCTTTGGAACCATCACATCATGGTCACTTAGATCAGAATCAGAATCGGGTTTATTGCCAAGTAGGTTTACACATACAAGGAATTTGTTTTGGTCAGGTGGTGCATAACAGTGAACATAAAATAAGATAAATAGAGTAAGATGAACAATAGTGCAGTAAAAAACATAACAGACATAACATAACATAACATAAACATAGTGCAAAACAATAACAATAGTGCAAGGGGATAAAGTGGTTTTAAGTACAGGTGCTGTCTGTTGGTGTCCGTGGGGGTCAGGATAACAGTACAGTGTCAGTGGCATCAGTGGGGGTCCCGGGCCTTGTTGATAAGGCCAGCTGCAGTCGGGAAAAAACTGTTCTTATGACGTGAGGTTTTGGTCCTGATGGACCGCAGCCTCCTGCCGGAGGGGAGTGTTTGCAAGAGTTTGTGTCCAGGGTGGGAGGGGTCGGCCACAATCTTTCCTGCCCGCCTCAGGGCCCTGGAGGTGTGCAGGTCCTGGAGGGATGGCAGATTGCAGCCAATCACCCTCTCAGCGGCGCGAATGATACGCTGCAGTCTGCCCTTGTCCTTGGCAGTGGCAGCAGCGTACCAGATGGTGATGGAGGAGGTGAGGATGGACTCAATGATGGCAGTGTAGAAGTGCACCATCATTGTCATTGGCAGGTTGAACTTCTTCAGCTGCCGCAGGAAGTACATCCTCTGCTGAGCCTTCTTGGTGAGAGAGGTGATGTTCAGCTCCCACTTGAGGTCCTGGGTGATGATGGTGCCCAGGAAGCAGAAGGACTCCACAGTGTCGACTGGGGAGTCATGCAGGGTGATGGGGGCGGGTGGGGCTGCGTTCCTTCTGAAGTCCACTACCATCTCTACTGTCTTTAGGGCGTTGAGCTCCAGGTTGTTATGGCTGCACCAGGACACCAGATGTTCAATCTCTCTCAATCATGCTTAGATCACCCACTCTAATGTTTGGTTGAACAACAGCTAAACCTCTTTAAGATCTCTATATGATTTACACAGTATATTGAGTTACCATCACATGATTCACTGTTTGGAGGAACTATAGGTTATTTGTATTGACGAGTAGATGTACTTAAACTGGCCACTAAGCGTTTACTTGCATTTTTGAGGCATGTGGCCTCACCCTGATGTTTTGCCATGTCAGTATATTACAAGCTAAAGTACAAAAAAGAGCAACGTGGAAGATGTAAGCAAATATAAATTTTACTGTCAGTGCAAAAGCCACTTTTTCTGAAGTCGATGAGTGTTCAATATGTTGCACACACAGCTGAGGTAAGCCAGCGCAAAGTCAGTTACTGTGGTTTGTTTGTTTGGATTTGAGCCCTCTGTTATCCTCTGCTAGCTTCTGTAACAGCTATTAAATCATGAATGTTTTGTTTGTTGCAGTCTAGAGATTTATTTGTTAATTTATTTATTTTCTTATTTATGTATTCTGATGTTTGATTGCCTTTCCAGCACCTCTGCAGAAATATACAGATAACATTTTGTGACTCAAACAATATTCCTGTGCAGAGCTTGGCAATCAGTTTAAACTTTTGATTAATTTTCAGTTTAATTTTCAGAATTATTATCATGAAATTAAAGTTATTCAAAATGGGACACTGTGCACACCACATTTCAAAACTTTTTTTTTTTTTTTTAACATTATTCTCGGGTTTCAGAACAAAGCAATAGATAGATAGCAAGTGTTTTACCTTGTAAAGTATTACAGAGCAGAAACAAGATCTGTAAATGAAAACCGGATTTGGTGAGGTATCCACTCAATTAAACATCATCATGTAAGGCTGTTAGGAGACTACTGTGACTAACTTTCACTTGTTTATTAAAAGTGCCAGGAGTGCCATTAACTTTGGAAAGTCAAACACGGAACATACAAACCTTTCACAGTGGCTGAGTGATTTCATTTGTAATTAAATTATATTTACTGTAAATGTAAGGGCAGACCTTCAAAGTGACAGCCATGACTAATGTAGAGTAAATTGTAATTAACTATAGTACTCTAGAATTCTAATTAACTCTAGAATAGTCAAGTGAAATCAAGAGCCAGAAGAGGACAGGTGAAATGTACAAGTGGCATTTTAAGTGAAAATATATTAATTTGTCAAACAAAAGCTCTTGTTGATCTAATTAGTTCTGATAATATAATTGGAAATCTTGAATGATAATTTGAATATTGACTTTTTAAAGCTTTTTCGTTGTGATTCCCACCTCACTGCAGCACATGTATGAGAACTGCTGGGTCTCTCAGATAAAAGGCAGGAAAGTGCCACAGAACATTGAGAGCAGCAGGTCAGTACACTGAAGCCAGCACTACTCACAAGCTAAGCACCTACAATCTCACAGTGAAGAGGCAGAAGGTGGACAAGACAAGAGGGGGGAGGTAGGCGTGGATCCACAGATGCCACGTATCAATAAGTATCTCTCTGCACTCTCAGAAGATATTGAACAAATGGTTTTGTACTCATATGTGGTGGGCAGAACAGGGACACTGTACTTTCACTACTTGCTTTTCAACAGTCACCCCCCCCCCCCCCCCCCACCCTCATGAATTTGATGAGACAAGGGCCTCCTTGATTTTAAGTCCACGTCCATAACCGTATCAAAGCAGGGCCAAACCGTGGGGAGGGAGAGGTGATCAGACAGCAGAGGCTCAAGCGGGGTCACAGTGATAAACAGGATCTTGGGCCCATCTTCTTCAAATATGACCTGTCAGACCTGACATTCAGACCAGACAGATGTCACTGACTAGATCTAACAGAGGCACAGTCTCCAAGGACAACCAATCCACCCTCGAGCCAAAGGTCCTGTAGAGGAGTCCTCCTGGAATTACATTTAAAAAAGAATGGCCTGGATAAAACGGTAGTTATATTGACAAAACACATTTACATCAGTGAAACCTATTTATAAAAGCCATAAACAAAGTGGAATGGAATATCTTACCATGAAATAAAGTAATTAAATAAGAAATAGGTTATATTTCAAGTTAAGATGTGTGCTACGCTTGATGCAATTTGAAAAACACAGATGGGTGTGCTAGGAGTATGTGGTGATATCGCCCACATACTCATTTGATTTGCAAAGGACTTCTAATTGCCAGACCTTGTAGGTTTAACCGAGACCTTGTTAAAAAAGTATATTTCTGTTTTGATGGACATGCTCCAAATGACAAACCTACAATTGATTCATGAACATGAATGAAATATAAAATGAATAAACATTTAATGTTGCTAATATCTGCTGGGTTTTTTTTAGTGTATAATTTTTTTTATTATATCAACATCACTGAGACAGGATGTGTCATTTTATAATACGGAGCCCACATTAATGGCTGTGTTTTTTTTTTTTTTACAGTATGTACAGTACAATACACCACGTCAGGTCCTCTGTCCTTCTGGTGGGCCTACACAGAGCTCAAGTCACCTTTCTGTGAAGACCCTGATACTAAAAATAACGGTCCAATTTGAGTCCTTCGAGTTGCTTAGAAGCCAGAGGTCGAGTGCTCCTACACATATCGTGTAAAGTGCCATTTTTCCAATTGAGCTAAAGTGACTGAGTCTAGGAGTTTTAAAAGAGAGAAGAGCCCTGTCAGCTTTGTGCTAGTCCTCCAATTCGGCTGCTGGTTCCCAGTCATTTCTGATCAAACTCACGTTGGCTTCAGTGTTCCCCACAGTTACATTTCCAAAGTAGTTCTGGAACTATGGAACTAGACAGGGGAGTGCAATGCTCCTCCGGCGTCCTCTGAACTACGCAGACAGATTTGAACCCAGCCGTGACTGCCACCTGTCCCACTGCCCTCAAAAGCTGCTGTACTGCACTTTTCTCTGTGTGACGACTGTAACCGCTGTGATGAAGATACTAATGATAAAAACACTCATTAAAGTGCCGTGATTTCCAGGCAGTGTTTCATGGAGTTTCTTTACTTTCTTCCATGGGCTTATAATCTCCATTTGACCTGCACCTGCCGACGGCTAGACAGGTGATACCCTACAGAGTGCTGATATCCTACAGAGTTCTAATATCCTACAGAGCACAAATTCCCTACAGAGTATGGATACCCTGCAGAGCATGAATATCCTGCAGAGTGCTGATACCCTATAGAGCACTGATACCCTACATAATGTTGATATTCTACAGAGATGATAGGTCTAGGGGTACATGGGGTGAGTAACATATATATATATATTTATAAGACCGGTGATGGAAAGATGAGCAATTGTGTGACAATAATAAGGAGACTGAAACGGACTGCCAAGTGAAGCGTGTTTACTATATTTAAAGTGCAAAAGGTTGCCGAATATGGTATTTGTATTTGGCACCATCCCTAGTGCATACGGAATATGTTCATGGAATGTGTGTGCTTCTCCTTCATTAACATGTGTGCACTCAAAAAGACCCCTCGCACCTTGATAGACACTTTGAGGCCAAAGTTGCTGGGTGGAGATTTTTTTTTTCTTTCTGCCATCGTACATTTTTTAAACAATTTCTTATTTGCTTTTTTTCTTTGCTTGTTTTCTACTGCTTTATATTTTCACCCACTTGGAGAAGGAAATTAAGCGTAATCTGATTTTATATACACTCCTGTACTGTGTGCTTCTTATGCAAACATCACTTGGCACACTGCCCCCTCCCCCAACCCCAAGTGCCAATTCACGCTAGCATTTCCAATGCAAATAGCAACGTAATTGCAATTTGACCTATTGTGACTGCCCCACTGCCGGGCTGCAATATTAAACATTCTCATTCCCAGACCACTCACAGTCTCTTAGTAAATCTGCCTCCTTGAGTCTGATATTAGCCCTGGGAACACAGCATTGCATCAACTTCCCTGTAATGATTCGCGCTGCTCTACCATGCAATGAGCCCTTCGTGCCTCCCCGCGACAATCCAGACTCGACAGCACCTCTCAACAGTTTAGCTGACCCCAACTTGTCCACGGCCTACTCATAAATCCATTCCTTAGTGAGTAATCTTTCTCCACCTCAGATTTATTGCCGGTAAAAGCTTTTGTGAGCTTTTACAACCATCTGTACCCTGGCGTGTATTCATTATGTCTCCGGGGAATGCTGGCTGGGAAAGGTACTGTACTGCTGCCATTAAATCAGTGTTAATCAGTGCTAACTCAGTCAGTTGTACGTCTAATACAGACAACAGATTATTTATACCATATACTGTGTGTATTCATATCAAAATATATTTATCATACCTCTATCATTTATATAGGGCTGGTTCTAGGCATAGGCGGCATAGGTTTCTTATTATACTGTATATGGGCATCAGGGGGCCGGGGTAACCATTTGGGGGGCAGCAAACCAAACAATAATAATAATAAATAGGAATATGGAAAACATTTCAGTAATTACAGTCAAGTGAAATGCCCTTCCCAGATAGACAGACAGGCAGACAGGGTGGCAAGTGTATCAGTGTGACCGTCCATATCATCTTGTGCAACAACAGCTGCAATATAACAGTCATGTTCAGCCCTCCTCATACATAGTGCCCACATTACTATATATTCATGTTAATCCCATATTCTAGTCTTAAATTCAAGAACCATATTTTCTGCTATGCTGAAACCTACACTACTTTCAATAAAAATAAATATTTTATTTTATATTTGCTGCATTCACTTTTGTTATCTAAGACACATGCAATATGGGGGAAAAAAATAAAATAACTTTTCTGCCAGATCACAGGAGGATTTACTTTATATACACACATAAAGCTCATAACGCTCTCAGCACACTATTTAAATCTCTCTGATATTGAAAGGACACCAAGTTTAAACAAATGGCCTGGATCCAACAACACTGTTGAACTTGACTTTAGAGATGTACTTGTGCTATTGATTAATGTGCTTAAGTGAAGCATGCTGCTAATATCCAATAGGTTTATTTATTTAGTTATTTATTTATTTTTAGAGGCGAACTGAGGACACGAGGGCCAAAGGTGTCTATTCTTCTACAGCAGCGACAATCGATGGCATTCGATCAAATACACCCTGAATCCAAGGGAAGAAACCTGTATCAGAATAAGGTCACAAGTGCAGTTGCAGCATTGTTTATTCAAAGGTACAATTGCTCGGGGGAGTCTGTGGGGTGTGTAGGGAGGGGCTGTTATGTGACTCATTTCAGCTCTAGTGCAGTGCTGGATCTTTTGCATAGGAAACTGAGTTACAAAGAAGACGAGCAGCAGTACGAACCCAGTGGAGGAAGTGACGTTACAGTTTAGCAACATTAAAATAAGCCTGCTGGTGTTGTCAGGGCATGGGGAGATGTCATGGGGGTGGCGAAAAACACTTTCTAAAATCAAATGTCAAATGAATCTCTATTTAAAATCACAGTGCATGATAAGAGAGTGAGTTTAACTCCAGATTCCCAGGCTGAAGACCAGATGCATTACATCTCTAAGTAACTCCCACTCATGCCTCACATGAGTCTGTTCTCTCCTCCTATAGACTGTGGGTAATGGAATATAACTATGATACAGGCCAGTGAAATTTAAGAGTAATGAACACACTGTGCCTAAACACACACACACAAACTTACACACACATATACACACACACACTCACACACAGACACACAAACACGCACACACACACACTCTCTCTCTCGGTTGTCCATCGAATCCGATGACATCCACTTCTGTCTTTCGTGGTCAGAGGTGGATACCTGCGCAAGGAAGTTTTTAAAGTGCCATAGGGGGTGCGCTATCCCCAGTAGCACTATCTTCGCCATGATGAGGTAAGCCCGGTGCCGTGGGTGGACCCAGGACGACCAGTCCCCCATCTTGGCTGCAGGAGGCTGCCGGGTACTTGGTTTGGTAAGGTCCGCCTATTGCGCACTGCCAGCACTTTGCTTTTATATCAGGGTGTGCTCCCTTACCCTTGCCTCAGTAGGCTTACCCACAAGGCAGTGGGGCTATTTACCCATAGTTGGGGCAATGGTTGACGGGCGTCAGGGCTTGTCCACACAGTGGTGGGCCTGCACGTCGTATCTCTGGGGCCCATTGCTGCCCCGATATCACTTGCAGTTTAGGCTGGGACTGCAAGAAAACAGTTACCATGTGTGCCCAGGAGGAGGCACTGCAGGAGTCTTGGCGGTGGAGAGGCTCTGTACTGGCAGCAGGGGAGACTGACGCACTCAGCTCTGCTCACCCCCTTGAAGGGGGCTAGCCAGCGGCGGTAGCTGTAAGCAGAGAGTAGCAAGCAGAAAGCAGCATGCACTAACTACAAGCACCTCTACACTACACTACTGCACTAGGCGCTTCACACACACCCTGTGGCAAGAGTCACTCACACATACACACACACGGAGACAGGGATACATTAATGGTTTCTACAGAAACACTGAAAAGGGGGGCCTGCCAGACTGAAATTATGTAAGGCAGTTTTGCATAATTCTGCCACATCGTCTTCCATTTCTCCAAAATCAGCAGAACTGGGGGGTCTTAGGACCATGCAAGCTGAGCAATGATGAGCAAATGCTACCCATGATTTCTGTTATTGGGAGGAATTTCTGACAGTGACAGTCCCAGGAAGACAATTGCAGTTTTATTTATTTAAGAGCTTATATCTCTGATTCTGATGTTCAAGATGTCAGAGTCTGACAAAATAATAATGGAAACACCACATGAGAAATCACCATGACAAAGGCAGCCACACAGGTGAGTCATGGTGTTGAATGGCAATTAGCAGCATGTGTCCGCTACAAAAGAGGGAGGGCTGATAATCAGCCCTTTGATATTTCAGTTTCCAAAGCAACAGGAGGCAACTAACAGAGTTCTAAAGAGGCAAAATATGTGGTGCCCGAATTGTTGGTACATCTGTCAGAAAAACGGCAAAATGATTTAATGTGGAAAATATGACAAGATATTCCAAACACAAACAAACTGCATTGGCAAGGAGGAAAAGTGGTTGGATGTTGAAGCTCACGGACAGGACAGATGGACACTTAACTGCAAAAGATCAAAAAACGACATCCTCAAATATTGCCACAGGACTGACTCAATAGCTCTAATGCAGAGACGTGACCCGGTGTAAGGACCACAAAGCCTTTACCAATGGAGCAACCAGCAAGGTCAAAGCAAGCAAGATGGCTCTAAAATGGAACCCTAAACCCCTAAAATGGGAGATAAGGGCAGTTACAGTTGGATTCTGACTACACAGGCCAATTTAAACCATTTTAGCATTGTTCACCAATAAATGCGTTGATGCTCATTGACTCACCAGGTGAGTCAAACCTCTGGTCAATCAATGGCATTAATCGATTACTCAACGAGAAAGAAAACCAGCAATACTACTGGCCTCAAGGGCCAGGTTTTATCAAATAGATATTTATCAGTGTTTTTCAAAAAGCATAATTGCCTTTTCTACTGTGTGGGCGTGTATCTACGCCAGCCATCTCAATCATCCATCTCAGCCATCTCTAGGTATTAACCTTGGAAATCATATTTTAGAATTGAAATTCTTCATTTTGTGGCTTGGTGCCTTACCATTTTGTTTAGGTGAAAACAGCTGTTATCTGATTCTATGCTGTTCTCATGACCCAAAATGACCCACTCTAGATATAGCTACACATTTTACACTAAGTGTTTAGGTTCTCACAGTATGCCTTTAATTGCTTCACCGTGTTCAGGGAGTTGGGCATAATGGTACTGTTCCACTGCTTTGTTCAGTTTGACAGCTTGCTAGATGTTCATTGGTCATGTACACAAAATAATGAGGAAAGAATATAAGCTTCACTGATGCTAACATGCAGGGCAAAGTATTAGTGTGCAAGATGGTGTAGAGAGAATGGTGTACGTAAATTCAAATACAATCTCTTGTCTCTCTTGTTGTTTTTTCCCCCTTCTTTACATTTTTGAACATGGAAACTGTTTTAGCTGGCCAGAACTTGTACATGGTAATAATGAATAAAATTAGACTCTGTTGCTTGTTATTATTTGGTTTGTTGTTGTTTTATTGTTTCTTACACCACAGCCGCTTCCCAAACACAAAATTTTCAGCTAGGCAGATTTTCAGACCTTGAAAGAGGGTTTATTGTACATGTAAAAAGACAGGGGTTGGCGTGACGACCTGGCAGCCCCGGGCAGGGGAGCAGGGACTGAGCACAGACAGGAAGCAGGGACTCTACACAGACAGGGGAGCAGGGACTGAGAAGGGCCAGCCCTAGAAGGCTGGATCCAAGGCTACAGTGTGCTGACCCCATGTGGCCGCGAAACCACCGTTGCCGAGCGTCAGGCACGGCGGTATGACAAGCGGAGCGTGGACGGAATTGTGAAGCGGGTGTCAGGTGGCATCTCAAGTGGGTTCTGGGTGGCGTGTGAGCAGGCATCAGCCCTCCTGGAAATAAGCGGACTGTCTGATGGAAGACTGCAAACGGTTAAGTTAATGTCTGGAAAGAAAACCTTCCTGCAGCTTATCTCGGGGAAGAGAAACATGCATAGCCATGCTGTCCAAGGTATTGGCTAGAAATCTGAACCAGATATTGGGCCTGCTGAGTTTTCCTCTCAAAGGACAATCTCCAGATAAGAAAAAACAGTTTATTTCAGCAGAATGTGAGAACAGCTGGTCAGAACATGGTGGGGGGGAGAGGTTAAGAGAAAATAGGAAAAGGAAGGAGAGCACACAAAATATGGATCCAGGATGGAGTCTCTCCATCAGGCAATTAAAGCGGTAGGCAATTAAACAGATGAAGGCTGCTTCTTGATGAGCCTAAGAGTGAAAAAAAAATTATGAATTGCATTCGACAAACAGGGGACACCAAGAGGGATCCAGCAGCATAATTGTAAATGCACTTGTAATGTCAGCTTTTGCAAGCCAGGCGCTTTGGCCAGTCATTTTAATTAAGCAAATAGCATGGTGTGAAGACAGAGCATTGTGAAGAGGACTATGAGGGAATCAATCTGTTGATGTGGCACAAAGGCTTGAGTGTAAAGTGAAAAGTTTGAATACTAACTTTTAAACTTACCTTAATTTACTTTGCACTATACCTTAATTTAACTAACACTAATACTTGCCTTAATTTACATGACACTGATGCTCGTAATTCACCTAACACCAATCCATCCATCCATCCATCCATCCATCCATTACCTGCTTATCCTGGGCAGGGTCACGGGGGGTAATGGAGCCTATCCCAGCGTGCATTGTGCAAGAGGCAGGAGTACACCCTAGACAAGCTGGCAATCTATCGCAGGGCACCTAAAACCCAAAGACAAACTCCTAGAGAAATTATCAGCAAAGGGCTGGTCTGGATATGAAGCCTATATGTAAGACCATGCTGGAATATTACTGAGTAGCCTGACCTATTAGGAGCACTCTGAAGGGTCATGTGAGCTATGCTGTGGGAGTGGCCTGGGCACACTGATCTCGGGTGGGCGGTCCTTGCACATTAACGGCATTTTCTTTGAGACTCAGAAACGTAGGACTGAAACTGGTAACCTGGGCAGGCCTTAGATGCTTGTTACCATGGGAGCAGACTGCAGCAGGCTGGATGGCTTTCCTGGGGCGAAGTTCGGCAGAGAGGCTCACAGCACTGAGCATCATGCAGGACAGCATGCGTGGTCCCCTGGAGCAGCAACCGCACGTGCGAGGGGGTCGGTCCTGACAGCGTTTGTGCACAGAGACACCTGCACATCCACAAGGGTGGCACCTGTAGAACAGTACACCTTCTAACCAGAGCAGTGAACACCATTTGGCTGGGTAAACCTAAACAAACCCCTCCGTAAAGCCACGGTGAGCTCAGAAATGGGTTTGGGGGCCGATCCCTGGAGTAGGATGACCACTGGCGGGGTGGGGGAGGGTGTGCTGACGGACAGGAGGGTGACCCGGAGACCACGCTCCTAGAGCAGCAGCGAGCGATCAGGGTGAGTCCGAAGGGCGGGACGATGGCCCGTGCGGCCAGCTGGACCGGAAAAGTGATCAGCGAAGAGGTACAGCCAGGATAGAAGCACCCTCACCAGGGCTGAGTCTGGCGACCAGAGACCTGCAGTCATCAAAACCAGGAAGAGGAGCAAGCCAGGCGAACGCCACAGAATACCCAGAGAGCAGCGGACTCAGGTGCATCGCCTGCTGTGTGGGAGCTGCTGCCACCGTTGCCTTCCAAGCAGATTAGATTGACCCCAGAAGGCTTCGGTTAATTAAATGCTGCGCTCCAACATCATCAGGCTTTGAGTGAGATTTGTGGTGACAGTTTGCCTCCGTGCTGTTATTGTAAGACATTCTGTAGGGCTATATCAGAAGAATAAACCAAATGTGCGGAGATTTATCGAGTAGACAAAAGAACTTCATCTGTCTCATCAAACGGTGTCAGTGAAAATAATAAGGAATAAAACGGCAATGTTGTTATATATTGACACCTTTGTTTCACAGCTTGAGAACTAAGAAAGTGCTGGTTATAGCTCACGGAGGCTGTTCTGTTGTTCATCTCATAAGCTGCTCCTCAGTGACATCATACAACACAATCCAATTTAAATAGATGAGAAAGAACACTGCATCAGATATGGTGAAATTTGGGGAAATAATTGAAATGTTTTACTTTTCGTGTGCTGTGAAACTACAATATCAGAGCTACAAAATGAGATTTCACTTGCTGAAATTAACTCGAATTAGAGATATGGCTTGTTAAAATATGTGTGTTTGAGAGAAGTGGTTTTGAGAAATCAGCCTAAAAAGTTTTGTGAGAGATTTTGTGAAAGTTTCTCACCTGGTGAGAAAACTGGCCCATCAGCTACAGTTGGGGAGGGGTCTGAGTGTCAGGGCTGGGAGTGTCAGTGCAGGTGAGAGCTTTAGGTGGGAGGCTCTTTCTTATTGTGGAATCATGGACACTGAACTTAGCTGAGCAGTTATTTGGATGTTCTTTCATTGTCCTACCGGGGATCTGAATCTGCAACCTTTCGGTCCAATGGGATGTCAGTGCTGAGGTCTCAACTCACCAAGGGAATCTAGAACATGACAAATTAAGATGAAAAAGGGTTCTGCTTGGCCATTATGTAATACTGTTAACAGGGAAGTAAGATTTCAAAACTGAAAGAGGGTAAGGAAAGGTGGGACAGCACATGTGGAGAGATGTGGAGAAGACAATAATATAACAGGAAGGATTATCTTACTTTAACTAATTTAACAATGGTAAAATGGCAGTCTTACAGCAGTTTTAGCACTGCATGCTCATCTCTGTGGGGTGGCCATCCATCCATGACGGCCACTTTTTGGTGCTCCTTTTCACTTTTCTCTGTAGATTATCTTTGCTTCGCAGTCACTTGCACAACACAGCCAGCGGCCTTGCAGCTGCTGTCCCTCAGGAGATTTGAAAGCAACACACACGCACACACGCACACACACGCACATTCACACACACACGCGCTGAGTGACAGGGCTGCCTTTAGAATGCAAGTTGAATAGCAAAACCAAAAATACCAAAATTCAACTTAACTAAATATAGCACAATAATACATTATTCTATTTTCATTTCAATTTGAATGCACCTCAACTGCAGTATCCCACTGCAGAGTTTCTGAGTTAATAAAACTTACCTGAAAACCAGTTCTGAAAATTGAAAATGTATTATTACACACAGGCAAGCTTTTTGTATTTGTATTGATGACACATGTGACAGCTTAAACTCAGGGCCTGATTTAATAAAACCTTTTAGCACACGCACAACTAATAACACAACCCATAATTGGTACAAAAAAAATACCATGATCAATCAAGTGTTTCAACTCAAAACACAAATTGATATTGTTGCCATATGTGAATCAACTCAAAACATGTGTCTTATGTCTTATCAATAAGGGCCCCGCCTTCTTTCACCACGAGAATGCTAAAATTCACCCCCTTTGTCATATCACCTTCAGCATCTGTGGCATACGTGCCAATTTCAAAATAGACACAGGAGGAAACGTGAATTGCTAATCTTTCTATCTCCCCCTCTCTACTTGTATCAATTTTTCATCTACCCCTTCCTCCCTCTCTCTCTTTCCCCTCCAAAAGTGCATACTGGCCTTCATAACATAATTCACATAGTAATACTGTAACAGATCAACTGCAGGAAAATGAAATATGTAAGAGCTTGCCCACCATCACATGGTTTTCTCTGAGGAAATATGGGAGCCATTTTGTATGGAATTCTGACACAAAAGAACATGCATAACCTCTGAATTGGGCAGCACAGTGCCCAATGGCACTGAATGCGCAACATTTCACTGGTGCAATATGGTCCTGACTTTAATTTGGCCGACAAGGTGAGAGGTTTACGGCCTCATCCCCCATTTATTATTTTAAAGAAGTTTGTGCAGTGAATTATTGCTCACAGTAAAAAAAAAAAAAAAAAAAAAAGAATAAACAAACAAAATAACACACCTCTTGAGATCTGTCTTCCACCTTCATTGGTATAGCCAGTATTTTAGAGGTGATCATCTAATAAATCGGATTCACCCACTGGAGCAGGCCTAGTCAACAGATGCAAAAATTGTAATTCATTAAATGCAATGCATTTACTGTAACTCTATATACAGGGTACCCTAGAGGTAAGCAGCACCCAAAGAATGGAGATAAAGGAAAGGTCCAAAAAATATTAAAACATAACTGACGAACACGTTGCTTGTTCACACTCAGAGCCTTGATTAAACTTGTCTCTACCCAACAAAGCCACTTTTTCCCATGTCAGCTCTCAGAAAGGGTAATAAAACAAAAGGAGCCTCCTCATCCCTCGACCACTTATTATACCCAACACCACATCATCAGTTGCTGACTACAGTTATCCTGTCTTGTATATCTTTGGATGTACAAATAGTTTACCCTTTCAGCAAGGGTATTTCAGAAAGTTTTAAATGTCCATATGTAATGTACCTGTCTTGCATTTACTTCCAGTATGTCCAATACTTGCAGTTTTATGGCTTGTTTGTCCATATAAATGTTTTTGTAATCAAAAATAGCTCAGTTTGTTGTGAAGCTGTAGTAGTAGTTCAGCTTGGACACCATTTTGAGCTCAATCCCTTCCATCTCAGCTGAAAAGACTGTCAGAAGCAAACCGATTGGTCTCAATTCAGCTCCTGGGGGTTTCGGGTGTCTGTGCAGTGACCGGGGTCCTTATACTGTAAATCACTCAGGCAGCAGGTGTCTGTGCAGCATGTGGGGTCTTTATACAGTAAGTCAGTCGGGCAGCAGGTGCCTGTGTTAAAAGGGGAAGAATATCATTCAAGAACACACACACAATGCTGTTTTCTTCAAAGTCAGAAGTGTAATGAAGGAAACGGGCAGTGTGCTCCCCCTACAAGAACTCAACAAGACCAGTGAAATCGATGACATATCCTCTAGACCCAACTAGCCGATAAAACAGCCTCAAGTTACATCGCAATAAAATAAAGGAACTAAATGCTATTCTGATCAAATAAATAAAAATAGCCATAAAGCATGTTTTTCAAAATGAACAATACTTATGTTTTTCTCTATCCATTACACTTGTGCAGCGATTGCCGTCCTTATAATTTAATCGGGCAACAGGTGTCTGTGCAGTGATCGGGGTCCTTATATGTCAATCGGGCAGTAGGTGTCTGTGCAGTGATTGGGGTCCTTATACAGTAAGTCACTCAGGCAGCAGGTGTCTGTGAAGCAATAGAACCAGTTATTTGTGCAACATAGGCCCATAGGCTGTACAGCCATACAGCCATAGCTGTTCTGAATCGGGACCTACCATAGATCAAACTAGCTGTAATACCAGGGGTGCTGTGTCCTGTCTGTAACGAGAATAATTCATTTTAATTAGGTGCCTGTTGTTACAATGATTGTGTGTGCCACAATGCACCAAGAACAACATCCATGTGAATATTTGCAAAAAAAAGTTAATCTTCATAAAAGGCTTAACAATTGACTAATTACGTTGGTTACACCTACATATGTATCAATATCAGGTCTAATATAAAAGTGGCTATGATTAAGTGATTGGTGCTCCTGTGAATTAAGGGGGCCATTTGCAGAGATGATCATCTCAGGAGAAGGATTAGGCTTTTTGGTTACAAAGAAAAAGATCTGTTATATTCTGGGGATTTCTTTGGTCATACGTCTATTCTTTTGTCAACTTGTACGCATGATGGATTATGTGACAGCCCACTGCAAGTGCAGAAGGTTTAAATCCAGATTTTTAAGCACTGACATACATTCTGTGACCTGAGTGAGGAGGAGAGCTGAAAAAATCTGCATCTGTCCCATGCAGTGCTGTTTATGCGGTCCCAGTTGCATTCAAACTAACAGCAGTCCTTGCTTTACTGGCCACTGGTTCATTCCAGCATACAAGCCAGGGTGCTGTCAGTTCAGCTATTCATACAGTTTGTGATTTCCAACATGCCAGTGAGTGCACTGTCTTTCCTTCATCACCCAGTCACTGGCTCAGAACTAAACAAGGATGTCTGAACAAACGTGGATGTCCCAGGGGTTGCTCGCTCATTGGTTAAATCATTCTGTTTGATCGCATGTCTATTCACCCTCACGTCTCCGCGCCTCCCTAGCAGCTCCCAGGGTAGGTTCGCCTCACAGTTTGAAAACCTCAGCTATGGGTAACTACACTTTGTACCTCACCTGACCTGTGTTCTGTAGTTGTTCCAGTGACCTACGGTTTGCGCTTTGCATAAAAAGAGTCTGCCAAATGTAATGTAACCTAATATGTAGTGTACTGTAATGTCTTTGAAGCTACAATGAGTCTGGATACCCTCGCTATTAGGCCTGGATGGGCCTCGCTGGAGCATTTAGAGAGCAGCGGACCGTGGGAACCGTTAATCAACAGCTCATTAATAGATGCTGCGCATGACAGAAAATTGCACCATTTACATTTTATAATTGTTTCCAGCCTTCCATCTTGGCTTGATTGATGATGCAGCAAATATGTGAAAATGTCTCCATCCGTCATGGAACAGTGCGGAAATCTGTTATATTTCAAACTGAGTCTACATCAGCACAAAAGACCCTTGGCCAGCATTAAAACTCAATGAAATTAATGGCAGAACTCATAATGGGATGAGTGCTATAGTTTAGCTCTGACTCCAGGCTAAGTGCCCTTGGTCAAATTCAATGGCAAGGAAATTAGCAGTATATCAATGATGCTTAGACATCAATTACTAAATTACATTTAACATGTGGACAATAGCAAATATACCTACATGTCCAGGAAATGTACTGAATTTGAGGTTAATCCTTGTGTTTAGCACAGTCCAAAAGCAGACTGAATGGATGCATTGTGCCTGTAGAACAGCCCAAAAGCAGACTGAATGGATGCATTGTGCCTGTAGAACAGCCCAAAAGCAGACTGAAATGGATGCATTGTGCCTGTAGAACAGCCCAAAAGCAGACTGAATGGATGCATTGTGCCTGTAGAACAGCCCAAAAGCAGACTGAATGGAAGCATTGTGCCTGTAGAACAGCCCAAAAGCAGACTGAAATGGATGCATTGTGCCTGTAGAACAGCCCAAAAGCAGACTGAATGGAAGCATTGTGCTTTTATAACAGTCCTGATAAGGGCAGCAGGCAGGGGAGGCTGCTGTCCATGGTCCTGAAGCCTTCACAGGATTTGAGTAGTTGTGGGAATGTACAACAGCAGTAAAATGTGTGGGACTAGCCATGCTACACATCACCATCACAAACAACGTGACTCCCCAATGAAGCCATGCTACCCAGCAGCCCATCAACATCAGAAACAACGTGACTCCCCAATGAAGCCATGCTACCCAGCAGCCCATCAACATCTTTGGGGCTACACACTGTTACATTACAGGCATTTAGCAGACACTCTTATCCAGAGCTACTATCATAACATTTTACATAGCATTTATTTTGTTTTACATTGTATCCATTTATACAGCTGGATATATTACTGAAGCAATGCAGGCTAAGTACCTTGTTCAAGGGCACAGCGGCAGTGTCCTACCCAGGAATCAAACCTATGACCTTTCAGTTACAAGCCCAGTTCCTTACCCACTGTGCTGCACTGCCACCTACACTGTCACTGGCCAGTCAGAAACAACGTGACTCCTCACTGAAGAGTCTCTCCATTCACTACGAATGTTTCTCTATATTCTCCGATGCCTCCCTTTACAGTTTAGCCTACTTTTAATGTTACTGACAATGGGCTGGTCAGTAAAGAATGGCTTTCTCCTAATGCCTCACTTGCTGCTTTTTTTTCTTTTTCCTAGTTTCATGTAAAGTGTCTTGGTTACAGTGCCTCTGAAAATAGAGCTTTACAAATAAGATTGAACAGAATTGAATTTAGGAGTAGTGGAATTGCGTTCCCTGGAAACCATGGCCATGTTTCAAAGATAGGTCCATTAAAGTCAAGCAAATGCACGTGTAGCTATATTTCCCTGGGGAATGTTGAAAAAATGCTTATTTCTTATATTTATTTTTGATTAACCCCACATTTCCAGTGTTATTTGTGAGAAAGGTATTAGTGCTTCTATAGCAGATTTACCACTATGTTGTGATTTGTTGCAGGTCAGACAATGTTATGAGGATGTTATCCAGCCTCTGACTTCACTTTGAAAACATTTATTTGAACTGGAATACACAGACAAAGAGCTAAATTAATGTGGGCACAGAATAGTATGGCTTACGGTCAATTCTGCAAGTTTCGAGCTTGCAAGCTTTGTATTGTTTCCAGACGGCTGACATTTTGGGAAATGTATAGCAGCAGCATTCCAATACAGCTTGCGCATAGACTCTGCTCATCTTTCTTACATCATAAACCCGGAATACAGATCGGCCGAAATACAAATAAACCTGCTGGTCAGTAATCTTGGGTTATTATAAAAATAAACCGGCCGGTTCTGATCCACGGCCGATCGATCGGTGCACCCCTATTAAAACTATTTTGACTTTATCATGGTTAAATAAAATGAATAAAAGTAAATAAAAATAACCCAATGTCCTGTACAGTCCCCAGATAGCAAGCCAATATAGCACCTTTTAAATAAGGTGCGTGGCCAATAAATCTCCAGGAACTGCGTGATGCTGTCGAGTTCATATGGACCAAAATCACTAAGAAATATTTCCAGCACATTGTTGAGTCCATGCTGCAAATAATTCTGGCTGTTCTGGAGGCAAAAGGGGGTCTTACCTGATACTAAATTAGTTAAACTAATACAGTAGCCACTTAGTGTTCCTGTTACATTTCATAAAACCCTAGTTCAAGAAAGAATATTATACTTCCAGTACTGTAGTAAACTGGAGTTTTTGCACAGTCGGAATGCATCGTGTCAAAGAATCAGCGGAACGTAGCATTAGCAGTGCATTAATGGCGGTGCAAATGGCATCATTATGAAGTGGGCCATTTTGACGTAAATGTCAAAGCAATAATCTTCCATTCCGTTCCCGGTAATGGCCGTTTCACCGCATGTAAATCCGAAAGAGAGCGAGGAGCGCAATAACCGGCAATTCATCAATCACTTTGCTTCATGACGAGCCGGAGTGGCCTTGTGTGTGTGGGTGAGATGAGGGACAGCTTTCAGGATAATCACACGAAAGAATGGAAAAGCACCGCCACACAAAGGCTTCCAAGTAGCCTGGATATAATCACAATCAAGTCAGTTATTATGTTTGAAAGCAACTTTTATCACATATTGTAGGGCAGCTGTTGGTCTGTTTTTCTGCAGTCCTGTCTTTCAGGGTATAAAAAAATGGTTTATTTTAGTGTAACCCCCCAAATGCTCCTCTGTTCCTTTGCTTTAACTTTCCGGCACTTCCCTTCTGGACCTCCAGACCTCTCGCCTCTGACACCCCCAGCTCTCGGATCAAAGTGTAGAGGATGCTGGGGGGGGGGCAGCAACCTCTTAGTACATAGCATGCGCCCAAATGCTTTCTCATTGTAAACAATGAAAGAGGTGTTAACCCCCTGCCATTTCAGAGCATGCTAACCAACTCTGATTGACCGACTGAATGCCAGGATAATCATTACGGATAATAATTTACGGAACTTCTACTCAGTGTCACATAATAATCAAGTAATGTAGCCTGTCAGTTTTGAAATTCGCTTGACCTATATCTGCACAAGCCCGTCCCCCACACCCACAGTCCATCTCCCTCAGGCCAGCGCTGCTGTCCTTTTCAAACTGTGAGCGCCCCAGGCTGACCGGCCACCGTGGGTCAGGGCAATCTGAGCAGGACTGTGTGAGGAGTGTAGTGCAGTGCGAGCGTCAGCCACCGTGGGTCAGGGCAATCTGAGCAGGCCTGTGTGAGGAGTGTAGTGCAGTGCGAGCAGCGGTTTATTTATAAATGAAACGGCCGCATCAGATGCCACTTTGAAGGACATTCGCAAGTGAATGAGGCATCACTTAAATCAATAAAATAAAGTTTTCTCCCACCTCTTTGGAGCCTTCCTGGCTGGTGGTGTTCTAGGCCTAAAAACCAGCCCGGCAAAACTGAAGGCAAAAATCCCCCAAAACAAACTGGTCCAAATGAAAAAATGCAATTCTTATATGGTTAACAGGTTAAGCTTTCATGCCTTGCTTATATAATTCTAGCATAACAGTTTAGTGTTCTATATTTTGTTCACAGCGAGTTTGCTTTATTTCATGTGTGTTTGTTTTTTTTTGTTTGTTTTTTTGTATGATTATGGCCACTTTCTTTCTAAAATGCACACATGACCTTTATAGGGGATATCATATATGAACATTGTATTCAGTCTTGTATAAGCATTATAAATAAATTATATTTTGCAGCATATGGATTTAGAACCTAATATATGCCTGGTTTATATTCAGTAATTATGTGTTTTAAGGTAAATTCATACATTATTCTGAGGAAGACCATATGATTGTTGTAGTCTGTCTACATTATCCCTATATTGTCTTTAAGTTTCAGTAAATTTGGTAAAATTTAACAATAAGGTCATTATTTGGCATTATGTAATCTAATAATAAATAATTTACTAATACATTAACAAAGCTGTACAGATTTAGTTTTCAGTAGTTAGTTGTTAATGCCAATTCATGTGACCGTATTGTAACATGTTACTGTACATTTTATATACTATGAGTGTTTTGTAAATATGAAACTTGAATGTGTGCTGTGCAATTCTTGCATTTTTCTACATTACCCTTATATTTTCTTAAGTCATTTTCATAATGTATGAATGTGTTTTACACACACTGATTCAGAACAATTCTCTCCATTTAGTCCTGGTGCGTTGCATTCACTAATCACACTGAATGATTGATTTATAGATGGACTGATGATGGATCATTGATGACTGATGTTTGTCGTATAGACAATTATCGTTTTAACCAATTACTGTGGGGTCTGTTGGGAGGCTATCCTTTAGATTCCACTTATTTTGCTGTGTTAGGAAGCCTTTTCCTCTGAAGTTTATGTGAAGTGGTGTGTGTTTGAGTGGTTGCTTGTACTGCAATATTCTTTTAAACTGTGATAACTATTGCTGTAGTGCAGGTAGTGGCTGATTTGTATATGTGTTTTAAGGAACAGTATTTATAAAAAGCTTCCTGTGAATGTAAGTGAATTGACACCACTTCCCCATGGTGTGAGGCTTGTGGGAGAGAGTGTGTCACTTCCTGGTATTTACAATCGCTTGCATAGGTTTGTAGCACTACTTGGGTGTTCTTCCTCTGTGGTACTGAGTGTATTTGCTTGGTGGGTGACTTGTCTAATGATATTGCTGGGAGGGGGGTAGAAGGTACTCTCATTATTACAGTTGGCTACCAACCAGTAGGGGGTGCTGCTCCCTACTTTCCATGCCTATGGCTACATGCTTCATCCAGTATGGATGTAAATACCATCAAATTATAGTTGCACTTTAACCTCATATTCATTAGTTCACATCCAATATGCTGGAGTACAGAATGGTCCATACAATGTGTCATAAAATTACACCATTTATGTAAGGCTGCATGGAAAATACAGGCTAATTATTTAATGGAGCAAAGTGTAAAAAATCACAACAAAAAGGAAAAAAATCACAGATCAACTTTTGGCAAACTTTTACTTTTTAACAAGTTCCTGTTACCTTCGGCTCACCCTACTATACTGGGTCGCTGTGTTTTGGATATCCAAGTTTCTGTTCCTGTCACTGTATTCTCAGCTCCTTGAAGTTCTGCATTATTTGCATTGGCTGTCATGTCATTGAGAATCACAGTTTCACTGACCGACACTCGTTTTGTTCAAAGCTGTATTTCACAGTTTAGAATCGCGCACATCTTGTATCAGCTGGGCCTTGGAGATACTTCATTTTTTCCCTCTCCCTCCACTTCCTTCTCCTATCTACACTCGACCCCATCTTCAGCTGCTTTGAGCTGCCTATCTAAGCATGCCTCGATGCAAGTAACTCCGTCTACGACTGTAACCTAAAAATCTGTATTATTAGTTCAAATCCCAGCTGGGACCTTTTTGTGTGGAGTTTGCATGTTCTCCCCGTGTCCACATGGGTTTCCTCCAGATACTCCAGTTTCCTCCGCACAGGTTTGTCTAATTGTTGAGTCTATACTGCCCATAAATATGAGTGTTTGAGTGAATGGTGTGTGACCTGCGATGGATTGGCAACCTGTGTTCTTGTCTGTTGCCCCATGTCCCCCCATGTCCCATGCATAGCTCCCCCCCCCCACCACCACCACCCAACCCGACCCCCACAGTCCTGACAAGAAATAAGCGGGGTAGATGATGGATGGATGGAACTATGGTTTATATAGCCTAATAAAACCCCGAAATTCTTTGTTGTCCTCCTGTAAAGGGCATGAGTCGCTGGTCTTAATCTCAAGAACCATTTATTCTACTCTTCTGAAACCTACACTACAAGGGAGATTCAATAAAACTAAAATAAATGGTACCTTTGAAAATATTTCCACTGCAACATGTTTTGTCATCCAAGACAATTGTATTTTGTAAAATAAATGATAATACACACGGGAAATAAACAAATCCGTATTGCATCTCTACTGCATCAACTCTTGGCCACACATGCACATCTGATCATAGATTGCATCAAATCAGCTCCTTATTGACTGATGAACTGATAAAGGTTCAAAGACATTAATTAAAAGGCATTATTAATGAGTAAACTCATCAAACTCAAATGAGTAAACTTTTCTCTTTTTTTGTATTAAGCCTAAATACACCATACTAACCTTCATCCAAACTAAGGTCACATGATACAGCCTATCCATGTGCGATCACTGTTTATGAGTACAGCCCCTTGGAAGCCATCTTTTCATCTTTCCATCTTTCATCAGCTGCTTCTTAGGGACCAGACTCCTTTTGTAATATTTTGGTGCATATGAGTCAAACTACACCATTCATAAAACAATAAAATGTGATTGCAATAGGCATTGCTTCCCCTTATCATTCTGGCACTAGTGTGGGGTATGCCCACACTGTGAAGCTGCAGACCTAACTGTTTATGTTTTTTTTTCCACCTCAGTGATCAAAGAGCTGCGTCTGACTGCATTCGATCCTCGGGCCCCGAGCCCCAAGGTGATCTGGTGAATTCAGCCAGAGCTGCCTTTCCTCAGAGCTTATTTTGGTATCTCGATAGTTTGAGGACTCACCAAAACCTTGCAGTTTGGCTGAATCGGGGGCGTGTTGTAGCTGTGGGTCGGCTCGGTGGTAGACATAGAATGGTGAACAAGATGTCTTGGTGGCCATTTTGGGAAAGTCCAGTGGTACAGATGCATAAAGCAGGCTGCTTTGTGACTGAGGCGTGACCTTCATCACTCACTAAAACATCCGCTTGTGATTAAGGCTCTGTGCACACCACAGACACGGAGGAGAGTGTACCCATCCCCTCCCTCCTTCCCTCTTCATTTTTGCTTTCCGGAACACATTTCCCCTACAGCAAGGTTTCAGTATCTCAAAAGGACTAGAGCTCTTTAGAGACAGCAAGATAAATAAACAGGCTTTGGATCAAACTGAACATTTGCAAAACAAGCCAGTAATAGAGATTTTCAAATGGTTCCGTTGTTTTTGTTCCCCCAATTGAATCTCCATAGTAATGAATAATTTAGATTTAACTCTGGATTTTTCTACTGCATCCCATTCAGAGCTATGAGACAAGGTTCTTTCTTGTATTTTTATGTATTTATTTCTTCTTTTTTTTTTTTTTTTTGGAGGAGAGGGGCAGTTGCTAGAGCAGGACAACATCCCCTATTTCTGTTCGGATATAAATCCGAAGAGAACAATTAGTAGGAGTTTATCTTCTGGAATGAAAGGAGAAAAAAAAATTGAATTATTTTTTATCGTCACCATAACCAGTTTGACAGGCATTACCTGGCGATCTGCTGCCAGTCTGACACATTTAATGGAAAGCCGTGTTTGGATATTTTGACTAACAAAAGTATGAGCCGTAACAATATTATGAACCATATCATCTGGTCCCAATTAGTCTCGCTTGAATAAGAAAGGCTTTCTTCTTGTAGCTCTGCAGAGACCTCTGCACTGCCTCTTATTTTACTGTCCTTATGTAGCGGGACCAAATCTCAGTCATCCAAGGTCACTGGCCTGTTTCAAATGGTGAAGGAATTATCCTGTTTGGAGTGAGTGTGTGTGCCATCTCCCCTGGGCTCATGTGAGCCAGTGATGATCTCACACCCTATAGGCCACACAGTGCTACAGGGGAGGGCTAGCGCTAAGAACAGCTAAAATGTACTCCTTACTGATGACAGCTGTGCTGTCAAACCTAAATGCCAATCTTAGTAAATGAATGGAATAGTCTTACCTTAGAAATGGAATGCGTAATTCAAAGTTACAGACCAGAGAATGCTTGCAAAGATATATGTTGCCCTGACCAAAAGGTTCCAGGTATTTGGTTACCTCTAACCCTTTGAGTGAAACTCAACTCTTGGGTCTCACAGTGTGGCAGTTTTGTTTGTTCGGGGAAAATTGTTGCATGGGACAGTCACAGTGAGGACTCAATGAAGCCCTGTGGACTTAAACCCAGCTTCCCCTATAGATAATGTCAGCTCCAAGCTCTCATTCGTAGCTGGTTAGTGATACAGCCCAGCAATGATGCAGCCAAATGATACAGTATATACAGTATATAGTACCCTCCATAAAGTTTGGGACAAAAACATATTTTTCTTTATTTGGCGCTGTTCTCCACAATTTTGTAATAAATGTATTTTTATACATTTATTTATACACTGTGCAGAAATTCCACCACTTTTTATACATACATCATTTTATACATGCATTTATTTACTTATTTCTCAGCCTCTCAGGTTTGTCATTTTGACATGGTCAAATCAAAATGTATAAAAATACCATTAAATGAATGTTGAGAATCTACACTTTAACCCCGCCTGAATTGTTTGATAACAAATCTAAGATTATGGAGTACAGAGTCACATCAAAAAAAGCTAAGGGCTCTATTTTCAAACCAGCGCCAAGCACAGCGCAAGTGTCTTTGCTAGTTTCAGACCGACACAGTTGTCATTTTCCCATCCAGCGCCCTCGTTGTTTAAATAGCAAATGTACTTGCGCCTATCTGAGCGCCCATGGGCGTGTTGGTCTTAAAATGAGGTGTGGTCAGGCGCATTGTGGCACATTGCTATCTTGAGGCAGCGGAAAGCGATTGCGCGATTGACTAACAAAAACCTGGTCTTAAGTCAATGGCGCAGTATTTTACTGTTATTTTAAGGGCGCGTTATTAAGATGGTAATATGCGCCTACATACGCAGGTTCACAACGCGCAATATTTTAAAAAAATGTACTTATGTGCTTTAAAGCTATGTGCTTTAAACCGTTGCTTAGATCGTTAAAATAGAGCCCTATTTCCCTTGTTCTTGCTTGTATAGGCTGTTTAGCTTCCTGCAAGTACTAGAGTTGTTTTATGTTAATCACTAAATAACTAATTTGCACTTCGGAAGATTAAAGCTTTTCAATGAAACTAGGCTTAATGCTAATCAACCTCTGTGCTTGCTAATCACGTAAGTTTATTTAAGATTATTTGCTTTATGCATCATCGTTAAGGGGAAAAGTATCCTAATGATGGGAAGATGTGGGGTTCGAAAAGGACGGGCCGCTCAAACAAACAAAATTGCACTTGATTATAGACTTTAATTAAGTGCGGCTTTTTGCTGCAAAGATTATTTGCTTCATTACAGTGCAAAATAATCATAAGACTATACATGTAGCCACAATGCTGTAGTTGCTAACATGTAAGACACTCTTTTATCTAATAGCCTGTCCAAACCTTAATCACAGCCTTTCATTGAAGAGGTAGAAAGAAAGGTTTTCAGCAAAATTTCAGTCCTTTCCCAGTCTGTTGTGGCTTGAAGATGAGCTTCATCTGAAACAGTGTTAGGAGGTATAAAGTCAGTAAATTACATATCTGACTTATTTTGTGCTGAGGGTATTAACATTGCCATTGCTGAGAACTCCAGCAGAGTTGCAGAAGGTGTGTGTTTACTTGGCTGATGGAGCAGCAATATTTTAATCATACGTAATAATAAATTTATAAATTATCTTTTTTTAAATCATTCTGATCATTCTACCATGATAAAATCCACATGAGACTTGCTGGTGCTTAGTTCAGGCATTAGTCACATCTTTTCAAGACAATATTTTAATCCTCTTGATAATGCTTAAAATGTAGTCCACTGGAACTACTGTGCTACCTACTATGTATTAACATCACTTAAAAAGCAATACTTTTATTACAAACTAAAGGTTTATTGGTTAACCATAGCAAGACTGTAAAACCTATTGCCATAATAATATTTTAACCCTAAGCATTATCAGAATTCTACCTCAGACACCCAAATCATATGTACAACTTTTATCCTATCCCAAACCCTACCTATGACCCATATTATTTTGTGTGATAACATCTTTTGTGACAACATGTAAATGTATTGAAGATACATACTGCATTAACCTAAAGGTTTAAAATGTAATGTACAAATAATGTGTTAATTTTATTTTATTTTTTTTTCCTTAACTGTAATGTCTGCAATGCTGAATTTAGTTTTTTTGTTTTTTTTTCTCCTGTGACTGTTTTCATAACCTTGCCTGTTGGTCTGAGGACCTGTCCGATCTTTCTCCAGAGTCACCTGCCGGCTCTCCAGAGTCATCACTTTAAGTTCAGCTCGAGTCGGCACATTCTGTTGCTTTTTTTGGACAGAAAGCAGACATCGTGTCCCTCAACCAGCTAAAGAACGACAGTGTTTGCTTCCAGCTGATTTATTTATAGTTCATTTTATATATATATATATATATATATATATATATACATGAGGGGCCAAACAGGAAATATTTAATGAAGTCTGATATATATACATCATTTTGATATATATACATCTTTTTTGATATATATATACATTGAACTGTGATATATATACATAATTTCTTGATATATATATATATATATATATATATATATACATCAAAACATATATATATATATATATACACACATACAATGTTTTGGATATTTATACATTGAAAATGATAAATATACATCATATTTAATATTTATACATCAAAACCGATATATATATACATCATTCGGAACAGGCATATATTTGGGCATCCCATTGGGTCTTTATTAAGACATAATCAGTGCAATCCAAATTATTTTTTAATTGGATTGAGACTGAAAATTATATTATTATATTCTTTAAGAATTTTGATGTGAATATAACAAGTGAGACAGTGAAATGTCGCTAGCTCTCCGATTTTAATACAGGCACATATTTGGTCCGCTTATGGGCCTTCCTGGGGTTTGCCTGGGTTTGTTAATGTGAGCTGTGCTGTTTCTGAACGAAATTCGCTTTTAATTTCAGCTACTGTATGCTTTGTGGTGAACGTGCTTCGCCCTTATTTTTTTAATGGTACGCAATGGCTGACAGAGCCAGAGAACTTGTCCAAACACTTTTAGACAGTGACACATTTATTGAAACACTTGCAATATATATTGTATATATTGTATTCAATGTACATAAAATCAGTTTCAATGTATATATATCAAAATGATGTATATATATATATATCAGACTTCATTAAGTATTTCCTGTTTGGCCCCTGTATATATATTATATATATATATATATATATATATATATATATATATATATATATATATATATATATATAATTTTCTTTTAATTTATATTTTTAAATTTATTTTACTACATTCAGTTTTATGATGTCTGCACTGCTCTGGGCGATTCTTCCTCTGCTGTCTGATGCACTTGTTTTTATTCTAGCCAGAGTGCACACGTCATTCCTTAAGGCTGCTTGGGTTTTCCAGGAGGGTAACGTGTCCTGACCCGATTTCCGGACCCAAGTGGCTTAATGAGCACTGAGAAGCCCAGACCCGCACCTTCGTCTTTCTCATTTCACAGAGCTGTTTGGAGTCTGTCATCTTGCAAAGAAACATCAGTCAAAGTTCCAACTGCTGTAATAAAAGGACAGGTTTATTTTTGTCATATTCTTACCAGTATGTTATTACTACAAAGAGATGAGATATCAGTTTCTGCGCCACGGCAACAGGCTGAATGCTGGCATTGTCACGTCGGAACTTTGTGCAAGTGCACAGGGAGGCGCTCGTTTGGTGTGGGATCAGTGGGCTGTCAGAAGAGACATTCTCTCTCTGACACGTTTCATCCCACCCTCAGAAGGTTTGATTCATCCACCTGCCTAGCTGTGACTCTTCATCACATCCTCTCACTCCTCAGGGCTGAGGTGCTCCTTTCCCCATTGATAGATTCTAGGACCCTTAAAATGAGATGACTGAGTCTCAACCTTGGCAAATCATTACTAGAGGTAAGATAGCAAGCAAGCTGTGACTCTGGCCAATGGCAGCACATAGACAGTGTCAAAGAAGGTGCCTGGTGCAACCCAAATTATTGCGGCAGATACATTTTAGATAAGGATAATTGGTAAGAGTCAAGGAGAAATTCAACTGTCAGGATAAATCAAATATTTAAATGAAATAAATTAAGGTAATGATGCATGAGATCAATAAATGTATTGTATGTATGAATTGTTTCTATATGGGACACAATGGATATGTTTACTCATAGCACTATCAAAAAGCACAGCTTCCTCATTGGTTCTGAAGTATAGTTTAAGCATAAATACACAGCAGTATATTAGAGCATAGGGTGCCATTTCATTTCATTTCAGCTCAAAACTGCAGCCTAAGTATGCAGCAATTCAGTGTTGACACAAGCAAGCGACTTTTGCGAAATTATTTTTTCTCAAAAGTAGGAACAGTGTATATAACACATTTTTCATTTTGACTGTATTGTTTTTGTTTTGTCAGGGCGCATATCGGCACAGAATTATTCCCTAAGAGACACAAACTAACTTTCTTTGTAAATATGGAAAATCTTTTATATCTTTACTTTTGTAACTTGTGCCAGTCTTGGTAAATTTGAAACTGCTGATGTAACTTTTGTTAGGGAGGTTCTGTTTCCTTAGTGAAGGAAATGCCCACCAGTTGTATTAGATTATGGAGACTACAGATGTTACAGGCCTGAGGCATTTCTCATTAAATCCACAAAGATCAGGGCCTGGTTTCTGTCCACTCCTCTCTTTCATCCGAAGGCAGAAGGATCTCCAAGCTACTTTGCTGTTTATGGTATAAGGAGTGTCCATTTTTATTTATTTATATTATTTTAATACTCAGGCTCTGCTTAAATGTTTTAAAGAGGCCAGCTTCTTGCAAGGCAGAAATAATTACCCATGACCCCCATGGCTTTTATCGACCAAATGATACTGAAGAATTTGATCAACAAAACACTGAAAAGAGCAGTTTGTTTTCTGTGCCATTCCTTTCCAACCACACCTGAAACACACACAAGCTCACGTGATTATATAATGGAACACCAAACAGCAAGCCAAAGTATGTAGGGTTTATGTTCCGGACGGAGTGTGGCACAGTGGGTAAGGAACTGCGCTTGTAACCGAAAGGTCGTAGGTTCGAATCCCGGGTAAGGACACTGCCGTTGTACCCTTGAGCAAGGTACTTAACCTGCATTGCTTCAGTATATATCCAGCTGTATAAATGGATACAATGTAAAGTGCTATGTAAAAAGTTGTGTAAGTCGCTCTGGATAAGAGCGTCTGCTAAATGCCTGTAATGTAATGTAATGTTCCGAGGGAAATAACCAGAAAGTCTTCACATGCTGGGACTGATACACTATATGACCAAAAGTCTCCGGACACCCCTTGGTCTGGGAATGTTTTTTTATGGTTTTGGTTAGGCCCCTCAGTTCCAGCGAAGGCACATCTTAATGTTACAGCATAAAAACACATTCTAGATTATATGCTTCTCCAATAGTTTGGGGCAGGCCCTTTCCTGTTCCAGTATGACAATGCCCCCGGGCACACAGGGAGGTCCATATAGAAATTGTTTTGTCGAGCTCGGTGTGGAAGCAATTTACTGGCCTGCACAAAACCCTGACCTCAACCCCGTCCAACACCTTTGGGATCAATTGTAAAGCCAACTGCAAGCCAGGCCTAATCGGCCAATCAGTGCCCAACCTCACTGATGCTCTTCTGGCTGAATGAAGCAAATCCCTGCAGCAATGCTCCAACATGTAGCATAAAGCCTTCCCAGAAGAGTGGAGGTTGTTATAGCAGCAAAGAGTGGACCAACTCCATATTAATGCCCATAATTTTGGACGAGATGTTGGATGTCAGGTGTCATATACTTTTGGCCAGGTATTGTACTTATTCACATGAAGCCAAAGGGATCTAGGGTACTCAAAAGTGGCAGCAGTAACTTAAGATTCATGGAGATGGTACAATGTAATTAGAGCCAGTGGCAAGTTTCACATCGGATGAAACAAGCCAGTCTGTTGAATAAAGAAGAGTTAACTTGCAAGTGGAAATGTCAGATACAATTTTAATATTGCATATAAAGAATTTAATGACTTCTTAAAGCATTTGTGATGATGGTGCCATCCGTAGGGGATTTGTTTGTTGTTAACTCTGTTGCATATTCATCTGATGCTGATGCATATGTAATCACTGTCATTAAATTAGGCCAATATTACTGCTGCAAATTGTTGTGCACCCTACAGTGTTGATTATTTATTTATTTATTTTATTTTATTTTATTTTTTGTCTTACTTGCTCAAACTTAAATGTGTTCTCAAGTGTGCAACATTTACAATGGAACCAAATGTAAAGGCCAAAAGTTTAATAATTTGCCATAATGTAATAGAAGTCTAATGTAATGCAATAAAATCAAATGTAAAAAGCCTGTGATGTAATAAAACTCCTGTAATGCAATAAAATTGTGAAACTAATGTAATGGCACTTTGGCTCCTGACACGCCCCTGTTCTACCTGCCATTCCCTGATGTTTCTGTCTTTCAGTAGCTTTGGGCACCTCTCCCTCACCCTTCTTTGCCGGACAGTCTTTTGTTTTTGCAGGTGCAACACTGCCAACATTGACACATTCAACACTCCGCTTACACACTGTTACCACACATCCCATAGTGTCTGTAAGTATCATAACATTGACACATTCAATACTCCGCTTACACACTGATACCATACAGCCATAGTGTCTGTAAGTATCATTTTGCCTTTCATAAATAATTATTATCCCTAGAAGCCTTTGTCACGTGTCTCATTTTCCAGTTGGTGACTGTAAGGTGCACTCCTGCAGGTGCCCTTGACCAAGGCACCAGCCTCAGAACTGGAGTTGGTCCCTGGGTGCTGCACTGTGGCTGCCCACTGCTCCTAAATAACTAAGGATGGGTCAAATGCAGAGGACAAATTACCCCACAGGGTTCAATAAAAGTATATCTTATCTTATCTTATAACTAGCGGTCGTAACACTCATAATGTAATATAATTCCTTTATTGACCATTTATTACATTACAGGCCTGGTGACCATTTTGGATAATGTAATACAATCAGAGGGTAATGTAATAACTCAATACATCATCTTTGTGCTACACCTTTTTGGGTTTTGGGGTGCTATTTGTTACACTAGAGTAATGCAGTACGCCATTCTAACATGATTCATGCCATGTTTTGTTGTGTGCTTTGCAGTACCCTTCTAGCACATTCTAGTATGCTTTATGGTACTTTGGAACATTTTGGTATACATTTTATGATACTTTCATGCTTGGGTGTTTTCTGTGGTACTTTTTTACTATGCCCTGCAGTACCGTGTGGTACTTTGTGATTCCTGTGGTACTGCGGACAACTTTTGATGACTGAGTCATACTCAACACTTTTGCTGCATGAATCACATGCTAGTATAGTAAGAACTTTTCTTAAGGAAAAAGTAAGTCCAAAGGCATGCAGGTGACAGGAGACTCTAAATTGCCCATAGGTATAAGTGTGTGAGTGAATGGTGTGTGTGCCATGCGATAGATTGGCCTGTCCAGGTTATATTCCTGCCTCTCGCCCAATGCACGCTGGGATAGGCTCCAGCACCCTCCGCGACCCTGACCAGGAATAAGTGGTTATAGATAATGGATGGATGGAATCATTAAAGAACCTTAAGTACACTTTTTCTGAACTAAATGCCAGGTAATGTAATAACCATTTAAATTATGGCTTACCACTTTAGGATAGAAAAGTTTAAAATAAATGGTATAAATATTCCAGGAAATAGTTTCAACGCAATCAAATGGTATGATTTGGGACACGTTGGGACAAAATATTGCCCACCAAGTTGTTAATAAATATGTTTTTAAATGCAACAAAACACAAAGAAAAACACAGCTACTCCATAATTCAATTAGTGAAGCAAACAGACCCTGCATTGAAAACCATTCTTAAAAACAGGAAGGAGCACTGATATGAAAATATGCTTCAGAGGACTGTGGAATTGTGTGGCAAAGGAGAAACACTATATCACAGTCATAACAGAGGCCATAGTGCAATTAAATCCTAAAGGCCAAACGAATCAGATAGTGAATGAGTTGGAGGGAAAGTGTCCTCTGATAATGAACACATTGCTAATGAATGTAAAACCTTTTTTCATTCAGTCTGTAGATTTGCCTTTGTGAAGCTAAATGCTCTTGCTACCCACTCTCTTGTGTTACATCTGTGAGCAAAAGTCTGGCATAACCATTGGGAGCACTAATAGCGGCAATAGCAAGATTCCAATGTACAGAGCATTGCTTGGCGCGTCCAGCTTTTCTTTTAAGGGTGCATAATTCAAGGAACACATTACCTGATGAACTGAAATTATCAGAACATTTATTGGGATGGCAGGTATCCCACCATGCCCCATACCTATACAGCACCGAGAGTTTGGCACTTGAGGAAAGAAAGAATTGAGGAAACATTGGGTAGCATTGCTTTGGAATACATCTTATGTAATTTCGGTGAGCAAGATAGCCTATATTGTTTGTAGCACCGTAACTTGGCGTCATTTTGATATCAATACTTTTAATGGCAGGCCTGGATTTTGGCAGTCTGAATGAATGAGTTATAGACGGTGTATGTCTTGTATGTGTGAGTAACTTGGCATTTTCGTACGTTGAAAACGTGTTTTTTATGAGATAATACTTTCAAAAATAAGACTAAGGTCTGGCTACCGCAAAATTGGTTACGCGGTCATATCTGAAGTAACCGTGTAATCGTCTTCCTCTGTAATCATGTTGTGATGAAATGTGCTTAATTCACGTAATATGCACAAATTATTTTTATTTTTTTTTTGAATATTTTATAGCTTTTATATTTTCATTTTCTTGTTTTTAAATTTTCTACCTTTTAAAAAAATAAAGCCCATCTAGCCCATCGAGTGTTGGAAATCAACATAAGCTAAACCCTCTAAATAATTGCATCAATAAAGTAAGGAATATTAACAATAAGGGGAGTCTATCGCAGCAAGCACTGGGAAAGAGTCAAACCCTGATATCCTGCTATCCACAGTACCACCCAGCTTTTGTTCCTGTTATATAAAAATATGATGTTTGTAGGAAGAACTGAGTATAAGGTTGCAAGAATGTTTATAATTAAGGCTATAAATATATTTTTAAAAATTGTTTGCCTTGATCCAATCAATCATTAATTTCCACAACTCTGCCTTATAAATAAATGCAGTAGTTTTTTTTTTTTTTGTTTGTTTTTTCACAATCACCGTTTGTTGAAATCAATGTGTTGATTTATGAACTTGGCAAATTGTGTTTGTAAGGAGGAAATTTTATTTGTAAACCAGATTTAAGGGCAATCTTGATTCATTCCAGGCCAAAATATGTGCATGTTCCATGCTTGCCTTCTCTGCCTTGTCCCATTAAATCATCTAGAAGCACATTTCTAATTACATGGCTATTGTCTGCTGGGCCACATCTTGAAATGTATCGAATAAGAAGGGGAAATGACCTGACATAATACAACAACCTGAATCTTGCTGAAACTTGTTTTAGAAGAAGCAAACAACTTCTTTCCCCAATTAGAGCTGCAGTGAATCCAGATAATGTTGTTAGTGACAGACTGTGATGGATTCCAGAACAGATGGCTGTTCTGAAACCAGCAGGTAACGCAATTATGAGGAATTGAGGAACAGCCAGAAAAGCAAAAACTCTGATTCCATGGCCCATTTTCATAAATTAATTCATTTTCATCGTGTTTATGTAGCATGTGCTCTTGTCAGGACAGTTACAGTGTAATAGAACACAAGTGCATTCATCTGATTTATCTGAGGAAAAGTGCCAGAACTAAAAACATTTCCAGATCTGCGAGGGAGGAATCACATCCAAAACAAAATGGTTGACAATGCAGTTCTCATTTCCTCTTTATCTCTTGTAAGGGGGATGTAGGAAGAAACACATTTTCCACAAAGGTCACAGTTACATAGGATAGGTTGTGGTTGGTTATTTATTCATTTAGGTATTTATTTACCTATTTATTTATTTCACAGGGGCTCACACATGATTGCGAGAGTTTAAGAGAGGTCCAACCAACTGTCAGCTGACATCAGGAAAACCTGTCATTTAAGCTCCACACCCAATCATTGGCTCCTATTGGATACTTAATGAATAATTTGTTTTGCTGGGCTGATTTACTGGGACAAAGTGCTCTTTGAAAAGCAATGTGCAAAACAAGGTTGAATAGTTTCAGAAGTGACACCTGTGGGCCTGAATAAATATGGTATTTAGTCCTGCCTTTACTGTCATCAACAAACTAAAGTGAAGGCAGAAGATTTGCCAAAACTATTGTGAATGCTGAGGTTTATTCAGCCAATGAGCAAACTGCCCATTTAAGTTGATGCCTATACTGTTTATGGTGCTGTAAGTACTGCTTGAACTAGCAGCTGAGTTCATCTTTTGTCCTTAATGTTGACTAACAAATAAATGCAAGAGTACATTTTGACCATCACAAGCATAGGTGAACTTTAATAACTAAAAAATGTACCAATGTACTCATTGTGATCCTTTGCACTTTTGTAACTCATTTAAGCTTATCTTTGCAGGATCAAAGCTGAGTCTAACTTGCTTAATCACCATGATACAATGAAAATGCAAAACTTACATCTTTGTAGTCATGGGAGGACAGCTGAAATACTGATATGGCTTATTTAGTTGCACACAAGAAAAGTTAAAAAAAGGTTATAAAAGCGATTCAGATCTTGTTTAACGCATACTGTGTTATATTCCTAAAAACTTGACATGTCAGAAAGTGATTCTCTTCTCACTTTCAAAACTGTGTGCGTGTGTACATACATTCCAAGATTGCCTCGATTGTTGGGGTTACACATTTCAGATACATTCCTAATATTGTTTTTAAACTGGAGACAGCATCATGACTGACGTGAGATTTCATGTTATGCTAACAATTATTATTGTGTAGCGTTGTGAATGACGTATCTTTCCAGTAGGTGTTTTCTGGTCATATTAAAAGTCTGAATTTGAGGGATGCCTGTACGTGGCTCATTCTGTTAAGACATGGTTCCAGTACATGGATGGGCCTCAGGGTCCAGCTGATGACGTCACATTCTTCAGTGCACTTGTCTGCGTCAGCAGTGGATAATGCCACATGGCTGCATGTGATTGGCCATTCCAAACTGAAGAGGAAATGGTGGAAAAGATTAAAGCTGCATTAGGCAACTGTCGTAATGTGGTGAAAACATTTTGAAAATCATAACACCTGTTGGGCCTGGCTACAAGGAACAGGGAAAGAGATAGTTGCCTTAAGTTTTATCTTCAGCATATGAAATATATGTTCAGTTCAGCTCAATGAATTTTCCAGTTTTCAGCTTTGTCATGTTTGGGATCATTGTCTTGCTGTAGGATGACGTAGCATTTACATGTTTACAACAGCTATACAGCAGCGATCTTGAACTTGATCTCCAAGAAAACAAGGCTTTCGTCTCTCTGTGTAACAAATTGAAAATGGCAAAAGGCATTTTAACACAGAGACACAATTTGAATCAGGATTTAGCTGAGCTTAGGTTTTTTGTAATAAAATCTTGAGTGTGTACATTTCAATGACTGTAGATTCCCGCTGCACCAGTGCTATTGTGATTTTATCATACTTACCTCAGAGGAACACACATATCATACCTATTTCCGTAATATGACATTTTTACCCTTTGTTTCGTTAATCCTTTTAAAAAAAATCTTTTTTCTTTTACACCCAAGAGCTCTGAAGGACAGTGACGTGGGAGAAGATCGACTCAAAGTAGACAGACGTCAAATATAAGCCTGTCCTGTTATATCTGAATTTTGCATACAAAGATGGCCAACGATGTCAGATTATTTATCTTAATCAGATCAATTCCTCTTAATGTCACATCAACTTCACCCCGGAGAGTATTACCCTCCTCTGACACCACTGTTGTGTCAGTGACTATTTTACACCCTTATAGATCACACACAGTATAACCGGAAAGGGCTAACACTGAGAGGAGGAGACACATTTTATCTCCCCCTGACCCACAGACCAGTTGAAGCATCTGGGCTCTTGTTGGCATGACCGTTTCTGCAGACTAGCCTTGCAAATGTTTGAGCTGCTCGTGCACATTATACATTTACCCTAATTTAATTATTTATCATAATCACCATATTTAAGAAAATACAGCTGTCATAGGTGGCCTGGTGGTGCAGTGGGTAGCACTGTCAGGATTAGGTACCAGACAGTGGGACAGGACATGTTACCAAACAGCACCTCTATACATTTATCAAAATTTCATTAAAATGTTGCGTATCTGTCAACAACGGCTCCTTTATTTCAAGTTTGGCTCGAATCCATGTCTACCTGTTCAATGTACACTTGAGTCAGACAAATGCAACGTGTGGTTATTTATAGCATTATGCCATGCTGAGCATGTACTGTAGACTGAAACCCATAAACACTCCTGTAGCCTGGAGTACGATGTACTTTGGCTAGGATTCAAACAAAATCTTTCCTTAACTCTGACTTACAAACAAGTGTAGGAGTTACATTTCCCCACATTGATTCTGTTGACTGCTGAACTTGCTGAACTGTGTTGCACAGGGGAGTGAGAAAAAAAGCCAATTCGATTGTGCGTTTGAAATTACAGACAAACTGAATACAGGCCATAATCTTCTGAAAGAATTGGCAATGTTCTTGTTCATTCTTTTTCATATTCCGAAAGCCTTTGCCTCCAAAGTTTTCAAGAACTTGACTCTGGATGCTTGTGGAGATTGGGGCCAGCTCCAAAGCTTTGTAATTCTGGGGCGGGGCAGGTCCGGGAGGGGGGCTGGGGGTGGGGCTTCCCCTATCCAGCACAATAAAATAATTAAATTCTTGCTGGCTTTTAATCATATTTAACACCTCATTAAATCACCTCGCAAGTAACTTCTGCCAATGTCTGCCTGATGTTGCCACGGTTACCGTGGCATTTTGTCAGCCTAAAGCCAGCCAGAGGTCATGCCACATCCACAATTTCAGGTTCCACCCTTTCTTGCGTATGGGTGGTAAAGCCAAATGGAATGGCTGAAATATTTACCCGTCATGATAACTGTAATTATCCGTGGTGTGTGTTTACTCTAGTGGCCACGTCTTTGCACCATTCATTACTGTGCCATTTCACCTGCACACACACACAGTTTGACAAATTGGTTTATTTTTGGAGGAAACATGATTTTAGTGGCCATGATGCACAGCATCTCTCTCCTCTCTCTCTCTCTCTCTCTCTCTTACTAAATACTATTAAATGACAAACCATATAATTACAGATTTACATTTACCTTGTAGATTAATGTGATGCCATGCGATAAAACAGTCCCCATTGTTACACTGCAATGATGAATACATCAGTGATGGACCATGCAAATTCCACCTGCACAACATGTAATAGTGCTTTCAGCCCCAGGTGTGTGGTGTACAGTTCCCCAGTGAGGGTATTATGTGACAGAAACTGTTCCAGAGCCTCATTATATAGCAGTGCCACTAGCACACTATGTGGTTTTTAATTAAAAGTGCTGTATTGTGATTCCCATCGTGACTTCTGCAGACATGACAGAATAAAACAGTCGCCACTTCATTCATTACAACAATTCCATAAATAATAGCCATTGTCATTACACAACTATATTAAAAAATCTGTCATAATTGTAGGAATTAACATTTGAATTAACATTAACATGGATACATTTTTCGGCAGCACAGTGCAATCCAAAGTACAAGACGTCCAATCGAGGCAACGGGGGCTGGAACTATTAGCAAAGGGAGAGTTTTTACCTTCATTACTTTTATTATTTCTTTTGGAAATTGACTCTGTGTTTTTAATCTTATTAGATCACTATTTTAAGGACTGTCATGTTTCATATCTTTTTAGTATTTTAATTTCTCTTGTAAATTTGAGTCAACTTGTGCATTAATGTATCAAATTCAATAATGCCAGTTGCTCAATCACAAGCACTTTGTCTGCAAATTCTCAGTATAAATTATTAAAGTTTTTGTCTCAAGAGAAGGGGGCGGGGGGGGGGGGGTGTGTGTGTAACTTTATTTGATTCATGTGAAGGGCTTGGTGCAAACAACGATAGCTAGATACAATACATCTTTCACAAAGAAAGATGTTGGGAATTTTCAAAGGTAAAACTGTGGACACAACCAAGTTTACATGTTCATAATGTGACTCTAGAGATGCTGTACCACTGAGCCATTGTCCATATAAACCTGCTACATATGGGGAACATATTCCTACTAGAATCTGTGCTGGTCATTCAGTGTTGGCCATGCTCCAGTCCCAGTGATCCCAGTTGAAAAGGCCTGTCCATTCTGAGTTAAATGGCCCACACAGAGCTGTCTGTGCCAGTGCATATTAGCAGTGCGCCACGGACATGTTCCCATGTCAGTAAGCTATTATCAATGAATGCTTAACCCCAGGTCCTATGTATATGACCTACAAAAAATCACAATAATGTGTCATATTCTGGCTGTCTCTCTAAAACATACGAAAAAGAACAAGCATTTTTCTCCATGATATGATAATGTGCAAACATAGATGTTTAGATGTGTTTTCCCTAGTTATGCTGACTGTACTCAGCTGTAACTGTTAAGCATGTGGAAAGCTCTTCAATGGGAGTCTTAACTAAATGTTTGTTGGATATTAAAAAATAATGTCCTAAATTCAATACATTTCCTTCAGTTAACTGAAATCTATTTTAATTCATCTCAAGAAGCATAGATAATGGTTTTGCACGGATTCAATCTCTAAAGTGCTGAAATTGAACTCTGAAGTTAGAAATCTGTGGGTAATCATAGACTCAGGGCTGTGCATGAAATCTCATATTATTAAAGACATCACAAAGTCTCTCTTTATAACTGCAGAAATATAGCAAAAGTGAGGTCAGTTCTATCCCTGTCTTATGCTGTGAAAATGACCCATGCTTTTATATCATCTGAACTAGCTTATTGCGATGCTCCCTGGTCACACAAATTATGTCAGTGGAAAATTACAGAGTTCCCAGAATGCAGCAGGGAGAGTGCTGACATGGAGGAAGAAGCGAGAATGCATCACCCCAGCACTCATATCTCTGAACTGGCTCCCGGTCAGTTTTAGAACTGATTTCAGAAAGTTGCTGTCGATGTTAAAAGGCAAACTCCGGGTGGAATCTGACTACATAACGGACATGCCTTGTGCCTAAAGAATGTTTATATCAGCCACACTTGGGCTCCTGGGTGTTTTCCACAGCCTTGCTTTAAGAGCTGATTTTAGTTCTTTTGAGCCCGAGCTCTGGAATGTTCCACTGCAATATGTGAGATTCGTCCTCAGTTCTAGTTTTTAAATCACAGCTTAAAACAGACTTGTGGTCTCAGTGAGCTGCTTTACCTTGTTATTTTTATTGCATTATCTTTATTGTTTTTTTTGTTTTTTTTACCACCTTAGTGTTTTCATTTCACTATTATACATGTTTTATGGCTTTCATTGCCCTATTGTTATATTTATTTGACCCCACAACTATTGTGTATCTTCCTGTTGTCTTATTTTATCTTTGTTTTATTGTGTTTGTACAGAACTTTGTGCTTTGGTAGTGCACAAAAGGTGCTATATAAATAACTTTCATTACTGTGACTCATCACATGATACAGGCCCTAAGAACAAGACTCCATACCACAAAACTAACCAAACTTCATTTGTGAAGGAAAGTCACGCTTACGATTCATTGTGAATCTAAATAAAGGATTCATTTTGATTGATTCTGACACAAGTTGATATCATGCTAATGTAATTTTCATGCATCTGTAGTGGCATAAAATTCTGTAAGCCTCTATGCAGTAGACATAACAATCTCATATCATGTCATCTGGTATTTTATGGCAATGTTGCTTGGTGCATCAGTGGTGACAAATACCCATTTTCCTTTGGGGCGACTGCAATCGCGGGCGGACCAGGGGGCAGATTTTGTGGATTAACTGTAATATACTTAAAATCCCCAGCAGCAGGTCAGTGTCCGTAAATGTGATATGTTAGTATTAGCATTAGATGACTTTTAAATAGACCTCTTTGTAAGAAAAATGAAGGAAAAAGATTGTCCGCTAAGAGTATTGCATGTATCTAGAATGCTAACTATGCTTGTGTCCCCCTTCCTTTCTTGTTGATGAGTAATTAGCTTTCCAGCATATTGGCTTTCAAAGTTAGTCATATTACCTCTCCGTTGCAAGCTTGAGAAAGTTAATACCAAGAAAGCTAGTGGATTCTAGCAGTTTCAGTTATTGCTAGTGGATTCTAGCAGTTTCAGTAAATTCAAATAAAATAATAAAAGTGCAATAGTGCTGTACCCAGCTTTTGCATGGCAGACCTAGCATCAACATTTCCCACACAAGCGCATGCTGGGCAATGTGCTAATTTCAGTGCACCCTGCTAATCCTCTCTTTTGGAGCTGGTACAGGCAGAGAATCATATGTGTTTACTGTATAATCTATTCTGACAGGGTGAGGTCTCAAAAACCCTAATGAGCTTTGCTAATGCTCTGATGAATGGCGTTTCAAATCCCTAAATGTTCGGATTTGGGCAATTTGAGGCATTCAAAACATTTCCTTGAGCAGCATAGTAAAAAAAATATATAAATAAAAAATCACCCAATTATCATCCCATTGCAAGCCCCTTTAAACCCCCTTTGTGCAAGCCCCCTAGTGGCCAGGACACTCCTGTGCTCCTGCAACCAAACTATGAGTGGAAACAACAAACTGTGTTCTAGCTTCATTAGTAGTTAATACACAACAACTATGCAAACTGCAGAGTTTCTTAGTGCCACCATTGTTGCATAGGTTGTCCATTTAACAAGCAGCCCCTCCCTGGAGTCTCACCTACAACTATACCCCCAAGCATGACACACTGGACAATAGCATCTATAAGGGAGTTCATAGAAATATTATTTCACCACCAAAAATGTGTCTACTGTCATAGCAATAAGATGAGGCCAACAATAGCCTGAAGGTATGCCAATACAGTGGTGAAAAAAGCTGCTCACTGAATAGCAAAATAAAGGAGGAATTTGTGCGTGGATGTTGTTTATCATTGTGGCCCTTACCAGTTCATTCCGGTTTGATTGACAATTATTTTATCCAGCAGGGCACAGTATACGTTTTCCAATGATGCACGTCAAATTTGATGTCTGAAACAGCAAGTTCCGTCATCACAGCTTTACGCTTTCAGCCATAGTGGTAGCAGTAAAAGACAAGCACCTGCTGTGACGTAATCATTTTTTTCCTTTGTCTTTTGGAAAATATTACTACTCTTCAGAACTTCTGAGCATGGCTATGGCATATCCTCACCCAGCTGATATGGATTTGGAGAGTGAGCCAGAAGAGGAGAGTGAGAGACAGCGTTGATTCTCTGGAGGAGGAAGTACATGAACACGGCAAAGATGTCAGCCTCAATATGTAAGTATTGCTGTTTGCCATATTTCACTTATAAATGGTTTTTTCCTCTCTTCCTTTGTCTTATTTTTGATATTATGACCTGTATATCCACACTGGTCATAATCAACAACTATTAGCTTTGCTAATAAAGCTGATCATATTTGCATTGGGGTTCTAGCGAATGGCATTAAGTAGTATAGATAGAATAGCAGTTTGTTGTGGCCAGCTTTGTCAGAATTCATATCTATCACAATGACATTTCATGAGGTTTGCACTATTCTCTAACGCCAGCATTTCACATACTGTAGTGTAAGTGTTCTTAGGTGGTTCAGTCAAGTGTCATGTTTGATGGACCAGTTTACCATACAGCTAGATCATCGGCAAGATTTTTCTGATGGTGGACTAATATTTTATTGCAATCTTACAGTACATTATTTGGGGTATCTCCATGGGCTATACTTGTCACTTAGGGCATGGAAAATACTCATTCAAATTGAATATGTGCTTATATGTTCTAGATGAATGGAAAAAATTCCCAGGAGTGATCATAAATCGTTACATTTGTAAAATGTTGACTCATCATTCATGCAACAAAAGATTACAAACTGTAGAGTACAGAAAAAACATTCAGTAAAAATTATTACATATTTAGTTATGTGTATTTAGGACTGTGTGTCACAGTGTATTTGCTTTATTTTTCAATGTTCTCAATGTTTCATCTTAAACCATCATAAGTGAAATTTATATTATTTACAATGGACAAAAAGTATTTTATTTTGGATATGTTTTGGACTCCAAGATACTGCATCTTAGACCTCTGTACTAATGAAAAGGTGGTAATTCCCGAATGGAAATTATGCAAGAATAGGTTTCATGAGTTAAAACAGTTGATTTGTAGTGAAATATATGATTATGTTTTGATTTGCAGAAACACATAATTTAAATATTTTTGATAGATCTGTAGACATTAAGGGAAAACCAGGGTACACTGCTTACGTTTTGCTTCATAGATCTTTACTAGTTCCACGTATCACCCTCATATTTTGCAAACTTGTGATCAAGGACTTTATGATCAAGGACATGCATAGTTTCAACTGTTATATATGTTATACAACGAGGCGACATAGCTCAGGAGGTAAGAGCGGGTGTCCGGCAGTTGGAGGGTTGCCGGTTCGATCCCCTGCCCTGGGCGTGTCGAAGTGTCCCTGAGCAAGACACCTAACAACTAATTGCTCCCAATGAGTTCATTGGTACCTTGAATGGCAGCCCTTTACCGTTGGCGTGTGAATGAGAGGCATAAATTGTAAAGCACTTTGGATAAAAGCGCTATATAAATGCAGTCCATTTACCATTTATATATGTGAGCTCTCAGTATTTCATTTCAAAAGAGAACAACTTGATTTTTAGATTTTCCACAAGATAAGTGCATTTGTGGAATGTTATTTCTACCTAAATTATTAATATAAATTAATCTAGTATTGTAAATGGAACAAGTGTCTTGCTTCATTTAAACCATTATCCAAGTCTCTGTTATGCTCACGCCTGGAGTTATAAATCATTAAATAGAACATCCCATAAAGGGGCTAAGATTGGCCTGCCTTGCCATCTGCGTGGAGGGGTTAAGATAAGACAAATTTGTTAAGACAAATTGTTTCAAGTTGCTCTTGAAATCCTGTTACCATTTGCCATTTTTACTTTCTTGTCAGCACAGCAGGGAAGAAACAAATTAACATAAAAACAGTATTGCGTTTATATACTGTCAGGACATGATTGATGTGCCTGACTAAGTTGCTTTAAACCTCAATAAAGAATCTCTCTCTCTCTCTCTCTCTCTCTCTCTCTTTTGTAAGAGCTGGGGTCACTCAGGTAAAACATTTGTTTGATTCGCAATATGGATGGAGGGATGAGGAAGAGCTGGTTAGGGTATCTCAGTGGTTCTCAGTGCGCAGAGTCAAATTATTTTTGGATGGATTCAGAGAATCTGTGTCTGTGATGTTTCCCAGGGTTCTTACAGGGGGAGGTGATGTTGGGGCCCCTTCTGCAAATGTTCACAGATTCCTGGGGTTAAGGATAGACCCTCCAGAGGGATGGCAGTTTGTTACAGCGGGGAGGGCTGAGGGAGATTTTTTTTTTTCAAGAGGGCTGTTATGGCTAGCCACAGGCAAACCACAACATAAAATGGAGTCGAACAAGAGATTCAACAATAATGATTTAATCCAGAATTAATAGACAAGTTTCACAATGCACTTGAAGATAAATACAAGTATCCACGTATCACCACGTAGCAGACAACAATGAATGAATTAGTACAATGGTAATAAAGACTAGGTAGCAATCAAATGGGGTGATCCTCCAGGCCCGTCTGTGTAGAGGACTCCAGAAGGATCACAGGGCTGTAGTATATATACTAGAGCCTATCAGGTGCAGTCTATTTGGAACAGGTGTAGCTCATCCCACTGCCAATCACCAATTAAGCAATCTAAGAGCAGAGAGAGCGACAGAGAGAGAGAGAGAGAGAAGGAGAGACACGCACCCCACATGCACCAAGAAGTAGGAGCGCACATAACAAGGGCAACAAAGAAGACACTGTATATGGTGTGTATGAAGCTCATTTGCAGGGAGCAAATAAGGAAGAGGGTTGTGAGATGGAGGACCCTCCTAGCTGGTGACACTGAATGTGGGCCATCATGGAAACTTTTGTATAAGATTCCGCTTCCCAAGCGTGTTGGTGATTTACAGTGGAGGATCCTCCACAATATTGTTCCAGACAACAGCACTGTGAGTCGGTTTGACAATACAGTGGACAAAAGACGACCCTTTCTGCTGGGCAATAGGAAACTGTTTCCATATGTTTACAGAGTGTTCCAGGCTAAACACTGTGTTCAGGGTTCTGCAGGATTGGACTACACACAGTTAGGGATTCATTTTTCCAAGGCGGTCTTTGTGTATGGAGTAAGGTACTCCAGGAAAAACTGGAGTTTGCCTTTTACAAAATGAATGATAATCTGATGGAATTCAAAGACAAATGGGCTATAAATGGAGTGCTCTGCAAAGTGTGGGAAGGAGTATTAGTAACGATGTGTTAAGCAAGGATTGTTACTTTTTCTATATTCTTTGGTTTGTTTATTTGTTTTTTTTTTTTTTTGCTTTTTTAATGTTTATATGTTTATATGTTATAGGTGGTATGGGGATTGGTGTTGTTTGGAGGTAGCTCAATTGGATGGGATATAAAGTGATCAGTATGGTTTGTTCCTTTATTTTGTATTTTTATTTCTAATGCCCTCCCTTTAATGTTATGTTAAATAAAGGGTTTTTTAAAAGTCAAAAGTCTCTCTCTCTCTCTCTCTCTCTCTCTCTCATTATTTAATTTATAGTCTACCTTTTCTGCTCACATGCTGCTGTGTTCACAATTGGCACATGGGATGTATGCTAGGGAATGCTTGAAGTAGTCGATAAAGCCTTAGCTGTTGAAGATTAATGTTGGAGCTTATTAAAAGATGCACTTGTTTGAAATGAGCAAACTAACTTCACTCTTTTGTACTGTGCGGCCTGCTCAAAGATCCAATTAGAGAAGCTGCCTCTGACGTGTACAACCAATATCACTCATATAAAGTAACATTTTGTGCTCAAGTCTGTTTCTCTATTCAGACTTCTATATGGCCCGTGTTAAGGACAACCATGGTGCTTTGAGTGAGTGAGGGTTAATATTGCATTAATTTAAATCAGTTTTAACTGAACATTGCAAATGCAAATTTTCCAACCATGTGCACACAGGGTACTATCAGTCATGTTTAGCACAAGTTGCAGCTGCACCATATCTGTATAAAAGTGAGTCATTAATCTTCTAGTCTCGCATAGCCATCTCCACACTTCGTTTCAGCGCTGTGCCAGTGCTGGAGAAAGGTCTGGCTCAACCCATTATCATTCCAGTATAGAGGAAAAAAAACGCTATGGCTTGTTTGTATTTCATTAAACCAATCACAATCGTCTTGGGCGGCGCTAAGCCCAGGATGCAGCGACGGTGCCCTTGCAAAAACGGTAACACGCAGATAGCGGAAGGAGAGGAGAGGAGAATTCCGACTGAAATAGTCGGCCAATGGCAGGCTTATACCCACAGTCTATACCCTGTGAGTCAGACTATTAATCTTCAGACAAGGTAAACCATAACCGTCACAGTACATGTGCTACAGGCCTTTGAAGAGCCCGTAAATGCCCTGTAATTATCAGATGTCTTTTTCTTTTCTCTGTGATATCCTAATTCCTGCAGTGAATCAGGAGGAGCCTTTGTCCTCCTTAATTCATGCTCACATTCTAATTACTCACCCGATATGTTATCTGAGGCCTTTCTGTGTGTTCGGTTCAGAAACAATGAGTGACAGTCGTGGCGGCGGCACTAAGTAACAGTGTTAGTGCTGGAGAAGATTACAAGCTGCCTGATGATATATCAGCTATTCTGCAGGGAGAGAAATTTCACAAGTAATTATTGGATCATAATTAAATTACCACATTATGGAGCAGAAATTATGGAAATCTAATTACTGAAAAAAGGAAGATGGTTTTAAAAAGTGAACACCATCACCTGTCAGGAAATAATGAATTTCCCTGGGTCTTTATAAAAATGACTTATTCTTTGCAGAATCCTGTAGATTGGGAACAAATTACAGCACCACCGATGCTATTTAAGGATGTGTCAACATGGCTGTTGCATTTGTACTAATATTTTGTATTAGACTGAGGTTGAAATTTAGACACTCCATCCAAAGTGTGTGCATAATTTGTACTGCTCCACCAGAACGGTTGTCTAGATAATTAGGCACGGCCTAGCTTTGAGGACGCAGTGGACTTGCGTAGTCTGTCAAGGCGCCCGCCGCTACGCCATGTTGATGCTGTCTTGCATGTATCATGCCAGGCAGGATAACTGAGGCAACTGGAAGTTCTGGGAGACCCTTCTTCTGTGGCTGATATAGAATGCAGTTCCATCATTAGAAGAAGAGTTCGCAATTCAGCTGTCCACCACACTAGCCAGTACCCTTAACTCTTTTGCCCCCCTCAAAACTAAGCTGTTCACTTTTGCCACTCCATCCCCCTGGTTTACCCCCGAGCTCCGTGCCATGAAACAGACCGGCCGTCGCCTGGAGCGTCTCCACAAAAAAATTGGTCTCTCTGTCCATGCCCAAGCCCACCAACTCCACATTCAGACATACAGAGATGCCCTTATCGCTGCCCGATCCTCTCACTATTCCAACATAATCCAATACTCCAACAGAAACCCCCGCACCCTCTTCTCCACTGTTAACAAACTTCTCAACCCCCCTGTAAATAATACTACATCTGGCTCCCCATCACTCTGCAACTCCTTCCTAGAGTTCTTCCACACCAAAATCACCAACATACACCAAACTCTCACCTCATCCACACCCCCTTTAGATTAACTACTGTGTACTACTGTTGCCCCCCCCCCCCCCCCGGTTTTACCTTCACCAAGATTGACAGTGCTTCACTCACCAAAGTCATTTCCTCTGCCAGATCCACCACCTGCTCATTAGATCCCGCCCCCACTGTCCTGATTAAAGCCTGCCTCCCTACTCTCTGCCTTTATTTCACCAAGCTCATTAACCTGTCCCTGACCCACTGTGCTGTCCCCTCCATCTTCAAGACTGCTGCCGTCACCCCAATCCTTAAAAAACCTTCACTTGAGCCCCTTCACTCCGGTTTCCAACCCCATCACAGCACAGAAGCAGCCCTCACCAAAGTGGTAAATGACCTCCTCCTATCCTCTGGTGCATATAACATACTCATCCTCCTGGATCTCTCTGCCGCTTTTGACACAGTCAACCACAACATCCTCCTCACTCGTCTGTCTCACCTAGGCATCACTGGCCCATCTCTCAACTGGTTTCACTCATACCTCACAAATAGGTCAGAATTCATATCTATCCATGGTCACACCTCAGATCCTGCTACTGTCACACAGGGTGTCCCACAAGGTTCTGTTCTTGGTCTCCTCCTCTTCACCATCTATATGCTTCCTCTTGGCCCCATCCTCCACAGCTTTAGTCTCAATTTCCACTTCTATGCAGATGACACCCAAATCTATATCAGCTCTACATCCACAAATCAGCCACCCACTGCCATCATTGAAAACTGTCTGATACACGTCAAATCCTGGATGTAACACAATTTTCTTAAACTCAACTGTGAAAAAACTGAAATCATTCTCATCGGACCAAAACCCCAGCTCACAAAACTACACAACTTCTCCCTCACCATTGACGGTACCCCTGTCTCCCCCTCCCCCCTGGTCCACAACCTCGGTGTCATACTCGATCCATCCCTCTCCTTTGAAAAGCACATCAACAACACTGTCAAGGTTTCATTTTTTCATCTACGCAATATTTCCAGACTCAGACCCTCTCTCACCCATCCCAATGCAGAAAAACTCATTCACGCCTTCATTTCCAGCAGACTGGACTACTGCAATGCACTCCTCACTGGTCTTCCCTCCCGTCTCCTACACAAACTGCAATTGGTTCAGAACTCGGCCTGCAAGAATACTGTACCGCACATCCTCCCGGTCTCACATCACCCCTATCTTGAAAGATTTACACTGGCTCCCAATCACATCATGTATCACATTCAAACTCCTCCTCCGAGTTTACAAATCCCTAAATGGCCTCGCACCCACTTACCTCTCTGATCTCCTGCTCCCCTACCAGCCACCCAGACAGTTACGTTCATCCACTGCCGGCCTCCTCACCACCATCCCCTCTCAGCGCCGTTCTTTTGGCGACCGCGCCTTCTCAGTTGCCGCCCCCAAACTCTGGAATGCCCTCCCCCCTGACATCCGTACCTCTGACTCACTCACCTCCTTCAAATCACGTCTTTAAACCCACCTCTTTTCCCTAGCTTTCCCTTGATGTTTGTCTTCCCCACCCTTTTTTTTTCTCTGAATTGTATGTTTCATTGTATGTATCTATGTATGTATGTATGTATGTACCACTTATTGTAAAGCGTCTTTGAGTTCATGAAAAGCGCTATATAAAATAAATTTATTATTATTATTATTATTATTATTATTATTACTATTATTATTATTATCACTGGTCTCCTCTGGAAGTCCCTTCCCTTCATTGTTATGCTTTTCCACTTTCCTCTCTCAGTTTTGACTGTGAAGGCCCAGTCAGCTTACTCATCAGCTGCCACCTCCGCTATCAATGGAGGAAGGAACTTCATGTCCAGCTTCAGTAAGCAGAATCTTGGAGCCAAATTTTCCAGTGGGGGTCGCCGTTGAACATCTTCTTCACAAAATACCCCCATCAGACAATAGGCAGCAGGTGTTGGTACCCAGGTGCAAACATGTCTGTCACTCTCTCCTCCAGCATGCAACAGAATGACAGACACTTTGATACAAATTGCTTGATCAAGCTCCGTTGAAACTAATTTTGCACATATAATCACACAAAATTAATTCATTACAATCATCTGAAGTTGATAAAGGGAGGATGAATAATTGTGGGTGTTGTTGTTATGGAAATGATATGTTTAGAGATAATGAATATGTCTGGGATGACGCCTCTGACATATTTTCACTGAAATAGACTTTGAATAAACTGAATAGACTACATCTCAGAACTGAGTGATATGTGACCGATTTGCGTGTGATCCCTGCTCACAAAAAACACCAAAGCTGTGCATTCTCTGTGTAATAGATGATAGGGATGTATCCAAATCCGAATACTGTATTTGGGAAAGCACAAATAATGCGATGGAAAAAGATATTTCTTCTACCCGAAGTTGCTCGTTATTATTCGGATTCGGAAAAAAAAAAAAACAGTTCATAAAACTTAGTTTAGTTACAAATAAAAAAAGAGAGAGAGAGAGAGATGAAAAGTACAGTATGAGGATGTGGAAATATATTTCATAATTAATTATATGCCAATATTAAATCAATTGATGCTTTGAAGGCACAACAATTGCATTGCCAATGAATATTAGGTTAGAAAATACAACATTTTCCTGATCTAACGTGACTTCCGGTATAAACCACGCCCATTTCCGGTCTTTTATCCGAATACAGATACAGATACAGATAATTTTGTTGGTTGATGACGTCACTGCACAACCCTAATAGATGAGTAGGAGGAGAGAGACTCCAGTTAGCAGGAACAGGGGTGGGGACAAGCTTGCTGAAGAAAGTTTTAATAAAGCAAAAAAAAAAAAAAAAAAAAAAAACACGTCACTTTTGTATTTCCTTAAATTCTTTTTTAATTTTGTATTTTGTCTTGTCTTGCACATTTTAGTGCTTTACACAGTGTACCTGTAATATGCCATAAAAACTGTGATAATTTAGAAATATAACGGTGGGAATTGATTCAGTTGTGTCCTTTATTTCAAAAAAATAGTTTTGCAAAATATGGTTTCATAAATGAAGCCGTTATGGGTACAGAAATCAATGCTGTGATGCTGGGCAGTGTGGCCTAGTGGTATTTGGATGAGTCACAAAGTAGCCCACTTTTTCCTCAAAACTATTCATATGCTTCAAGTATAACCCTCTCAGTGGACGCCCCCAGCCCCCATCCATTCCCTCCCACCAGCAAGGATGGCTTGCTGATTGAATTTTTTCTCTTGGGCTTCTATTGCCTTCTGCCATCTTTGTGCATCTCCACATGAGCTGCAGTTCGATTGGCTCTTTGAAGATGGCCGACCAGAGGCTGCTTGGGCTGAAATGGAGTCTGGTGATTATTGTAATTTCATTCTTTCCTTCGCTCTCTCAGCCCCCTCTAACTGCACTGAGGAAGGCTTATCGCCCAGACAGGCCAGCTCCCATTCAGATGAACGTTTTGCAAACGAAAGATAAAACGAAAGCACTGGAGGCATCATCTCTTTTTCCAGATAGACCTTATGCGAACTGTGGACCTTCGACCAAGGTAAAGGCATCCAGTGATATCCAGCCAGCCTCCAGTAAAGAGAAAACATGGTTTCAGACAACATAAGATGCTTCTTTATGGCCCAAATCCAATTCCAGTAGCACTAAGCCTTAATGCCTCTGGCTGTGTCTTTCTGTATCATGGTGGATAGAAAGGTACCATCTAGTAAAAGTTTATTTTTTTCAGGTTTTCTAACTGATCTTTCGAACTGAATCTGAAACAAAATACAAATGGCGGAACACCCCATACTTTCCTCTTTTTTTAATGCTTTCCCCTTTTTCTCCGCAACTTTGAATGCTCCAGCATGTAATGCCAGGGCCAATTGCACATCACCCTCCAGCGCTGTATGCCACGGTTGGCAATGGGAGGGTTGTGTTTTGATACTGGACAATGGGGCCTGTTTTGCACATGAACATCACCTTAACGTGAGTTCTCCTAACCAGAAGCCCTGGGGGTTCTATATTACAGGTTATGCAGTTTGTGCTTGCCCGTTGGCTCCAATGAACTTTTCCCGGTGGCTCATTTTCAAAAGCGCATAGATTCCTTTCAACAGCGTGTGAAATGAATCACAAGGGCAACTAGTTACCATACGCAAGTTAAATGATCATTATGAAGTGCTGACAGATGTGTGACATCTCTTGTACTATTAAGCGCATTTATAACACTTGGACAACAAGCACCATGAGCTGGAAAAATGGAAAAATAATAGGTTTTGAGTAATGGTGCACTTAGCCACTGTTTAATTTGTCACTAGGACTTTGGTTCCTCATATTGTTTCTCAACATGTGTTCTGCTGATTGTCTTTTAGCCATCTCTCCAGCCTCTAGATTTGGATTATCAGGTACCAATTAAGCTTTTCAACATCAAACTCATTAGTTTGAGGAATAATAACGAGCCCAATCAACGATTTCATTAATTTTCATCATTCTCATTAATCAGGTTTCAGAGAGCCGAAGAGCGGAAAACCCACCAGATAATTAAGGGCCCATGAGGTTGAGCCTCCGAATGGCAGAGAAATACCTTTGGAAGATTTATGGGAATGAGGTATTATGCAAATTATGGATCATACTCTTGGATCATAGTCAGTGTTGAAATACAAAGAATCAGTGTTTCTGCAACCACACTGTCTTATTCAGCAGATATCATTGAACCTGCTGTTGTGTACTCTTTTGTCTTTTAAATGTTCTTTTATCTTGGCTCTGTTATCATGACTGCAGGTAGAAATGATGTTTAGATAAATCAGGGACTCTATGCAACTGTGGCCATGATGCGCATTGTGAAAAACATATCTGACTGTGGATTGAAACATTATGATTGAAATATCCATTGAAAACAACAATGGAATTGGAATCTCTCTCTCTCTATCTTCCCTAGCAGCAATTCTACACTATGGGCTAAAGTAAGTCACAGTCTTTATCTCTTGATTTGCAGCTGAATGGAAGGAAGCATTCATTGTTGTTACCAAAATATATTTCCCAAAGCCAAGATGTGTGTGTGTGTGTGTGTGTGTGTGTGTGTATGTATAATTATTATATTTTTAAATATGCATTTCAATTTCTGCACCATTTTTCAATGCAATTTTCAAATGTAGTGTATATATTTGTTACGGTTGTGTATTTGTCCCTCTCGTTGTATCTCTGTTCTCCCTCTCTCTGGTTTCTATCTCTCCGTGTTCTTCTCCCTTGCACCTGTAGATGTCCCTCTCTCTGTTTTCTATCTCTCCGTGTCCTTCTCCCTTGCACCTGTAGATGTCCCTCTCTCTGGTTTCTATCTCTCCGTGTCCTTCTCCCTTGCACCTGTAGATGGCGCCTTGTCCTGCCCAGTGCCTGTCATCACCTGCATTGCCTCCACCTGTGTGAATCAGTCATTGTGCTCACCTGTGTCTCGTTAGCCCTCTGTGTATTTAAGCCCTGCTTCCCAGTCCCTCTCTACTGGATCCTACTGTTATGTTCTCACGTTGTTTGCTGCCTGTGTTTCGAGTGCTCCACGTTCCTCTGCGTGTTATCCTCAGCAAGTATTTTTTATTTTTTTTTTGAGTTTTGGATTTGCCCTTTGTGGCCTTGTGTTGTTCCCCGTTTGCTCCTTGTTTTAAGTAAAGTATCTTAGTGTTTGCAACCTACTTCTGGCCTCCTGTTTTACTCTGCACTTGGGTCGTACCATACAACAACCCTCACAATATTATTGCTTGAAAATTGCAAGACTGGAGTAGAAGTTTTAAATATGCAAGTTATGGAAAGCACTTTGAGAGCAGACAATCTTGGTACTTAAATAGAAGCGGTGTTGAAGTACACACACCCAGGGAAGACAATCTGGATACTTTAAAAAGCAGTGTTATTTAAGCACACACTTTAATGGAAATAGCGACGATACATTTAGCAGTGTTACAGTTGAATGTTTTGAAACACATTCGGCTCCAGAAGTGCACAGCACCATGTCATATTGGAACCAGAGATGAAATGGAAAGACTCACCTTGTATGTAAACCCCAATGCATATCCACTCATACCGGGTTTCTGGGGGAAATCTCAACTCTTTAAAAAAAAAAAAAAAAAAAAAAAATTCTCAAAACAGTTTGTAGTGGAGATGCATTGCGGAATTAATTATTCATGAAAATGCTAATATGAATTCTTGATTTACATCTGCCTGCAAATCACAAGTCAGTACCATTCAAAATTTGAGCTGTGCTCACAAGCCCATGCCCCCCACCCAAAGATTCAAAAGCAATCCCTATTGCTCCAGGGCAATTTAGGCTTGGACCCACGTGCAGAGAGAAAGCTCAGAGATGTAAAGGTGAATTGAAAAGGTCTTAATTCAAAGACTTTGGCAGTTGCACACAAAACACAGGTGACAAAAAACATGGGATCGAACACAGGAAACATGGTGAAAAAAATACCATAGATATCACAAGGAAACTAGAGGTACGAAGAGCTGCTATGAAACCTGGTGCGCAACACAAAGACTCAGCAGGGAGTGCACTTCTGGAGCCGAATGTGTTTCAAAGACATGCAGGTAGGCTAACTGTACACTCTAAATTGCCCATAGGTATGAGTGTGTGAGTGAATAGTATGTGCGCCCTGCGATAGTTTAGTGACCTGTCCAGGGTGTATTCCTGCCTCTCACCCAATGCATGCTGGGATAGGCTCCAGCACCCCCTGCAACCCTGAACAAGAATAAACTGGTATAGGTAATGGATATATACATGTATACTGTGTGTGTGTGTATGTGTATATATATATATATGATGGAGAAGGTGTTCAAGGAATTAATTGTTAGGCCCTGTGGCTTCCATATTGTGCTGGAAAAAGGGTAAAAATCCTTCCATTTTCAGAAATGTGTGGTAAGGGCAATGAGCCGTCACACAGCAGCAACATCTGGCCATGGTTAGCACCTCAAGGGACAAGCGGGATCTGTGGCTATAAAGCATTTCCTAAATAAGAGCCGCTCTGTCACTGCATCCCGCCTCAAAATGGGGCAACGGTCCCTACAGGGGTCATCCTTTGCCTCTGTATCCGATCGCCAACCTGCGTCACTGTGCATTCACCTACCACCGACCTGCACTACTGCTGTAGCAGAATCAGAAATACCTGCAGGGTCTCTTCTCCACAACCACTGTCTCCCAAAGGAAGAATAATTCCTTGAAAGCTTGTCTCTGGTTGCCCTCACTATAATATGCCCGTTAGACCTTCCAGCTATCGGAGAGGTCTTCTGCATTAATTACCTTTTTGTGCCTCTTTTTGAAATATTTCCACTGGTTTTCCTGTGTCTGTTCCTTATCTCTTGGGCTTTATGTACCCAGCCCATGGAAACCTGTCCACCTCAGACATTTTGAATAAATAAGCTGAAGAAAGGTAGATGTGAAACATTGGAGCTCTTGATAGTTTCTTCAGAATTAAATTTCACTCTCAAACATGGAATTGATTTTATATTTGATGTACTGCCCACCTGCTCAGACCACGTCTGTGACGTAAGGTGCAGGCTATGTTACAGTGGATTGCTAATTTCAGAACACATGATCACAGCCTATTCAAAAGCCAATCAATCATTTCCTGTCAAATTTCTCTTTGATATAAATCCCTGGAGCAGGAAAAATGCATACTTTGCATTTATAGTTCATTGTCTTTTTTACACGTACACAAACACACCTACACATACACACACACACACACACACACACACACACACACATATCATTTTAATTCCTGTATTTATTCTATTTTAATTGTTTATGGCTGTTATACTGCATCGTGGTCCCTGGAGTACTGTACTGCTCTTTTTCTTACAACTATCTGTAATGAGAAGAATGACAATAAACGCATCTTGAACAATCTTTTCATTTTTATTGACTTTAGTTAAAATGATAGATACAGTACTGGCTCAAATTATGGGTAGACTGCCTTTATAAACAGTTTTATGTTTGAGTTTCATGATTAATGCAATATGTTCCAACAATCACCCTTTTCTGGCATAATAAAAGTAACGTCCAATAAACATAATAAACAACATAAAACAAAAATATAGAAATAATTAGCATTTGAGTGAAACATGTAATAATCATTACAAATTCCTTTATGTATTAGTTCATACCAACATTACTGAGCAGTCTAACGTATCTTGCTGGTACACATTTTATAATCAGCTTGAACATGTTTTGCTTTGTCCAGTATTTTTCTACAAATTATAATATTTGTGAAATAATTTTATTTTCTTTATTTCATATTACTGATGGTCACAAAATCACTGATGGTCACAGGAAGTCAGAATTTTCTCTTTTTACTGAATTACATAGAAGCAATGCAATCAAAAGCTGTTAAATTTCATTACAAAGAGCATACTCCTGTCTGTAACAAAAAGTGACATTAAGTTTGAGGTGATCACAAACAGTTCATGTACAATTTAAACAAATGTTAACATAGTCCGATGTTATATCTGTGCCATATGTGTGAGACATTTGTAACAGAGGTACAGTAAAATTGTTTAAAACCAGGAAGCAATTAGGAACGTCTTTTTTCATTTATTGGTGCATGTGTGGGGTGAAAAAAGTCTTGATCATTGCGTAATACTGTGGGCTTTTCAGACAGTGGCGAGGCTTCCCCTTGGAGAGTCGAAATATAATACTTTATTTTTTATTTCCAAGTACCTTCAGAGATTGAAAGCCATCAGACAATGGTCCCCCCTAGCTGCAGAAAGGTTGAGTGACTGTCTTTCAACAACTAGTTCAGGAGGCAAATGATTATTTGGACTCTTTTACTGATTAAGTCACATCCTGTATAAAGTTTGTAGAAGACACTAGTATCCCATCCAAGTTAGTTGTAGTATATAGCATCAATAAGCCATTGTTCAGCAAGGATACTAAAGAATTATGGAAGAGGAAAAATGCAGCTTTTAAATCAGGTGACATAGATCTATATAGGGCATCTAAATAAGAACTGGGTAAGGCAGTAAAGAAATCTAAAGTAGAGCGTGGAAATAAACTAGAGAATAAGTTCAATTCTAATGACAGTAGGGGACTGTGGAAGGGTATGCAGTTAATCAGTAACTACAAAGCAAATCATGTTGCCTTAGACACTGATCCTAACTAGCCAGATGATCTGAATAAATTCTCCTGCAGGTTTGAGACCAAAGTGGACCCACAGCCTTACGCTCTTAGCTCATCAGAGCCTGCTACTCCTCCTTTTTTAATCAAGGAGCACCAGGTCAAGAACCTGCCGCGCAGGCAAAATAGCAGGAAGACTGCAGGCCTTGACTTAGTGTTTGAAATGGTGAGCAGATGAGCTATCCCCTGTTTTTACTCAGATTTTTAATCAATCTCTCGCAGAGCAGAGAGTTCCCGTATGTTTTAAGTCAGCTGTTATTGTTCCTGTGCCTAAGAAAAACAAGCCCAAGCTGCCTTAATGACTATAGACCTGTTGCTTTAACATCTGCTATGCTGAAAGTCTTTAATTGCCTGGGTATTTAATTGTTTGTCCAATGTTTTCTGTGAACCTTATCGGTTTGCATATAGAGCAAATATGTCTGTTGACAATGCGGTTTCATTGTGTCTGCTCTCTCTTTCAACACCTGGAAGCCCCTGGCACATTTGCAAGGGTCTTGTTTCTTGATTACAGTTCTGCCTTAAACACCATTCTCCCATCTAGGCTGCATGAGAAAATTCTCCAACTAGGTGTTCGAAAGTCACTGTGTCAGTGGGTCTTTGACTTTTTTCCAGGGAGGAAGCAGGTGGTCAGTGTCAACAACAGGTTTTCCAGGTTTCTGGTCATTAGCACTGGGGAACAACACAAGGTGTGTTCTGCGCCCTCTCTTGTACTCACTGAACTCAAATAACTGTATCTCTCACTCCCGGTCTTTTAAGATCTTCAAGTCTGCTGATGACACCACATTAGAGGGTTTGATATCGAACAGTGATGAAACAGGAGTGAGGTGTCATCCCTGGTGGTCTAGTGTGAAGCCAACAACTTAGAGTTAAATGTTTCCAAAACCGAAGGACTAATAGTGGACTTCCGTAAAAGTCACAGTGTCCATCTACCCTTGCTCATTAACCGTCAGGAGATTCAGCAGTTGGAGAACTACAAAATCTTGGGTGTGACAATCTCATCTTTAAATTGAGAGGTCAGCACACATTTATCCTGTAAAAAAGCTCAACAGAGACTTTTTAAGACAACTGAAAAAGTTTTCAATATCCAGAGAGAGAATGGTACGAATTTATCAAGCAGGAATTGAAAGTATCCTCACCTTTACTACAACTGTGCAATTTGGCTAAACTTCAGCACACAGATAGAAAACAGTTGGACAAAGTGGTGCATACTGCACCTAAAATCACAGGTTAAAATTTTCCATCCCTGATTGAACCCTATCACACCAGGCTACGAAAAAGGGACATAAGATCTTAAAGGTAGCTCAGCTTACCCACCCATCCACTATCTATACCTCCTTATTCCTGATCAGGGTCGTGGGGGGTGCTGGAGCCTATCCCAGCATGCATTGGACAAGAGGCAGGAATACACCCTGGACAGGTCGCAGGGACCCAGCTAATCAAATTTTTAATTTTCTCCCTTCTCTTAAAAGACGGAGAAGCAGTTATCCTAGAATATCTAGGTTCTGCAATAGCACCTATCCTGAGAATTAATTTATTTAAATAAAACAAAAGATAAACCCTTGCGTACTTTAGGTCTGGAATAAATATCCATTCATCCTTTTTCGGTTACTGCAAACCACTTACTCCTGGTCCGGGTCAAATGGCTGGAGTCTTACCCAGCATGCATTGAGTGAAAGGCAGGAATACATCCAGGACAGGTTGCCAATCCATCATAGTGCCAAAGCATTCACTAACACATTCATTCTCCAAAGACAATTTAGACACTCCAAATAGCTTTACTGTACCTGCATGTCTTTGGACTGTGGGAGGAAAATGTACCTGGAGGAAATCCAAGCCAACACAAGGAGAATGTGCAAACTCCACACAGAAAGGCTGGGATAAATATTTATCTTATTTACTTGTGTGCTAGTTAAACGGTTAACGACTGAATTAAAAACAGTTTTTAAACTGCACACAAACGTCAGCTTAAAAGCTGCAGAAATATAATTGTGAAAAATTGGTAGCTGAGCAAGATCCAGCAAAGTCCACAGAGACTAGTGCCCTGATCCCTACCTTAGCCAGGACTGCCAACCTGGAGATTTCTGTTGCCATATTTAGTCTCTTTTTGAATCTCATCAGCACCATTAGTGCTGGGACAAAAATCTGTGTTTGAACTGTTTTTGTGTCAGTTTTGGAAACCTGTCAATTAGTGAATTAATTTATGCTTGTGTCCATAAACCATGCAAAGACTATATATAGACTATATATTTATTGTATATGACTATAAATTACAATATACATAGATTTGGGGAAATATTTCACAATACATAACCTTTTTTTTTAAGATAACTTTTTTTTTAACGTATGATAGGGTTTCCCTGGATGCCATCGAGGCTGGGTGGGGGTCCCTGGATCAACAGAGGTTGAAATCCGCGGCTGTAGCCTTACGCATTTTGAAGGAATTTGCGGCTGAGGTTTAGCCCCTCCCGGCAGTGATATCAGTGCAGCCGAAGACTCTGAAATGTAATAACCCTGAGCAATTCACTGTGTGAAGAAAGAACATAACTAAGTTCTGAGAATCCCCAGATACACACTTCACAATTTCCCTGTCATGAACCATTTATCCCAAGTGACACAATCCTGCCATTTTCTCGCTTTCACTGAATTGCAAAAGGCTGATCACTCAGGGAACAGGTTCACCTGCACTCGGTTCCTAAATAATAGATCCCAGCATTTTGATTAACCAGAGAAGTGCCTCTACATGTTTTAATCTATTCATTTATTTTGCTTATTTAACCCAATAGGTCAACTAAGAACTCAGTTCACATATGCAGGGATGATGTGGGGAATCGGGGTCAGCAGGGACTGTAGCCAGTCAGATGTAGGGGAGGATTAGATGGCCAGATGTAAAGAGGCAGTTTTTATGGGAAATAAAGGACACTAGGATTCAGACCCTTCCTACGGGAGGATCATGAGTCCGGTTTAATGTTTCATCCAAAGGATGGCACCACCTATAGCACAGTGTCCCTGCTACTGAGTCAAGAGGAAAGATTGCTCCCACCTGGCCCACAAACACCTCTTCTAACCGCAACCAACAGTTCAGTCCGTAAGTACTTGGACAGTGACACAATTTATCTTATTTTGGCATCTGGCTAATCCAAACACCTGTGAAGACATTTGTCCCAAACATTATGGAGATAACTATATATATTTACTGTTTTGCTGCAGACTGTTAGCAGCATAATATTGGGTCACAGGGTGACCTATACTCTCACTGGAAAAAAAATACCAGAACTGCCAGCTCCACCTGGCAAAAATAAACAAAAACCTACCAGGACAATTGTAAAATGCCAATGGTAAAATTATAACAACAAAAAATTAACCTGGAATACAAAATTGCAAATGGTGAAAATTAATTAAACTAAATTAAAATGAATCACAAAAAACTAAATTTTTATGGAAATATTTGCATTTGGCAAAAAAAAGCCCTCCAAAGACAGGAAACTGATCAGCCCTGACGCTAACATCAGCCAGCTCTCCTTCAGGGAGTATCAGCACAGATATTTGACCACTGCTACAGCCCTGTGTATGTCTACTGTACTTCAAACAACATGTACTCACCACTGGGCAGATTGCTTAAGACTCAAACCTTCTCTCAAAGAGCCTAATTCATACCCCTCAGCGCTCAGTGTAATAGACAAATGGATGGGACTGAACAAAAGCCCTGAACACATTCAGGGTAAAGTTCAGAAAAAAAAACTAAACATTATAAGTATAAATACTATCAATGAGGCACCACCAGTGACTGCAGCCTGACTGGCAGCTTGAACATAGACTGAGTGGTAAAGGACCTGCTGGCTGGATTAAGTAGGTGGACCATTGCTGTGTGCTGGTAAAAAAATAAAAAATAAATAAAAACAGCCAAATACTCCCTTCAGATTGTGGTGCTTTTGGGACATGAACTATACACCCAAGTGTTTCCAGCTTTTCACAAGCACAGCCAGTCTCTTCACAAGGTTCCTCATGGCAACCTGCAGACTGCAACCCGAGATGGCCCAGCTGGGCTGCATAAGGAGTCTGCCTGTATCCCAGCCAGAGTGACAGCACCTTGACTCACTGAAGCACCATTCATACACACACACACACGCACACACACACAGACACACACATACACAAACACATGTGCACACACACACACACACACACACACACACCCAAATACACACACACACACATGCACACACCCAAACATACACAAACACACACAAACATGCACACACACATACACAAACACCCAAATACACACACACACACACACACACACAAATACATACACACGCACGTACACACACATGTACACTTACATGCACGCACACACACACACACACGCACACACAAATGCACACGCACATACACACTCAAATACACAAACACATACAAATAGACACACACACACGCTTGCACACAAACACACATGCACACACAAATGCACACACACACATGTTCTTGGTTGTGCATGCGCTCACAGGCATGAACGCATGCATACCTGTGAGGTACATACATGCGCTAGCAGTCTCACACACACACATGCATACCCATGCATGCACATGTGCACACATGCATGCACACACACACGCACACCCATACACCAGCATGTAAGCACGTACACGCTAGCAGTCAGAATAATGACTGTTAGAACACAGACGCACACACACACACACAAACACACATTTCTGTTATAACGAGATGGTCGTGCTACAGCATTTTCTTTCTGTTTTCGCTCTGCATGTTTATGAACTCAGCCACTTCACTTCAAACCCTGTGCTGTCTAATGCTAACAACCGCAGTCAGCAGGAGCAGGAGCAGAAGCCTGAGAATTAGACGTAGCAAACAACAGCCGCAGTCACAAGAGACTCAATTCAGAAAGGTACCAGAGAACACGGGAACAAGTCACGCTCGAAAAGAGACTGCTTTAGCAAGTGATTTAAATATACTTTGCTTTTTTGTATCTACATTTTGTTGTAGTACTGTGCTCACACAGTCCATGAAAGATAGATACACAATTACAGTACTATAAGTAAGCTTAAGATTTATGCCATAGCTGACATGTAGTAGTGATAAATTCACACAGTATGCTACTTCTCACACACTGACATGGGGAAAGGGCAATAGGCATGTTCAATTTAGCAGATGCTCTTATCCAGAGTGATTTACACTGTGGTGATGCTTACATAGCATCCATTTTTTACAGCTTGATATGAACTGAGGCGATTCAGGTTAAGCACTTCTCTCAAGAGTACAGCAGCAGTGCCGTGCCTTGGAATCAAACCAGCAACCTCTGAGTTACAAGGCCATGTCCTTAAATGTGTACTACCACTGCAACGTGTTTTGATTTGGGAATTTACCTGGCGTACGCAAGCAAAATCCCCGCAGATGAAATATTTCCCTTTGGCTGGTATTGCAACATAAAGGGCAGTGAGAGATGCATGTCTTTGAAGAAAACAGAAAGCAGACACCAAATGACAGCACCTTACCAGAGAAGGCTATGACTCATTCTACCACTGGGAGCAAGATGGTAGATGGATCACAAAATGGAAACGGAAGGATAGAAACTAAGACGCTACTCTTCTGCTGGCTGATAGTCACAACAAATTAGGGCCTGAAGAAAGAAATGAAGATAGAAGAGGAAGACACTGACTTCTCTAATCAGCAGTAGAGAGGACTAAACCTTAGTCAGAGTTGAACAGATTGAGTTCAGAAAGGATTCATTCAGGCGCTGGCAGATAAGTAAAATATTACCCCAGTAAAGTTTTTTTTTTTTTTTCTTTTTCCCTAATGGTTCGTCATTTTACTGTTTGATGAGTAGGAAGTCAGGTTTGTTTCTGGAGTTGAGGATAAACTATACTCTCAGAGAAAAAAAAGCACAAAAAAATTCCTAAAGGTACTACATACATACTAATGCTTGTCACTGAGGTGGTACACTATAGGTACATAAAATTCTACCCCTAGCCAGCAACACATAATGTGTACCTTTTCTGCTTGTAAAAGGTATTTATTAGTACAAAATAGCACTTCATGGTACTCCAGCATGGGAAACGCCACTCCTTTGCCTGTACCTCAGCTTCTGGGAAACCAAGTTTGGCAGCTCTAGCTCGTCTCTTTGTGGCTAGATCACTGAGGAGGGCAGTTTTAAACACACAAATAAGTTAAATCTTATTCAGTTACAATCCTGCACAAAGGCTCACCACTGACCCCAGCCCTGAAGCATTACCTGGTATTTACTACTAAACTGATTAACGGACTTGGCTGTCGTGGCGACTGTGAACCCACTGCTGGAGCTCCCTCTGTTGAGTCCACTTCCCCCTGAGGTTACTTCCTGTCTCTCCACATTGTGTTTGTGTTTGTTTTCCATTGCCACTGTTACCTCTGCTTTTGTGCAGTTTTTTATTTTATTTTTTATGCCAGAGTATACTGTGAAGCACAATGTGGGAAATGATGATATAGTATCATTTAAGTTTGGAAAAAATTAAACGGCAAATGTGGCATGTGCAAAAGTTTATAATGAATATATTCAATGAAATATTTGTGTAGAAGGCTTGTGACTTTCAGCTCCAAGACCCAGACAGATTGTCTCAGTGTGATTTCTAACATACTGCTATGCAGTGCAAAGATCCTTTTAGCAGCTCAATTGAACATTGACTATGTTAGACACAATATTTTGAGTTGCAATAAGCAGACAGAATAAATTAATGTCATTATATGTTTTTATCTCCATTTTAAATCACTAAATATTTTTTCTTCTTTGCACACCAATACAGTAATTATGCATTTGAATGCAAATTGGTGATAATTTTGGTGGTAATAAAATGCTTTTTTTTCATAATGCTACTCACTCTATGCAGAACATCAGAAATATGATTTTATTTCATGTCAAGCTATTCATCATGCATGAGACCATTGGCAGGCATATTTTGCAGATGCGAACCTGATGGTTGACTTTGTTTGCCATACATCACACTGTATAAAATGTATTACTTATTTCATATTTTAAGATATATTGACATACACATATTACTTTCATTCTTCACAAAAGGGCTTTCGAACTCTAGGAAATAAAAAATGACTTGATTCAGTTATTTATTCAGTCCACTTAAAAAAAGAAAAAAAGAAATCGTAGCAATTTTTCAAGTGTTCCTGATAAGTGAAAACTCTTCCATACCGCCCCACTTTTTTGAACAAAACAGACTTCAAGGACTTCAAATTGTGTTTACTGCAAAGCCTTAAACGTGGGTAAGCAGTCCTTTGTCCATCACTGTGACTGCCAGCTCTCATATATATCAGTCAAAACCTCCACATTGTGCTATGGCTTAAAATAGTCAGTTAACGGAAACCCACAAGGGCCACTTGTTTTCATTAAGTGGAGGCATGCTCTCTACTTGTCAATGTGCAATGATGTCCTCAAGACTCAGGGGGAAAGGTGACAAGGCTTGGCAGTCGTCACTCAGTCAAAGAATAAAGCAATCACACAGAGCTGTTCTGGCTGATTTGAATGATCACTTAACCAGTGCACCCCAACAGTCAGAAGGTACCGACTTCTCAGAGAAAATAAGATGGAAGGAAAGAGTTTGTGTTGGTACATCGCACCCCATTCTCTAAGGACAAACCAAGCGGCCAAAACCAGACTTCGTTTTTGAAGCTCATTTCCTGGTGTTGTAGTTCCTGGTTGCTCACTAGCGCCACTACGGATGGCTCCAGTATAGGTGTTTTCATATCCGGTTTCCATGTAAGTCTACGGTACAAATGCGATCAAAATACAAAGTCAATAATTTTTTCTCACAAGAACAAATAGTCATAATAGGTGTATTTTATTCGTCTTATGACTGTCCATGGGTCGATTTCATGATTTATTGTGTCATTTGGGCACAGTGCCAATATTTCTTCTGGACCAATGAGGTACAGCTTGCGTCACTTCCGGATTACTGCGGAGGACTGAGCTACAGTAGGGGCTACAATCTGTGGTCACTGGGGTGGGAGGTGGCGTCTCTTGGCCTTGACATTGCGGCTCCGACCACGGTCCACCTGTGCGAAGTCAGAAAATGCAGGCATCCCATTTTGTAGTGGTTTCATTATAGCGTGTGCTATTAACAGCTGCACTAGACGACCATAAAATAATCCTCCTCTGAAGTTTTGCGGTAGCCGAGTCATTTTTACTATTTCCTTTAGCCCACTTAACCAAATAATTAGTTGGCAGAAAGCGTAATCAGCTAACGCTTATTTGCTATATGTGGTAGTCCAGTAGCCTATGCTAAAACAGTTCGCAACTTCGGCTACCAAGCCATTTGACTAGCTAGCTAACCCTAACCGGCAAATATTCCATCTGTCAAACGTGTCTGACGGCTTGTCAGTCGTGTACATTCCGTAAATGTCTACCTGGGCTATGCTGCACGAATGTGACAAAGCTAGAAGCTAGCAAGAAAATAATAATAATTAGAAATTCAATGTACATTATTTTTGTCTTTATGCAACTGGTGGAAAACTTGCTCTTCAAAGTGCGTTGTCATATTTACACGCCTGTAGATCAGTTAAAATACTTGGTAGCTTTGTTAATCACCGTCAGTGTTAATTTTTATTCGGTAAAAAGTGACTTGCGAACGATCGGTCAGCTAGCGTCACCCAGCAAGTAAACACCACAAACGGCGATGGAGTAGTAGCAGTTAATGGCTCATTAACTGACTGTGGCGAAAACCTACGACGATAACTTGCTTGGTTAACAGCAGGTCTACCAGACAGTTATATGAAAATTAGCCGATATTGCTAATGCGTGAGCTAACCACGGATAGCTTTCCTAGCTCACTGGCAAGCTGATATGCTAGCTAAGCATATTCGTTTTGCCGAGAAACATAAATTGAAGATAACTGAACATAATTGTATTATTAATGTCATACATATAACGTGATTACATGACACCGTACAGTCACGGATGGAAATTAAACTCCGTAAACATTTGATAATATATTTTAAAACATAACGGCAGACAGTCAGCTAGCCTCAAGTTCGTTCTGCAATCGTTCGTTCAGGTTGATGGGCTTTTCCGCATCGGACTGTCAATCACATCGTAAAAATCACAAGACCGCTTAACTCTATGGTTTTGGCTCCAAATCGAGAACATGGCTGCGCCCGCCATTGAGCTTCAAAACGTGTTTTACAGACCCACGGAGAGGCAATGGGTGACGTCACAGTAGCTTTGTCCATATTTTTTACAGTCTCTGGGACAAACCCTATTCGATTTCTCTTCAGAATCTGAATCAGTGAAATATATAGTTTAAGATGGCATTAGCATAAAGACCAGCATGCCTTATGACAGGGGTGCACAAACTTTTTCAGCGATGACCCAAATATGTTAATCCATGCTTTTTGTGACCCAAACTGATGTAATTCTTATTAATAACAATTACTTGATAATTAATTGTTAAACTGCTGACAGTAATACCTATAAGCTAAATGAAAGGACAAAGTTACAGAAACAGGCAATTAATCACAGAAAGCATATTTAAATTAACAGAACTTAAGGCTTTATGTCTAATTATTTCTACAGCCTGTATTTAAATAATCTTACAGATTTTTTTTATGTCAAAAGCACAAAAAGATTAGCTAAATCCATTGCCTATCTTAGACTGTATGAGCAATAAACAAGTTAATTAGGTAGAAACAGTGCTATCGCATGCACCGTAAAATGAAAAGTTGAGAGAACTCAGAATTTCAAGGCAATTTACTTCACTAGATTTTTTTTGTTTTGAGTTTAACTTAGACTTTTAAGGCATAATGCCAGCTAAAATTCAATGTTATGCACATTGAAGCAGAACGGTTTGGTTTTCTTGAGAATTTGGCAGCGAGGCTGATCAGGGAAAGTATTTTCTTTGAGATGTTAATCTCACGCTGCGCACTTTGGCGCCTACCTTATTCATAGAGTATTGTTTAGCCTCTCCCCCCACCCTCACAAACGTCTGTTCTTCTTTTTGTACATTAAAAATAAAAATACAAGCTGAGTGATGGACACTGGAATTGCAAGGATTTGATCTTGCTTTTTGTTTGTTTTTTTATGTCATAACATAGAAATCATGAAGGAGATGCAAAGCTAGTTTTTGTCAGAACATTTGGATGGGGAGACCCAAGGTGACACGGAACACACTGAGACGAGACAAGATAGCAACAACGATTTGCAGCCATCTTACACCTCATCAACAGCAGGTCGTGTCTAGACGGCCGTCAGAGAATCCAGCGTGTTTGTATGAAAGATGAACGGTTCCCACCGCGAGGGCTCTGAACACAAACATCACGGCGTGTCACAGAAAGAGCGGCTCCATGGGCCCTTGGGAGCCCTCGCGAGCAGCAACAACAGCGATGGAACACCGGTCAAGCCCGTGAAAGAAGCTCACTTTGAAAACGTCTCAGCTGTGGAGTCGAGATTGAGGTTAGCTCCAGGGATAATTCAAAGCAATATCAAAGGATCTGCTGTTGTAGTCTGTATTTCCGGTCACTTGTCTCCCCAGTACTGTCTCTGTGTCTGTGTTCCCTGAGCTGCTTCACTCCCCTGTACTTGTGTGATTTCACTATTCGGGTGGTTCCGGGTTTTCGTGGTTTCCCCCCTTCTTTCCATTCTCGCCTTACTTCCTGCTTATTTCTAGTTTTACTAATTTCTACTAATCCCTACTAATTTATAGATTGTAAAGTACTAACCTCGCTAATATACTAACATGTGAATATTACTAATGGACTAACACACACTAGTTTTGGGTTTTTGATAGTTTAGATCACTATACTAATACATTAACCAGTCTCCCCTTTTCCATGCTGCGCTGTAGCTCCGCCCCTTTTCTTTCTAGCCTGCTCTAACGCTGAGTTCTGCAATTGCCTGCACCTGTCTCTTGCTCTAACTGCACCTCTCTCTCTCTGCACGTGTTTACCTGCTTCACCCAGGCCGTCTATTATCATTGTTGTCCATGTGATTCCAGTCCGCGTTTTGTCAGTCCCCTGTCATTTAATTAGTTTTCCTAATGTTCTTCACCTGGATGTTGTTTGTTACTCCTCCCTCACTCACTTAACCCCTCCTTGATTGTTATCTTCCCCAGTGTATAAATGTCAGTCTTTTCCACCTGTTCAATGTCAGAACGTTGATCATATTCATTGTGCCGATTATTTGTAAGCCTTTGTTTATTGAGATTCCTGCGACACCCCTTTGCCCGACTTCGAGTTTGCCTGCCCCTTTTGGTTTTGTTTGCTTCTGGTTCGACCTTCGCTTTTCTTTGACTTCTCTTTTGCCTGCCCCTTTGTACCTTCGCTATTTCTGATCTCCTGGTTTTTGACTTTTTGCCTGTCTTTTTACTATTCTTTTGGAAACTCGATTCGGTACCGCACTCTCTCTGATCACCTGGCTTCGAACTTCGGACTGATTAAAGACGACGTTTTCTTGGATTTCCCTGGTCTGCGTGTGGGTCCTTACTCCGAACATAACATCTGCATTATAAGAAGCAGTCTGTGTAAACTCAACAGCTTGTGCTTTTTATAAAAAGCCTTTGTTAAATCCTAGATCTTAACTAATCAAAGCCTAATATACAGTTAGGCAGTTCACTGATGTAAGGTTAAGAGAAAAGCCTTGCACCTCTCGAGTTAGAAAGATAAAGTTGCCTAGGTTACTCTGTCATTCTCCTTATGGAGAACATTATGGGGTACCAGGCCCCCACCACCAAAGATTTATGATACTCATAAAACCAGATGTATCTGAACATGAATATGCTATTTACATATGCGCACATTATTAATCTTTGCCCAGGCTTAACAGCAGCATCCACATATTATACAAAAGTCTGTGTGAAACCTGAAATGGCCTATGGATTGAGGAGTAAGAAAGTACTTCATTAGAAGAACCTGCTGCTGTTCTCATTGCATTGTGTACACATGACAACACCCCCTATTGCCTTGTCACATAATTCATGTTTGGCCATATGTTAAGAGGGATGTTTGAACACACTCGTGAAGTGAGCTACATGTGTTAGAGCAAGGAACTGCACACTTAAGGTCCAAGTCAAACTGCACTGGGCTTGACGGATCGTTCAATATAACGCATGACTAGATCTCCCTTAAATTCTAAAGCAAATACATCTTTGTAAAATAAATACATAAATAAATAAGTAGCCTAAATAATGGCTTCTCTCTGCCGCTGACAAATGGCTGTTCCTGTAGCCCGTGTACAGTGAGCCTTTTAGCACAGGTGCTGGGGAAATTGAGAGTGTCACTTTGGACAACAAAATCTTGACAAGGCTAATTAACAATGCTGGCTCTGACTAAAAGGGTAATTACAAAGCATGAAAAAGCAGTCTTTTCCTTTCAGATACACCGAGGAAACCTCAGCAGAATGGAGACTGCAACAGCCATGTGGAAGCTTTAAATGACAAGAAAACTACTCTACTATTATTATTATTATTATTATTATTATTATCATTATCATTATTATTATTATAGTTCTAGGAATTCCCCTCATCTGGGTGTGACACAGTCCACAGGAACGCTAACCCAAGGTGCAGGCATTGATCTGTAATGACAAAACAGTCAAAGTTGTTTCTGACGTACATTACATTTAACTGGATTATGGTGTGATGGAGTTCATCTTTGATTAATCGTCTGATTTTCTGGGTCATACTGTGAAATAACGATGAGCTGTTCCAGTTGTAATTCAGTTCTGTGGTATAGGGGTTTTAAACCTGTGGTTTAAACTCCAACTAAGCACACTGCAATTGAGCCAAGTATGTTAGAACGGGTAGAGTTAATGTAGGTGTTACTGTATACCCAGCAATTAAGGAAGGAGTGCGTGTGTGTGTTTTTCTTTCTTCAGCTGCAAGATCTCAGGCATTTTAAGAAGCCAGCAAATCAGACGATTAATCAAAGATAAACTCCACATCGTAATCAAGTTCAGAGCACACATTACTGCAGGAGCAGGTGCTCGCTTTCCGTCGCATCTGTTTGATAGATGGTCCTCGCGAAACAAATTTGTTGCTGCGGTCAGGTTTTTTTTTTTGAGTCCGCGAAATGTCTCATTATATGGCACAATGAGCTGCTGCGTTACCGTGGGTGACAGACATCGCATGTTTCAAATAATAACATTGGTTTGTATTTTCAGAGCTAACTGCAAAGTGGATCACATTAGTGCAGCCCTCAAACATGAATTCAAAACTAACCAAGCTATCTTTCTTGCTTCCAAGCGTCCTGACCAGTTTGTCATCCTATTTAACTATCACTCAGTTTAACTGGTTTAATAAATCTCCAGCCCTCATAAGGAGGCTCTGAAGGGTGAAACTAGCTGCTGTGCATCATCCAGACAGGAGCTCCCATCAGCGGTGTTGGCGGGAGCATGGCAGGGTAGTTGGATTGTAATTGGCTGGGGAATTGCAGTGTAATTGGCTTGGGAACTGGGCTTGTAACCTGAAGGTTGTAGGGTTGGTTCCCAGGTAAAACACTGCTGTAGTGCTATTGCGCCCATGACCAAGGTACTCTACCTGAATTGTTTCAGTATATATCTGTTTTTCATACTTTACTGTGTAAAAATGTAAAAGCTGTTTAAATTGCCCTGCATAAGAGCATCTGCTAAATGCCTGTGATGTAATGTACTGAGTGCTAAAAAGCATGAACAATCCAATAATAATAAGTAGAAGTTCTTCTCTTGGATTCATTTCTTCAAGAACTGTCTGTAAAGCTAAGAATTGCTGCCCCAGCTAAATACAATGTCCAAAGTTTATAGTGCCAATCATTTAATTAGTCTAAATTTTCAATGAGCATAAAAATGTATATCATTTTGTTTCACAAGTCGCAGATAAATTTTATATATGTTTTCTACAAATAGGAAACTACCGATTTTTATATTTGACAGTCAACAGGGTGCAAAGTAACAACTATGGTGTTTGTGTCATATTTATGTTTGAAAGTCAAAATGGTGCAAATAAACAACTGCGGTGTTTTGGTGTCATTCATTTTTATCATATGATTGTGAAGAAAGTTTTATTTCCCCAGTTACGTAATTGCTAATTTTGGAACATCTTCATTCAGCCAGGAAGAGCACGCAGGTGCACGGGTCTTCTGGGAGAGGCACAGTTAGGCGCCTCCTCTTTTCACCGTGCGATCTTCCCGCTCATCTGGGCCTGCACCACAGACGCAGATTACAGACACTCAGTCCGCCAGAGGGGTTACTGTGTGGTGGGGTTGCCAGAGTGGCTTTGATTCAGCGGGGAGGTGGGGACATACCCAGCTAAAAATGAGCCCTCCCTTCCCTGAGGGAGGCTGTGGCAGATTTCACGTTTCCCAGGAGAAGTCTGGCCACCTGGCGCCCGCACGGAAACGGCTTCCGGAAACAGAGCAGCACCGAGTGGCTGTGCCGCACAGAAAGGCACTCGGTGAGAAAGAGAGGTCTATAGAAGGGAGGGGGCGGGGAGGCTTGCTGTGTTGTGAAAGAGGGGGCAGTGCTCATACAGGAAACTTGTGATTCCTTGCTCCCTCCCTCCCTCCCTCCCCGCTTCCCTTCCTCCGACCTCCCCTGGAGTTCCGCCGCATCTCGTTCGGCACAGGAACCAGGCGGAACGGCCTTTTCTCTTTCCTTATCACGGAGACTGACAAGCTCTTCGCCTGAGGAACCTCCAGTGGCATGCGCACCAGGCACGCCCAGATTCTGCCAAGAAAGGGCGGGGCTTGCAGACGATGCGACTGCACTCTGGATTTTACACGCAGACGCCTCCTGAATCATTGGTCTGTGTTTGGCTGTGTGCTTCAGTGGGGCTAGCCCTGTGGACACGTGGAAAGCAGAGGCAGAGTCAATGAATTCACATCTGCTGCACATCAGGTTCAACATCCCAGCTGTTAAAATACTCCTTTTATTTATTACTGTCACTTTTGATTAAAAAAAAACAAAAAACAAAAAAAAACATTTACCTGGAACTTCCTTAATTCAAATCAAAGAAAATTAGTTTAATTTATAGAGGAAGGCAAGATAGGTCTAAGATCTAACTGATCTTGGATCTAAGTGTTGATATTGCACTATTTGTATAGGTTGAGTTACAGCAACAAAAATAATTGGGATGGAAATTGACTATTAGATTGATTAACAGCCTGACAGGATAAATTTAATTTATTCAACAGGTAGTTACTTCACAGTTACATATATAACCAGTTGATCAATGGATATCTTCTTGCTATACACCACAAACCTAGTTTCATCTAACTTCTTTAAGTGTCCAAAAATACCCTAGATCACACATAAAGAAACCATACACTAAACATACACGAAATAGAAAACATACACTAAATCTTTAAAAAATATAAGAAATTCATAGAAAGTGAGCTGTGCTTTTAAGCTGAAATACAGGGATAAAATAGTCCCTCATCAACCACTTGTATGCCATAATTAATGTGGATTGGATGCATCTCAGGCCTTGATTACTGAATGTCCAAAGCAACCTGCATTTAATTAGTCCAAATATATATATCTTATTTTTTCTGTTTCAAATAATCATCTGTCATCCGGTGTGTGAGTACGCAGCAGGAGAACAATGCAAATTTGCTCATCAGGAGAGACAGTCAGGGTGTTTACAGAGTGGAAACGGCTACAGAATATATAATATCTGTCTCTTTTCACATCAAGTTTATTTGGGGATTGTGAATAGTCAAGACCGCAGTGAGGTAGCTAGCTAGCATCTCTGTCATATCTGCTAAATTACACAGTGCACTCCAAAAGTATTGGAACAGATGAGTATTATTATTATTTTTTACCATACACTTAAGGGATTTGAGATCAAAATGTGAATATGAGAGAAAGTACAGACAGCCTTTATTTCATGGTATTTGCATTGTACTTATGCTTTACCATTTTACAGAAATGACTGTTTTTGTGTTTGGTCCCCCATTTTTATAGAGCAAAAATAACTAATTTCACTCCACCATTCCCATGCTTTTGGAGAACACTGTAGTCATCATTGAAAGCCATTATTCTGATACATTTTGCTGCTTTTGAAAACCATTGAGAAAGTATAGAGTGGCTCATTTGAAATGTGCATATTTTTCTGTGCTTTTTTATTCAGTCTGGAGAATGCAACTTAGTAAACCTTTATTTATATAACACCTTTTGAAACACACAATTACAAAGTGCTTCACAACAGTAAATGTAATGAAAAGATGAGATAAAGAGGTAAAAGCATAGAGAAAAACATACAATATACAATACATACATTTCATAAAAACATAAGAACAATAAAAATGCTAATCCGGCAAATGCTAGGGAATACAAATGATTTTCAGATGCTTAATAATTTCAGCCGATTCTGCCAGTCGGAGGCTTTGGGGGCAGGCTGTTCCACAGTCTGGTGGCCAGGACAGCAAATGCACAGTCACTTTTCATTTAAGCTGAGACCTGGAGACAGCCTAGAACCCTTTTCATAGGACCACAGAGACCCTGAGGTACTGGGACAACAGTTTGGTAACACACAACAGCGCCTGACCGTGCACTGCCTTATAAGTTATTAAAATAATCTTTAAATCAATCCTGCATTTAATCGGCAGCCAATGAAAGGAGGCCAGAATCAGAGAGATGTGTGTGGCCGACGCCTTGTTTTAGCAGCATTTTCAACCAGCTCTAACCTGGCCAGCGCAGTTTTGTGGAGGTATGTGAACAAAGCATTGCACAAGCATAGGTGTGATGAAAGAAAAGCATGAATAATTCTCCATAAAACCTGGAAAGACAGAATAGATCTTAGTCTGGAAAGATCCTCAACTGGGAAAAAGCAAGAGAGGGCTAGCATGTTCAAATTTCAAGTTCAGAGAAGGGTCAAAGATCACGCCTAGCTTTTTAGAGATTGACTTGACATCGGATGCCAGCAGATCAATACATCAATGCACCCAATTCGCTCGAGTGTGTAGCTCCACATGCATTCAGACAGTTAGCTGGCAACAGCAAACTGATTTAGGGTGCAAACAGATCAAGGGCTCTGGTTGTTATGGTATGGTGTGCATTTCACTGACATGGTTTGGGTGCACGTACCTTCCATCAACTTCATCTCAGCTAAATGTGTGGATTGACCTTATTGCAGAGGAGTGGAATTCCATATATGACAGTGTGTACAGGTCACACTGGCCACACATTGGAACCCAACACCTTATTGAGAGACATTTCATTATTGTTTCTCCTTTTATGTGACTACATTTGGAGCATGGTCAGGGTCAATTCCATTTACAATCGGTCAGTTCCGGAAATAAGTGCCCACAATTAAGTAAAAGAATTTTTCTATGATTTGAAATTGATTTCATTTTAAGAACTGACAGAACTGAAGGGAAAGTGACCTTTAACCCGGATGTCATACGTGGGTGCTGAACCTTGGGTTTTTCCATTTTAGATCTCGAGGCCTTGAAGGCTGCCCCTCTCTCCACTGTGTCCCTTGGCGGCTGGGATTTCATGATGCAAAAAAGGGAAGGCATGTTGACACAGTTAATATTAATATTGCCCGCTATCTCCAAAGTTCCATGCTCTCAGTATCTTATGCTCATCCATAATTTCCCATAAGCCTTGACGAGTGCAGATTCATAACCACAGGTTAATTAACGAATCTAACCTTGGTGGCTGGTGAGGGACACCTGTATTAACATACAGCAGAAATGATTCATGCACACTGATGCCCAATGATTATCCTCAACACCAGGTTAACCTCTTCATGATACCGTTATGAACACAGAATAATAACTACCTAAATGTGAAATACGACCAATCACAGCATCCGCATGGTGTCAGACAATAAGGCTGATGATACCTTGCATCATACTACCATACTCATAGTCACCAAGGGTCCATCTTATCTCAAATACCCTATTTAAAAATATCTTTGATACAAGACGTTTGGCTAAAGGCCAGTATAAGTTCTGGAACAAAAGGTCAAGTCACAATGTGTGTTTAGCAGGGGAACTGGCGCAGTTCTGATGGTAGCTGGTTATTCCACCACCGGGGGTTCTGACAGGAAATGGCATGTTTGGGATGTGTAGCCACAGAGGAAGCACCACCGACTGCCTGAACAGAGAGGTCCTGCAGGGCTGTAAGACGTTTAGATGGATGAGACTGAGGTAGTCTGGTCCCCAGACATTGACTGCCTGGCATGGCAGCACCAGAGTCTTCCTCGCAGTTTAAGTGTGTGAAAAACCATCTGTCTGACTTTCCTTTGCCCTCGCAGACAGGCTCATGAGGTTTCAGTCTGTGCTCAGTGCAAAATGGTTCACTAAAAGAGATTCCACCATGCACATGTTGGTGGGTTAGTTATATTACCCAGGGATTTGGGGAAAGGGGAGGAGAGAGAGTGCTAAGCATCCATGTCATTGAGAGAGAAAGACGGGGAAGGTGTGCAGAATCATGGCAGAGGTGGGAGTAAAGTTCTAGTTTGACTTGCACTTCTGTACTGACCCAGCCTACTGTGAGAACTTGATGTTCATGGCTATGGATAACTAATACTTAATGAGAATTGTACCTTATCAGACCTGTGTTCTGTAGTTGTTCCAGTGACCTTCGGTGTGCACTTATTGTCCGTTGCGTTGGTTAAAAGCGTCAGCCAAATAAAATGTAGTGTACCCGGAGGAATGTGAAGTCCCTCTGTACATTACCGGTAGCACAGTCACCCATTTTTTAAAACATTCTCAACAAATTTACTGATATTTACGATCATGGATAGATAGACAAATAAATAAATAAACAAACAAATAAATAAATCGTTTCTAAGAATGGGTCAAAAAAAAACAACTTGCAGCTTGTGAAGTTCTTACTTTCCCTCTGCCAACCACGGCCTTGTTCTCCTTGTCTGGTTACAAAAACTGACAAACCGACAACTGGAGCAGAAATGATTAATCTATTAGCTGCTGCGGCACGTCGTCTTCTCTGAAATAAATGTCTGAACGTGAATGAATGCTGTCATATGTGAAGCTGAATTCTGCATCTCCAAACCGGCCCAGGTAAAACTGCAGATTTAGCCTTCTGCAGTCTGCACCTGTCTAATTTCACAAAGCTGAGCTAGAATCATTAGCAATGAGATAATAAAATTGTTAAATAACTACGTATGAGAACCATTTCTGCTATTAAAACTAGCTGACATTTATGATGAAGAATCTACACGATCAAAAATCAGCACATTAGGAGTGCTTTGGGCAAGAGATGTTTAGTCTTGAATTTGACTTGAATGTTTTTTTTTATATGTTCTGTAATAGGTATTACAAGGAAACTAAACCTTTAATGGTAAATAATTATTTTCATAATTGTTTTCAAAAATGTTTATTTCCAGTAATGTTTTATACAATGGATGTCCACAAAATATATTTGGTTGGATAAATCTGGGGATTTAATTTGGTCATATTTTCCCAACAGGATAGCCAATTTGTTTTCATGGAATATGCCATGTGTTCGATTGAAAGGGAAAGGGAGGGAGGGACAATGTGGTATGTCATAGACATATAATTTTCATAATTTAATTAAAACATTGTTTTGTAATACTCTTATTCATTTTTTTTTTTTTTAGTGGCTATGTTCTTACATGTTTGGTTTATTTAATTTTCTTTTCAAATGTGCCCTCCAAGGTTGTTTGTTTGTTGACAGCCTTTGGAACTAAAGGCATTCCACGATGTGAACTGGTAGATTAGGAACAAGTTAAGCAATCACTGCAAGTATGGGTGCTTAATTATAAAAGTGGAGGGAGTAATTGTGTGTATTGAGAATAACAGCACATAGCACATTAAACCACAATTTGACCCCTGGAAGGCTTATAGTGTTTGTGTGTGCGCGCGTGCGTGTGTGTGTGTGTGTGTGTGTGTCTGTGTATGTGTGAGTGTGCATGTACATGTGTATGTAAGAGTGTGTGTGTGTTGTGCACGTGTGTGTGTGTGTGTGTGTGTGTGTGTATATGCAAGTGTGTGTATGAGTGAGTGAGTGTGTGTATGGGGTGAGTGAGTGAGTGAGTGCATGCCTGAGTGTGTGAGTGTGTGTGCATGCAGGGATCCAGTTATTCTGTGCTAGAAGGGATTTCCAGCAACATTCAGCACATTGTTCAGCATATTACTGTAAATATTATATTTATTTGTGTCTTTTTAAGAGAGCAAATGTATTCCATAAAGGGCTTAGAGTAGATTGACAGTCAAGGCATGTTAAGTAAAGGTCAGCCTTGGGTACAGTCGGTACTGTCAAACCTAATTAATTAAAATCTGTTGCAAGGAAAAAAAACTGACACCCGTGCTGTGGCCTCGGGAACCGGTGGCTAACAGGAATTAACAAGCACAGATGGAAGGCCTCTGCATTAGCTTGGAGAATGCATAAAATACCTAGTCAAGGCTTTTATTCAATCACCATTCGTCCTTAATTCTGACTCACTTTTTTCCAAATGCACATTCTGCAAAGTTAATTCTGGTGATGTCTTAATGTTACATCCGCTTACATTTCCGACATATTCTATTTTTAAAATGTATTCTGAAGACAGGGCAACATGGAGCACGTGGCTTCTTCTCTGTTCTCTCTCCTGTTAACCAGCTCAGCTGAGCTGCCATTCCATCAGAGCACTTCATGTGCAGAGGGGGCTGGTGGACTTCAGTTCACCCATGTGACCAGAGGGGTCACTCTTGCACATAATGAAATAGCTTATGCCCTGACAACTGTGACGTTCCCTCTCTGAAATCTCTTTTTCCAGGGAGGACTGGCTACCTGAATCACCCCAAGGGACCCCTGGAGACAGTCATCTCCGACACGGCCAGGATTCTGGGTCGGGCTGCGGAGGGCATCACTGCATTGAGAACGACTGCTTTATTAGGCTGATTTATGCTGTTCATTTTATTCTGAAAGACCAGCTGAGTAACTAGCACTTACATTTATTGTAACTTGCGGTTTAGTCCATTGATACCATTACCTGAAAATGTCAAAAAATAAAGGAAATAATCACTTTCACTGCCTGCCAGGTAGTAATGCAATACATATTTATACCAAAAGAAAATATGAAATTTGAGCAATTACAGGCAACACACTGTAACCTGGACTGAATTTGGCACCTGGTTCCCAGATAAGTAATAAAATAATGATAAAAATCAATACTACCGCTTTAAAATAATGCTAAACACAATACTAAAGGTTTAAAACAATGGTAAACATAATACTACAGCTTTAAAATATTGGTAAACATAAAGCTCCAGGTTTAAAATATTGGAAAACATAATGCTACGGGTTTAAACTATTGCTAAGCCTAATGCTACATGTTTTTGTACACCTTTAAAATGGACAGCTCTCACCCCTTTCATTTAGGAAAATACACTGGAATACCATTTCCATGTGGAATAGACAGAAATGTTTTGGTGACATCATTGATGCAAATCCCGTCCAGCCCCCAGTGTGGCTCATACAAACAGGGGGTGCATTACTGAAGGATCACGTACCAGCTGCCACCAAGAATCAACCTTCTGCCACAGAGGAAAATGAGAAGGGCATATTTTTCCAGCTCTCATTTCACAGCTATTTGAAAAATATATCACAGAAAAGCACCCGTCATATTAAAAGATAAGAGAATTGCTGTATTATATTAATTCCAAGGGTTCAGAAAGTCAGTTTAGCTCCCTTATGTATTTTATTAATATTGATGCAGTGGGACAGAATGAACTACAAAGAGTATAAATAATATGCCTGAAAGGAATAACAAAACAACAGAATAATAATACATTATCATGATAGGAATAATAATGCATATAATGATATTGTCGACAAATGTAGAGGCTCAACACAAATGGGGTTGATATTGTAGTTCATTAACATCAGTCCTAGGTAGGGCTCAAAATGTTTGGCTCATTGTGGCTTCCTTTATTTAACCCCATGAGGGGTTAACCCCACGTTTTGTTTTAGCACTACCTAGGACTGAAGTTAATAAACTACATTTGTTGACAATATCATTATTTTAATTATTTGGTTTTTGTAACCAATAATCCACACACCTTTATGTAGGACTGCAATTTGGTTTATTCATCCATCAATCGGAGGTACAAAATGTATAGCCTTCTTAACAAAAGGTTAATTAACAGCTCATTAGAGGCTTGGAATTAATTATGGGAGAATGAGGTATCATGACCTTCACATACCTAAAATGGGTGTTTCTACCATATGCTTCCAGTATGTTTTCAACCAAGCATTTTCTCTTTTTTTCTTATTCTTTTTGCCGTCAATAAGTAATTAATTCCACAGCAGTCCAAAGCAGTGACTGAAGCCATGTTAATTAAGCAATATGGCACAAGAGGCAGTTCTGTATCATGCAGAGTGCTGGCAACCCCCTGTAGCTGTGGCTGTATTCACCATACAGCACGGCCTCAAGTGCCGTATTGCTTTTATAAAACGCTACTACAAATAACTAATTAATTGATGACATGGTTTCATTTATTTTGTAATGCTATTTGTAAGTTACGGTTTGTGCATGGAGTAATCAGTGTTGGGGAAGCTACTTTGAAAGCATAGCTTTGCAAGCTACCAATTACTTCACACTGGAAGAACTACAGCAAAGCTACCCTAGGGAGAAATTTAGTTTGGTTAACTAAAGCTTAGAAATAGTAGTTCTAACTACTTAGTAAGAAAAAAAAAGGATCAAATTGACAATGTACATCTGATACGAAGTCACATGCCAGCAAAAAATGCCACTCAATTGAGTTTATTGCAAAAAGTGCCCACTTGTTCACAGGTCATACATAAACCAAAAACATAAAATACCCCACTATTCATGGGAAAGTGTAAGGAATGTCAGCTTTGGTTTTGTATACAATGTCCATCAGTCAGACACCTGCCTTCCAGAAACTAGAGTCCAGGTGGGGGTATTGCACCAAGCAGGATTACTCAGTTAGCCAGGTAACTTCTGATATAGAATAGCATGACATTTATAATGGTCCATAGAATTACCCTTTATATCACCAGATCAACTTTAAATAAAATTGTATGCTGTCACAATATTAACCTTAGATAGCAAAAGAACAGCAAGCCAACCTCAGCCTAGCCAGACCTTCATTTGAATGATTCTGGCTAAGCTGTTCATAGTATTGGATTCATTGCAGACACCTTGGTCGGAAAACACAGGTGATTATAATATAATAGCAGGTGATTATCATGAAAGACCGGTCCCATGCATTGCGCCATATTGTATGGGCGGCAAAATACATCATGAGAATAGTATGACTAGGTCAGCTAACGTTAGCTAATGTTTGCTTTATGTCAGCAAACCTGACATTAGGTGGTTAGCGACATAATTGTTGTCAGATGATTTAACGCTACACACTTTATTTAATTAGACTAACGTTAACGTTCACTCAATTAAATCACTTGCCTCTATGTAACATTACAATGTGGCTAACTTATCTAAACTTTGCTAAATTGGCTAGCAAAGTCAATGTTAATACACTCACCTTTATATGTGTTCTTAGATTTGTGTTTGACGTCTTTGCAGTAGAGAGTGTATTTACTTTCGGCTTGCACAGCTCACAAGTAAAAATGTAGGTTTCGTCGGTGGAGCTTGTCAGTGTCATGTATTTGCTTAAGTATGGCCATGGTGATTCTTCCTCAGGCTGATATTTGGGGGGTTTATCCATGATGACGCTGTCGCTGTGTGAGCACTGAGCAACGCCCGCCCTTTTGCACATGCGCTACAAAGGTCAAGTGTGTGGTGGTGGCTGCCTGAGGAATGCATTGCCTGGGCATGCCTTCACAGCGGTCAAGATGAAAGAAAAAGGGGGTGGGGCTGGTCAAAGGGGGTTCAATTACAGTAGAGGACCAATGGTAAAATAAAAAATCATTCCTTTCCTTTTACAGCCCAAAATTGTTTGTAGTTTCAGTAGTTAACTACACAAAAAATGGAAAAAAGTAATTTAACTACTTGAATCACTATGAAAATATGAATGTAGTTGAACTACCAGCAAGCTACTGCAAAATGTAGTTAAACTACTACTTTAATTACATGTAGTTCACTACTCCCCAACACTGGGAGTAATACTGTTTACAACAGCCTGAATAACTGTTAATGTATCAGAGTTAAAATTACTGTAGAACACCATCTCAGCCAATCAGCATCCAGGATCGAAACAACCCGTTTTATAGTGTGGTCATTACATACTCTAAAACTAACAAAGCTGCTGTACAAATAAACCCTCACCAACATTCTTTCCCTGGTCAAACTGCAACCATTGTCCCCAGATATTCCTCATGTAAAAATGTCCACCATAGGAAATCACTGTATTCTGATGCTGCCAAACTAGCCTCTGCCCTCTTTCCAGCATCAGCCAGCTCTCAGCTGACCAAATGTACATAACTGCATTATTCAAGACCTTGTTATACTTCCAAACAAACTAAATAAATAAATAATACCAGAGCTTCAACAAGAAGTTCTATCTATGTTCAATAATAAAGTTTTATTATCTTAAGTTATACACCATCATTGTTTAGACGTGCATATTTCCCCATACGATCATTTATTATTGCTTCATCCCCTCATTGCCAGCTTTGGCCCTCTGCAGTACTGTGACAGGATATGTGGTGTTGATATTAAATAGTGATATTACATAATCATTCACTTAACACTTAACCAAACTTCTCAAAGTGTGTACCTCCTTAAACTGTAATACATGTAAATTGGGCTTTTAAATGGACTAGAGCTCCATAGCAGAACTAGGACAGATAATTGCTGCAGTGACCTCTATAATGTTTGGGGCAGAGACATATTTTTCATGATTTGGCTCTATAGTCTACAATTTTAGGTTTATAATCAAACAATAAAGGTATGTTTATACACTTTGGTTTCACCATGTATAAATTACAGCACTTTGTATACATAACCCCCACCACATTTTAGGGTATCCATAATGTTTGGGACATATTCATCTCGTGTAAATGAAAGTAGTAATGTTTCATAATTTGTTGCACATCTTTTGCATGCAATGACTTGTTTAAGTCTGTGACATAGACATCACCAGGTGCTGAGTATCTTCTCTGGTGATGCTCTGCCAGGTCTGTACTGCAGCCATGTTTGCTTTGGGGGCTAGTTGACTTGAGTTTTCTCTTCAGCATATGAAATGCATGTTCGGTTGGATTCAGATTGGGTGAATGACTTGGCCAGTCAAGAACAAGACAAGCTAACATGAAGAGGAGATAAAAGACAGAGGTGTTCACTTTAGGTGCCTGTATACAGGTGAGTGCCACTGATTCCCACAGGTGTTACCAACAATCCCAATTTCAGGTAGGTGTTCTGTATCAGCTAAGTGAGCCCCCCTGCAGGTAGGCAAGGAGACAGCACACACACGCAGCCAGACAGACTGAGGGCTGTCACTATATACAGTATATACTGTATATATATATATATATATATATATATATATATATATGATTTTGTGTGTTTTCCTGCTTAGAAGAAACTGCTCTTTCAAATGGTGAAAAAACACAAGATACAAGTGCATTAAAATGCAGGAGTATAGCATACGCACATAAAGCTGCATCGTTTTTCGCTGAGATCTGTTGTGGAGATTATTAGAGCCGTGCTTCGGGGCACTGCCGGCAGGTCTGCGCAAGCATGCGATTAGGACAAAGAAAACTGACAGAGGAACACTTAACCCGACTGATCGCCTCTTCAGCAGAAAGGGGCCCGGAGAAGCTAATGGCCTGAGACGCACCGGATGGAATCAAAAGGCAGAGGTGCGGGGAAAAAGGCCCTCGTGTGAAAAGGAAACGGACACTAATGCGGGAGACGGGGGGTGCGGAGAGAGGGAAACGCTGCGATGGCACGGGAAGTGACTGTTTGCTGGGCGCGCGAATGAAAGGGAGCGAGGTTGATGGGCTGAGAAGGGAGCGAGGCTGACTTTTCAATCTCAGAGGCGGCGGCAAGGAAAATGGTGGGAAATAATAGAGAAGGGCAGAATGCTCCTGGTACAGCCCAAACCACAAGCGAGGGGAAACAGCCTGTGTTTTATAATGGGCAGGAGACGGGGGAATGAGGCCTTTTTAAGAGTCAGAGTAACCAGTGCGAGGACATCTGTGGCAGCAGTGGTGTGTGTGTGTGCGTATTTGTGTTTGTGTATGTGTGTGCACGTCTTTATATTTCTTTCTATAACTGGATTCCAGAGAAGACCAAACCATAATAAGGAATGAATGAGGTTCATTAACGGGTCTGCTATGAGTGAAACTGCATGTCTGCCGTCCAAAGCTGTGCTGCACCTCAGACGCCTTTCATATAGAATGTAATCATAATCAGTCCACTGACAATCTGCCGCTTGATGTCTGGAACATTCTCAGATGCATATCCTTTAAATGCTAATGCAGGCAATTTGCAGAGCGAGTCTCTAATTTGCTAGATTACATCCTTCTACATATCATATGGTGGGGAGGTTAACCCCTAGATGTGCAGTCACACCAGTGCATGCATTGTTGACTTGGAAAAGGTTTTCAATGGCTTAAGACAGCAAGGGCCAGTTCCCCACTTAATTATTTTATTAAAAAATCATTTTTTGCTTGACTTTTTGAAATAAATCAACAGCTGCAGGGATTGTTTTGCTGTGGACTAACATCAGACTGTATTCTGACTCACAACTGCAACCCTGTAGTGACTCACCACCTCGACCCTGTACTGACTCACTACCATGACCCTTTTCTCAGACTCACCACCAAGACCCTGTACTCTGACTCACCACCAAGACCCTTTTCTCTGACTCACCACCAAGACCGTGTACTACTCAACACCAAGACCCTGTACTCTGAATCACTACTGTGACTCTGTACTCTGACTCACCACTATGACACTGTACTCTGACTCACCACCCTGACCCTGTACTCTGACTCACCACCATGACCCTGTACTCTGACTCATCACCGTGGCCATGTACTCTGAATCCCCACCATGACCCTGTACTCTGAATCACTACTGTGACCCTGTACTCTGACTCAACACTGTGACCCTGTACTTTGAATCACTACTGTGACACTGTACTCTGACTCTACACTGTGACCCTGTACTCTGAATCACTACTGTGACCCTGCACTCTGACTCACCACCATGACCCTGTACTCTGACTCACCACCATGACCTTGTACTCTGACTCACCACCATGACCTTGTACTCTGACTCACCACCATGACCCTGTACTCTGACTCACCAGCGTGACCTGCCAAATGTATTCTCTGTTTTATTTATTTCTTTTTTATCCAGCAAAGCAGAGGACGGTGACTCAACAAGGCAGACAGTGGACTGTCAGCTCATCAGTAGGCCCCCTGCAAATCACTTCTTTACTCTGTGGAACTGAGCTCTGCTCCAGACACCCTGCATCTTAATATTACAACTACACAAAAAAAAAAGCATGCGTAACAAAAAAAAGAATGGTATATGAACACAACAGAGCTGAATAAAACAATAATACAGGTAAATAATTACATAAGGATCAAACATGATAGGAGAGTGAGGCTTCCTCAACAACTAATTGGGTGGTGCCAACCTCTGACATCATACCTCACCAATTTTAACCAGTCACAGTGTTTTATTTTAAAATGGTTATTGGAATGATTTGCTAGTGCTCAACACGATAGCAAAGCCAGATTCCTCCTCATTTTCTCCATTCAGTGTCTATCCATTCACCATTTATTTCCCCTGCATTTATTTTACAGTGAAGACATTTTCAGCCGAGGTTTTCTTTACTGACTTCCTATTTATGAGTTTTCTTTTTTCTTTTCCTTTTTTTCTCTCTCAGTTTAAGCTTTATGCCTTACTCACAGTGGCCAGTGCAACGTAACTTTAAATTAACACCCTCAGATTTATCTCAACAATGCTTCCATCCGAATGTATAAAACTATAATCTACTGGTAAAAAATGTATTCTAGAAAAATAGTTTAATTATTTCTGGCAGCCCATAGCAGTGTGGTGAATGAACAGATGTATTCTTAAATCACATAATGGACATCATTCTGCATAGCTGCTGAGACATCATCTATATACTGACCAACTTCCATTCAAATTGTGATTCATAGAATGCAGTTATTAAATCCTAATCTTCAGTCTAGGATGATTCATCCAAGTTTTTGTGCACCACATACAAACTGCACCATACCTACAATAGAGTAATATCAGCCTAATATTATCACAATGCTGCTGTTTTGCTTGACATTTAATGCTTCCCCACAATGCATTTAGTAAATATATACGTGCAGGCGAAAGACTTTTTTAGCAACTTTTTTTTTTCTTCTGTTTAGTCAGTTTATCATTCGTATAACGTGAGTAAAATAACTAATAGGTTTCATGGGGAAGGAAAGAATTTGTGGTGTTGTAACACAGACAGACAATTAAGACAAAAAGGACACAACTCACCTTTTCCAGTGATAGATAACCTAATTCTGTCAGAGGAAGGATACAATCAAGAGGAAAAACAACTGCTAGTATACAAAGGACTGCACGTCCTAATCTAATTGTATTTGTGCAGTTCACAAAGATTTTGTGTAGAAGTGAACGTGGTTTTCATTATATTATTTTTTCTTAATTTTAAATGTTTAATAAAGCCCATGATTCATGTGACCCAAATGTGAATTAAAATATTAAAAACATTATTGCACTGTTTTATATCACTCTCATCTGATGCCCATCGTAATTTGGATTGACCAAACACCTGCAACCGCAGCTGCATTCATTAGCTGATTGGGGGCGATTCCCCTCCGAAACACATGGTGTCGCCACTCTGCTTCTTTTCACAACGCAGACTACAGCTGAGCTCTCATATAGTGGAGGAGGAGGAAGACCTTTCGGATGCGGCTTTGGCATGCAGTCCATGGGTGCCCAGTCATGGGTCGGTAATGGGCGACGAAACATGGAACCCTAACGGCCCGAAACCTCCCATAGTCTGGCTGTCGCATCAGCAATTGTGCATCACCCTATGAAGTTACCGGCCAGTCAAAAATGGCATGGTCTAGATTCGACCCCATGCCATCCCATGCCCTGTGGGGCTAAAATTTGCACTGCAGCATGTTAATTAAGTTAATTAAGGCCAGATGGCATTAAAAGTAGAAACGTATATGGCCCTTGTTGCCCACCCCTGTGCTTAATGCATGTCAAAACAACACAAGGGAAAACAGAGGCCTGGATTCAACCAATATTCGTCCTTAACTTTGGCTTAACAGATAAAAGCAAGAATATATTTGGTGAGTTCTACAATCACTGAAACATGTATGCCAGAGTCTGTGAAGAAAAATTCATAATGCCTCCATTTACTTGTCAAATTTAAGGACAAATGTTGATTGAATACCTGAGTTGACTCTGCATAGCTGCCAGATAAAGGAACCTTTAGCTGGGAATGAACAGTTTCTTCAAGACTGACGTGCAGTTTTCTTCAGTCCAATCATCTACTGGTATCATTTATCAAATACTTTATGCTTAAGTACAGTTACCCAATTCTTCCTTATGCAGTTACAGTTCTGTAAATGAAATCGGGTTGTCTACTGAGATACCTTGTTCATTTGGAGCACTTCAGAAGAAAATTAAGTGGTTATGTGAACCAGAGTGTAGTCCAAAAGAATATGAAATCCTCCTGTGTTGGAACTAATATGGCAAAAAAAATAAATAAACAATAAATAAATAAAAAGGAAATCATTTACAATTTAATCACACGCATGAAATTATGAATGAGTAAATGATGTTTGTGTGTGTGAGTGTGTGTGTGTGCATGCGTGTGTGTGTGAGACCACTGGTTTTATCGAGATGGTAGGTGACTGGAGGAATTGATAATTTTTTGTGTTCTGGGCCTGTCGACCATGACATTTCAAATAATACAAGAGCAACAGATAAAAATGGATCCTTTGCTATTTCAGGACTTTCAGAAAGACACCTCTCTTCAAAGTTCAAATGTCATAAGTTCTCACCTGCTAAGATGTATTGACAGCTCCCATTATGGAAGAGTAGATAGACTGCCCTTAAGGGCATTAGATAATAAAAGGGGAGAGATGGCTGCCACAAAGCTATAGGCATATAAAGGAGGTGCTATTTTCACCCTAAAATAAAACAGCTGTACGCTGGAGATGCTACTTAAATAGCCTGGGCCAAAGAATACAGGACCCAGTAGAGATCAAACCGGTAATACGTCAATAGGCTTCAGGCAAGAAAGGGTTCAAGCTGGCAGCGTTGACAGTGATACTGGCACCTAAAACTTCATCCAGGATGAGGTCAGACCCATCTACTCTTTGCACCAGGGACAGGAAAGGAGAGGTGCACCAATTTCTGGATTTCCTGCCAGCTACTTTTACTTTTTTTTTCTTAATTATTCAATTAGCTAAATCATTTACACAACCTGACATTTTAGTCACATTTCCTGAATGACTGCTGAAGACTCCTCTCGTATCCCTGTTTGAAATGTTGTAATATAATCACAGTAAACTGGATTGGCTCGACACAGCTAATTAGCTAAGGGTACATCATGTGACACTTTCAGCCTTAATCTCACGCTAACTTGCTCCCAGACGAAATGTCATGCTGGATTTATTCACAGATTGCTTAGATCACCTGACAGGCCGCCTTGATTTCACTGTTGCACACAGTCATATTTTCTCATATGTGTAGCTGTAGCTGCAGCTGTACTTACACCATTTTCTTTAATTTAGCTCATGTAAATTTTATTTTATAACTTAAAATTAGTTTTATAATGAATGGAGCCTTTCAGAGGCCCAGTTTAATTGTGTGTACATTGCTGAATCTGCATTAGTTGGTGCAGTAATAGTAGGCTAACCTAGGGGTTTGATTGCTACTGTCTGATTATCCAGTTTGCCTATGGCTGCAGGCCAGGGTCAAAATAGATGTTGGGTGATAGGTCTGCACTTCGGGGACTACCACAAATTTAAAAAGAAAATACAGTTAATTGTTTTAAAAAAAAATTCTAATTATTAAAAATTAATCACGACAGTGAACACATTAACATTGACAGCCCATATCATTGTCACCAATTTTTTGATAACTCTGTGGTTCTTGATGCCTTTTACAGAGACTTTCAGCACCAAGCAAATTAACATGTTCAATCCTTCTTGCAACTCCCTGCCATTGTAATATAGTAGCATGTAACATTGTAGCATTTTGGATTGCAGATAATTTTTTGTTGGGTGTATGGCTAGACTTGTCTTCATTGATGATGTAACTGCCGATAGCAGCAGCAGAATTAATCCTGAAGTGTACAGAAGCATCTTACCTGCTCCAGTTCAACCGAATGCCTCCGAACTCATTGGATGGCGCTTCATCCTACAGCAAAACAATGATCCCAAACACACTGCTGAAGCAACAAAGGAGTGGGGAGGTGGTTAGAAGTTGCATCAGCAAAAAACCAAAAACTAGAAAATTCTTGACTAGCCAAGTCATTAATTTGATCTGAAAACAACTGAACAGGCATTGCAAACACTGACGACAACACTTAAGGCAACCAGCCCCCGAAACAAACAGGAGCTCAAGATGGCTGCAGTACAGGCCTAACAGAGCATCACCCCAGAAGATACTCAGTACCTGGTGATGTCTATGGGTCAGACTTAAAACAGTCATGCAAAGCATGCAAAGGCTATACAACAAAGTACTAAACATGACAACATTCATAGTACAGTGCATAGATGATATGAATGAAATTTATGATCACATATCTAAAATAGTGGAGTACAGAGCCAAATAAAAAAAAAATGTCTTTGTGACATCCCTAATTGCACAGTTTAACAGAGCCTTGGAGCCGAAACCAATTCTAACATGTTCTAAGCATTTTTGTATTCAAATCAAGTTTTTAATTAAAACTATCACAAATCATAATTATATTTAACTTAATTCATTTCTGGTGAGCAGTGACAATTTGTTTCGACAGATGGACCATTTTTGTGAAAATTGACATTCACAGGGAAAAGAAAAACTACATTTAAACTATAATGATGTTTTTCATTTCATATTTGTACTTGGCACCTCACAAAATCACATTTATTGACACAACACTAATAACTCCTGGCACTTAGTCAACATGTCATTCTTCATTAACTATGTGTTGTTCTTATTCTTTCCTTTAATTATGTCCAATCCTCCACAGTGGTTTCCAAAATAAATAAAGGGCAATTATTCAATCATTTCTTGCTCAAGCCAAAGCACTGTGATATTGTTGCATTTGCCCTTTGACTGCCTTGTCACAGGAAGATATAAAGTAAGAAAGATAAAGAACATGCAATGATACAAGATGTTCACTGAGAAAATTAGCAGTAACATAGAGATATTGCCAAGACACCAGTTCTGTTAATCAAATAATTTGAAACCAATCATAAATGCATTACTTTGTGTCTGTGACTGCTTTATTCTTGGCTCATAAATGTGCAGGTTTTCTTAACTTCATTCCCCACCAATTATAGACAGAGAATAATCATGTAAAGCATGAATCTTATTGTTTGCCTACTTTCATTGTAATTTATTCTTCATTGATGCATCGATCCTCCAAACTCATTAAATTCAAAATAGCGTATCGATTTCAGAAGCATTTCTTAGCCCATTATTCAGACACAGAATATATCTGTTAAAATATCTCACCACAGGTGGCAGTTAAACATTTTGATTCTCACATTTATTTACCCTTTAATATTTTTAGTAACCGTGTGTAACAACAGCAGACCTAATAATAATAATAATAATAATAATAAGGCACATTCTAACCTGATCTCACAACCTATTTGTATCTATTCAACAAATTTTCAGCACCCTAAAATTCATACTATGAATAAATAAGGGACTCCTCATGTCATGTGCCTTTCTCAGGGAGCTTCTCTGAGTTGATACAAACTAGAATAAAAAGCCACCATTTTTCTTTCACCAATAAAAGGCAACAATATTTTATTTCCTACATGCATTTATACAAATCCTTACTTATTTCATAACTGCAATTTTAGGAATTATGATGGATCATTTGAAACATGAAAGAAGCAAGCAGATCGGTCTAATTTAAGAAAGAGCAATGCCTCCTTTAACATAAGGTTATGTGTTAAAACAGTATATGTATATATCAGTTTTCAATGTAAAAAAAATAATTATCAGCTTACTCACATATACAAAGCACGGTCTACAAGTCATTGATTCAAACTTGCTAAATCTAGGCATCATTTTAAAAGTACTAATATCAAAAGGCCAAGTTACAAGAAAAAATATCGGCTATCTTAGCTCACACACATTATACAAGCTGTATTCCAAAGCAGTGCTACCTAATGTTTCAGAAATTATTTCATCTAACTTGGCCATGTAATCTTACCATCTGAAGAGAATATGATCATTCTATGCAGGTATGGGGCATGCCAAGGTGTAACTTGACGGGATGCCATACCTGCCACCCCAATTATTTTTAACAATGTTGGCCCTTCGCAGTAAAATAGAATGCTTTTTTAATCTACAAGAATTCTGGCACCTGCAGCACCTTTTAGGTAAGAACTGAAAAAGCCTGCTGAGCTAACAGCTCTACAAGGCTATAATGATAAAAAGAGGAAGGGCACTGTGAGAACCAATGCAGGGAAAGTAAAAGATCATGTATACATATTAGTGAGAAATTCTATTTTCGCAATTATATAATTGTAAGTGTACTCATTTTATTAGTAAAGCTTGAATATAGTGTGTCACAGTGAGTGACAACTATGAATAAGATTCAAGTGCCATGCTGTAAGCCGTGTAAAGTGTTCTTCTCCTCCTTCCTCAACCCCCCTCTCCCAAATCCCTCTTCTCTCCCTGCAGATGATTTTATGACCTACTTTGACATAGCAGACATCCACAGTCCCTTTGTGCAATCTCCAGCACAGACTTCTAACCACCTCCCCACTGATGCCCACCACATACTGCCCTCGATCTGTCTGCATTCTCTCCTTTTACAGATGTTAATGTCTCACCAACTGATCACCTATTCACTGGGCCCAACTGATGATGCTCAACTGTATCTCTCCTTTCCCCTCTCTGGCACACAGGTCTACTCACACGTCAGCCTACCTTTGAACATCTCATCCTGAACTGCTGACACCTGATTAATCTGACCAATACTGAGCTACTCTACATCCCTGCCAAGACCTCTCTCCTACAGGACCTCTCCTTCACCCAGGACAGCACTATAGCCACTGCCAGCTAGACTGCCATCAACCTCAGAGTGATGCTCAATAGCAGCCTCACCTTCGCTGAGAGCATAGGCGGGCCTGCGGATTCTTCTCCTGTGACATCTGAAGAGTCCACCCCCATTTCTCAGCGCTATCAGGCCTCTAACTCTCCTTCAGAATGCTGCTGGTGTAAGACCTCACAAAATACACCCACGTCACACCTCTGCTTATATCCTTCCGCAGGAAGTGCTGGCCTACTGGCAAGTGTAGAGAAGGCTCCTGCACCGTGAATGGCTCATTTTTCAGACCTTACACGCAAGCCAGAACACTCCAGCTCTGCAGCCTCTCATCTCGCTCACCTTTACTGTCTGTTCTTGGCTTCCTGTGGTGGAATCAGCTGCCCATGGAAATCAGAGCAGCATTGTGACTGGTCATTTTCCAGAGTAGACACAAGACTTGCTTCTTCAGATTGCACGCCCATAAAGTATACCTTTAACAGTGATTTATATGTCAACACATGCCATGTTGCTAATTTTTAGTTAGTGTGTTACTTAGGCTCATACGTTTTTCCAGTTATGCCATTGGGTATTTATTGGAGCATTGTGTAATGCACTCTTGTGATGTTCTTTATGTGTAATGACATTTGTTCAAATGTGGTCTAATGTTTACTGTGTCTGTGCTGTTCTCCGTGTAGCCTTATTACATGCAGTTGCATACCTGGTTTAGAGCCTCTCCCAAATGAATAAATGTAAGTGTGTTGTCTTATGCATTCTGTAATGTGACAGATCCTCTCCTGAGAGATAAAGCTAATTGTTCAGCTTATAAATGCATGCAACAGAAAGCACTGACTTTCAGAACATATCTGAGTGAATTACTGAGAAACATATTTTACTTGCAGTTAATCTTCCTGGTGTGATGTATTGTCTGCCATTTTTCATACCACTACAGCAGTACATTGTGAACAGTTTATTGTAAATTATGATTTATCTTTTAAAACCTGTTGGCCAATATATTGTTTAAAAAAAAAAAAAGAAAAAGTTTAGTCATATAAATGTAAAAAAAATGTGCATATTACTGAATAACCGAACGCTGATTACAATTAAAACATCACCAAGATGAACATTGACTTTATATGATTACCAATGAAATATCACATTTTCACACAGAGTTGACACCCTTGCCTTCTGCTTTTAAGTGCATTTAAGGGCAGTGCTTTCACACCGGAACAAAGCTTTGACTCTAGACACTGCATGCCTTCATTTCTCTCTGCGAATTACGTATCAAAATTCTGGATTCAAAAAGTATTATAAATGCCCAGAAGAATCTAAGTTAATTATCTAACTATTAAATATCAGGTTCATTTGAGTACCATGATGCAGTACACGGAGGGATCTTCATGTCTGCCTAAGCAGCATCATTGACGTCACACTTTAGCCAGTGGCCAGCTGGATAGCATTAACTTTCGCCCTGTCATATCAGTCAAATGGTTCCCATAGAGTAGCCTGGATGATAAAACGTATGTGTGCATGTGTGTGTGTGTGTGCATGTGTGTGTGTGTGTGTGTGTGTGTGGTAAAGATTACCTGTGCCTCTGCCACAAGATCCACAATACAGCTGTACTTCGGGCCTGGACATGAGGAGTCCCTCATTCGTAGGATAATAATGACTTTTAGGGGAAATGTGTTAAATAGATAAAATGAGTTGTGAGACCAGGTTGCACATCCATTTTAGAACCATTGATTTAAAAAAGCTTGTTCAGAATACAAAGAGTACCAATTTGCAACAACGTATTAAAGATAAATCATCTCAGATGGATCCTTAAAAGCATCTGTTTATTTGTAAGGTAATGTGGCACTAATACCTCATTCGTAGCATTTGTTTTATGAAGCATTATGTATTGGGATACAAGCCATTGTCCAATCAGACATTGGAAAAAGTTCTCAACCAAAATAACTGTGTGCAGAATTAATGTAAACAGAAACAAGTATATTTTTCAAAGGGCGACTCCTCCAAACATTTGGAGTTAGCGAGACACATTATGATTGAATCCATAATCTCACTCATAAAACATAAATGTCTGTCATTTTTCCCAGTAAAATGCCATCTACTCTTTAAAGCTTCTCATTAACATCAAGAACTTGTTTATCTCTGATGGCTTGAGTCTGAATTGAATCACGTTCTGCTGTCATCCATTGTAATGGGTTATGATGATGAACATTTTGCTGCTGATCAAAGTCCCACCCATCCATCCATTTTATAAACCGCTTACAGCTGGTCAGGGTCAACGGGGGCTGGGGGACCTGGAGCCTATCCCAGCTGACATTGGGTCAAAGACAGGAACACACCCTGCACACGTCACCAATCCATCATAGCACCGTCGGCTGAACATAAAAAATAATAAATGCATTTTTAAAAAATCATTAAGAGATTAATGCCTGCAGAAAATCTATCCAAATTAATGCCAGTTTCACCAATTTTCCCTCCCTGAGGAGAGGGAAATTGGAGACTGTTTAGCTGAAATTCTGGACAATTCCAGCTGAAAAGTCACATGGTCAGTGAAAAGTCAAACTAAAAAAATAAAACTGCTGTAAAAAGATGTATTTAATGCGTCAAGTGTAAGGAATGGAAGGTTTCGCAGTCTTTAGACCACCATCAAAATCAAAGTGAAGAAGAATAATTCTCTAAGATACCATTTGAATATATGCAGATTGTGACTTCAAGCAGGGGATTTGTGGGAGTGGACAGTCAACAGGGAGAGAGACATCACATTGCATATAATCAAGGGGTCCTGAGTGTTGTGCGTGAAATCAGTTTCAAGTGTTCGTTTAGAGAATATGGTACTGGTTCTACAAAGCTTGGATTGATTTATAGTTAATATCAATGAGCAGGTAATGTGAGTCACATGACATTTTTGTCATGTCAACCTTTTTGGTTGACTGTTCAAGAACACAACAATTGAATTACTTATATCCATAGTGTGGTGCTGTTATGAAGTTAGAAAATAAAGTTTCTAATAAAATGCATCAGTTTTGTTGTTCAGTCAAAACAAACTTTTGGTGAAAACCTGACATGTGACTGTGGCATAATGTGAGTAACAGAGACACAAGTTATTCCCACTCAATAACCAACTAAGAGTTTTTTTGCAGTTCCATATGATGACCTTAGCAATTGTCAAAGGTTAATTGCTAACAAAAATAAGGATGTTCAATCAGTTTACTGAATAGTAAAACAGGTGAGTAAAACACCCACTCAACAGTAAATGTAATGAAAGTAAGACTGGAATTGCCCTTCTCAGACGATAAGAATATTTAAATCTTCTTTGGCTACTGTTAATGAGGAAAAAAAATCTAACTTAGCACATATCCTTAAATGTTTTTGAATTATAATGTTAATCACTCTTATTTCTCCCCTTGGGTTCATGGACATCTTAAAGTTTTACAGACTTAGGGGTTGTTTTGTTGTTGAATGCTGCTATATTTCATTATAAATTATTCACCTTCGGAATAACACAGGGTTTTTTTTTCTTCTTTTCTTGCACCATGAGCATAAACCATCATAAGTTTTATACCTTCTGTAAAACAAGGACAGAAAAAACCTTCCTTTGAGCTAAGTGCAAATTAATTAAGAAGTATTAACTATTAATTGTCTTTGCATGAGAATTTGCTTTGAAACAAGGCATATTCATCTTGCCTACAAAAAGGGAGAACGCACACTCTGGTTGCTGTGCACACAGCAATGAGTTATTAGAACGTATTGTTACTTTGTCAAGACTTCGTACTTCAGAGCAAGGAAGACACGAGGCAGAAACAAAGCCTAATCCTACTGAAACTGTCCACAGATCTGCGCCTGAAGATAAACACAACAGCAACAACAACAACAACAACAACAACAACAAATTACTTAAATATTTTAGCCTAAAGGTGATTTTCACATTTATTCACTAAATAAACAGGTTTATCCAATATATAAGCCCTCATGCAACCCTTAATTCTGTTCACAAGACATGCCCCTATCAGAAAATTTTAGGTCTGTATATGATACATATTAGGCCCTATAATGTATTGATTAGCTGCAACTCAATATATTAAGCATGCAGACATGGTGAAAAGGATTAGCTGTTCTTCAGCGAAATATTAAAATGGCAGGACACAGGATCAAAGCAACTTTGACTGTGGTACAATTGTTGGTGCCAGATTTTTTTTGTTGGTGGTTCCAGTATTTCAGAAGCAGCTGCCCCCTGGGAATTCCACACCACTACAGTCTCTTAGAATTTACAGAGAATGACATGATAAACAAAAAACAACCATCCGTTCTGTGGGCGAAGCCACCTTATCCAGTCAGAGAATGGGCAGACTTGTTCAAGCTAATGGAAAAAAAAAAGAAATACTCAGATAATAGCTGTTTACAACAGTGGTATGCAGAAGGTCATCTTTGAATGCACAATGCGTAAAACCTTGAAGTGGATGGGCTACACAGCAGAAGATTCCACTCCTGTCAGTTAAGAACATGAAGACAAGGCTACAGTGGGCATGTGATCAGCAAACTTGGATGAATGAAGATCGAAAAAATGTTGTTTGACAAATTTCGATTTCTGCTGTGACATGCAGACAGTACGGTCACATCGTCATCCAAGTATTCATCCTGCCTATTATCAATGGTGCATGTGCTGGTGGGGGTGTGATGGTGTGGAGAACGTTTTCTTGGCACACATTAGGCCCCTTCATTTCAGTTTGACCCTTTATGGCCACAGTCATTGATCAAATGAATCCTTCCAGAAAGATGATGTGTCATGTCATAAAGCACACTTCATCCCATGCTGGTTACACAAACATTACAGTGACTTCAGTTTAATCCAATGGCCTGCACTGTCCCCATATCTCAATCCAATAGAGCACCTTTGGGATGAGGTGCAATGGAAGGTTTGCAGCATGAATTTGTGGCTGAAAAACTACAGAAACTGTGATATTATCAGTCAGCATGGACCAAAATCCCAAAGGGATGTTTCTAGCAGTTGTTGAATCCATGCGCAAAAATTTCAGGTTGTTCTGGAGGCAAAATGGAGTCACATCCGGTACTAGTTAACGTTGTTCAGTTATGTTATTACATGAGCTGCTCCATAAAATATGCCTGATATATGAATGATTGATTTATTTGTTCCTCTAAAATGATCAGGAAGACAAATACAAGGAGACAAATCTGCATAAGAATTAGCAGACAGATACGATACAATGACACTTGTGTTCATGTAAAAATTTTTGCTTCCTAACGGAACTGTGTATGAATAATGCACAAAAATTTATATTGGAACACACACATTTTTTGCACAAGCCAACATGACAAAGTAAAGAATGTACATATATGCTAAATGCAATTCAAAACCAAGGCGTCACAGAATGTAGCTTGTGATCACACAATTATAACCCTGATCTCAACAGATTAATCTGGCTTGAATAATTTCAAAAACTAACAAAGCATATTAAACATAGATTGTTGACATATAGCAGATGATTTAAAAAAAATGTTTTAGTGAGGTTTGTGGACTACAAACTCAAAGCGTATAGCCCTGGTACCTTATGCCCCGGCACAAAACCGTCAGGTCATCAGATTCTGGCGTGTTGGCCTCAAAATATCACAGCACAAAAAAAGATTGAGGAAGCAGCCTTAAATTATGCCCCCATGCTGTGGAACAGCCTGCCAAGGGCTCCTAGAGAGGAAAACTCTGGACACGTTTAAGCACCAGCTAAAAGTCTTATATATTTAAATTCAGCTTTTAACTAATAGGTTATATATTTGTATTTACAGCATTCTTTTAATAATCTATTTATTTTACACTGTTTCACATTTCATGCACTAATATCATTGTGATTTTGAATTTGAATTCTATTAATTCTACTTTTATGTCTCTGATTGTACTTAAAGGGGAATTACACTTTAAAACACATATGGGCTTATTTTATTTCTAATTTCCTTCTAATGAATGTGCCGACCTTCATTTTTCGATTAGTTATTTCGTTTTGTTAATATTTTACAAATTCAGGAAGTAGACCAAGGCAGCATATCATTGCGTGACTTCAACGCTATGCTTTTCTTCGAAGAAGAAGAAAAAAATGGAAACCGTACTGTGTGGATTTGCGCTAAAAAAACAAATAGGTCCTTGTTTCTAACGTTAGACATTTAAAACGAAATAACTAATCGAAAAATGAAGGTTGTCACATTCATTAGAAGGACAATATATCAAAATAAACCCATATGTGTTTGAAAGTACAATTCCCCTTTAATCTATATTTTTATGTCAATCTTTATTTTTATTTTATTTTTCTTTGTGTAAAGCACTTTGGGCTGCACACATTGTATAAGAGGTGCTATAAAAAACAAAGTATATTATTAAAAGGTCTTGGCACCAGTCCATTGTCAAAGCAACTAGCCGTCATTCTCCATTTTGTTACATATCGGTGTCAAAGGTCAGGGGAGAGCGAGGGTGGATCCTACCAGCTCCCGCTCTAATGAAAAGCTTGTTTGGCGGCTGCCTGATGTTCCCGGCTTGTTGTTGTGTTGTTGCCCCCCAGCCCCCCACCCGCCCCCCGAGTCCCCGTCGAGCTCCATTACCGCCGGTGAGCTGAGCGGGCAGGAGCTGGGCGAGGCCGGCCGGGCGTCTCGGTCCCAACGCGACGGAAACCGCGTGGAACCTGACAGCTGCTCTGTTCCGCGGTCTGTGCCAGATTTAGCTCCAGAGATGAAGAGGGTCGAGCTGACAGTGTGAGATCACCCCCGTGCCTTCGGGACTGTTTCTCCCTCCTATCCAGGCCTTTCAGTTCCTTCAGCAGTGAGGAGCGCAGCCATGACTGCTGATGGGCTAAAATATGAATGAAGACTGAGAGACACTGGGAGGAAAATACTGTACCAGCTACTGTACCAAATACTGTACCAGAAAATACTGTCCCTTTACTCTACACTCGGGCCTATAGAAGGGAAATACTGTACCAGCATCCCTTTACACTACACTCGGGCCTATAGAAAGGAAATACTGTACCAGCATCCCTTTACTCTACACTCGGGCCTATAAAAGGGAAATACTGTACCAGCATTCCTTTACTCTACACTCGGGCCTATAGAAAGGAAATACTGTACCAGCATCCCTTTACTCTACACTCGGGCCTATAGAAAGGAAATACTGTACCAGCATCCCTTTACTCTACACTCGGGCCTATAAAAGGGAAATACTGTACCAGCATCCCTTTACTCTACACTCAGGCCTATAGAAGGGAAATACTGTACCAGCATCCCTTTACACTACACTCAGGCCTACAGGTCCAGAAACTTAGGAGAATTAAAACGCACTCTCAGTGAATGGGAGCTATAAGCTCTAGATCCCAAAAAAGCAGCTGCAAATGCAAGCAATGAATACATAGATGGGCTGGAACAGATTTATTAACATTAAAACAATAAATTAATTAACCCTCCTGTTCTGTTCATTTTTTAGGTACAGCAAAAATGTTCCCGGGTCAATCTGACCCGGTGCATGTTTAAACATCCAAAAGTTGTCAGAAACCAAAAAATCCTAATGAACATTGTTTGGGTACCTCATTGCTAACAATTCAATCAAAATTTAGTGTAATGGTGTTATTCACCTCTCACAGATCATGGTTTCATTAGGATAATTCACTAGTTTTTCATAAAAAATACATGTTCAAACTCTTTTTTCTGTATATTGGAAAAACCTAGATATAAAATACACTAGTTTTACATAACATTTAATTTTTTAAAATTTGTTTTACATTTTTAAACATTTTTTTTTCATGGGGTGATGTTGCTAAATAGAGATGAGACACCTCTTCTGTTCAGGGTCAAATTACCCGGTTCACTTAAAATCAAGCCAAATGAGTCATAAGGATTTTATTGAAAGTAAACTTTATTTATGCAATGTTTAGAATGTTTAGAAATGAAGAAATGAACAAAAATGAACAAGAGATGAGCAATATGAACGAGGCGTGTGTGTGTGTGTGTGTATCTGTGTGTCTACACAGCACACGAGTGACATGTCGTCACGTTATGCTTTTTGCAAATGAATTTTGCACGTTGCACATGTCGTGCTCATCTTGACGTCATGCAGACCTGGCACCTCTTCCACTTCCTTCTTCCCCCAGCAGCAACCTAGAAAGATGAGGGAGATGATTACTATGTCTTTTTGCTGATCCCGATCCCCTGACACGCACGTATCCACGCGTGCGCACACACACACACACACACCACACACACACTTACTTACAACAGGCACTGGTGTACTAGGTGCAGCCCTCTCCTGGATCTCCCTCACTGTGGCTGCAGTGGCTGGGGTCCTTGTGCTGCCTCCGTTGTATATGCGGTACCACGAGTGCCTTCCCCAGCTCCTTGTGGAAGATGCGCCTCTTATACAGCTTTGACACGTTCCACTCAGGAAAAATCTCCATCCAGATGATGAATGCATTGTAGGCCGATACATCAATTATGTTATAAAAGATGCCTAAAGGCCAGCACGCAGTCATTCGCTTGGTGCTGTAGGACCCCGTTACTTTGTCCAAGTTGTTCCACCCCCCTTTGGTGGCATTGTAATCTAGGATCATGCTTGGTTTCTGGTCCTCTCTGGTGCTGATTTCGGCATTTTTATGGAGAGTGCTCATGAGACACTAGGGCTGTGGTGTCTGTGAAGACGAACTTGGACAATTGAGGGGCCCTATACTTGATCACCAACAGTTCGGCATATCTGCACTTTCTCGCACTTTACAGGTGAGGTAGGGATAATGGATAATAAGGAGAAAGCGTGTTTGTATGTATGTGTGTATGTATGTGTGTATTTGTGTGTGTTAGATTGGGGTGAAATGTGTGTGTGTGTGTGTGTGTGTATCGGCATGTATTACTATCTTTGTGAGAACCAAATGTCCCCACAAGGGTAGAAGGATGAGGAAAATGATGCAAGGTGGGGACCTTTTGCTGGTCCCCACAAGTTCAAGAGGCTGTTTTACGGTTAGGAATAGGGTTAGGCATGTATTGGTTGGGGTTAGGGTTAGGGTTAGAGGTTACGGAATGAATGTAAGTCAATGGGAAGTCCTCACAAGTATAGCAATACAAACGTGTATGTGTGTGTCTGTGTGTGCGTGTGTGCATGCGGGTGTGTGTGTGTGTGTGTGTGTGTGATTGGGGAGAAATATGGTGGGAGGGAGTAGGAAATACCTTATGTCTCACATCTGCAAAGAAAGAAATGGTCTAAATTGAACTCTTCTGACCCCTTTTAGCCTCCACTTTCACTGCTGGGTCAAATTGACCCGAACAGTATCTCTGTGATATAAACATGCAGGGGGGGTTTGCAAATACATGAAATGAACAATTTTCATTTAAAATGTTGATTACACTAATTAAGGCCAGTAGAAGAAGTTTCATTCTGAAAAAAATAATTTTAAGTATTTTTCCTAGATTTTCAAACTTTAAAAAGGGTCAATTTGACCCGCAACATAACAGGAGGGTTAATTAATTATTGAATAAAGAGATAAATAAATGAATATACAACGGGTCCCCAGCCAGGGGCCTATATCACAAACGAAAATGAACTTTTAAGCCAAGTCCAAGTTAGCCAGCTCAACATATCTTAACCATCATAACTATTGAAAAATATAAACCCAGGATTTTCGGTTTCACAAAGCAAGTTCACAATTTAGTTTTACACATTAGACAACCTACTACTCTCACCATTTGTTACAGTTTTTAGAATCAACGGCTTTCCCAGATGATGACGTCAAGTTTCAACAGCTGGCGGCATTCGATTCTTCTCACGTGTAGTCACCCAGTTACTTGGCGTTGAATCCGGTGTTTGATTCTTGTCATGTGAATGCAGCTTAAGACAGGCGGACTACACTGAGGTAGTCTGGTCCCCAGACATTGACTGCCTGGCATGGCAGCACCAGAGTCAACCTCGCTCTTTAAGTGTGTGAAAAACCATCTGTCTGACCTTCCTTTGCCCTTGCAGACAGGCTCATGAGATTCCAGTGCTCAGTGCAAAATGGTTCACTAAAAGAGATTCCACCATGCAAATGTTAGTGGCTAGTCTTATTACCCAGGGATTTGGGGAAAGGGGAGGAGAGAGAGTGCTAAGCATCCATGTCATTGACATGGGAAGACGGGAAAGGCATTTGGAATGATAAGCCGCGTTTCCACCAAAATTACCCGGAACTTTCAGTCCCAGGAACTACTTTACCAGGAACTAAAAGGTTCCTTCAGCCAATGGTTGTCTGCGTTTCCACCGGGGTCTAAAGTACCGTGAAGATTAGGCAAATTAGCCCACTGACGTTGTCGTCGGTCCATCTGTCATATGATTTCTTCTGTAACCCCATACTACCACCGAAGTAGCCTACATTATTTTCTAATAACCGGGACAGCCCGGAGGGGTTTATTCCACTTATATACAACGGGTTACCAACAATGACTATATATGGTTACTTTTGTATTTATTGATTTTCATATATCCTCTCAAACACATTCATTAACAGCAGAAAACATGCACACGTTGTAAACAATTTGCTGTTTTATTACTTTCTCGTTGTCAATTCCATATAGGCTAATCGCAAAATGACAAGAATAGAACGAAAACTCGGACTTGCGTGAAAATGTAAATTAGTAGTGGTACAGCCACCGTTTGCTTTCCTTCGAAGTTACTGCTAGCCGAGCAGCGAAGTGTGCCCTCCAGATGCGAACCATGCACCATAAATTAGTCCATAGTCTTCCTGGTCTTTTCGTGGAATTGAAAAATGGCAGTAAAATTGAGTAAAATTACGGCAGTCTGAAAAAGCTAAAGCGAAGATTACTAGAATTAACCTGTTATTTTACCCGGATAAAAAGTGCGGAAGGTGATTTCCAGTTTGCTTGTACTGTATCACCAATGTTAATTATGCAGAACTACCGCATACCTCACATAACTGTATCAAACGTTTTGAGTCAATTACAACGGGCTAACAAAGAAAATCCGGAAGAAAATATTCAGCAACCGAATTAATCCGTTTGAATGTTTTGGTAGCCTACGTAATATGCTGTCCCAGCACGAATGCTTAGCATTTTATAAAACGAATACTAAAGCAAGAAAAGAACAGAAGAGCACACGTTATAATTCCAAGACGTTGACAGGTTATAACCAAAAGTAGGCTACTGCGCCGCATAACATACAAGTTTGATTTGAAGTTATTATGAAAATAAATTGGTTTGCCGCTGCATATTTTCAAACATGGCGGGTAATGGCGGAAAATAAATACAACACAAATGCTACGAGTACTCGACCAATCAGAAATGTTCAGCGCTGCAAGCTCCACCCAAAAGGTTCCTGTACTTTCGGAAAGTACTACCCCCCGAGCAGGAACGTTTTGGGGGGTAAAACAAAGCCCCCAGAACTAAATTTAGACCCTAGTTCCTGCGGTGGAAACGCACTGAGTTCCTCAAAAGGTTCCTAGTTCCGGGGTATAGTTCCTGCGGTGGAAACGCGGCTATAGTCTGGCAGAGGTGGGAGTAAACTGTTACAGACACATCCCTCTGAAAATGACCAGTAGCACAAAGTCACCCCCTTTTTTAAACATTCTAAACAAATGTTCTGAGATTTACTGTCCCAATTAAACAAATAAATATGTCACAGGTCCGTAGCCTGTCGTCTGTGTCATGAAAGAAGCTCACCTTACTTAAGCCAAGTCCAAGTTACCCAGCTGAAGAATTCTTAACCATGGCAATCACGGATAATTGGTATCATGCTACTGAATATAAACCCAGAATTTCCCACTCAAGCCATCTGCGAGTTGGCATAAAAGGGGCGGTGTTTGTAACAGCGAGCAAATCACACAGAATCATGCAGAAAGCAAGAGTCTCTTCTGCTAGGAACTTCTCAAAAGCTTCCACCTCCTCAGCAGCTGAGATGTTTCTTTCTCTGAACTGATGACCAGATGAAACTTGGAAAATGTCAGTTTTAGTTGCCCAACTATTCTCAGTGTCATGACATGTTAACTGAGAATACCCTCTTCTTCAAGAGAAAGTGAAGAAAAGTAGAACGAATATGGAAAGCGTATAAACTCACTATGAACCTAGACATATTACAGGACTATATGTGTAGATACAACACAGACGTTTAAAATGCCAGAGAACGTTATTTTTCAAACATTAAGAATCATCAAAAGCTAGGGGCTCGTTTTGCTCATTTTGAGAATTCCTATGTTTCTTTATTGATAAAATGGATAATATTAGAAAGTGGGTTAACCCGGCCACAGAAGCTATATCAGTCTCCACACAGACTGCTGCCACATTTCAGAAAAGCTTCCGAAAGCTTCAGAGAGCTTCATCACACTTTCTACGTGAGACATAGCTAAAATGAAGCCCTCCTACTGAAGCCCTCCTCTAGATATCCTACCCACCTCTCTTCTTAAGGAGTAGATCTTCCCATTTATTCTGGCAATAATAAATTAATCTTTAATGACATTGTTCCCTCTTACTTAAAGAGTGCAATTGTGGAACCACTCCTTACGAAACTGCACTCATTTAAATAACTTCAGGCCAATATCTAAACTACCTTTCTTGTTCAAAGTATTGGACAACATAGTAGCTAACAGACTTTCTTTCTTTTATGAGCAGCAATGACCGCATTGAGACATTTCACGTTTTTTTTTTTTTTTTTAAATCTTGAAATGAACAGTACTGTTAAAACTAATTTCCCAAGACTACATACTAGTCTTGAACAGCAGAGTCAGCCCGTCTCAAAGTAATTAATTACTTATTTCTTGCAGTGCATTCTGGGAATACTTCTGTTTTAGTTTCTCTTGATCCAAGTGCAGCTTTTGATACAGGTGATCACTCCATCCTTCTAAATCATCTTAATCACTGGGCTGACATGTCTGACACAGGTATTGACTGGTGTCCTCATACTTAACACATGACTTGGGGGGGTTGTCTCTTTCTCTGTGGGCTGGTCCAACAGGTGTTATGATTTTCCAAATGTTTTCACAACACTGTGATCGTTGAGAAAGTTGCCTGCAGCAGCTTTAACTTGAAAATGAAAATGCAAAAATGAAATTTGCATTTGAATTATGTCGAGACCAAAAGAGAGAAACTGAAGTGATACCAGAAACTCAGGATTTAGTGGATAATTAGCTGGTTAACCCACTTAGCCTGCTGCATGATAGGCAGGTGGAGACTGAAGAATAGGCACCCGGACACACTCAATGACCATGTCGTCATTACACTCCCGTTTTTTGGAAGAAAAAAAGGACAATGACAATATGGGGCACCATTCACACCATTCATAGTGATGTTTCAGTTTTGCACAGGGACATACGATACAACCCAGAAGCAGACTCACTCATCAGACCACCTAGGCTAGGGGTCCTCAATCTTATCCAGAAAGGGCCTGTGTGGGTGCAGGCTTTTGTTCCAACCAAGCAGTAACACACCTGCTCCTACTAATCAACTACTAGAGTCTTTGCTAAGAACCTCAGTTAGTAGAATCAGGTGTGTTACTGCCTGGTTGGAACAAAAGCCTGCACCCACACAGGCCCTTTCTGGGTTGTATCGTATGTCCCTGAGCAAAACTGAAGACAGGTGGGCCATCACCCCAGACAGTGGGTTTGATAGCAGTAAAGTGTGGGTGTGCTGAAGATACCACATCATTAACGTCATCATTGTGGTGGAGGACAAAATCTCAACAAGATAATGGAACAAAACATTCATGATCAGGGATAATGTATTGATTTAATATTGCTTTGATTGCAGCAGCTCACATGTGGAGATGCATATCGAAAACAACTGCAGAGTCTGTTTCCGTTCAGCTGCCATATGCATTTTTGTTTGTTTGCATTCTTTTTTCTTCTTCTTTTTTGCTTTGTCAGCTGAAATTGCCATAGATTTCCAGTAGGTGGGGCAGAGCATGACCCATAAAATCCACTTACCCGGGATAGCCCACATTTGACATGCATCACTATACCACATGCAGGTGGTTTGTGAGTTTCACGCGAGGTGCTGTCCTAACAGTGTACCCCTTAGATGGAACAATGAGTGGTAAATAAATTGAATCATTTATTTAGATTTAAAATTTGGAGTCACCACAAATTATAAACATGATAGATCATATGTGCTGCTACAGCTGAATTCAACATTTTAATGATTTTTGTGGTGAAAAGAAGGAACCAATGGCATTCCGCGAGTATTGAGTACTTCTTGTGCATATGTATGACTTAATTGACATTTATGTCACATAAAGGCTGATTTGCAGTCCAATACTGAGCAGCATGCATACTGGGGCTGTCAATATAAACATGTTAACTCATGCAAATCATTTAAAAAAATAATGCTTACAATTCAATTTTAACTGAGTATCTCTCCCTGCTTTGACCCTTCTATCTTACCATGAATAATTTTACAAGCAAAAGAATGGATGGATTAAAAAAAAAAATTAATAAAACCATGACCTCTGATGGAGAAAAACATAAAACAGAGATTTTTATTAAAATTTAAAAAATAACAAATCTGAGGGTATTGTGGATAAAAATGAGATTTGTTGTATGCCAAGCCATCCATCCATTATCTATACCCATTTATCCTGGGCAGGGTCACGGGGGGTGCTGGACCCCATCCCAGCATACATTGGGCGAGAGGCAGGAATACCCCGGACAGGCCGCCAATCTACTGCAGGGCACACTTGCCATTCCCTCACACACTCATACCTATGGGCAATCTAGAGTCTCCAATTAGCCTACCTGCTGGACTGTGGAGGAAAACTGGAGTACTCGGAGAAAACAGACATGGGGCAACCACACAGAAAGGCCCAGGCCGGATTCAAACACAGGACCTTCTTGCTGTGAGACAACCCACAACCTATTGGGAATCTAGTTTTCAGTACAGCCTATATGACAATCTCACCTTACTGTTGTCAACTAGTAGCCTCACAGTGAAGTCATGAGATCTGTCCATGTAATTTTTGAGCGCCTATGTCGTTCCAATCCAACAAACAAAATAAAGGACAAATGGTATCGTGTCTAGCTACCAATATCAGATAGCCACAACAACTTTCAGGTCAAGCTTTCTGATGTCCTGTCTCAACATTTGCTACAGTGGTTCATCCACTGTGCTTTAAATAATCACGTTAGAAATACCAGCTCCAGAGGAAGGCGCCTTCCACATGCTTATCCTCTGCACAGGCACGTGGAAAACTCATTTTCCCACGTCTCAGTGTCATTATCAGCCTCCATCTCACCTTCCCTAAACTCATCAGAAAATATTTGGAGCGGAATCAGAAGAATCGCACCTTGGAAGGCAAAGTGAGAGGGGATTCGGAAAAGACCTCACCCCATTACAGAGGACCGCTTCTTTATCCACACGTATAATCACAGTGGGACTGGCTCAGATGGAGCAAGCCTTCACAGGGCTCAATATCCACACGTATAAGAGTGTATGAGGACAATCCACCCCCCCAAAAAAGGAATTTTACCAGCAGCAGACAATGCAGATCCCCAGAGCTTGAAATGTGCAATGCCCTACTTTATCAGATAGCATGGTGCAGTAGAGAATAGCTTCATTTTAACTTTGATAGAATGTATATATCAGCATTCATGTTCTCTGATTTTCACTGTCATTGCATTTTCAAATTCTGTCACACACATTCGAGGATGATGCTTCTACAGTACCTAGGCTGTGACTATATTAGCTATATTACACAATATTATCACACAATAGACATGAGAAATAGCATATGCATTTAACAAAATTAGATGATTATTTTCTATTGCATTCCCTTTGAGCTACCTGAACTATGGTAAACTCAGCGTCAAATTGAGAAGCGTCAACAGCAGAATGGACCACACTTGGGCCTCAAAGTTTTTGACAAAAAGTGATATAGAACATGGGAATGACAAGATGACAAAAAAAATGCAATGCAACATGAAAAACTTAAGGCTGGCCTGTTTTACCTGTACTCCTAAGAAAGCTTAGACACACTTTCAGTGCTTGCAATAAAGTTGCGGAAGCAAAAACTTGCTTCAGTTTTAGAGCCTTTGAAATCTGGAATAGTTTGCAGTACCCCAATTATGAGGAGAATGCGTTGCTCTGCAGAAAACAACCAAAAAATGGCATTAAAAATGGAACTGAAAAATGCCGACTTCCTCAAGTCGTATACAACAGCAGGATTTCTGAGTCTCACTGGTCCTTTTCCTGCACTTTGAGGTGCTTAACCTCATGATGGTACGGCCATGCATCATTATTGTACAGTAAAGGTCTCCATCTCCAGGTTCTGGGGGTTCACTACCCCAATATTTTCAGTTCTTTATCTCTTATTAAAGAGGAGTGTGTGGGAGGTGGCAATGACCCAGTGACAACTTCTATTTTTAGAAGAGCAAGGGCAAGGGTGGTGAATTACACACAGAGCAGGTGGCTGAGTTAACACTGGATTCACCAGCCCACTCACAGATTACACCACAGTAAAATGATCTAAGAGGAAACAACAAGTCTTAAGATGCCATTTGTGAGCTTATCAAAGTTGCCATTAAATCCAGGAATGGATATTGCTTTCGCTGAACCGGATTCCTCACCCTGAACTACCTCACCTCAGTTACCTCATCAATCAAACGACCACAGTGCACTGGCAGCACATTTTAATCACAGCGCCTGAATACCTGCATGTACTGAAGTGCTGAATCCTAAACAACTCCTTACTTTAATACCAGGCAGCCTTCCCTGCCTTGTGAGACACATTGTGTTACCTTGTTACATGCTTCTCAAAGGTAAATGCAAGTGTAGCAGGTTTAGGATTGTTTTTACTCAGATAAGCCTGATTTAGTAGTATAAAATAGTCATTTTATACTATTTTCAAGGTAAAAATCCTGCATAGTATGCCTTTAAGGGGCCAGTTACTTTTTCACATGGGTGATATGGGTGTTTGATAGGTTTTTTTCATTAAAATTGTGTTTTGTATTTACTCAGGTTCCCAAAGTAATATGCAATATACAATAAGAAAATATGCAATAATAGAGGAAATCAGGAAGGGGCAAATACTTTTTCATGGCACTATGTCGCTAGCTATGTGAAACATTTAATTACATTTTAAAATGTCCCTGCTATATGAATAAACAGTCAACGAAGGCAACTGTATTATTTATAATTGTAGCATGAAATATTGAATGCTACATTAGATTGCATCACATTCATGTTTTAAAAATGAAAAAAATATTTTTGTTTAATACCATGTGTGTTACCATATGCAATGCAAATATGTGTTCGTCTGTATCATTGAAGCCTGTACTTTCTTTATGCGTTCCTCTCTATGCAGGTGGTGCACAGATGTTTTTAATAAATTGGTTGTTGCTTCTGTCAAAACACACAGTAAAGATAACCCTACTAAACAAGATGCAAGATGATCATCCCAAACAGAAAAGTGAAAAAAAAGTGTGGCAAGAAAATTTACTTAACATTGAAATAATGCTTGTACTTTAACTGAATTCAGATTTAAATCTAGCTCATTTTTTGCTTTACAGTTCTGTACTTCTGCCATGTTCATTCTGTTCAAAATCTAAAACAAGTATATTTAATTGTGCTATTGTGTTTATTGTACTGGTCCGATGGCCATACTTGTATTCACTGAACTTCAATGCAAAGATTCAGCACTACCAAACTGAACAGAAGTGGATCTGAATGGGTAATTGAGTCAGTGAGCCAGACATTTGTATGAAGCTGAAAGAAATTATCTGAATCAGTTAAGTGAGTCAAAATGTCCGTCCTGCTGAATTTTCGACTCTGTTTAATTATCTTTCGTAATTTCTGAGAAGAGAACTGGGGAACAGTGCTGCCTCGGCAACCCAGCTGGAGCAGGGCATATTGTAAATAAGCCTGTTAGTCACAGCACACCTGTAATTGTAAAGCCGTGCTTATTTCCATGACAACATTCTGGATTTGTGAAAACAGAAAAAAAATGATGGCTTGGAATTAGAGACTCAGTGAGGAGAAAACAATTAGAAAATTAGTCCTTGCATTGCAGTGCTGTAAAATGCCATGTAATTGCACAGGCTGTTTGTATATTTCCCTTTTTCTCTTTAAACGGAGCCCAGATGCGGCCTCTGCTGTTCTATGTGTGTCTGGCGGCCCGTAGGATCAAACAGCTAGCACACAGAGATTGCAGCCCTCCTTAGCCTGAATTCACACTACCAGTTTCAGCAGTGTGGGCTGTATGCAGGTTCATACAAGGATGGTGGTTTGTGTAACCCTAGAAGAGATGAGCACTTATTGTGTAGCTAAAGACAGTTCAGCCTTCCATGAGCCCTCTATCTGAATACCAAAGACAAATTAAACATAGCCACTAAACACACTCCACAGCAATTCCACTACCTTTCTGTTTCACCCCTCTTACGTACAGCTTGTACCAACCTTTAATGTTTACTCTTGAAAACCTTTTTTATTCTTCTAAATGTGTGGTTCAACCTGTTTCAGCAGTTATGAAATGATCAGATCGACCTGGCTTGTGCTGGGTGAGAATTAGTGTTATGAAGTTTGATTCATTAAAATTAATTTGTACATTTGAGTCTACATCAAAATAAATTCAGTTTTCGAGTCGTTTGAGTTATTTTTGCATACTTCATCATTAATAAAACACTCACTTGTCAAATGTAGTATACATGTTCTAGTCCTCCCTTTACGGCTCTAACTCGAGTAATACAATTACAGCACCTATAATAACATAGGTGCTTGTCATGGCAAGTGCCTCTACCATGTTCAGAAGAGCAGTCTCAGTTGAATGTCTACTTCAGAAGCTGGACTGGTGAGGGTCATGGAGGGAGCTCAGGAGAGTGTCCAGTTCATCCAGGAAGAAGCCAAGTGGACCTGGAGGACAGTAGAGAACTAGATACTAGACAATGTAAACTGAAAAAAAAAAAAAAAAAAAATTCAAAATTATAACTATGTATTGTGCCAATAACAACATGGTTTTACAAGCCCAAATCAATAATATGTTTTATGTTTTTCTCCAGGAATCTATTAATTATACTTGGATGATGACAGTTTTTAAAAAGTACTTTACATTACATTTATTTGGCAGACGCTTTTATCCAAAGCGACGTACAAAAACGTACAAAAACTTTGATGTTTGAAGTTCATTTTGAATGCAAATTGAGAACAAATGTTGTTTGAATCCAGGCCATTGATTTTGTAACTTTTTTCTCTTCGTTTTTGATAAAGTTAAATGAGCTCCGTCAAAGTGCTAGGAAACAATCTATTGATTACCACCTAATATAGATAACTAAATTTCTAACTAAAAGATCTTATATTTGTATAGGTTTCTTTCTTGTTTGTCTTTTTTATTTAGCTTTTATTTTATTTGTGTAGCACTTTTTTCTAAGTCTCTGTCGCAAAGATGGTTTACTGAAACTGGAAAATATGATAAATTAGGCAAGAAAGCTGGAAGGTGAGGTTCCCTCCAGCGGGGGAAAAAAAAAAAAAAACTGTGCATATCTGTGATTCCCCAGGCTCTGTCTGTTTTCAGGTTAGCCAGGTGACAGCAAGCTTTTCTCTGTCTTCTAGTGGAACTGTCTCTATTTTATATTGCGCAAACTGTTTGTAAGAAGAAAACACCATCACGCCCACTGTTACTGTTATGAGAATTAACAGATGATAAAAATGCACGTTCTATTCTAAAACACTGTTAACTTTTTATACGGTGATGCGTCAAATGCAACTGGATTCATGAAGTATACTACAACCATGCAAGGACAGGCAGAATAACGCTGGTTTCACTGTATGTCTGGTGTCCTTTGATTGATAAAATTGAATTTGTAAAAGTCGGTGGCATATCATTTAAAAATTGTCTGTTAAATATGTAAATCAGAACCCGTAAATGATATTCAACTTACATATATTAATCAATTCTATTTTTGCTGAGACCCAAGCACTGGCTGTTCTGGTCATTTCCTTGTGTCAAGGGCAGTTTTAATGAAATTCTTACACCATTTGGTAATTTTGTTCAAAATGTCAGTGCATATGCAGTGTGAGGGTCTGTGGGATTGCTGGTCTGTGCTTAAAAGAGGACAGTTTGCTAAAAAGCGTAGCCAAAAGTGTTCAGATAGGGAGGGGAATTGTCAAACCCACATTCTTCCAAACATGCTGCAACATGGCTATATTTGCATTATTAATTTTGGCTGCATATTTCATTGTTGCCCAGTGGAGGCCAGCTACCACATAATTAGATATCTCCACTGCGACTTCATCCCATGGGTGGTAATTACATTTCTATAATAACATTGAAATCAGTCCAGTAAGGGTGCACTTTTTCCCATATACCAAGAGAAAATAAATGCACACCCTCAGAAAATCTCTGGGCATAAAGTGTAGTGGAAATCCAGAATAAAAACTTGCACACATAATTGTCCTTCAAATATAGTCGGATAGTTATTTAACCATTTCATGTAACCATGAAATGTTAACTATCGTATAATGAAATATAAGTATCACCTTGGAGCATAATTAAATATGTGAATTGCTATTCTGGACTCTCATTTCTCCCATTTATCCAGAGCCACCATTGTCATAAGACCTTCGAAAAACTTTCCCTTCCAAAAAATGTCATCTAAATGTATGCAAAATATGATTATGATGATGATTATTATTATTATAGTAAAAATAATTAAACATTTTAAGTAATAAAGGTGTGTGTACAATAAAAGAATGAGGATAGGTTTTAGCCTTTTCTTAAAAATACCATATGAGCTCACCATTCTTGTGGTCTTGTGGGAGGGTGTTCCATAGTTTAGGGGTGTAACATCAGAAGGTGCGAAACCTTTCTTGTTTGAAACCTTTGGTAACATTAATTTTAAAGTATTGGAGGACCTTAGAACTCTGGCAGGGACATAAAAAGAAATGAAATATGAAGGTGTTAGGCCATTAATTGCTTTAAAACAAGTAAAAGGACCTTAAAATCTGTTTTAAAAGGTACAGGCCACCAATGCAGAGTAGCAAGGTCTCCTCAAAAATTTTCTCTCCTCATTGTTTTTGTTAAACTTTTTTCTATCCTTTTGTTTAAATTCTTTCTCTTCTTGTTGTTTTTGATAAAATTCTAGCTATAGTATTCTGAATTATCTGTAATTTTTCAATGGATTTATTTGGTAAGCAGTAAAAGAGAATTACAGTAATCTGATCTTCTTGTGATAAACGCATGTACCAGACCTTTGGCATGTTAAAAAAGGCCTCACTATAGGTGAACAAGACTTAGTGACCTTGTTAAAATGTGAAATAAAACTTTGGTCTGAAATTGCAGCGAGGTCCCTTAATTCTGATTTAGACTGTTCAAAAAAATAGTTTTAGTCTGTTTTCACTTTTGGTCCTAAAGGACATTTGTCTACTTTTCATTTAGTTTTAGAAAGTTTTGCTAATGCACATACTGGATTATATCAGTGAGACAGGTACTAGAGTGCACAGAGAGCTTTGGGATTGGCTGACTTAACAGACATGTACAACTGCGTGTCATCAGCATAACAGAGATAGTTAGCATTGTGATGACTTATGACTTGTGGACAGTAATCGGCACTGTGGACCCTCTTGCAAAAATAAGCCAAAATAAGCCAAATCTGCAACGTTTCACTCTTGTTAGCAGACAATTACACCACATTACATTACATTACAGGCATTTGGCAGACGCTCTTATCCAGAGCGACGTACAACAAAGTGTATAACCATAACCAGGAACAAGTGTGTCGAAAACCCTAGAGAGAAGTACCGTTCCAAGTGCAGGGAACAACCGCATAGTTCAACTTGGACTCTGAAGGATAAACTGATTAATACTAACATAAACGAGAACAGCAACAACGCAGTCTACGCAAAAATACAAGCAGTAGATAAGACGAGTGCATTAACTAAGTCACCTACGAAACAGCTACCTAGTTACAACCCTAAGCTTACAGTTAATTTAGAGATTACAAGGAGGTAGGGAGGGAAGGGGAGAGGTGCAGCCTGAAGAGGTGAGTCTTCAGTTGTCGCTTCAAGTGGGTCAGTGTCTCAGCTGTTCTGACCTCCACGGGGAGGTCATTCCACCATCGTGGGGCCAGGACAGACAGGAGACATGTTCGGGAAGCGCAGGTGCGAAGAGGGGGAGGTGCCAGGCGACCTGAGTTAGCAGAACGGAGGGGTCTGGCTGGCATGTAGGGTTTGAAGATCTTGTGGAGATATGCTGGGGCTGATCCCTTGACTGCCTGGTATGCTAGGACCAATGTTTTAAATTTTATGCGAGCCGTAACAGGCAGCCAGTGGAGGGTAGTGAGCAGGGGAGTGTCTGGGGAGGTTGAAGAACAGACGAGCTGCAGCATTCTGAACAAGAACGCACAAGCATTACCTTGGTCAGAAGAATGAGGCTGTCTTGCACCGCATGGTTTGTCAGGTGTAATTGATGATAAGGCAAAGCCTCGAGTCATCCTCCATATTAAGATGAGCTCTGTATTTTGCTGTATCATGGTCGAGAAAGAAGGCTCACAAAGATATGCTGTCATGAAAGGCACCAATATTCTCATGACCTGATGAGTAAGCTCCTTGTACTCCTTCTCAACAGTGGGCCAAAACTGCTAGAGTCTGCTGATTAAATTTCATCAGAGTGTGATCGCTTGATTCTTCTGAAAGTTCATCCTCAGCCTGGCCAATCACATCACGAGAAAGTGGATCTCGAGCCCAGTTGTATTTGCCCATGTTATTGTCTGTGAACTAATGGCTAAAATGTTGAGCCAATGAGGTAAGGTGAGTGGCCGTTGTGCCACGCCAAGTCATTTGTGTCCCAAAATTCGGTCAGATTTGTAAACAGCGATACCCTGTTTGCAGTTTTTGTGTCCAGAGATTAATCTTACTCCTGAATGCATTTATTTTGTCACTCTCAAGTAGAGGGAGGTACAGAATTGGCAATTCCAACTGTAATATGTACAATTTTCTTCTTTAAAATATGATGCAAATTCCACACAACAGAGGCTTGGTTGCTCAAAACAGCACCTGGAAGGAGATTTAAAAGACAAGAAAACTGGGGTTGTTGCGATTCTCAGCAATGACCTTAGAGAAATGGGCTTGTCTGTTTTGTTTATACACACACATCTTTCTTAAGAATGTTACAATGAACATGTCATTTTGTCTTTCTCCATAGTCACTCAGCTTTACAGCAGTTTCTTTTGAGCTGACAAACTGTTTAATTTATCCATAGTATCTTATGGCTGTGAAACCGTTTTTTTTTTTTAATTAACAAGCAACTCTATCGAAAGTATTTTATAAATTTAACATTATGATTGTCAACAAGATCATCTACTGAGCAGCTGTTGACATAGAATGAGAGCTCACTGGGTCCAAAGATGTTGCCAATAATGAAGCATCTAAATTGTTGATAAAAAAAAAAAAAAAAAAACAATATTCTGAATGAATTCTCAGGACAGACTCAGAAACAGAGACATCATCAATAGAAGAAATATCGGTTATATACACCTTGATATGACTAAGCCTAGCGTATTTCCAGGGTTATATGTTGCACTCTTAATGTTTTGAACTAAATTGAAGCTAGAGATCAGATCCTTTATTCCATTGGCGTGGTCGTTTTAGTGGAAGTCAAAATCAAAGTTAGTCATGTTTGTTATGGTTGGTCAAATAAACGACATAAAATCGGAGAACTCAGTTAAAAAGTTTGGGCTGTTTTGGTGACCCGTATACAGCCAGCATTAGTACAGAAGTTTGAGCTTTAATGACCATATGTCATGGTTTTGGCTGATACCACCATTTCTTTTCCTTCCTGCGCCTTTTCTTCAGTTATTACGGCCATTGGTTTTTCATGCGCCTTTTCTTCAGTGATTACGGCCTTTGAGTTGATTGAATTATACACGTGCAAATTTCTTTTTACAATTTGCACCTGTTGGCGTTCTATTTAAACCCCGAGCAAGCTGTTAAGCTTTACTTCAGTGTCACTTATGTTGCACGAGAGCCGGTATTCTGTCAAGCGAGGTAAAGGTAAAGGTAAAGGTAAAGGTAAAGGTAAAGGTAAAGGTAAAGGTAAAGGTAAAGGTAAAGGTAAAGGTAAAGGTAAAGGTAAAGGTAAAGGTAAAGGTAAAGGTAAAGGTAAAGGTAAAGGTAAAGGATTGTTGTGGCTATAAAATTAGCACAACAGTCTTTAGCTTATTAGGTTGTTGGCAACAAGTTAGTGCCACAATCTAAACTCAGAATTCTTTCTTTAGGTTGTTACTTTTTCAGCCTCGGTTCGAGGTCTGTTTTCTTTGAGTTGCCCTGTTTTCTGCTCCGGCAGTTTTATTTTCAGAGTTCATACTCCTTAAGCTTTTAGTTTTTTTTTTTTTTTTTTTTTACCCAGTACGTGGGTTGTGTAGAGCTTTTCTTTGGGATATTCTCCCTAAGGAGTATTGTTTTCCTTTCCCTTATTTTTCCGCTGTCCTTGTCTCTTGAGACTTTGTGGCTATTTTACCTCTGAATAGCTTAAAGAACCCCCTGTTCAGTCGCGGTTGGTCTCCCAAAACCCCCACTCCATCACACCATAGCCAGGTATTCAAATGAATAAAAACATAGCCTAAAGTGCACTCAGAACAGGTGAAAGCATTGGAGAAAATAGGTGCTATTCCATCTCATCTTATCTAGTTTCATTGTGTGTAAAAAGGCAAACCTTTGTGGAGATGCCGCTGATAAATGACTGTGGCACTTAAAGAAAACCAGCACTTGGTCAGATGTAAAAAGTGCAAATTATGCTGAGAAATGAAATTATTGACATTACAAAACTCTTACTTGATAGTGATATAATATTCTGTAACTTTTTTTTGGTTTGGTGGTGCACCGGGCCAGTTGGCCGTGGGCAGATGTTTACTAAGGCGTGTGAATTAATACCCCTATTTTTGAGCATAAAATATCTCAGAGCCGATACGACAGTGTTGTTGGAAAATATATTTAGCGGAACATGAATAAATGGGGTGGAATTTATGTTTAGTGCACAAAGGGAAATGCTTTTGAAATTCAGCAACGTGCTAACATTGTCAATCATTGTCTGTGAATTGGATCCATAATTGAACCAGCTAAATTACTAATATCTTTTGTGATTTTTCTCAATTTCATATTATAGACATCATTTGGGTGCTTGTTGGGTCTGCAAGCACTTATCACAGAGTATGTATATGTTTTTTTTGTGTGCCTTTCATTGTGTAGAATTTAGAACATTGAATAATGTTTTTTTTAAAAAGGCTCAAATAAACCATGCATTTATGCACATGTAAAATCATGCATTGAAGTGGTTTTATATGTGAATCAATTAAAACCACTTGTTGTGATGTCTGTGTGAAGTTTCTGCTACAAAAGGGTTATATTATTTCAAAGTATTTCATTCCTGGATCCTTGGCTTTGTGGACTGTGAATACACATAAGGCAGAAAAGCTGACCCAGTATACCCGAGATCGGGCATGTCATGCATTCAGACACGGCCTTCTGCACAGGACTGTTGTAAACAGCTGGTATCTGAGCATTTGTGGCCTTTCTGTTAGCTTGAATGAGTCGGCCAGTTGTCCTCTTACCTTTCTCAATAACAAGATGTTTCTGCCCACAGAATGTTTATTATTTTTTATTTTTTATTATTGCACATTCTCTGTGAACTCTGGAGATTGTATTCCCAGGAGGGCAGCTGTTTCTGAAATGCTGGAAGCACTGTGTCTTGCCTATTGTAATATATATACAGATACATACTGGCTGGCAAATTAAAGGAAAAACCTGATTGATTAAATGAGTTGGGAAACATAATGAATGCAGATGCTTCCATACAGGAACTGCACAAGCAATTAACATGCTATCATGTCATGTTTAAAAATGCTGAGCAGGCCCAGTTGACCTTGATTTTGGATCAAGATGGCAAGAGGAAAAGATCTCTGACTTTGAAAGAGGGTTCATTAGTGGGGCACGGATGGTAGGGACTGCTCAACTGGGTAGGTAGTGTTTCAATAGGAACGGTAACTAAAGTGACATCTGCATTTAGACCTATTAGAAAGACATCAGTAAACAGGTCAGAAATTGTGGTCGTAGCCACACATTTGATGACTGTGATGCTCATGTATTATTCTGATATGTAAGGAAAAACAGAAGAGCAACTCTTCCTCAGGTGACTGAGAATGTCAATGCAGGACATGATCAGACTGTATCAGCAACCACAGTCGACATCTACATAGAGAGGGATAGTATGGTAGAGTTGCAGTGCATAAACCCATCATTTGACTATCTTCAAAATGCATGGGGTATATTCCTACATCATTTTCACCACATGCAGTACCATATATTTCCAGTGGAGGGTAGAAGTGTGAATGTGATGTAGGAATAAATCCCATGCATTTTTAAATATAGCGGGTGGTCTTTATTTATTTTTTTTTAATATGAAAAATTCTACAGGTCCTGGAGCACGTGTTAAGATAGACGTCATCATGAACACCAGTACGTACCACAATATTTAAATAACAAAACAATGCACCCCCCCCCCCAATGAACTAACAAGATTTCCATTTTCATTTAAAAATTTAACTTATGATTATCTGCTTATATATGTACAGATATCATATAATGAAATATTAAGTGTTTACGGACAAGTTTATACAGTTTAAAGCATGTTTTAATCATGAAAAACTGGTTTAAGCAGGTGTGTCCAAACTTTTGACTGGCACTATATATATATATATATATATATTTTTTTTTTTTTTTTTTTTTTTTAAAAAATAGCTCAGCTATTAAGCCCCTTTGCTGTGATATAATAACCATATATCAAGACCTGAAGTGAGCTATTTCTTTTATAAAACGGTCACCAACTATGGCAATATGAAAGTAACAGACACGCTCCAATTTAAATAGTTTTAAAACATGTTTTTTTTTCTTCCCTCAGACGCGGAGTGATACTGAATTGTGCAAAGGAATTAGACATCATAGCTGTGGTATATGGTTAATATACCACGCCTATGAACCAATCAGATTGCTTGATTTGAGCTACCTATTATATATATATATATATATATGTGTGTGTGTTTGTGTAATAAGTCCCACAGAACCACACAATAAACACACAGCTGTCAGATGCACACGGTTTATTTATCTGTTTTCACAACACTGTCACTGTCATTGCTGTTGCTGTTGATGCTGCCCGTGACCGTGTGCATCACTGCAGGCAGCACAGATAATGGTTGGAACTGTATATATAGTACATTATGACAACATTTGTACTGAAACGTACTCTTCGTACGTTTCATTTTTCATTTACACAGGTGGGCAGGTTGGTACTTACTGAGGCAATCCGGGTTAAATGTCTTGCTTGAGGGCAGTTACTCACCAGAGCCTGCTGCCATTTGGTAAATAGCCTCATTCTATAACCCCCACACCACTCCACTCCATCACCCTGTGGAAACCCTTCTAAATGGGTCTCTCCTCCTTTGGTTTTTTCCCTAACCTTTGTGTCAGCTGGGAGAGTGGGTTTGATCATGATTTGGTCATGTGACATCCTGAGTTGTTCAGGCTTTGTCTCCAGAAGCACACCTCAGTAAACACAATCCCGGATGCCAGTAAAGGTGCTTCTCTTCACAATTGAAAGTATTATTTGGTCTTTCGCTTATCCCATATTTTATCAGGTCTTTTGCTATTGCCGAGCTCACCAGTGCATTCTTTCTTCCTAATAATGCATCAAAACAGTTGATGTTGACACTCAACGTTTTGGCGATGTCTCTGAATCTTTATTCGGATCTTCCACCTTGTGATAGCCCGCATTACTGGCATTTACAATTATTTGGTCTTCATGCTGAGAGACAACAGCAACAGACTACAAATGCAAATGCTGCACCAGTAGCATAATAGAAATTGGTCCTTGCTGATACCAGACTTCTGGACTAGCTCTTAAAGTGAGAAGGGATTTATTACTAAAAGTGTGCTGTAGAGTGATGCAAGGGAGGGTTTCTGCAGTTTTGTTAAAAGACCAGATAATTGGAAGTCTGTGGAATTGGACTGTTCTGATTCTGACCATGAGTGATGTTGTTATACTGAAGTTCGTTTGCAAGATAATAATGAAAAAAAAAAAATTGGGGCATCAAACGATCCTGCTGTTTCTTTTTGTTTTAGAAAGTTCTCCAAAGCCGAAGTCAAACATAAAATTGACCAAGTTGACTTTGTCAAAGGCTTTCTCTGCACTGAGAGACAACATGGTCGAAGCAATGCTGTGTTGTAGAATTATATTTGATATGTTGATATAGCAATTAATAAATGAATTGTTGCTTCATATGGTCTTATCTGTTTTAATAAGTGAAAGTGGACCATAGTTGGAACGGAGGGTTGGGTCATTGTTCTACCGAGAGAATAGCAGTTTTCATGTGGGGTGGAATATGAAGTGAAGTGCATTTTATTTCTGTAATTACATCATGGTGATTTGTAGATTCGTAGAATTCCAAAGCGTAACCATCATGACCCTGGAGCTTCATTCGTTGGAATGGAATGGATAGATTTCTCTGGTTTCATGAGTGTAAAAAGTTTGTCAATATGTTCAGCTTGTTCCAGTATAAATTGTGGCAGGTTAATGTCTTTGAGAGAAATGGCTTAATTGCAGATAAATCCAGTTCTTTGTCTGAGGTATATAATTTACCGTAAAATGTTCAAAATGTGTTGATGTCCTCTGGGGTCTGCTTGATATTACCCTGTGAATTCTCAAAAGTTAGAATAATTGCTTTTGCTTTATTTAATCTGACTTGATTAGCAAATAATGTTCCTAATTCATTACTGTGGGTGTGGATGGGTGTATATTTTTCTTTGAATGAAAAATTGTGTTTTTTATTGTAGTTTAAGTTTTGCCTCATTCAATTTCCCTTGTATTTGTTCATTCAAGTTTTCATCATAAAGATTACTGAGGTGTTTTATTTGTTGTTCCAAGTTGTGTTTGAATTGTTGTTCTTTCTTCTTCTTGTAGAAAGAATATCAGATTATTTTCTTCTCAGTACGACGTTTGGAGTTTCCCAGAGTAAAGGAGATGTGTCATGAGAATTTAATTACATGAAGGATACCCACTCTTTTTTGATAACATTCACAAAATCAGTATCTCCAAGCAGAGACAAATTAAGATGGCATCTTGTAGATGATGTCTTGAGTTGTGGATGAGAACTCTAAGGTAATTGAAGAATGATCTGAAATGTTATGGGGTGAATTTGAATGTTTCAAATGTTGAGCAGCATAGAGTTGCTTGTGAGAAAATAATCAAGTCTGGAGGATAATTGATGGTGGAGTGAAAAGTATTTGTGTGCTGTTGCACATGAATTTAGTAGTTGGCTAACATAAAGGCCAAAGTTGTTCATGTAGTTTCGGTAGACACACAGACAAACACTCACATGCATAAACATAGTGAGAGAGAAAAGAAACTCAGACATACACACGTCTATGCACATACCTTAAACGTACTGGCTCATCATAAGTCTATTAGACATTTCGGCATTGAGGTAGGCTATTAGTTTGATCACTCAGCCAAGAACATTTAGTCATCGTTTGGAGGTTTGGGGGTTGAGAGAGCTACGGGGCGATGTCACATTCAGGGAACAGTTCAGTGGCCTTTTTCCCATTTCCTGTTTCTGTTTCAGAATGGCGTGCTATCGATGGATCCTAGAATAACCTGCATGCCTGGGCTCAGTGAGCAGGCAGAGACATTGTCTGAATCAGCGGTAGAATCCTTCTTTCTTACACCATATGTCCAAAAGTATCTGGACACCCCTTGGTCTGGGGATGTTTTTGGTCATGGTTTGGGCTAAGCCACTTAGTTCCAGTGAAGGCAAAACCTATGCTACAGCATAAAATAACATTCTAGACAGCCCTTTCCTGTTTTATCATGACAGTGCCCTTGGGCACACGGCGAGGTCCATATAGAAATGGTTTTGTTGACAATGGTGTGGAAGAATTTTACTGGCAAGCACAGAGCCCTGACCTCAACCCCATCCAACACTTTTGGGATGTTGGAAAGCCAACTGCGAGCCAGGCCTGATTGTCCAATCAGTGTCCAACCTCACTAATGGTCTTCTGGCTGAATGGAAGCAAATCCCAGCAGCAGTGCTCCAACATCTATTATAAAGTCTTCCCAGAGGAGTGGAGGTTGTTATAGCAGCAAAGGGTGAACCAATTCCATATTAATGCCCATAATTTTTGATGTCAGGTGTCCACATACTTTTGGCCATGTAGTGTATCTGGAATGCCGTGGGTAGCTGTAAGGGGCAGTTGGCAGTTGTAGGGGGCAGTGGGAAGTTGTAGGGGGCAATGGGCAGTTGTAAGGGCCAGTGGGTAGCTGCAGGGGGCAGTGGACAGTTGTAAGGGGCAGTGGGTAGCTGCAGGGGGCAGGGGGCAGTGGACAGTTCTAGGGGGCAGTGGGCAGTTGTAGGGGGCAGTGGGTAGCTGTAGGGGGCAGTGGGTAGCTGTCGGGGGCAGTGGGCAGTTGTAGGGGGCAGTGAACAGGAACGCAGTGGGAGATGATAGGGAATGGAAGGCAGATGTGGCTGCACAGAAAGTCAAATATGAGGAAAAAACAAACAGCATACAAAATTGTAATTTAAATTAAGACTTGGGTAACTGTTTGCCTTGAAAATCCTTGACTAAATTCCTGGTGGTATGAGTGACAGGATGCTGCTTCCATGTCTGTACTGTAATTGATCCAACTTTGCAGAAAGGATTTCATCAAGCCAGTAAATCAAGCCATTGTCAGCCTTCAATATTTGCACATTTAAAAATACGTAATGGGGGAAATGGAATAGTAGTGAAGAAATTTGATATTGTTTTGCATACACCTGAGTTTAAAAGGCAATTTTTAGGCTTGTGGATCCTGTAAAAGTACCCTTGTAATTTATGAGACTTAAAGGTTCCAACAATATGAAATTAAGGGCTGTATTTTATGGCTGGTGCATGGAATATGGTGAGCTGTTGCCTTGGTGAAGTGGCATTATATTCTTGGATTTTGATGCACTGAAGCCCGTTTGGTAGTTTAGTGACTTTCCATGGGCCATAGTGGGAGGAGAGGCGCTGTTCGGGCAGTTAAACTCAACTTGAACTTGATTTAATCTTCTCAGTTTATTTATGTGGTTTATATTTTGCACGCATATTCACAAGCACTTCTCCATTAAAATAGTATAAAAAATGAATGAAAATTTCTAAATATTGTCCCCTTGTGTGTCTTCTCTATGGTGTGGTCATGTCAAACATATGTAGTTTGTACAGGATGAATATCTTACATTTCTAGCTGGAGGGCAATGTTCAACTGCAGCTTCTATAAAACTGAGCATGCGTATGACCACAGTCATAGTTAAACGGTACATTATCATACATTTAATATGAGTATGGTCTCAACTTCAGAAAATTCCAGTTACAACCTACTTTGATAAAAACTGTTTTTGACACACAGAATGAGACACCATTGGGAAATGATTTAAACATTGTCAAAGTTATGGCAGTTCAAAGGCAGAGAGATTAAGGCTTGTCTTGCACGTCTGAAAGGAGCGATCCACACTGTCTGACTCAGCGGCCACAGATTGATTTGGTTTCTAAGTGACTGGGGGAGAACTGGAGCTGTCTTCTCACCAATCACTGCCAGTCTTTATGAAACCTCAGTCCAAACATCACACGCTCACTTTGTTTTTACAACAGGACAAATCCATTAAATCAGCGAAAAGCAAAATGATCAAATTGCACTGGACTAAAAAGAGGAAGGCCGCCAGCAATTTACAAACTTTTTAGAACAGAAAATGAAAGTTTTAGAGCAGAAAATAAATAAATTAATACATTTAGAGCGCAGCAGAAACAATACTGAACTCAGATAAATGAGGACACCGTGTGATCTGACCTTTATTAAACTAACCACACATTTGCATACCCTTTTCTGGCAACGTGCATACCCTTTTCTGGCATCATATTGCTAGGGTAGAAATCCTGTACCAATTTCTTACTTTCTGGAACATTTCCTTCTCTATGATTCTGGGGCATTTTCCCAACAATCAATACATAATAGTCATAATAATAACAACAATAATAATAATCCATGCCTCAGCATGCAGTGGGCAAGAGCCAGTAATACACTCTAGACAGGTCACCAATCCATTGTAGGGCACACATACCATTCACTCACACATTCATACCTGTGGGCAATTTAGTCTCCAATTAGCCTATTGCATGTCTTTTGACTGCGAGAGGAGAGCGGAGTACTTGGAGGAAACCTGCATGGACACAGGGAGAACATGCAAACTGCACACAGAAAGGCCCCATGGTAGGGATTTGATCTCGGTACCTTCTTGCTCTGAGGTGACAGTGCTATTTACTTCCCTGTCTTTCTGCCAATAATAATAATAAAAATAATAGTGATGGAATGGGAACCTGTTGTGTAAATAGATTGATCATTTGCACTTGTCCTGTAGCCTAAATATCTCATGATAATGCCATGTTCAGAATAGTTACATCAACAGAAACCTGTGTGTATTAGGCACTAAGACCACTGGTCTAAACTTACATGTTCTACCTTCAATTAACAATCACAGAACAAGGCAGCTGAAGCAGACACAAATCTTGGCAGTAAGGCCAAGGACTGCGCTGACTGATAGGTGAACTTTCTGGAAAGAAAAAGTTGTTCTGGAAAGAACGTATATACAATGACACAATGTAAATGTTGACATTACAATTCTTCTTCACAAACTCGGTTTGGCACAAGTTTTAGTTATTGTTGAACTCGTCGATCAGAAATTCTTGTTTGTCAGAGTTTCGGTTAGACTCCCAGGCTGAAGGATTTGTGGCTTTTCAGAGAGAAGCCTGTAGTGGAGCCACCTTTTCCCCCTTTGGAAAAGTAAACAATGGCGCACACGCCCGAGAGACCGAAGTGCCTAAAAAAAAAACACTGTCACCATCTGAAAACCTTTCTGTTGCTCTATAGAAACATGCAGTCTTAAATCAATTCCTGCTCAGCAAGCTGCCTGGGTCTTTGAAGAATCACCAGCCACCCACGACAGATACTGTTCTGTCGGCTTTTTTTTCATACAGGAAAAAAAAAATCACCAGCGCGGAGGCATTCGTATCGCGGTGGATGTTCCGTGAACTAATTCCGCCCGGTTTGGCGGCTGTCACTCAAACAGGTGACGAGGCCGTTGGTTTCTGGTGTCCTCCTCGGCCAATCCGGGGGCCCCTGGCGTTGGAGGTGTGGCCGCTCTTGTTTGTGTGGGAATTACCGCTGTGTTTCTTATTACTGTCTGAACTCAGGCTCGCTGGGGGAGTGAGGAAAGGTCACCGCAATGACAATGGCTTCCCTCCGCCCTGCTCCCAGACTACTCTGAGCAGTCTGTCAGACATCGCTTAAGCACGGATTGTTAGACATATATTGTTTGAGGATACATTTATGCTTCAGTATTCTCAACACACGGTCCTGCGGTTCGAAGCAAAGTCAATTTACTCATCTATTGGAGAAGGCTTGGATAAACTCCTCTCTGAGACCAATTTATTTTTTTCTTTTTATGGTACCATTGGTGACTGTGGACTTTTATCACATATTTGATTGGCTTGGAGATTTCTCCTGCCAAATCGAACCAGATGTTGTGTGTGAGAGAGTATGGTGGTGTGTGCAAGGGTATAATGGTGTGTGAGAGAGAGTATAATGGTGTGTGAGAAAATTATAGTGTGTGTGAGAGTATGATGGTGTGTGTGAGAGAGTATGATGGCATGTATGAGAGAGCATAGTGGTGTCTGAAAGAAAGTATAATGATGTGTGAGAGAACTTATGTTAGATAAAGACTAAATGGTAGTTTCTGATTCAGAGCCTGTTATTGTAGATCTACAGAATGTGGAAAAGGTCAGAGGTCATTGTGTGTTTATTCAGTATTCATGATGTACGATTAGAAATAACCATTTACCTGAAAATAACAACTTATTTAGGTAAATTTTCTTTATATGCTTATGTATTAACCGTGTACTAATCAGACTTGGAATCAGTAGAAAAGCCAGTCATGTATCTGCTCCTTTTTAATTATATTGAGAGAAGACTGCCCCCACTCCTCAGTCCAGAATTATCCACCTTGCTCTACGTGCTGGACTCGTTCACCACAACATGCAAGTCACTGGTAAGCCTCAAGAACAGAATAGCTATAATTTGCTAAAAAAAAGTACATTCAAACAATGGTAGAGTTCTGGAATAAAGTCTGATGGACAGATGAGATGAAAATGAACCTGCACCAAAGCCTGGGAAAGAGAGAAGAGTGGTTAAAGAAAGGAACTGCTCACAATGCAAAGGACCCATCCTCATCAGTGAAACATGGTGGAGGTAGTGTTATGGCTGCCACTGGAACTGGCTCACTTGTCTTCATTGATGGTGTGACTGCTGACATCAGGATTAATTCTGACGTGTTCAGAAACATCTTATCTGCTCAGATCCAGCTGATACCCTTAAATTAAAGCTGACAGTCTGCCACTCACATTCAATCTTTTATTTCAGATCCAATATGCTGGAGTATAGAAACAGAACAACCAAAATGGTGTCACTGTCCCAACACTTTTGCTTTTATTGTAACTGTACATCAATTAATTTCTCTTTCATTCAGTCAAAGCAGGTGGATTAATTTGTCATCTCTGGCTAAGTGCAAATGAAAAGACAAATTAATTAATTTTTCTTCTGAAGCAATAAAGCCATTATTCGTCTGGTTATAACTCTGCATTAAGGTCATTGTGACACTAAACAGCATTATATTTTACGGCACCTGGTTTTTATTTATTATTTTATTTTATTCGCAAGGATGACATTTGTGCTGTGCTACCACCGTTCAAGGATGCCACTTACCACGTGATTGTGCTGAAGTGACATGCGTCTGAAGCAGGCACATCACGGGAACCTCATTTGGGAACTTTCCAGAAGCTTGGTGAGTACGTCCTGTGCTGAGTGGGAGGGCTGGTACCATGTGACACTTAATCAGGCTGCAGTCTTGGAAGAGACAAGTGGAAAAAGAAGCCTAACTTCTGTTCACAGTTTCTATGTGGGGGGGGGGGGGGGGGGTCTGTAGATTACCTGTGGAAAACTGGCGGAGGCAATGCAGGAAGCGTTCATAATGCTCTCGCTTAATATTTCGGAGCTTCAGAATTTGCACCAATGAGAATATGTTATATCATAGAACAGAAGAGGAATTCTGCTAGCACTACTGCTACTCATGTTCATTAATATTTGAGCATTTAAAGGTTAAATATTTAAAATCTGAAGGGCAACTCGTTTCCTATATATGTATAGGAAAAATTCTCGTCTTTGCATTGCTGTTAAATTATCCAAAGGCTTCTCTATTGTTTTCCAGTCATGAAGGATTTATCTTAAAAAAAACAGAGCAAAAATAGAAGCTGTTGTGCAGGCCACACTTTTGGCAAACAAGGAAAGCAGGAACGTGACAACCTACGCTACAGAAACCACTACAGAAAAACACAGGAAAAAATGTTATTATCTCTCCATTTATTTTTATTTTCCTGGTTTGAGAAAAAATCGGTGTCTGATGCTGCAGCCAGGCACCGACAGAAAATCTGGCAGCTGCCTGGGAAGAATGAGCGAACACAATGCTGAAAACAGACCTGCAATTTGGGGACCGGCCTAATTGTGAACAATGCAGGGAATAATCAGATGTTCAATATGGGAAATGGTAGTAATGAATATGGATAAAGAAAAGTTTCTTTGGAGAGGAAATGTTTTAATTTGAGGCATCTCATGAATAATTAAGAAGGGCCGTGGCCAATGATGACCCAGAGGCACTGAGGTGACCCCTCTACCCCCTGGAGTGACCCCCCACCTTCCTGTTCCACACATTTTAATTATCGCTCCAGGTCATCCCTTTTGTGTTTCTTTCCACTTGATTGGGCTCAACACTGCCTGTCAACCTGGCGATACTCATTTACATGCACAGGGATAACATTAAGATATTGACTTAGAGGCACCAGAGGATTCCAGGAGAAATTTTCCCATACAGCAATTCAGCTTCAGCTGACGGTGAACCCTGAAACACTATAAACAGTTGAATTAGGAAACGCATTGGCCACTTTCAGCTACTGTTTTAAGTATTTAAAAATTGTGGTTTCAATTATCACTTGTCATGGATGTGAACATTTTTAATTAATCAAATTTTCCTATATATAATAGCACAAAAAATGGGATGCAAGTGTCTCTTGGTCCATTATTTATGTTATTATAATAAAGACCTAAAGAAATAAATACATAAATATACCTACAGACAAAAATATTTGGGGGAAACAATGAAAATTTAAAACTGTGAACAGAGACTGAAATACTGAACTGGGGAAAGCAAAACAGTACTGTTTTAAACAGCATTGTAAAAAGTACTCATATTCTTTTTAAAATGGAGACATTATTCCAGAGAAATGGTTTCTATTCTCTCCGTGTAATGCATAAAATATTTCTTACATTTTCTGATAGCAACTATACATTAAAGAGTTATCATGGAAGTACACAAGAGAGGCTCTTTAAATATGACAATATGAAAATGAGTGGAGTATAGGGTAAGAGAGACATTTGAATATGAACTGAATAGATGCTAAACGGAAAACTATTGCATAAAAAAACAAAATAAGTGAATAAGAACTCGGCAGAAAGAAAATACTTAAAGTATTAATTGAGAAAAATAAATGAAAAATCTATTCTGTGGAAGAAGGCAGCTACCGTAAGAAAAGAAGATGGCTCAAGAAAATGTATCATAATAGACACGGACAGACATGTTGACTCAGCTGAGCTGGGTTGGAGGCGCTGATGTCTGATGCCATAATTCAACACGCTGTTGCCATATTCATGTTTCCTTCTGAGTATTCATCCGGTCAGCTCCTGCATTTCTTCTGCCATCTCTACTTACAAACTACAGAGAGTCCTGGCTGGGAACAGGATATTCTGCTTGTTCAGTGCTGTATAGGAATATTCATGAAGAGGTTTTCCCAAAGACTGCTCATTGACAGGGTATCTTCTCAGGACCCGCCCATTGATCTCCATAATGTGTCATCAGTCTGGTTTCAGGGAGTCTTAGCAGGGGGTTAAGTGTGTGGAAAATAGCTTCTTCCTCCCGACTGCAGTCTGTTGGGAAACAGTGTGACTGAAACCAAACTTGCTCTGTCGCGCAGACCACGCTCAGCGCTTCGCTTGTCACACTCAAATTACTGATTTCAGCACGAGAGAGATCCTGTGGGAGGGGATTATATTTATAAGATGTGCAAAGATCTACAGTGGCATCTATCACAACATTGCCATAGTGGTTTCAAACAGGGAGGCTGGCCTGGAAGACTATGAAAACGAGGGCCTCTCTATGAAAGAACTGGACAATAAGGAGATCATAAAAGTGATAGTAAAGCGGATATAAGAATGATGAGATTGGAATAGGGACATTGGTGAGGAGATAACATTACTGTTAGAGCTGAGGGGATATTAATAGTAACAGTAATGGGGAGATGGTAGTAGTGATAGCAAAGTGGAGATCGGTATATTTAAAAATACACGTTCAATATATTCTACCATTTTTCCCCAAAATATTTTTGTTTATAGTTATAATTTTTATTAGTTTATTTAGACCTTTATTGCAATATAAAAAATAATGGACCAAGAGACACTTGCATCCTATTTTTGTTCTATTATATGTCGATTGATTTATTAAAAAGAGTGCATTATAACAGGGGGTCTGAAGGGGGCGCTTATGTGCTCCACTGAGCCTCTTAAAAAGACACACGTGTATGTACTGGGGGCCTGATGACCCCATTTTTCTTCTCTAGTCTGCACCATGCTTCTGTTTCATCTGCCTCTTCAATTTCACAATCTCACCATAGAAATCTGCCACTCTCGGGCCCAGGGGACTGTGCTGTCGTGCTGAGATTTATAATTAAGGGTGAGAATTCAGACAGAAGTCCAAAAGCAGAAGGGGAGATGGCACTGTAATTGGAGTGTGTCTCCCTGCCCCCACCCCCTTCCCCACCTTTGGCCCCGTACCGCCACTCCACTTCGACCTCACACAGCCCCACACAGAATTTGATTATCTAATTTTCTTTTCACCTGCAAACTCAATTCAGTTTTATTTGTATAGGACTTCTACAAAGGGCACTGTCACAAAGCTGCTTTACAGAGATCCAGCCTGATCCACACCCCAAGAGGCCACCTAGGATAACAGCGTTAGGGGAAAAAATCCCTGGCTGGTAACAGGAAGAAACCTTGAGCAGAACCTTACTCAGAGTGGAGAGCCCATCTTCCACTGGCTGGTACTGGTTAATTGAAAAAAGTATGGTTACATAATACATGTATAATAAACAGAAAAATGACGGTACATTAATGTCAATGATAATATGTTATTGATGTTGGGCAAGGATAATTCTGTCTGAAGAAAAACATGTTTTAAACATACAAAAATAACTATAACAGATAAAAATTTGATTAGACATTTTGAGACCCATTAAATTCATATTGAATCTTACAAACCTATGCATATATATGTTTGCCCCAGCATACTTGTACACACTGGGCAAAGTCATGAGAGCAGCCCTAAATCAGTCAACACCAGACCATGACTGGCTCTTAACACAGAGACACGATGCATGATCCAGTGACTGCACTGACAGCTCAGTCTACCAGAGACTGTGACTTACATCAGCCACCAAAACCTGTCTCTGTCATCTACACGAGTCATCGCAAGGTGTGCTTCTCTCCTTAATGTATATGCATTTAACCGAGGTTCGTGCAACTAATGGGCAATTTCTCCCCAAGAGCAGACATAAATAAAGACCCAAGTAAGGTGGAGACAGAAGTATGGCTTTAAAGATGCATGAAGATAATCTTTGCAACAAGAATCACAATTTCAACTCCCAGATCAAGAAATCATGCAGTCATGCAATAATTGAGATTGCTTGTCACAGAAAATATTAGCTGGAGTAACATAGCAGTCACAGAAAAGTTAAATCACAGAAAACTGAAAAAGAGGCAGAAATCATGGAGTGTTTTTAAGTATTTTTTTTTTTAATGCATAAAAGTTACCAACTGATCTCATGTGCAGCATTGGGAAATTATTTAAATAACATATGCAACTTTAGCAACAGTAACAAGTGCTTTAAGTTTTTAAAATAATCAGTGGCCAGTTTCTGCTAGTAAAAATATGAGTATATGGTGCAGGTTGGTGCATTTAAATGCTTCGGTCCATCATGGAAAGACCCAGCTTTATTGCCTGTAACAGAACATTGTTAAAAAACAGAACAGATGCTCAAAATGTTTTAGAAACAGTTTACTTTTTTTTTTATTTCTTAGGTTTTCATACATGTTGTTGCTTACACTGCAAGGTTGGATTCTTTGATTGAGCAGTCATTTTACAGCAGCATACAGAAGAAGTACTCAGCGCCATTAAACACTGGATTCCAAAAACTGACTGACGGCTGCGTTTAGGCAGACAGTTACCACAGTTACCAAATGGGGAAAATCACAGAGCTGCCAAAAAAGGCAAAATCTCTCACACCACTTCCATGACACATACCCAGTTATAAAAATAATTACTCTCGTAGAAGAAATGAAATGACCTAGAACAGTGGTAGCTAACCCTCTTTCTGGAGATCTACCATCCTACACGTTTCATTTCCACCCAAATTTGGCACACCTGACTCTAATAATGAGCAGCTCAATGCAGATCTTTAGCTGTTGAATGAGGTGTGCTTTGTTATGGTTGGAGTGAAAAGCTACAGGATGGTAGATCTCCAGGAACAGGGTTGATTAACACTTACCTAGAACCGCCCACACAATGTTTCCACTCCAGCAATAGTCAAGCTCCTTACAACATTAAACTACAGCTGGATTATCACAGTCCGCATTCTGGCATGCTCTGTCTATGGTGCTGGATACGGTGTTTTGGTGTACCAACAGATGCATCAATTTTCCAACATCTAAGGAGAATATTCAACACACTAAACCGGAGGGCATGTCTCACTGTCTTGCAAACTTACATGCATGTTTTTTTTTTTTTTTTTTTCACAGAATCTGGCTATAGTTATCCTGCTTTGATATAGCCTCAAGTGTAGACAGCCCAATGTATTCAAACCAGTCACACTTTGTGTAGCCCATTTACATTAATTACATTAGTGATCTTTTGACTGCGACGTCGTCAACAACGACAGCATTCAATGTTCACTGTTGCTTCAATTTAACCACTCTCACCCTGAACTGCAATTTGCTTTTGCTTATAAGAAGACGGCATTTGCAATACAGTTATGTTGCAAGTCATGGCAGGACGGAAACATAGCATAAACACTGATAATTAATAATTCTAAATTTAAAATGGCAATTGCTGATCTACATCGCCACTGGCCTCTGTCAGTTTCTTGTCTCGCTTCTACACCTTCTCCAAGTGCGTCCTCCCTCTTCCTCTCCTTGTCTTCCTCTCTGAGCCTGGGATTGTATATTACGAATGGCAGAAACACAGACAGCTCATTAGGTAGATATGCCTAGAAGTCGGGCCAAGGTAACAGCGAGGTTGACAGTCCCATCATTGACTTACTCCATTCATTATTAATGTATTCGCTTTAGCTGTACAAACACCCCTGTCAGAAAAGAGAGCAAGCACAACTCAACTAACACCTTCCTGTGAGCTGTTTCTGAAGACAGATTAAAAACTATGTAAATAATACTGGTAACAATAAAAGAGGCAAATCTGTAGAAAAAAAAATTCAAAATACACAGTGAATAAACAAGGAAATCTGATTCAACTGTCTGAAATCATGTAAGTCTGAAATAACAGAATAAGAAAAGAAAGAAAATATTTTAATATGTTTATCTGCTAAACACTTGGTGACGCCCTGTTAAGGCCCCTAAATTAGCCTAACCTGCTTGTGTTTGGACTGTGGGAGGAAACTGGATTACCCAGCAGAAACCCACACTGACATGGGGAGAACATGCTAACTCCACACAGAAAGGCCCAGGAAGGGTTTGAACCTGGGACCTTCTAGCTGTAAAAAACAAAATAAATAAATAAAAAAAATTTAAAAAGCATAGATGTTTTTAAACACTTACAATAATGTATGTAAAAGAAGAAACAGAAGATTTGTCTAAGAGACAAAGAGAAACAGCGATTCAGGAAATAAATCGTCAAATCTTGTGTGACGTGCACAAAATTCCCCAGATACCTATTACGAGTATAAACAGTTTAAAAGTCTCATTCAGTACAAAATCAAAATTATGTTGCGACAATCCAAAAATTGTAGTTTTTTATTTTTTTTATTTTTAAACCATATGCAAGCAACTAACCACACACTGTTTCAATTGTACTGTATATTTAAGCAATTTGTGAGATGTTTGATCAATTGAATATCTTTATTGCTGCCTGGCCAGGGCCAGTTTCAAACTTGGCAACTGTGAATGATCTGTGCATGATGCTGACATGATTGTTTCACATGATTTGCATTCTTTTTATATTACTGACTTTTTCTTTTACAAATGTGCATGTTTTAATTTTCTGTTAACTGATTGTTGGTTCTATTTCATGAACACAGCAGATTTTGTAATGGGACCACACCTTGCATATTATCAGTGGGAATTGGTTACACTCTTTGTCAGGACCTCATGGGGTACGCCATCGATTTTGCCAGGTGTTTCATCTAATTGCCTGTGCTATTTTTTCAGGTTCACCTGCTGATATTTCTAAAGCACCTTTTCATTCCATTAAAGTGCTTACTCGCAGGGCTTACATCTTTGTTCTGGGTGAACAGCATTTTTTAAATGATCTTTTTTACGTTTATATGTGTGGACTGCAGATACCAAATTAACCGGGGAAGCTGTCTCACTCTCAAACGTAGACCAACGAATCGGCTGCCCAGGACCAGGGACAGCACCATGGACAGCACCGGCCCCACTCAGAGGAATGGTAGCAGCTGTAGCTCATTATAAAGTACTGCAAATAACCCAGAAAAGCCAAACAAACAGAAAGACACATAGCTGCACCAAGGCCAAAGGGTTCAGGAATTCAGCAACAAAATGTGCAATTGGCACAGAAACCTGTGATATTCTCATTTAAAAATATCACTTCTAAACACTTAAGCACCGAACCCAACTCGGATTAAAGTCTAGAGTCTAGACTATAAACAAACAGTATATATTGCTGTAGAAAAATAGCAGAGTCATCAGTGTGTGTCCCAATAGTGTTTCAGCTACCACACTCTATTAAAGAAATAAATTGCCTCAGATCATGAATCTTTTGTTTTCATTGCAGAATTTTGTACTGACGTTCATAACTGTGGTTGTTTCTGTCGGACGCCATGTGAATTTTATTGGTTTATTTGTCGTGTGAAACCGCAGCATAAAAAAAGCATTTTGTGTGCCCCCTGATTTAATGACTGACAGCTCAATGTAGCCCCACCTATTATGTGGTCTACAGGGTCTACACTTGAATTTTTAGCTGCCTAGATGAAGCCATTTCTTTGTAAATGAGTATGATATTCTTCTGTTCTAATTTATTCCTTTTTTCCTGTTTTTCCATGCTTGCGTGATTTCATTTTTGGTCTGTCTGTCTGGCCAGACAAAGTAAAAATTAGTTGTTTTCTGTCAAATCTCTGCTTCTGGACTTGATTCTCCTCCAACCCATAAACAGAATGCACGCTTAAGCTAACACACTAAAATATGTAAATAAGTATATTCATAGAACATTACGCAAATTATTCACTGAAAACCTTGAAGCTCTGCAGGAGTAACAGCTTATGTGTTTAAATGACAACTAATAGCTTTTTATTCTATCATCTTTAATAATTAATACTTTTTTAAATGTAACTGTTAGTCTGTTGTTGGCCTGTGGTCGTTAAAAGATACATGGTAAGCATGGCTTCCTCTTGAAAGGTTTATTCAATCCATCCATCTCAGGAGGAGGGAGTAAAAGCTTAGACATTGCCCTTTTATTTTGCGTGGTTGACAATTTCCACTTAATTAAAGGAATGTAAATGTACATTGCATGCACTACAGAGGTTATAGGTTAAGCATTTAATTATTTAATGGTCATGGGTTGTCCTTACATATTTTATAGATAAGTAATAGCTAGCTGGACCTGTTTTGTGCTTGTACTACCTGGGGCTAGGTCATTTCTCTAACAGTGGAGGGCCTTTATGATTCCAGTGCTTTAGATGCTGGTGAACTGACAATAGTCAATGTTGGTCAGGTTAGAGGCACATAAGAGTAGTGCATTTAATTTTCACACCAACATATTCACTGCACAGTCTGCAGAAGAAAGAAAAAAAAAGAAAAAGCTTTTAAGCGATTAAGCCCTCCTCTCTGCCTTACGCATCGAACCAACCAGGGGAATGCTCACAATAATAATTAATTATTGACAGAATGTTCGGGAGGCCCAGGCATGGTTTCTGCATGGAGCTGGTGATGAAACTCATGAAAACAGGAAGCTGAATTTAATTATTTTCTCATACGGTTCACTCTGATCGCACAGAGCGGCCATATTGGTATGGCTTTGTGCTTATTTAATTTTCACCGTGTGCATTAAGTGCTAAAGCAGCAATTGAGTGTGCCCCAGGCTGTAAGTCCTCTGGAGAAAATGAATGAATTGCCACTTATTTTCTCATTTAAATGCTTCGTATGTGACCTCTGTGAGAATTTAACTTTCCCTGTGCATTTTTCCTCTTCATTATTAGAACTATGGATCAGACGTGGAATTAAAGAGATGCCATTGCCTGTACAGCCTAAAATGAGCACATCCTGTGTGTTAAAACCTACTGAGGTGCTGCTGGGTGGCTCATCCTGGTAAGGCACTGTTCCAGTGCGTGGGACACATCCCAACTGCACCAATGCCGACTGTGGGCGGTTGCTCTGAAGTGTGACGCATGATTGGCAGCGCCGTCACCCAGAGGGCACTGCCAACCCTGGCAAAGGGTTCAACCAGGATCGGTGTCTCAGAGCTCTGTAGCGACACCTGCTGGCCAATCAGGTGCCTGCGGCCAGCCTGCTAAAAGCTGCAGATGATGTGTGTTCCTCTGACTCATATCTGTGCAAGCCTGGCTTTTTAGAAGCAGCAGCCGCCAGCATCATAAGCTTCAGAGGATAGTGTGTGCAGACTACAGAAGAAGCATGGCTGTACACGACTAGCCTTTCTAATTTGGGGATGAAATGTAGGAAAAAGTATAAAAAAACAGAGAATCAAAATTTTTTTTTTTTTAGTACAAGTCTTTATTTGTACACTGTCATGAACTATATATGCAACTGTTTATTTTTGTGCAGGGATTTAATGCCTTTTTAAAATGCATGCATTATATAAATCACATTGACCAAATTACAGTTTAAAAACAGTTAAATAATAATAATTTTTGTTTTTAAAATGTTGCTTACAATTTACAAATGCTTCCACTGACCTCAGGTCAATGCCATGGTTATGGTAAAAGGCAACACTTTATGTTTATTTATATATTAAGGAATTAATATAATAACTAAATTACAATGTGTGATGATGTTGTTTCTCTGGTTCTGGATGAGTTTCATGCGTACCTTTCTGTTACGACCAGGTCTAGGTCAAACGGTAAAAAGTGATAAAGGAACGGTTCTGGAAATGATACCGCAGAGCGAGTAACTCCATCCCTCTCTGCCTAATCTAATACTAACTAAAGCCTGGCTTTAACCGCTGCACTTCGGTACACTTAATGTGCAGGCTGAGATCAAGAGTCTGAATAGTGTACCCCCAACAGTTCAACTACATGTATCCTAGAAAATGTATTATTTGGATTGCAAGATACACTTTATTAGGCACATCTATCTAGTACCAGTTCGAACCCCCCTTTTTCTTCCAGAACGGCCTGAATTATTTGCGGCATCAAGGAATCAAGGTGTTGGAAACATTCCTTAGGGATTCCTTTGCTGACTCGATAGCATCACACAGTTCCTGCAGATTTTCTGGTCACATATTCATGGTGTGAAGCTCAGATTCCACCTCGTCTCAAAGGTGATGGATTGAGATTGAGATCTGGGGACTGTTCAGGCCATTGGAGTGAATTGAAGTCACTGTCATGTGCGAGTAACCAGCTTGAGTTGGTGTGTGCTTAGTGACATGAAGCATTACCATGCTGCGAGTATCCATTTAAAAAGGATAGACTGTGATAATAAAGGTACACACAAGGTCAGAAAAATGCTTAGGTATAATGTGGCATTCAAATGATGCTCAGCTGGCATCAAGGGGCCTAACGTACACATTCCCCACACCATTACACCACCACCAGCCTGCACCATTTACACAAGGCAGGATGGATCCATGGATTCATGTTGTTCATGCTGAATTTTGTCCCTTCCATTTGCATGTTGCAGCAGAAATTGAGGTTCATCACAGCAGACAGTTACTTAGCTGAAATGAGTGGTTGCTGTCGCCCTTCCACTTCAAGGCTATACATGCTGTGGATTTAGAAATGCCCTTCTGCACACCACTCAAAAAGCTGTTACTTGGGAATTGGCCTTTCTGTTAGCTTTACCTAGTCTGCCCATTCTCCTCTAACCTCACTCATTAACAAGGTGTTTTTGGCCACAGAACTGTGACTTACTGCATGTTTTATTTTGCTTATTGCACCATTTACTGTAATCCTTGTGCAAAAATCCCAGGAATTCAGCTGTTTCTGAGATGCTGGAACCACCATGTCTAGCACCATCAATCATACCATGGTCAAAGTTGCTTACATCAGGCATCTTTCCCATTCTAATGTCCATTCAAAAAACCTAAACCACTTCACCATGTCTGCAAGCACTATTTGGAGGAGCAGGCTGCTGGTTTTAACGAGCAGGTGTACCTAATAAATTGGCCGGAGAGTGTTGAGTAGAATATTTTAAGGAGAAAAATATGGAGGCTTACAAATTAGGCAAAAAGCAGACAAAAGAAGTCCCCAAAGTATCCAAACTTTTTTTTTTTGGAGGGTTTCTGCTGCCCTTGTTTTTTTAATCTCCCAGAATTCACAGGGCAGGGTTTTCCCAAAGGAACAAGTTTGCACAACTCACTTTTGGATGAGTCTATTGGTGCATATGTCATGTGAGTTATATTCAATAACAACTGGGGGACCACATTAGTCTATAAAATATTTTCTTTTTGCAAATTTTTTTTTAATTTTTTTTTAAAAAAGGTTAAATGAAAGCCTGCAGGCAACTATAAATGCATATAGTACAGGTACATCTAATATAAGTACACCACCATTATTATGTTATATTATTATATTCAGGATTCCTTTTCCAAGTTACAGTGTTTCATGCAATGCTTTATTTGTTTTATGCACTTGATGTCTTTTGCATTGCTATGCTATATTTTTTATGCATTGTGTACAGTGCCCTCCAGATGTATGGGAATGGTTGAGTGACATTTGTATTTTGTTATATGCTTACGAGATTGGATTTGGATTTCAGATAAAAGCATAAATATGAGACAAATGTATAGACAATCTGCTTTTATTTCTATGTATTTATATGCATATATGTTTTACCATTTTACAGACACAGCTGTTTTTGTGTCGAGACAACTGGCAGATGAATCCTGAGAGCTGTGAAGAAAACCTCTAAAACAACAGTTAATGACATCACCAGCAGTTGTCGGAGGGCAGGGGTGAAAATATCAGAAGCCACTTTACACAGAACACTTTCAGAACAGAATTATACAGGCTGCACTGCAAGATGCACACTGCACCTCGGCAACATGAATCGAAAGGCCAGATAATAATTCACCAAGTTCTGTACTGGTCAAGTTTTTTAAAAACATTAATGTATTGAATTAATAGATCTCATGTGTGAAACGACTGAAATAACATTCTACATGAATAAGAGGTGCGTGAAGTTTGAAAAAAATATCAGTGGGCAGTTGCCACTACAGGAAAAAATAGCAGTAAGGTGCATTGATAGACCAGTGCAGATTTAATCACTTTGGTCCATCACAGACAGTAAGCTTGCTTTTTTGCCTTTAACAACGTGAAACACACGCATGGGGCCTACCAAAATAATAAAACAGGTTGGGCTACCGTGTGTCAGTTTGTATTTCTTTAAAGTTTGTTTTGGTATACCATGTTGTAAATTGCAAGGTTTGAGTCTTTGATGCAGCATGCTGTCACTGACACAATACTGTAATGTGAAAAAAAAAAGCTCAGAAACAACTCTGTTGACAAGTGCCATCAAACATTTCATTACAACCACTGACAGGGACTGGATTTTTCTGATCCCAGCACATTCTAGAATGTAGAATCACTTTGTTTCTCCCAGCATTTGACAATAATATTGTGAAAGTGCTACGGTAAGGATGACAGTTCCCATTCAAACTCCCAAAAAGCAGTACAGGAATACCCCCCCTCCACAGAGAGAACAAGCACTCAAATACTCAAATCAAAATATATAAAAATTCCCCCAGGTACCTGAGCACTAAAAATCAAATGTGTGTCAAACTACTACTTTGTACCAGGTCACAAGACATTTTTGGTTTGTTTGTTTAACCTTTATGTAGGGAGGTCCTGCTGAGACCGAGGTCTCTGCCACAGACAATAAATGGTTTTTCCACTTTGATATGTTGTTTAACATTGACCTTTAGCAGGACAGTATGTTTCCTGACTAAATTTAAGCAGACTTTTTGAAATGGTACAAAAACAAATCTTGGTTTATGTTGTAAACCCACAACAAAATTGTTTTTAAAGTTGTGGTGGCAACAACGTGGCAGAAATTGGATGGACTTCTGTAACCCACCCCTAGCATCTCTGCAAATACAACTGAATCCATCCACCTTGATCCTGCTGGACAGCAGCCTTGGAAATGGGTGCAAGAAGCTAATGTCCCAGACCAGAATTCACCACCAGCACCAGTAGCTAAGTTAGCCTAAAATGAGAATCCTCATCAACCAGCCAACTTCAGCCTTCATGGATGGTATTTCGTCTGGCTTAGTTTTGCCACATTTGGTGAGATATTCTATGACTTTTGACTTTTTTTCATTTTTAAAAACTGAGCCTTGTCAAAATATCTATGCCTGCGTAAAGCCTTGGATTACTGCGAGCAATCCGTGTCAAATTAGAGGAAATCCCTAAGTGGTGCTTTCTGCTATGTATTTTACGTTTGTACGTTGCTGGGGTAGACATCTCTGTTGCTACAATGGTAGAGTCTGTCTGTCCAGTAGGCATACAGCAAGACCCATCACCACTGACAGTGCATAGGCAATCTGCACGTAACAGGCCACATTAGCTGGAACATCTACCTCACTGGGAGAATGTATCAGGAACGATCCATCAAGGTGCTTTTTTTTCAAGTGAGGAATAGAAAAAAAGGTAGAATTATTCTATGCACATACTCTCACAAATGACATTCCTGTTAAATTTTTGTTATTTTCAAACTGACCACCCACCCCCACCCTGCAACCACCACTACCAGCCCCTGGAGAAATGTGTCCTCTTGGCTGCACCGCTTTGCTGACTTCATTTTTTATAGTTTTTCATTCAAACCAAATTATGTGGCCTGCTTCAAAGTGGACTTTCTGGTGCCTAAAAGTACTTAGGTCTCTCTGTGGCATGCATTATTAACACCTTTCAGAATGATCCTTTGAAGAGCAAAGGAGCTATTTTTGCTGTTAGTGAGTGGAACCTTTTTTCTAAGAGAGAAGTCTTAATTGGCGGAGAGTAATTAAGTTGGGAACAAAGAGAACAATATAATTATTATACCTCTAAATGAAGGAACTTCACTGTTTAGCTTAGGTTACCATAGCACTGAGAAAAAAATAATAGACTTATGGAGTTTGGAAATAAATAAATCAGTTTGTTCTGTAATGTACTTTCAAAAGACCCTTTTAGAAAATTATGGAAATACATATTTTTCCTTGATTTGGCTCGGTACGTAGCGCCCCCATTTCTTGGGTTCCCACTCTTTTCCATTTTGAGCCGAAAGGCTACACTGATCGTAGATCAGCGCTAGTACTCTGAGATGCTTTCTGATTACAGGCCTTAGTATTTAGATTTTTTGGTGAGCATAGTCCCTCACTTCACTTGTGCTTTAAAGATGTTGCATTTATACTTATTAGTCGGATGATTTTGTTTCTGGAGTATATATAGTCAGCAAGGTGAGGATTACTTGAAATATATTTAATTTTCTCAACCCAGCAGTGTTAACCGTTTAAACTGTTTTAAAGCAGTTTTAAACACCCTAGTTTGACGTCTGCCACTCTGAAGACAAAACACAAATGCATCACCAGTTAAAACACCTCACTTACCCAACATGTAAAATATGTTTATATGATTTAATCAGGTAATTATTATCAAAGATATCAATTATCAATTTCATTTCCAAATTTGTTGATAAGCAGAGCAAACTGTTTGGATCAACCTTTATCAAAATGTACGACTCACAGCCAGATGAAAATTAAGCGATTTATTAAATTACAACAAATATTCACATCTAATCTAAAAGGCGAGGTTCAACTACCTTAAAACAATTAACAAATGTTACAGACATGGGCACTCACACAATAAATGAATACCAAACCACAGCTTTTGTCCCAAAGAAATCCAAGGATGTGCAAAGACCAAAATTATAAAACCAACAGCAGAATATTCCAAGAGAACCAGAGATGAAATACAGAACGCCAGACCTAGATGCAGGACTCAGATGCCCTCTTCCAACTGGTACAAGCTTATTCTTTCCAAGTTGCCCAAACTGACTTAACTAAAAGAAAGCCACATAATATCTCTTGTGAAAAAGAGGATGGTGGAGGGGGATTGACACCCCCTCTGACACACACACACACACACACACACACACACAGACCCACACTCACAGACCCACACCCACACTCTGACATACGCGCACACACACACACAGACACAGACACACACACACACAGACACCCCCTCCCCCCCCCCAACCCCAGTTCCTGGACTTATCTTCAGACTATGCTGCCCGGCTGCCCGAAGACATTTCTATACATTTTGGTTTCACCATGCAGAAAGGACAGAACTTTTCATAAATAGTTTCAGGGTGTCATAGCATTTGGGACCAATGCTGTCAAAATATGGGGAAAAAAACTGTCAGAGACAAAGGCCAAAGCTTAGGCTAGCCCACAACCAACTCTTTGGAACATCATTAAGAAGAAAAGGAGCCTTGGCGAGATCAGAAACCGCAAAGGGCCTGGTAGGCTAAGGAAACCAAAATTTATATAAACCATTCATGTGTTGATGTGAAAACTCAGCTTTTATTTAATTACAAATCTAAAATGATGGAGTACAGAGTCATATCAATAAAAAACATGTCTGTCCAAAATGTTAAGGTCCTCAGTGTATGTCAAATACACAGTTGGAAGGCAGTTTCATCATACGTGGCCTATTTAAAGATAAGTATAAACACAATACAAAACAATGACAATTAGTTTCCTTCCTGGGAAAAGTGTAAATGGATACATTAATACAATAGGCACTTTTAAAACAGGCTTTTTTTTTCTGCATGAACAGAGTTTACCGACATCAGCAATCACTAAAACTAGAGATTGTGAAGAAGAAGACACGCACTTGCACTTGAGGTTGTGAAGCCATGCTGTAGCTGCAAAGCCGATCAGAGACGGCTGGGGCTGTGATACGTGAGCTTCCTGGTGAAAAAATAAAAAATTGAAATAAATAAATAAACATTGCAGAAGAACTGGAACAGACAGGGCTGTCAGAGGGCACTTCAAACAACCATAGATCCACAAGCGGAAATCCAACAGAGGCTGTGGGTGCCTGGCAGCCATGTTTAGTTTCCCCTGGAAAGTGGTTACACTGGTAAACGATACTGATAAGTTAATAATTGTTCATAACATGTTTATTTAACTAATTCTCTATTGCTAATTCACTTGTGAAAAATTCACTTTTCTCAAATCTAATCATTGAGATCCTCATTCTCCTGCTCAAGTTGAATGATCCTTTTCAATGAATCAGACACAATTAGAATGTGACTCACTTTCTCAGTACTGTCATTCAAATTTGGTGACATTTAGCCATAGCTAGTTGACTGCAGACATCCCACAATTCATCTCTTTTTACACAATGAATTTGCCAATAGCCTATCTAATGGTGTAGATGTTATCGAGCTACTTGTCACATAAGCAGCCAAACTAAAACAAAGTGGAATAATTTCACGTAAAGAAAATCATTTTTTTTGCTGTGATATTGTACTTACATGAGTATGTAAATAAGTATGCAAACTTTTGGCTAAATGCTCATATTGTTGTTGCTTTTATATATCACTGGAAATAATCAGTGCTGCTTTTCCTTAGCATAACAGTGAATTCCACCACTATAATTATAATTATTTTATACCTAGGCTATATTGGCTATATTCCTGAAAGGCAAGTTCCACCCCTCCTGGGATCTCTGGCCAATCACTCTCATTAATCAATAAATTAACTATCGGATAAAGAAATCCAGCAGTACTACTGGTCTCAACGTCCAGATTTGAGCATTAAGGTTCTAGACAGAATTTAGGTTTAATAGTTCCATAGATTAATGCCATTTATGTCCTGCATGATGAACAGCAATGTGCATCCCTCAGCAGTGAGGCACCCTCCCCCCCCCCCCTTCTTCCCCTGCACCTCTAGTTTCAGTATAAAAATAATATACTGCAAAGTAATATAAAGTAACACTCACATAAGCTCTTTCTCATAGTGAAAAATGAGTCTTAATAAGGTCGACCAACCGCCAGACCCAAGAGTGAAATAACCTGTGATTGGACAGGAAACGCAGGGAAATGGTGTTAACAGGTGTGGCAGTTTTGAAGAGGCCTCCGGAGACGCCCCCGTGCCAAGCTTGCGAGGAGCAAGGCAGAGGAGAGGCTTTCATATCAATGGGGTTTGAAAATCTCTAACCAGGGTTCTTCCTATAGGGCAGAATCCTCTACCTGGTGGCTACTCCCTCTGTGTCTTAATTAACAGGCACTTTCCCTGGACACCTGGGCATTGGTGGAGTGAGGGAGGGTGACAGGGGAGGGGGTCAGTGAGACATGATGATTGGCTGGAAAAGCCGTGGCCACACCTTCAATGCACCTCGGGCACTGGGCAACGGAAAACAGAAAGCATTGCTCCACACCCTTTTTTCCATGGCAACCACGGTTTTCTAAATGGGGGCGACTCAGAGTCAGTCCTCGTCATGTCACTGATTTCTCAACTGCTGTTTTTTCATCTGCCATTACCAACCTGACAGACCGTTTTAAAAGCTAAGCTTCCACAACAGCTATCATGACTGCAGAGGAAAGCGTTTCACAGGAACCTCCTGGTGCTTCTCATGTAAAAATCATGTCTTCTCTCGTCAGTGCCTGCTGTGCAATAAACCCTCTCCTCAAAGGTCCTGGTTACATGCATTCAACACTTTTATGCAAGTGCAGTGAATACATGTATTTACATACAGCTCTACATTTACTTCAAGGCACTAGATTGTAAATGAGTAAAATTATATCATGTCTGCCTGCATGTATAATGTGTCCTTTAGAACTGCTGATTAGCATCTTGATGCTCGTGAAAAGTAGGCAAAAAAGGGAATGAGGATCATGAAGCAGTGGTATAGCTGATCACTTACAGCTGTACTGCTCACTGACCGTTTCCTTCCCACATATGAATAATGGATCTTATTTTGTGTTCTTTCCCACAGGAAGTCCATAAATTAGTTATACATGGAAAACCGATGCTGCATTGCAGACACACACACGCACACTCACACACACACACACACACACACACAGCTCCATAATGTTTTGGACAAAGACTCTTTTTTACTTCTTGATTTGGCTCTGTACTCTAATTTTTGGTTTGTAAACAAACAGTTAGATAACTATTTGTTAAAGTGTAGATTCATGGCTTTTATTGAATTGGCTTTTATTTTTATGAGTTTTGGTTTCACTCTGTAGAAATTACAGCACCTTTTATACATAGCCCTCCATTTCAGGGCACCTTAATGTTTGGGACATATTAATGTTACATAAATGAAAGTAGTCATATTTAGCACTTTGTTGCATATCCTTTGCATGCAATGACTGCTTTTCTGTGACCAATAGACCTTCTAAGCTGGTTTTAGGCAGTCATAGATTATCTTTGGCAGGTCATAGCTGGTTAAGGCTGCATTCTCTGTGATCTGTGATTATCTACTTGGAATGATGGCTTTTTAACCCTTCCCAACCTGATGAGCAGCAACAATGTATCATTGTGACATGAAGATGAAGATCAGACCACAGTAATACGTCAATGCAGAAATCCACATAATTATGAAAGGGTTCACAAACTTTTTCTTGCAACTGTGTGCTGAGTGGATCATTTAGAACTGTACTTGTGGTTAAAACCGCTCTCGATAAGCACTGAATTGGCTGTTCATCAGCTTTAAGCAGACCTGCTGTTTCACTGGAGAGTTTGAGGGCCTGCAGTAAAGCCTTACTAAAATGAAATGAGAACAAATTACCTCCATCTGCCTATACAGCCCTTTTCAACTCTATGCAATTGTCTCACTGTACTATTCCACGTATTTAATAACATGACATCTACAGTAAATTATTTGGTTTAAATATGTATGTGCCGCTGTTAAACTATTGCACTTCCCCCTCTTTTTAGAACACCAAAAACGGTTTCCTGTGCATTCTGTTTTAAATACTTGCAGATCTAAAGGCAAAACATTGGATGAATTTTGATAGAAGGTTCTAGAGTCCTGTGTAATACTCCAGCTAGAATTATTTTCATCTTGATTCTCTCTCTAGCGTCTCTGTCATTTTCTGCTGTTATTCATATTGAGAAACTCAAGTCACATGATCTGTGGAGTCCCTCATTCATAAGATAAGTGCAAATTTTAGGGTGCTGGAAATTTTTTGAATGGCTATTGTGAGACTGGGTTGTGTAGTTCGATAGTTCTGGAATATAGCACTCATCAGATCCTGGAGTCCTGTGGTAGTGCTGTCTAGTTTTACAGTCAACCTGATTCTTGCTCTATCACGCTGTTTAGAAGTTCTATGGGGAGATGATTATACATCTGTTGCTTGGAGAATGCAAAATACACTTTTTCACTGCTTCTGCAAATCTATTAACTTTTTTTAAATGACTTGCCCTGCCACTTCCAAGTCTCACCATGTGAACATTGCATACAGTGATCTGAAAACTATGGTTTTACTATAGAAAACAGTTCTAACAGTAGATAAATGTAACCTCATGTGGGTTATAACATACATTTTAATTTGTCATTGTTCATCCAACCAAGATAAACAAGCACACAGAAGCCATGTGTGAAAAGTGCACCATTATTTCCTATATCATATCAAGGTAATTAGAACCAGGTGCTGCTAACTAAATGCACACAATGAGTTGATCATTAATGATGAGAATGCAGCCTTAACCAGTTATGACCTGCCAAAGATCATCTATGACCACCTGAGGCCAGCTTAGAATCTTCTGAAGTAGTTTTTAGGGAATATCCCACCATTTCTAATGCATGTCATTTAGGATTGCCAACATTTTCATGTTGAATGTTTTCACTCAAAAATTCACTTGTGAAATCTTGGACGACATCTGTTTACTGCTCAATTCTGTTGACTTTTCTTTATTGTTTAATTCGGACCACAATTGATTTTTTGGCCTGTAAATGCTTGTCTATTGTTGTTTTTGTGCCTGTTTGGAGTCACTGCAAACTGCAAAATAAATTGACTTCATCGTGTGCCTTTTACACGGAGTGCACCCAGCTGGTCGAAGACTTCTGTTTGATATTCAATCCATGTCACATTCCTTCCTCTCACACAGTGTATTAGAACATATTGCCTGCATGAAGTTGTAAGTGGTCGCTCATTGTGTAATTTGTCAGGTAACAAGCTAATTCCTAGTGATGCCTCAGGAGTTTACATGGTAATGTGAGTTTAGATCATTTTGGTCATGGGCCCTAAATGAAATGGTATCCCAAATTATGATTCAGTGTTATTTGACCCAGTCAGCATAAGTCTGTTGCCGACAGTTTTCAGGTATAATTTATTGGGTATTACTAATCAACAAAATAACATATTTTAAATACATATTTTCCCTTCAATAGATAGATATGTGCATGGTACATCTCACGTTGCTGGAAATACTGTGACCATTTCTTGCGGGTAGTGCATTTTTGTGATTGTCCCATAGCAAAATATGAGGGTTAGGTATTATCGGACAAATCGGATTGGATGGGAACTTGAGATTCATGGTGAGGGCTGCTCACTGAAACTGTATCTAGGAGGATGTCTCATCCAGTTTCATTAAAGCCTCTGCTAGAACATGATGAAAATGAAAGTCTATCAAATGGGGGAAAAACCCCATTAAGATTGAAATCTCTTTTGCAAGGGGGACCTGACATAAAACACAAAGTTACAAAGTTACACGAGACAGTAGACAAACAAGGTAAAGACATCAAATGGATAAAGACACAGCAGTGTAACAGTAATTAAAAGCAAGATCCCAATCAAGCACTCAGATTAAATTCTCTCTGCACATTCCTAGTGGCTGGGTGCTGTGACTCACAGGCTGAATACTAATTGGGTTCTTAACTTTTAAATGTATTAATTTTTAATAAAGACCAACAATACAGAGGCCCGGCAACGGATTCTCTTTCATTCCTGAAGGCCGATATCACATTTCCCATAGCATTGCACCTAAATGAGTGCAGATGTCAGGGGCATCTTCTGAAATCTGTAGTGTAAGCTGTCAACATGACAGAGTTGTGGCTTCTGAGGAAACTGAGAGGGATAGAGGAAGACAACTACTGCTTACGCACAGCAAAAATGCCATTAGCCATCAAAATTCTGCACATGCTTTGAGTTGAGCCACAGTGGACATCAAGGGTCCCATCTCTTTCCTTTCACATGGAAAGCATACAGTCTGAACCCTTGCTATCCATTACCAACCTTATTGCTCAGGGCGGTGTTCTGTTGGCTATCGATTGGGTAATTAAACCAACATAGACGGATTAACAAATTATCACACCTGACAAAATATTTAAGGTTAGAAGCTCTCTCGGGTGATAGAGTCAGTTGATACGAGCATCTGGTGCTGTCACAGTGCCTTTGCGGTAACAAAGCCTATCACTTGTACCTGCAATAAGCAGTTGCTCACGGTAGGACTTGTCAAAAGAGAAAGAGACCTAAAGCAGCAATTATTTATTCTTATCTATAGGCTTATTTCTGGTCAAGGTTGCAGGGGGTGCTGGAGCCTATCCCAGCATGTTTTGGGTGAGAGGCAGGAATACACCCTGGACAGTCTGCCAATCTATTGGAGGGCACACACACACCATTCACGCACCATCTTAGAGTCTCCAGTTAGCCTACCTGTACTTGGACTGTGGGAGGAAACCGGATTACCCGGAGGAAATCCATGGGGACATGGGGAGAACATGCAAACTCCACACAGAAAGACCAAGGTAGAGACTCAAACCCACAACCTTCTTGCTGTGAGGCGACAGCGCTACCCACTGCACCCACTCAGATACCGTGCTCTCCAAAAGTATGGTAATGATGGAGTGAAATTAGTTACTTTTGTTATGTACTTACCTCTATTTTTGACCCCCCCCCCCCCCCCCCCCCATCCCATTTATAGCTGAGTAAAAGTAAGGTAACAGATTAACTAAAATATAATACTTGGCTTTTTTTTTTAGGATTGTCTTTCCAGGCCTTCACTGCAGTCACTTTAAGTAGGTCTTTGTTTCGGGGGGTTTCTGCCTTCAGTCTCCTCTTCAGCAAGTGAAATGCATGCTTGACTGACTTCAGTCAGGTGAGTGACTTAGCTAGTCCAAAACCTTCCACTTCTTTTTTTCCGATTGATGGCTGCTTCTGTTGCATAAACAGTGTTCGGGGGTCATTGTCTTGCTGCAGAATGAAGCACAGGCTGATGAGGTTGGATGAATTTCACTGTTCATAGAACATAAAAAATGTGTCTATAAACATCTGAATTCATCCTACTGCTACAATCCACCATTGCATCATCAATAAAGGTGAGCAAGCCTGAAGCAGCCATGACACTGTCTCCTCCATATTTCACAGATGAGGGAGGGGGGGGTGGTTTTGATCATCGGCTGTTCCTTCCTTTCTCCACACTTTTGGCTTTCCCTCACTTTGGTAAAGGTTTATTTTAGTCTCATCTGTCCATAAAACTTTGTGGCTCATCTGTATATTTTCTGAATAATTCAAATCAGGCCTTTTTTTTTACTAATGAGAGGAGACTGTTGGTGATATCACTGTCCATTGTTTTCTGGTTTTTCTTCAGAGCTTTTATGATACGTCTGTCATCAATTACAGTTATCGACATTAGTTTAAAATAAAATCAAAAGTCAAAAAAATGTGTAGGTCTTTACTGTAATGAGGGTCAAAAAATGTTAGCACTTGGCTGTGATTACTTCCTTCACTCTGCTTGGCATTGATTCCATCAGCTTATGCAGCACCCCATCTTCCATTCCGTCCCAGCACTTAATCAACACTACACACCTCATCTTCCATTTCACCCCAGCACTTTCTCAACACCACACACCCCATCTTCCATTTCACCCCAGCACTTTCTCAACACCACACACCCCAACTTCCATTTCACCCCAGCACTTTCTCAACACCACACACCCCATCTTCCATTCCATCCCAGCACTTTCTCAACACTACACACCCAGACTCCATTTCATCCCAGCACTTTCTCAACACTTCCCATAGATGATCTGTTGGCATTATTTGATGTCTGTCCTTTTCCCTCATCAACTGATCCCACAGATGTTCGGATCAGGATCAGGAATGCCATTCTAATAAGCTCCCCCTGTTCTCTTGAATAAACGTTGTAATTGGAGAGTCATCATTGAATCATTCCCGATACATAATTGAAAACAACCCATACTTGGCAGTATCCTCAGACTTTCGCTCCTGACTGTATATGAATGCAAATTACAGGAAATAAAAGATTGTCTACTTCTGTCTCATATGCACCTTTTGATCTGAAATCCAAATGCCTCAAGCATACAGCAAAATAACACATTTCAGACTACCGTTAGCATACTTTTGGAGGGCACTGTACAACATACAGTATTCCACAGCATATAGCAAAATTACGTTGTAACAGAAATAGTATACTGTGTGTGTGTGCGTGTGTATTTATGGGAGATAATGTACTGTACCCGGATGAGATTATGGCAGTTAAAATTAAGATCGCACTGTAGCTGTTAAGTACTTATCTTTCCATCGCAGCCTTTTAAACCCTTTGCACCACAGGAGGTTTCCTTGAGAACCTGCTTTTCCATTGTCTTTCAGAGATACGCCGGCTGCATATTTTACACAAGGGAACACCTGCAAAGAGTTCCTGTATTGCATAAGAAGGCCCCCTCTGGGGTGTGTTCCATTCTGACACTAAATATGCGGTCTCTGCCTCACTGCCCTGGCTCAATGCTCACATTAACCTTGAACACGGTGTGTTGTATTTGGCTGCTATGTATTTGCATGTGCTTAATGAAGTGTCAAATTTGAGGGAAGGTCTACCAAAACATGATCCTTCTAGGCTTTTATTGTTATGGACATGTTAGATAATGATGAGAAAGTGACCGAGGAACTCATGCGATAAAACATGCGAATGCATTGTGGCAATACATTTGGGGAGAACACATGCAGCAATGACAAAACCACTGACATTTAAGGAGGTCCCAAATGGGTGGCCCGCCATGTAAAGCCTGTTAGAAACTACAAGCATGCTCAAATAAGAGAAATTATTTCATTCTACTCCTTGGAAGAGGAAAAAAAAAGAAAACAACTGCTGTGTGCTATTGGAAAGCAGCTTAGCTTCTTTACATTAGAGAGAGAGAGAAACGGTGATTCAGTTAGCTAGCTTTTTTGTTGTTGTGGTGGCTGTTTTTTTTTTTTTTTCCCAAAATCAAAGTGCTGGAATGTACAAATATTATCTGCTTGCCCTCATAACTCTCTCCCAACGATATATCCTATTGGTGGGTGACTCCTCCTCCTTCAGAAGATCTTTTTCTGTATACAGTATACACTACAAAGTTGTCAAAAGACAATAGCTGAAAGGGTTCTTATGCCACTTCCCAACATTGGTGCTGCTATGGACTAGTCTTCCTATTAGCCTTACATTTAAAACACAGTATGAACTAGAATTACTTTTAGATTTCCGTGTTCATTTGCTCTCCCTCTAAAACATACGTTATAGCTGACCTGAAGGGCTGCAACAAACAAGTCCAAATGCACCAAAAAATAAAATAAATCCAGAAAGTGATTTAAAAAGAAAACCCAGACATTTTTTAAATATATATGACGAACTAACACACAAACTACAACAAACGAAAACCCTACAAAGTACACAAAACAAAAATATCTCCACAAAAACGACAACACACAAACCACACACAGCCCCAAATAAGATCCTCCCCAGCCTCATACTGCAGGGCTTATGTTGGCCACAGGCAGGTGGAGGCAATCAAGCAACTAGGTAATTACCTCCACCTGCACTACCCAGGCAAGCAGAGGCGGGGACATGACAACATAACATGAACTGAAATGAATTTGAGTTTTCCTTTGAAATCCTTCCAATAATTGAGGTTATCAAAAGCAATAAAATGGAATAATGGATGAATATATTATACACACCAACATCACAGGATGATCACTATTTGGTAGCCATAAACAATCCTACACACACACACACACACACACACTTGGGGTAGGTGTTAATTAGAGAGAAGGTGTCTACAAATGCACCAGGACAGGCAGCAGTTCTAGCACCCCTGCCGTGTGGGACAAATGATTAAAAATATGAGATGAACAAGTTTATCAAATAGAGCTGCACTCATTTTTAGTCAGTAGTGAACACATTTTTTATTCATCTACATATCCATCTCACCTTATTGTTCTTCAAACAGATGTTTGTACAGTGACAAAAAACTGGGAGCATCCCCTGATGACTCAAAATGCTTTTCTTCTGCAGTGGATAAAGCGAAGCAGTCCACACTGAAAGACAGCCTCTGCTTGCTCATGCAAGTCTTGAAGGTGGCTGTACCATGGGACCTGTAAAATCAGAATCCCTGCAGTTACTAGAATAAATTCACTGTCTCTGTTAATCTTTAGAACAGGGGCACTCAAATTTGGCCCTTGGGGCCTGTAGTACTGCAAGTTTTCATTCCTCCCCTCTAATCAGGAAGTGATTTAAACCTGACGCTCCAGGTGAGTGTAATCTCTAGCTAAGTGACATCATTGGGCCATGGACTATCAGGCAGAAGAGAAAGCCATCAATACTACTGACCTTGAGGGCGAGACCTTCCTGCTTTAGAGGGTTCATTGCCAGGTTTGGGGTGTGATGCTGAAGAAACCAAAGGGAGGTCGTATTGCTGTAGGACAGAAAGGAGCTCCATTCACCGGATGCTGTAGCACCAGGTTCTATGATTGAGAACCACCATCCTGTCTTATACAGACCCAAGTGTGTCTCTGTATCGTTTTGGCCCAGCTTTCTACTGTTGGAACATAGCATCATGACCATATCTCCCGCCCAGCTTTACAACCATTTTAGCAGCGCTAAGCACATTTTCAGGGTTTCTTTCTGGACTTGATAACAAACTGTAACTGTGCCTCGTTGATAGCTGCATGACCTGGACTGTGTAAAGCGCTAGGTACCTCTGCTAAACCAAGACCCCAGTCTTCCAAGTCTAATCATCCAGAGATTTTTCACAGTTAAAGACAGGGAAGACGACAGTAGAAGCCATATGAAGGGTAGACATACTTACTGAAATATGGTGTGTAATTAAAAACCTGCAAAGTGGTTGTTATTTTAATGTTGAAGAAACTATGGAGATTGAGGCTGTAACTCAACAGTAGAGCAGCCATTTCCATGGATTGGCCCTGGGATGTCTCATGAAGTGCACATCCCTGTAAGTGCCCTTATAGGATCCCATATGTCAGACAACAACATTTATACTCAAAAGTCAGAATTTGTGAGCACAACAAATTTGCAAGCACAGTTGGCCTTGGCTATACGAGTGCTAAATTGACCCAAATCATGGGTCTCCTGTGTCCCTTACAATAAGGGCCATTTACATAACTACCCCATTTTCTAAATGTCATGACTTGGTTTTAATACCTACCTCAGAGAGAGGTTGTTTGAATGCGTACACGCACAACCAGGTTGAGCCAAGTAGTTTGAATAAGTTTACCCTTTTCTGTTTGGTTTTAAATTTTTTTATAAATATCCCTTTTAGCACTATAGTATAGTTTTCTTCTGTTGTTAATTTAATTTTATATGTGATGACACCATGGCCAACAGTCACTGCAATATACAGCTTAGCCTTTGGGTACTTGTGTATTTGTGTTTCTGTGTAATGTGGGGACTAAAGTCCATATTCATCATTGGGAGTGTATTTATACCCTTTCCTTAAGTTCACAGGTTCTGTCCTGAAGAGGACATAGTAAGGCTGATATATTCCACATGTCTAAAACCTCCACACTGTTCTATTAAACTGAGGACTGGTTACCCTTTCTCCTGAAGCATTTATAAAGGTAATTTTCACCTGGGTGTGCTGCTCTTAAATAAAGCCTTACAACTTTGTGGTAGCACACAGCAGAGAGCATATCGCATTGTTTGAAGGGCACGTGTGTGCCATCAAGACTATGTATCAAAATCTAGGAAATATGTGAGAATTATTCATGGTATACACAAATGTACATAAAAATACAACTAAACTGTTTCTTTCACAAAATTCACGAGCTAGCATTAAAATTATTAGGCAAATTTCATCTCCTCTTTCCCACCACTGCAAAAAAAATTGTGTAGATAACTAAAAGCAATGCCATTTTTCCAAGATGTCCAAAAACCTCTCCAAATTGCACATTTTGGATTATGTTTTGAACACATAATTAACACCACAGACATTTTCTTCACTCAAAATCATATATTTTGAACACATAAGAGAGGAGAATCAATATCTTACAAGAATTAACATTATGTTCAATGCTGAAATATGTGCATTTGCTGGAAAGAATTATAACTGAAAACTAAAATTAGTTTGAGTTGAAAGCACTTTGCTGTTGCTCACATTACTGTTGTGAATGTCACCCACCCATTGCTAGAGAATTTGTCCATTAGAAGCTTTGAAAAAGAGAGAGAGACGGTCTGGACCTGTGGCAGCGCTGGCAACAACTAGATCTTGCATCAGCATTCACATTCCAAATGTGTTAATGAATGGAAAATTATTTGATCGGAAACAGCAAAAAAATATCTGCACTGTTTGCACGCAAAGCACAAGCTACTAGCTGAACTACTAGCCAAACTTGATAGCTCTTTCTGAAAAGCTGTGGGACGTGTGGCGTACAGAATGTTGACGTGGAATAAGAAGAAATAATAAGAACACTAAACTTGCTTTTTCAGTGGGCTCATATGCCCTCCAGTAGGGCCAACTTTGTCTAGGACCCTCACCTTTGAGCGAACCTCCATGTTATAAACATGAAAATGAAGCTCTAATTAAGATCTGCCTTTTCAAGCTCTTCAAATACTTCTGTCACAACTTAAAACCTTTTTTCTCAGATCCGTCATACTTACAAGTACATTTTATAGCACAACGGCAGGTTGTTAGGAGAACTAGCAGGCTTTGAGTGCATTGCTAAACACATTGACCGGTGGCCATATTGATTCACTGTCTTCGCCTTCCTCAGCAGTCTCCCTTCCTGCTCCCTCACACAACGGCTATAATTCATTATGGGAATTCACCAATGAGGGAAGGGGCAGGCAGGTCTAACTAGAGTCAGCAGACAGAGTGCATCTGTGGCCTCTTTATGTGACTGTGACTGTCTGGTTCTCTGCAGTAGGCTATTTACAGTAGCCTGGCAGCCATTAATGCTGCCTCCAGTCCTACTGTAATTTCTGTCCCTAAATGTCTGTCAGAGCAATTCTGCTGTTTTTCCATTTCATTGCCTTGGTATTTGTGAAAAAGCTCTGCATTTTAAAATTTTGCCTGGGCTTCAAACTAAATTACTACTCAAGCCTAAATCATTTGAACTAATGTAATGTAGTGTTCTGGGAAACAATATCGACACATAACTTTTAATGCAACTTGGAAGTTACAAGTGTAAGTATGTCAAAAGTGCTCCTGTATGTTAATGGTATTCAATTCTAAAAGCATAGCATATTGATGCCAATGGGCTAAAAGCTGGGCAGGGTGAACTGCTTTGGCAGTTGTTCATATTACAGTACATCGGTTTTTAACACCACATAAAGCTGTAAATGATTTGGCTCCAGAATATCTTAGTGAGTTACTTATTTATTTCTCTCCTCCTTATTCATTACTTGATTCACAAGGTGCTGGCTATTTGAAAATGCCAAGTATATCTAAAACAAAAATGTTTTCACTTGCTTTTTGGGGGTTCAGGCCAATTTTCCTTCTATTACTCTGAAAAGTGTCTTTGTAACAGTTCTCTGTAAAAATAATAATAATAATACTTAACACATAAAATTGATTTGACACTTTTGCATTTAACTGTATATACTTAGTATACTGTATATGCTTACCTCAGCACCCGCTATCACTGTCCAACAGTTTTTCTTTTGTTTTTTTGCATTGTCTACATTGTACTACAGCACTGACCCGAAGAGAGGCACATAAGTCACTGCCCTGTTATTGGAGGGAAGCCTATATCCAAAATGAAGGAATTTCAGCATGTTGCTAAAATTCAAGTCACTGTAAGGCAGGGCTTCCCAGCCCTATTCCTGGAGATCTACCATCCTGTAGGTTTTCATTTCAACCCTAATTTGGCACACCTGATTCTACTAATTAGCAGCTCAATAAGATCTCCAGCTGTTGAATGAGGTGAGCTTTGTTAGGGTCGGAGTGAAAACCTGCATGATGGTAGATCTCCAGGAACAGGGTTGGGCAGCCCTGCTATATGGTTTTATAGCAAATAAACATATCTACTCACCTGGAGAATTGTTTCAGATACTTACTGGATTGAACATACACACAATATGAACAATGTCCGGATAATACAAGCTCTGCACTACTACAAGCAGATGGCATTTCCTGTTGTCGATTCCCTGCTGGTTGTGGTGTTTCTCCCAGGGATGACTTGTGCAGTTAATGTAGGGTCTGTGTGTGTGCGCACATTCTCACATGCAGATGTGTAAAACCTTTTAAATCAGATCAGGCAATAGATGCAGATTATCATTTGCAACTTTGCTTTCACAAAAATCAAGTGCAGACTGTAAGACCCAGGGTAGAGTGTTGTGTGTCAGAACACCGATCATTGACTTATCTAATCTGCTATACGTGAGCAGTGTTTCTCTTAGTCCAGAATTTGTTGCACAAGGTGTGGGACAGTCTGTTTGAGCAAAAAACTTTGAGTTTTAGTGCAATATCTATACTCAAATTGAAATTATGACTCTTAAATTATAACTCTTTTCCACATTGCTCTGGAATAACCCGTCCTGTCAACTCTATTTCAGGAAGAAGAGGTCAGACGAGCAGACGAGAGAATATTCCACAGCAAAGTCATTTTTCCAGGCAGAAATTATGTGGTCCACTGTTGTAACTCGGAAATAAAACTAGGAAATATAAAAGTACTGCATGTGTGACATTTTACATTCACTTTCGACAAAAGATATTACAAATAACAATAATTTTGCCTTATTTTGTTGGCATGACAACGGAATTCATAAAAGACTTTCCTACAGGAGTTAGCTTTAGATTTACACTCACCGGCCACTTTATTAGGTACACCTTGCTAGTACCGGGATATCTTCTGCTGCTGTAGCCCATCTGCTTCAAGGTTTGACATGTTGTGCATTCAGAGATGCTCTTCTGCATACCTCGGTTGTAACGAGTGGTTATTTGAGTTACTGTTGCCTTTCTATTAGCTCGAACCAGTCTGGCCATTCTCCTCTGACCTCTGCCATCAACAAGGCATTTTTGCCCAGAGAACTGCCGCTCACTGGATATTTTATCTTTTTCGGACCATTCTCTGTAAACCCTAGAGATGGTTGTGCGTGAAAATCGCAGTAGATCATCAGTTTCTGAAATACTCAAACCAGCCCGTCTGGCACCAACAACTATGCCACGTTCAAAGTCACTTAAATTACCTTTCTTCCCCATTCTGATGCTTGGTTTGAACTTCAGCAGATTGTCTTTACCATGTCTACATGCCTAAATGCATTGAGTTGCTGCCACGTGGTTGGCTGATTAGATATTTGCGTTAACGAGCAGTTGAACAGGTGCACCTAATGAAGTGGCCGGTGAGTGTTTATTGAACGTATCCATTGGAAAGCTACATCCAGTCTGGCCAGGTTCAATGTTTCTTTTCTATATATTCTTTTGTCAGGCTGATGAAAGAGACTAAACAGGGACAGCTTGGACTGCGATCCATTCTAGAGCCGTCATTCTTGCGAGCAAGCGCTGGGTGGTCGGTAAGCTAAGTGTGGTGCTTGCATTGCCACTGGCGAGGGAACACAGCACACACAACATTGACGCAGTCCTTGGATTGTGTTCCTCTCTTTATTGCCCAACAATGTCAAGGTTCAAGGAATTTCACTGTCTGACATAAAAATAGGAACATATAAATACAAATAGAGGGAAAAAAATAGAGAAGTACATACAAACAAAAGATAAAATAAACCCAACTAAATGATACTACTCCTAGCTATTATTCATTCTGGCAAAATGAGAGCTGCCCACAATATCAAATATACATTTGTCCAGTAAGTTAACTAGCATGCATGGATGATGAAATACCTCATAAAATAAAATAAAATAAAAAAATGAATTGGATGATATTACCGACACTCAATATTTTTCACTTCAAAAGTGGAAGGACAGAAACACACTCAAAATGCAGAAACGATGCAAAATTCTGAACACATACAAAAAGCTACAGTGCAGCAAACCCAACAATGTAACCATGCTGCACGTTCAGAAACATACTGCAACATGCCAAAGCAAATGTAAAGAGGAAGTGTGCTGCACATTCAGAAACCTACTGCAACATGCCACAGCAAATGTAAAGAGGAAGTGTGCTGCACATTCAGAAACCTACTGCAACATGCCACAGCAAATGTAAAGAGGAAGTGTGCTGCACATTCAGAAACCTACTGCAACATGCCACAGCAAATGTAAAGAGGAAGTGTGCTGCACATTCAGAAACCTACTGCAACATGCCACAGCAAATGTAAAGAGGAAGTGTGCTGCATGTTCTGGAAAAAAACAAAAACAAAAATACGTTCCAAAGTGAAAACATGCGGCAGATGGGAATGGATAGTGGGGTGCACTTGCTTACAGAATGAGGAGCGCGAGCCGTGCACACTGTGCCCCCCTTAGCAAGGTCCCCCCCCCCCCCCCCCCCCCGAGGCAAAATCCTATGTGGCCTGTATCTAGGACTGCTACTGAGCGAGTTTAAAAGCAGAGACACCAGAAGACAACTCCAGGCCAGTGAATGTCTCTCTGTCCCTGTGAAATTAATGCCATGGTGTGATTCCTTCAGAAAAATATGGTTTGACAGGCATGCGGCCAAAAACATCTGGCTACATGCTAAATTACGAAACTGTACAAAAGTCATCTGCAAATTTCACACGTTCTTTGGACAAACAGATTTTTTTTTTGTTGGTAAAAATAATCTACCATGATGTGAAAGAGCCTGCCAAACCAATCTGTTTAGTGTTACCCAGCAAGTTACTGTGGCTTTCATGATTATTTCTGAAACTAATGTCAAAAATAATTTTAATAAAGATTCAAGCATACTGTCAAATGTTTGAAACTATAAATCTAATTCTAATATATGACTAATTTTGTAGTATTTCAATGTAGTAGTATAATACTGTTCACACTTGTTCAAAAATATTCATATTTAATAAAGTAATATTTGTAATAAAACAGTATTTTGAAACTAATGAAGTGAGTAAGTTACTGGTGAGCTATATTTACTGTATTCCTACATGCACTTGAATTTGAGATTATAGCTCATCATACTCTCGACATACACATTCTGAGAGTTCCTGGAAGTAGAATTATGTCCATTGAACCTGCTGTGAGCGGTAAGTGGGTAGAAACGTGCATTAGAGGGAAGTGTAGAGATGAGTGTGTTTGAGGTACAGACAGAGATATGGGAAACTCAATTTTTCGACGGCACGGAAGATTGAGATGGGAGAAATCATGCCGTGCAGGTGGACACGGTGCTGCACCCAATCACGGGAAGAGGTAGAACCACTTCACTCAGCTACAGGAAATGTGCGTTGACTGTGGAAGCCACCTATCCTAACACAAGTGCCTTCACACACGCAAACACACACATGCACAAACACACTGCTATTGGACTTGCACCTGAGATTAAAGGAAAGGCTTTCAACAGAACCCTCCACAATAATTCACCACTATATTCCTATTTATATTTATCCATCCATCCATTATCTATACCTGCTTATCTTGAGCAAACTATATATAGTTTTATTGACACTTTTCTCTGAAGAGATTCAGCAGTTCAGCATTAATTCTGTGTTAGGTGTTTATGCAACAGTGGGACTCATAAACCTGGCTAAGTAATAAAAAAATTGTACCTAGGGACATCATTTTGCACCACAGCAAGTCTGATTTACTTGCAGATAGCTGCAATCATGAGAGCTAGGTTTCATAAAAAATAAAATAAATAAATATTTAATTCAGAGTATGCTTCTTTGCTAACATCCTTTGATTCACACATCAGGGATGCAGGAGAGGGGAACTCTGAAGGTGGATACCAGGAAACAGGAAGTCATCAATCCTGAACCAACAAAAAACAAAACAAAGAAGGCACTGCAACACTATTATTTTCCATATTGTCACCCCCCCCCGCACCCACTTTATATAAAAAAATTATTTCACTCTTTTTTTCCCAAAAGACAGATTTAAATCCCTTGGTGGTTGCTCTGTTCTCCCTTCCATAGCCTTTGCTAATATCCTTTTAATTGCTTTACCTGTTCTGAAGGAAAGCCATCTGTCTCCACGCACACCATCCTTCATCAGCGGCTGTGTTTTGGATGCCTAATGACAGCTGTTTGTTCATTTCATTAGAAACATTGGGGTGTGTTGTCATGTGAAGAAAGGGTGCCATTTTACAGCCTGTTATATCAGTTATATATATCGGTTTTTTTTTTGCTTACCTTTCATTTTAGGCATCGACATACACATACACATATACATAAGAGATGCAAATTTTGTGCAGTTCTTTAAATCGATCATCGGTGTCCATAAATCAATGTATAACGAGTAGCTGATCAGCATAAAATCTACTATATGCCCTATAAAAAAACACTGAAAATAGGCCTGCCAATTAATGGGTTGGGTATATCAAAGAGGTGTTTATTAATACATGTTCAAACAATCAATAAAACAGGATTTGCATTGTGTATTGAGACCATAACAGCAAGAAACTAAATTATACAAGGACAGATTCACGGACTGAGAAATCTGCAGGAGAAGAGGGGCAGCCAACGTTTTAGTTACAGGCTTGCTGAACTGCCACTGCGATTGGTAACAAAATATATGTTTTATTAATGCTGCTTATGATGCTTAACTTCGTATTAAAACAAATGGACCTTCTTAGTTCTTTTTTTCTGTAGCTGCTAAGATGGTCTTATAATGAAAAGAACACATTGATTCATTCATTAGTGTAAATAGTACTCTGTAGTGCAAATGGTAGGCTATTCATTTAACAAAATAGTAACAGGTTGCCCACTTTGAAGTAAACTCGTAAAACAGAATGAAGAGTCGCGAAACTCGCTAATAGGCTATATTCCAGAAGGCTTTAACATGAACAACACAGTATGAGTGTGTGAGTGAATAGTGAGTTAATGGTGTGTGTGCCCTGCGATAGATTGGCTGTATTCCTGCCACTCACCAAAATGCACGCTGGGAAAGGCTCTAGCACCTGCCACGACCCTGCCCAGGATACGCGGGTATAAATGGATGGATGAACAGCATAGCCTATATCCTATTGCTTAACTTAACACCTAAGCATTTTTATTAAAGTATATTACCATGTCTACATGCTGTGGAGTCAGTCTGGTGTGCAGTCTGCTGAAGGTGAGACCAGTAGCTGAGAAGTCACACGCAGATGTTATTGAGCAGTCGAGGGAATTGTGATTCGTCAACTTTCCACCAGTCAGGGGGATTTGTGTATAATGAGAAACGTGTCTCCAATGTAAAATATAATCGCCAATGTTAGGTTATTCATTGAAACGGTTTATTTAATTTTAATTGTTTAATCAATAAAGTTAATCAATCAATGTTCTTATTAACAATGAACTATTAACATCCCTAATATATACAGTATGTGTTATTGTAGATAGAATTTGAAAAAAAAAGTTGGTACTTGATTTGTCATTCAATCATTTTTTTAAACTACGAAAAACTGTCAGACGACAAAGGCCAAACCTTGGATTTACCTGTACCTAATCAACTGTTTGGAACATCATTAAGAAGAAAGAGAGCTTACTGGTGAGCTGTGTAATCAGAAAGGACTGCTCGGGAAGACCTCTAGAGTTGATGACTGAAGAATTCTCACCATAATGAACAGAAACCTTGTCCTGCAGATTAGGAACACTCTTCAGGACCCAGGGGTGGATTTGTTAGTGACACTGTCCACAGAACTACAGATGCTACACTGCAAGATGCAAACAACAGATGTATATATATATATATATATATATATATATATATATACTATACTATATATATTTGGAAGATGCATACATAAAAATAACATTATTATTATTATTAGTAGTATTATTATTAAGTATTTGGGACATCCAGCCATGTCCAGAATTTCCTTCAGATAAAAGCATTCAATAGACCAACATGTCAACATGCCTTCAGGCATAAACAAGGTAAGGGAAGGAGCATTATCTTCAGAGCACAGAGAATATCCCAGCATTAATTATTTACAATCTTTGCTGCTCTTTTAAGCTGGGAAAATATTTTAAATGTCCTACCTGCACGCTGTTATGTTGATTGATATCCACATTCAAATAATATTGCCTTTGGGGAAATTATATAAGAATATGTATCAAAACAAACCATTTTAATATTACCATATATTTATATGCCTACATTATGGCTAAATCCACTGTGCCATAATGTAGGCCTATGTTTGTAAGATAATCCAAAAACCTACAAACTCCTAAAACACTGCCACATCACCCCCTACTATAAAAAACAATATGAGATTCATGACACGTGAAAATCTTTGATTCCGTGTATATCCCAGGTGTATGAGATGATGAATGCTGGCTGTTTGTAAATTTTATGCACAACCCTGTTCATGTGATTTTCATGAGGAAACAGCCATGAAAAAATACAGATAAGAAAAAAATGATGAATGCCGAAATGTTCTTATACATTCAGATGTGCTCCTACACCTTTCGTGAATGAGGTCCAATATGTCACTTTTTTATCTCCAAAAGCTCTCAAATGAAATTACTTTTTTCTAATGTGAATTATGACATTGGTAACTCATTGACTTTGGTCAAGTAGTCAAATGCAGACATCCATTCCTACAGTTCAGTTATGTTGCTACATTGCCAAGAATGGTCTTCTGCAACATATGAAACTAGGACATGTACACACCACAGGACACATACTTCCATACTTCCATACTTCCCACTTCTTGCTGTGATGATTGTTGTTGAGAGAAGGGAGACACAGGAGGGCAAAAAAAAGTGTAGAGAAAGGGAAACTGTTGAGACCCTGAAGCTTGCAATGCCTCTCTCAACTAACAGATATTGGCAGAAGCAGGAAAGGTCACAATGCTAATCTCAGGGTGGCTCAATTTACTCAACTGCCAGTGCTGCTGCCATCACAAACAGAGAGTCTTCACCCTCAGGATGCTGTCTCATCCAAGCCAGAGCACACACCGCCTCAAGGCTAACTCTGCTACACCTCAGTGCAGCATTGGGAGCTCCGAGCAGGCTTGCTTTTTAATAAGGCCTTCCAGAGAAGAAGTTGACATCGGAGGTGTTAGTACCATAGAAAGCCCCGTGGAGGGAAAGCTAGCTTTTCTCTGGCAGTCTGAGCATCGGCGCACTGAGCCGTGGTTTCGGTTAGCAGCCCCAGCCGATCGCGGCTAATTTCCTGGTGACAGGCCGTTGCCTTTTGATGGCAAAGCAACCGCGACAACACACACGGCGTGGGTCATTCAAAGGCTGTCTCGACTTCGAAGGGGATCTCTCTGCATTAAAAAATACATACATAAATTTCTGCTGATTGGTCAAAAACATTAACTGCCCAAGATAAATGTTAACTTTTCAATAGGCTGCCCATTGACGAAGATCCTGGTGGGGCAACGGGGGGGGGGGGGGGGGGGGGGGGGAGCATATCCCATCCACTTTGTGAAAACATCATTGGCCCCCCATTGGATTATGAAATGAGATCTACATCCTTGAGGCTGCCTTCCCATTTTTATCAGTTCTTGGCACAGGCTTCCAACACAGGGCGCGAGCGGCCAGAACCACTGCCGAAAATCACATCGACGGCATCAGGATCGTGATGGCTCCACCTGTCCAATTTTTAATAACCTGATTGCTTTTGATTCATTTCTGGAGGTCAAAGGTCAGTATATTAGCGAACAGCGTGCTGTAGGAGCTGAGTTGGAGCTCTGCTAACTGTTCCACCAGTGCTGCAGTGTAAACTACAAACAAATGCTGTTTGGAGAGAACGTTTGGCCAAAAGCGCAACGCCGTCTGGAGCGATACCAGATGGCTGGGTGCTCCCTCAGAGTCCTGGCCAGCTTTGGGCATGTTGACCTTCACAAAACCAACAAGGTTTACTTAATTTAAGGATAATAATGTCTGTTAGCCAGAGGTGGCTTTTACCTCTCAGAGAAAGCACAACCAAAACCCTGGAGTTTGAATGTATTTATCATTCATTTCTGTAATACAGAACCTTAGGCCTCTTGGGTATTGTAAGGATTTCATTTATTAATTCATTTTTAAGAGTGATCCTGTCATAGTTTAACATTTATTCACGGCAGGTATAGTATAAACTAATGACTAAAAATCCACAGTAAACCTGTCATGTGGCCTAACTGGGTCTTAATTGAATATTGATTCAGATTTAAGTTGATTTAACTTTTAATGGCATTGTGCATATACAACATATCAGACTTCTTCAACTTAATTTGTTTTTCTCTATCCTTTAAGCACATTTATGAGCAAATGAACACAAATTAACAAGATCCTGACACAACTGAACAACTAATTACTTAATCAATGCACTTTAATATTGTCAACTACAAACTACTAATTTGTTTTAGGAACAAAAACCTGAAGTTATGTACTTTTATCACTTGAAAGTAAAAAATGCATGGCACTCTTGATGTGCTTTCATAAATTTTGCTCATGCTCTAAATGTAGTATATAGCTTAAATGTCTGTTGTTAACAAATTGCAAATGTAGCTATCTATCTTTAGAAAATTAGAATCTAATTCCTCTAATAGTAATCGTCACAGAGTAATCAGGGCAGAGCTGTATTTAGCTTTGTCTGGGGACGCTATTTGAAATGACTGATACTTGTGGATCTCTGTGTGAAAAGCACTACAGTAAAAATATCTGTGCGGTTGCCCTGGTCTCTTTCCCAATGAAAGTAGTTCCTCTCTTTGTTGATAGCAGTGATGTGTTCTGGCTGTAGCCCCTGTCTTTGTTGATAGCAGTAATGCATTCTGTCTGTTGCCCGTCTTTGTTCATAGCAGGGATCTGTTCTTACTGTGATCATGTCCTGCCACAGAGACACACCAGGCCATGCTTCCAGACACAATGTCAGAATGATGAGAGTTATACTAATGAGCTACTGCAATCATAGCAATGAGGAAATGCTAATTGGCAGAGAGCACCCAGGTTATTGAAAAAAGGAGGAAGTTCCCTTTGCTTTTTGGGAGTTTATCTACCTCTTTCCTGCTCAGGTTAAGGCAGGGGTATGCCCTTCATTTTGGGATCCTTTGGGTTCCACAACTCATGTCCTCTCTTCAAGGGACATTTCCCTCAATACCTTGTGATAATCTTACCTCAATGTTTCCTGTGCACCGTTCTTAAATGTAATGGGACATACAGCAGATACATTCTGCTGTTACATAAGTGAAAAACAATTCCCCTCCAAACTGCAGACATGCAAACACCCAGAGCCAGACACAGGTAACACCCCTTCATCATAAGATGGTGCTCCAAAGATGTAGGAAAATAATATGCTCCTGATGAAAAAGGTTGGATGAACTCCACTCCTGTTTAATAATAAATAATTTAAAAAAAAACTCTATTTTGAAATAGATTATCTATACATGTGGATACATGTTCTCCGATTTTGAGATATTTGGAGTTTCAATGTGATATTTCAATCTTTTAAACTTCATCTGAAAAATGAGTGCACATAGCTATTTATGTGTCTTCTTTGCCTCAAGGTCCCATAGTTCACTGCAAAGCCTTTGTCTAAGATGTCTTCGGGATGTACGTACGAGGCTTCACAGGAAGTGCAGCATAATACCATTTCAGGAGACTGGTTTTCCAACAGAATTTAAAAGGTACATTTTTAAACTTAAGAACATGAATCAAAACAGATGTATTTCATGAAAATACTACTACAATCAAAAATTTCCTTTGAGCACTTTTATACATTCCCCTCATCACTAGCTTTGCTGCCAGTGTTTGTACTGAAGTAAAGTTCCTGCAGTGTATGAAATATTCAGATCATACTGCTGTCGAGGCCAAGTCCCACCCAGTGTAGGAGATCAAAGCCAACCATGCAGATAAACCCCATTCCTAAAACATCTCTCTTTGCATTGCGTTCTGCTCCCAGCTCATGTGCAGGACCTTGTCTTCACAAAATACAAATTGGGGAAGTATGAGTAAAAGCATAATTGCTGAAGATGTATTTCACCCAGGGAAGCTTTTTCAGATTTATTCAAGCCTGTGCAAATCAATACATACAGTTAATGTAGGGCTTCAACAAATAGGGGAGAAAAAAAAAATAGTAACAAAAAAAAACAACAAAACATGTTAGACTTACATTCTCTAGTTTTTTTTTTTTTATATCATTAGGAGTTCATAGCATACAGTATTTATTTATTTTTTTAATTATTAAAGCATTTTTCAGTTTATAAATGACTTGGTGAGGTGGTGGGGTTCATGCAGTTCATACTATTCAGTTCAGAGTAAGAATGAGGAAATTATTTGATTCATAAAAAACATTTTGCCTACATTTGAAACTTGAGTTGACTGTTTGCAAACAATTGACAAGCAAACTTGTTAAACTTGACATCTCCCTCCACCCCATCTGCTTGTGGTTTAAAAAAAAAAAAAAAAAAACTTACGGTAGATAAGATTTAACCATCCCTCCACCTCCCTCCTACCACCTTTTTGCAAAATGATAACTTCCAATATTTTTTTTAATAGTAAGTAAAGCCAAATTAAGATATTTTGACAGTCATGCCTAAGTTTAGTTTGTAGTAAATCTCATTTTTTCTGTTATTGTAGGTAGAAATAATTTTTTTTTTAAATCGTTTATACTTGTTCAATAAATGTGGATATAGTAACTGAATTTGTTTTTTTCCTTCTCTACCCAATATGTTTGGCCTGTACTGTATAAACACATATACACACACACGGTGCATGTTAATTATTTTCAATATTCCCTTAATTATAGACATATAGTATCGCATGGGTGGAGTGGGTACTGTACTTTTTATGTAGTGAAACCGTACAGTACCTATAAATTCCCACGAGACAAATTTCCCTGTGATCACGCCTGTAACTGTTTCTAATTAACATTTCTCCACTGTGCACCTGGCACAAATACACAATTACAGAATTTTTCTTGATTGCTCCAATGCAGGCTTTTCCTCGAACACACCCCGCACATTTTGCGGAGACAAGCGCTTTGCCCAAATGAGTCAGAATGCGTAAAAACCCGTTAGCGCCACGACGCAGATCTGATGTGTTTATCAATCCGCCGCAGACACGAATCTGACGCTCACCGAGCGCCTAATGAGACTCTCAGCGGAGGAGCGTTAGGAGCTATAGAGGGAAGATCGAGACACGGAGGGGAAAATATTAAAATACGACATCCAACACGCGCACTTTATAACCCAGATCAGCGCTACGCCAACAATGGCTTCCGTCTGAGGGGGTGGGGGAGGGGGGGGGGGGGGATCGGGATCCGAATTGGAGTTAGCCGTTTCCACTTTAGCGGGCGGATTGGCGGCCGAGCTCTTTATCACCGATAAATCTCCTCCCGGGCTGGCGGGTTGCGACGAATGGCGGGGGCTCTTGGAAGCACGCTGAGCGCGGCCATAACGCGCTCCATTTCACTCTGATTGGTTCCCGGCTCTGCTGGCGCAGACAATCGCTGTTATTTTTACGGCCGGAGACAGACAGCTCAGTTTAACCCCTTCCGCACCGCCGCCGATAAATCGCCGCTCGACGAGGCGCCCCGGCGGCGCGGCGCGTTCTGGGACTGGAGCGAGCGCCCGGAGCCCCACTGGCGTCCCGCCGCAAATCGCCCTCCGACGTCCCGTCTTTAAGGGCAGGATCGCCGCTAAAGTACCTGGGGTCAGGAAGTTCCTGTTCACCTGTGTTACGCTTCTAAGGGCTGTGAAAGAAAGAGATGAAGGGATGAATGGGGGGCGCTGGAATAGTTTAGAACTGTGACTCGGGTCCTTCCAGACCAACACGCATTAGCGTACGCCACACGTGTCCTCACCCTTCTGACAGTTAAGTCTCTGCAGCACCTGCATTTAGCACCTGTGTTTGCCAAAAGTGCCTGCAATACAGGCTTTGATCAGCTGTGCAGGTGATCATGTTTGACTGTTGGAGACCGTATGCTCCTGTACTCCTTAGCTTCCCTCTTCTGTCCCTATGCTGGGCTCTTACTAAATTTTGCTTTCTATCTATTTAGTTTTTTTTTTTTTTTGTTTACTCTTGCTACCTACCCTTGTTCCAAAACTGCATGTCCATAAAATCTTCAGTTTTATAATCATGTAAAAAAATAAAAAATAAAGCAACACACTACAAATATATTTTTCTATATCTTCCATAACAGTGACTGAAGATCCTGGATCGTCTCTAATTGGCTGATAAGCCAACAATGGAACAGCTATTTGTCAGTTCTCATTAGTGCCGTGGCCTAATTAGTGGATACATTACAGTCATTAATTTCTGATCGTTTCATCTGTTTGGAGGGTTCCTGCACAGCATATCCATACAACATTAGAGGAGAAAGGTAAGTTCTTTAGTAAGGGTGTGTTTTTCCTATTTTTTTCTTTTTTGTATTTCAAACCACTTATTACCATAAATCAATATGTCTGCATTAAACACCTAAATATTAAACCATCAAAAGTGCAATTATGTTCTTATTGACCAAATGAATGTATTTATTTATTGTGCTTGTGATATTGCTGGAATTAGTGTCAGACCATAAAGAAAAAAGCATTTCCCACTCAAATTCTGAGAAAAGAAAGTCTTTGAGCCATTGGCCGTCGCTCCTGGTCCTGAAGATCCGCAGGGTCTGCTGGCTTTCATTGTAAGCACTCAAGTAGCAGAGCAATTGATCTATTAAAGCAGTTTATTACGCAATTAATTCAGGTCACCTGGTTTCTTGTGTCTTGACACCTAAATGTGCTTAATTGATCTGGTTGTCTTGATTGAAGACAATCACTATTTAATTAGCTGAATCATGAATTCATTCATTAATTTTCCAAAAAAAAACGGATCTGTACAAGTTGAATGTTATACTGTATAACTGCTCTCATTTTTTAATTTGGGCATTTCCCACTGCTTCTAATAAAAACTAATATGCACCTCTGCAACATTTAAAAATACTGTAGCATGTCCACAGGAGGATGGAATCGAACTAAATTTAACAATGGGGGGTTGCTTGTAAACATTGCTGTCAGTCATTATCTGTGCTTAATTAGTGCCAATTACTTTATCGACTTTGATTACTGAGGTGGCACAAATGAGAATTTTTGAGAAGCGGCTTGACAAAGAGGATATAGCGACCTCTAGAGGGCGGCGGAATGAAGTACCATGTACGAAAACAAGGAGACAAACTGGTGGCCCTATAATAGAAGAACAGTATATCAGTGACTTTTTAAATCTCTTCAGCGTATAGCTCAGACGTTCAGTTGTTTAAGAGTTCAACATTCTCCACACACAAGGTATAAATAACAGAGTACATAATGGGTAGTAGCCTTCCACAATTTAACTGTTCTTTTCAGTTTGACAAAAGAAAGGTACAGTACCTACCCAGCATCATTACATCAATATCATAACTGGCCTAATGTTTAGTACTATGTGTGGTAAATTAATGGGAGGGCAGTTACCTGGGGAAAGGATTACGTATGATAATATCACAAAAAAAGCAGACATGGTTTCCTTGGTGAATACACCAGGTGTTTATTGGGAAAAACAGAGAGAAAAATACGAAACAAAAACAGCCTGTTTGCAGAGCCTCCTCAACACCATAGGGGACCTGCCGGAGGGCTATGCTGTTTCCCTACAGCGCAGGAGAGCAGGTCAGTATGGCACAAAAGCATAACAGTTGGGTAAAATAACACGAATGAGGCACTAACACAGGCCCTGGTCAATATCTCACAGCAGAAAAAAACATTCTACATTGCAATCTCTATTTAGACAGCTTACTCTTCTCCGAAGCACAGCTACAAGGCCTTTTTTAATCAGAAAATGCTCTCAGATGTGCTTGACCAGTCATTGGGCCTGATTTACTAAGACCCTTAGGACATGTGGAACCTTTTAGCACACGCAAAACTAATAACACAACCAACTATTGGTGCCCAACAAATACCACAATCAATATACACAATCATTGGTCATGTTATTGGCTTTGCGTGTTCTAAAAAGTTTTGCATATGCTAAAGGTCTTGGTAAATCATTGCCATTGTATGAGAAGTGAGAACCATTGGCTCGCTAAGTTTGCCTCCAGTGTATCACTTGAGACTCATTGCTCTCTGATGTGCAGTGGTATTACCTTGTTATCGAGCTCTCAGATTGGGCCAGCTGTCTACCATAAACTCAGCCAGCTACTTTGATAGCATAAAGGAAGTTTAAGAGCCGTACTCATGCAGTAAATGTTTTATTTGCTGCACTGCACCATCAGGAGTAGCTGGGCATTCTGTTAATCACACCTTTTATATGGACTCTGCGCACCCTGGATCAAACAAGACACTAGAAATAAGCAAAACAAACCCACACTGACGTGACATATGCACACTGAGCCGTCGCTGGGCACATTTGATGAGGAAGGGGGTTGAGGGTGGGGTCAGAGGAGGGGGGCGGAGTCAGGATCAGGTCAGCAGAGGTGAAATGATGATTTATCTGCTGTGATTTGTCTATAAAGGGCCACCAGGGGGGTGTACTACCAATACAGATTACGGGGTTCTCTTTATCATGAAGCTGACTCACTTTAAATCAGGGTATATCACCATGGTAACATACAGTATGTTGCACGGCTAACCTGGTTCAGGTCAGGTTACGTTCAGGCTACTGGATTGAAACCTATAAAAGCACTGCACTTTAACTCCATTCCTGTAGGACCACATACAGCTCTGGGGTATTTTTGCAGGGCATAGACTATTTAGAGGCCAAATTAATCCACTGACTTTCTCTGAGGATACGCTATACAAAAGATATAGATTCTGAACGCAAGGAAAACAGAACACACGTAAGCTTCTTGAACCCTATGTGTCTATATCTGCTTCCCTTAATTATGGGATAATGACTAGCATCCAGCAATTCTTGGGTTAATAAACTTTGGTGAGATTGCTTCAGTCAATATTTTAAATTTTATGTATAAAATTTAAGGTTTATGTTTAAGTTAGAAGCTCTAGAATGAACAATTGTTACATTAGAAACTAACTGTAGGACAATTTGTGGGAATGTAGATTTATTCTTCAGTAATGGTTAGGTAAATAAGGTGTCAACTAATTAATTTGCACCATTAGCAATTTTTTTGTAAACCCTCATGTCCCTAGCTTTTTTGGTGGCAAGTGTTACTTTTTGACATTGTGATTGTTTTATGTTCTTCGTTCCATTATATCTGTCCATATCAGCAATTTTCCATAGGTGAAAAATAGGCAGCTCAGGTACAGTCCGTGCTGTACTGCTATAGGCTCAGTTTTGCAAACACAGCCACTTTTATGGACGAGCACACAGAGGCTGATTAACAAAGCCTGTGTTCACTTAGAAAGAAGATAACCACCTTCGTAATACGGGTCGAGCCCCACTGCTGTTGTTCGGTTTTGAGAAGCCAGCAGAGCAAAGAAACCCTGGGTATGTTAAGCAACACTTAACAGTGTACCCCCCAGTTTGTCTCCCCTTGTTTTCCTGCATAGTACTTCAGTCCCCTGCCAGCTAGAGGTCACAATAGTGAAGCCACTTCTCAAACAACTATCCCATTTCCACTACCTCAGTAATCAAAGTTGATAAAGTAATTGGCACTAATTAAGCAGAGAGGTTGATTGACAGCGATGTTTATAAGCGACACTCACGTGTTAAATTCAGTTTGATTACTTCCTACTGCGGACTTTCTACAGTATTTTTAAATGCTGTACAGTGGCAGGTTTTTTTTTTTATTAGCAGTGAGAAATGCCCAAATGAAAAACATTTAACTTGCACAAATAATAAAATCTGGCCAATTCTCACCCATTAAGGTTGTGTTCTACTTAAGGCTTTATAACTCCAGATGTGAGCATCACATACACATAGGAAATGGCTTAAATGAATCCATTAGATTAATTTTCATTCATAATTTAGGTAGAAATAAAATGCCCCAAATACAGCTTTAGTTTTGAAATTAAATACTGAGAGCCACATAGTGTAAATAGGTGAAAAATGCATCTTCTGGATTATAAACTTCTTGCCCACAATCGTGCACAATCTGAGGGTGATATGCAAAAATACTAACAATCTATGAAGCAATATGTAAGCAGTGTGCCCTGGTGTCCCTTAGTGTCTCCAAAACTATCCAAAATGGCTGTTATGTATTTCTGTCAATATTAACATAATCATGTATTTTACAACAAATTAACTGTTGTGATCCATGACTCACCTTTCCATAATTCTCAAGTGGGAATTACTATCTTTTCATCAGTATGGGGGTCTATGTTATCTAGGGGTCCAAAAACCTACTCGGAACCTTTCCAAAAATGGATAAATTGTTTTTGTCCATTATAAAGCATACAAATATGTGCCTTATGATGGTTTAAGATGAAACATTGATACCACATTGAAAAATAATTCAAAACCATTGTGACACACATACCATATATTTTTCTGTAGTCTACACTGTGTAATATTTTGTTGCATAGGGATAGGACAGCATTTTAAAAATGGTACTATGTATGATCACACACTTATAATCAATTGTACACTTATGATCACAGGGAAATTTTACATTCATCTAGCACATATCATGATAGAATACATTTGAATGAGCATTCTCCATGCCCTGAAGGACAAGTACCACCTATGGAGATACTAACACCCCACATCTTGAAAAAAACAAGATTACAATAAAATAATATTACACCATCAGAAAAATGTTGAAAACGTTCTAGCTTCATGGCAACCTGGTGAATCAAATGTAACACATGACTGAGTCAACTATGAATGCTTACACTACGGTATGTGAAATGCCCACAATAAAGAATAGCACAAACCTCTTGAAGACACTCAAATTAATTATAAGTGGTATGAATTCTGACAAAACAGGCCACTGTGAACCATATGATAAAACTACCCAGTGTACACTAACAATGCCCCTATATTATCAGCTGTTAGCTAGCATCAATATGCTCAGATTCATGACGTGTTCTTAGACCGCAGAATTGTTCGCAACCGTGTTCTTATAATGATGAATCCCATTGTCCTTGTAAACTGAAACCGCGTGCCAGTTGTTCCTAATTAGCATGGGTAAACGCCCCGCCAATCCCATCATTTTGGTGTCACCCCCCTCTGATGGTGTCACCCGGTGTGGTCCGCACCCCCCTAGTGACGCCTCTGAATAAGTGTGCTCTTCTTCAACATGTCCATGTGTTTAAAAAGTGTTACCTAAGTGCTTAGTTTATATTCAAAATTTAAACATTTGCTTTTGCAGTATAGACCAAGCATTGCATAATTGAAACCCCCAAAAATAAAAGGTCACTACAATGATTTGATTTTTATCATTGATTTACATATGAACTGGCGCTGAGGCTACCACCATCAGAGGCGGAACCTGGCACCTTAATGCTTTGTAAAATAATGAAAATAATAATTAAAAAAATTATAAATTATAAAAATATTATTGTAATTTAAATCCTATAAAATTATACAACTGTAGACTTGAAGAAATCGCAATAACCAAATATTTTGCAGAAACATGTCAGCACTCAAATGTGCGTAAGTGTGCTCTTGAGTGTGCATAGATTCTGTTCTTAATTAAGAGCAAATCCCAAATAAGAAAACATTGGTGAATGTCAAAATCTTTGTGAAAACTGCATAAGTGGGCTTTAAGAATAAAATTCTTCGTAAGAACGGTTGGTGAATGAGGCCCAATGCCCCTATACTAACAGCTGTTAGCTAGCACCAATATGCTCAGCAAATATGACAATCTTCATAATGTCTGTATATATCCTTGATAGACTGTATGCATCTTCCTCCTCTTCTGAACCACTCACAAAATATCCACATCAACTTGGCGAGAATTTGATTTAGCCATGCTGTTGAGTTGGCGAAAACTTCCAAAAGGAAGGAAAACAGCAATCGCACCTCAACAAATTCTTTTAATACTACTGCGTAACTATTCATGGTGTTACGCTGGGCATAATCTCTATTGTTCCAATGAAACATGCCATATACTGTTACAAAGCCTATACTGTCCTCTAATGGATAAAAAAAGTCATCAATCAAACCATAATGAACTGAAGAATAGTAGGCATAAAAGCAAGTGTGGTTTTGTGTATTGGTGATGTAAATACCTACCCTGCTTTTTATTTGTGTGTTTATTTCTCTGACTGATTGTTTAAAACAAAAAATGACAACTGACTCTTGAAAAAGACATCACATGTAAGACCATTAGCAAGATTATACAGATGGGTGACACATTACGGGAAAAACCAACATAAAGTATCTTAGTAAGGTGTTGTGGGCCACCGTGAGCCACCAGAACAGCTTCAGTGTGCCTTGGCATAGATTCTACATGTCTCTGGAACTCTAGTGGAGGAATGGAACACCATCCTTCCAAAAGATATTCCCTCACTTGGTGTTTTGATGATGGTGGTGGATAGCGCTGTCTAACACATTGGTCCAAAATCTCCCATAGGTGTCAATTGGGGTGAGATCCTGTGAATGTGAAGGCCATAGCATATGATTCACATCATTTTCATGCTCATCAAACCATTCAGTTACTCCTCATGCCCTGTGGATGGGGGCATCGCCATCCTGGAAGAAACCACTCCCATCAGGATAGAAATGTTGCATCATAGGATAAAGGTGATCATTCAGAATAACTTTGCATTGAGTGACCCTTCCCTCTAAGGGGACACATGGACCAAAACCAAATGCCCCCCACAGCATAATAGCTGTGTACGCTGCACATGCACTCGCCCACTTGTCAAGAATATGGTGAAGGATGACTCATCTGACTATCACTTTTTTCCATATCACTATAGGCCCATGCCTATTGTTTTTGCATATCTGAACTCTCAAATGGGCATTTGTAATGAGAGGTTTATGCACTGCAACCCTACTATAATATCCCTCCCTACTTAGTTGTCCACGGTCTGAGCACATCCTGCATTGACATTTTCATTACCTTGCTCTACCATTTTTCCTCACTTATCGCACAAGCATCACGGTCATCGAATGTGCGCTTTCGATCACAATTTCTGACCCTATTTACTGATGTCTTTCCCATAGATCTAAATGCAGACTTCACTTTAGTCACTGTTCCTATTGAAACACTAGCCAATTAAACAGTCTTTGAAACTGAATCTGTGCCCAAATAATCAACCTTCTTTCCAAGTCACTTAGATCTTTTCCTCATGCCAATATCGAGGTCAACTGGGCCTGCTCAGCATTTTTATACATGGCACGGAGCATGATAGGATGTTAATGGCTTAATTGTATTACACAGTACACCTGTATGGAAGCATGGGCATTTTTATGTTTCTCCACTAATTTATTCCTTTAATTTTCTAAGTTTTTCCTTTAATTTGTCACCTGTTTGTGTATTTATTCCATATTTAGTTGCAGATATTGATAGTAGAATGATGTGTTACAAATTTTAAAGAATTCACAATTCAGTGAGCAGGATTTTTCACTGCTGTATTGATATACCTTCGGGCTATTTTTGGTCTTGTTGCAGATGGGACTGGGCAAGGGTGCTTGTTAAATGGACAAACTAAGTGACGATTGTAGCACGTAGACACTCTGTATTTGGCATAGTTGTTGTGTTTTGTCTACTAATGAAGCTAGAACATACGGTTTGTTTTTTTCATCAACGGTTTGGTTGCAGGAGCACTGAATGTCTGAGTTGAGCAATCTTAGTATGCCCATGTCCTGGCCACTACGGCATTGCACAAAGGGGTTAAATAAAAATTATTAATTCATTATTCGATTAATGAACTAATCATGATCTTCAATCAAGATCCATTGCAGTGCTTATGGGGGCCACTGGGCCACTGGGGGCCAAGTTTAAATCTATGCGGAGCCCATGGTGAAAACAAACTGGTGGCCTTATCTGTAATGACAATATATGAAAATATAAAAGTTATGAATGTATCTGATTCTATGATTAGAAATACATTTACTGTAGATGTAGAGATGGAGTCCTAGGAGCACCCATGTGTAAGAAAATAAATACATTATATATATGTCCTCTACATCGGCCACATTTTGTCCTTGATTAATGATACATATAGCGTCCCAAGACGCAAATATCGACTCGATATATTGGTCAGGCACTAATGACGATCTGTGCGGTTCCCTAGATGCACAAAGGAACATGCACACATGGTGATCACTACACCCCAGGACGCAGATTCATTGCTATTAGATTAAACTAATTATGTGAAAGCACAAGGAGAGACTGTTCACTCCATTTGCTCTGTTCTGTACCTAGGTCATGTCCAAGGTCTCAGTGCTCCAGATTCCTTCCACAAACCTCAGAGCAGCTTTAAGTTATTATTTTAGGCACTTTCCTGTCTAATTTTGTTTACTTTTCCCTAAAACATGATTATCATTTTATGCCTTTACATCATATGTGATAATTTAATAATCCCCCAGCCTTAATCTCTGAACGGACTTCATGATATAAATTATTAATACCCATATTTGATCACTGTGATGGGGTGTCCTAATGCTCTATTACATATAATAGACTTAATTCTTGTTTTTCTTGTGAATGATTATCATTGTACCTTTGAAGCTTCATCCAATTATACATGTTCTGCAGGCTCAGAAAGGATTACTGCTGATAATGCTAGTCGAGAACTCATAATTATACCGGTGGAACCTGACCTTCTTTTGCAAACAATATGTACAGTGCAAAATTACTTGGGTTTGGAGCATTGACATACAACAGAAACCATACACTGCTAACATATTTTCAGCACTGATCATTCTCATTATTAACAGGACCAGTGAAAGGGGAAATGGCGCACTTAATCAAAAAATGATGGACAGGATTTTCAGATGGGGACAAAAAAATTTAAGAATGTGCTAACACTGCTCCCTTCCAAATACATAGCAATGCCTCTTGTCACTGGTAGTTGATGCGCTTGTTTGTCTACATTGTCACTATGAAGTCCTCAGCTGGATAAGGCCGGACCACAAGAGCCACTGTACAGTTTGCAATCATTAGGGCTGTAATTCATGTAATTTGCTGTAATTCTCTCTCTTTCCTTTTTCTCCAATAAAAGTATCTGAAGCTCAGAAACCATAGGTCCTTGAGGAAACATTCCACAGTTGGCCTGCTGTGGTCCATCACTAGAGTCAGGGAAGCTATCACACAAATATCTAATGCTATTTCCATGTGTGCTGTATCCTTATTTTACTAAATATACTATATTCCATTGAGAAGGACAGAGCTTGTAATCAGGTCTTGTAATCAGGTCACAATTAGGCAATCAAGCCTTCCTCAGTGTGCCTAAAAACAACCCACCGGCAGACATCTTCAAAGCATATGACATAATTAGCAATGAACATTCAGCAGGTTATTACAATAATATTTTGCATAATGAATTGCAACAATAGTTTGGACAGACATTACTGAAAATCAATTCAAACACCTGCATTTTACCCAATCATGATTATGCAGTTTTTGTTACATATTGTTTCAAAATTACTTTTTTCCTAATACTTGAATGCTTATTCATATTTCCAAATTGGCTTCTGGGGAAGCAACCAAGCAAGTACTGTATTTTCAGAAATCGTCTTGGGTGGAAAGAAGGAATGAAAATTATTGCCTATGCGCAAGATTGCCAAGAACAAATGTAATTAATCTTGGCCAAGATTCTGGTCCTCGGTTATAAAAAATAAAAACAGGAATATGAGTAATTTAGACCTTTCAGGTGGAAAAGTAGTCGATCCACCACTCTTCACTATGAAGGAGTAGTTTCCCTCCATCACCCCTGTGTGGAATTTTTAATATTTCATCTTATAAAACTTAAAGAACTGACATTATGTTTGCAAACATTAAAATGTTGGGCAACATGAGTTTTCATCCTGGTCCTACCAGCAGTTTTGTGTTCACATATTCTTAACTCTCTCTGTTCCCACATAGAAAGACAGCATAAACATCTAAAAGCAAATACACGAAATATACGACATACAAGTAATTTTTCCTCTTACTTTTAGTTCTTACCCCGAGTGAGTGCGGTAGAACGTTTTGCATACTATAACAAGGAAAGTTACCTTGAGGAATGTGAGAAAGAAAGTGTGATGGATTTAAAATGTCTGCTCTGACTAAATAGACTCTTAGATTATTAAATATTTTTATAAGTAAATCTGGGACATGATCTGAATGACTCACCAATACTGGGATCACTGTTGAGTATGTGCCAGTAGCAATTCATTGAATTTTTAACATCTGGAGAAACTGGAATGTGAGTCACGACACAAGAAATTGGAAAGATGGTTTTATCTTTCAGTCTAGGAGTCTGTAGAGTTTCATGTTTTATCGTTCTTACCCCTTCTAATGTGTTATTCAGCTGTCTCACATTATATCCCCGTTCCTGAAAGCATAAACACAAATCCTTGTGCGTGTTTGTAGGGGACGTGCCGCTACTTCTCATAGTGGGGCACCAAAATGTAGAAGATATACATCAATATCCTCACATGTAATAATCAGTCTCATAATAATTATACAAACTATAAATTAGCAATTCAAATTAATAATTAAATTAATTATTATTAAAATTACACATTATAGTCCATCTTAACCAAATCATAATATAGTTCAGCTAGTACTAAATTAATACAAATGATCTAGCTAAGCAGGTGAAGGTATTCATTAAGTTCTTTGGATTAGCAGCGGCTGACTCAGTTCAACACAAGGTAATATAAATACAGACAACCGTGTAAATATAATAAAGTGTATTAAATATGAAGTACCGAAAAGGCAAAGCACAATTCTCTACGATGATGTATAACAAACTATGAGTGCGTGTGTGTGTAGGTGTTGCGTGTGCGTATGTGTGCGTGAGTATGTGAGTGAGGAATGTTGGACGTTCTCCTAGGTGGGGGTTGTGTACAGCGGACACGTGTTCACGGAGAACAAAGGAACAAGATGGAGTATGAACGGAGGGGTTTTTGAATCTAGACAAAGCTAGTGAGAAGCAATGGCGCACGAAGCATGCCAAACAGATAAGTTATAACAGATATATGGATATCGGTGTATGTTTATAGAGATCAACATGCTGTGTTATGACCGGTTAGTAATTAGAATAGATCACATGCAAGATATGTTCTGTGCGTGACATATATTATTACTAAGGCAGCGTGGTGGATGGCTTATTAGAGCCAACGGAACAAACAGAATGTTTAAATTGATCATTAAACACAATAACCGTCACAGTTACATACATCCAATCATAAATGTGGCTACATTCGGTCCGTGGCTAATTATACTAAGCCCAGAGTTACAGCCTTACTTGAGTGTCCTTTGCTTAACTTGGTTGTTTAAAATGTTTCCTTGTTTCCAGTGCGAAGTCTGTGGAGGTTGTGGTGGAAAGGGGAATCTGGTCGCCCTTTCTGTTCCAAAACACGCAACCGAATCCTCTGCTAGTCGCTTGCTTCTTGGGACTTGCTCTGCAGGATTCGTCGGTCATGTGTGGCTCTCCTGGTTCTTCAACCCCCTCTAAAAATAACACTTCGTAGCGCTTCGTTCCGCCAGCTGCCACCAAGGATATTCGTGCCTGGCTCCATTGCAGGCCTTGCGAACTGTTCCTGGCGTGTGGACTCACGCGGGAGGGAGACGGGAGATGGGTGGCACATCCAGAGAGAGGACAATGGAAACGAGAGCGGAATGGGAAAGAAGAATGTGAAAAGGAGAAGAGAGAGAGGAAGAGAAAAAAAGAACGAGAGAGAGAGGAGAGAAAAAGAGAAGAGAGAAGAAAGGGCGAAACGCCGGCAACCTCCGTTTTTATTGAAGGCTGCGTATTTTAAATTTACAGTGAGCCAATACTGTTACAGGACAGGTGCGGAAGGGGGCGTGGTTACGTGAGGCACCCTGAGGTAAACATATGGGCTTTGTAGTTTATGTCTTTTGTAGGCCATGGTACCTACATGTTTATCAAAGTCAGTGTCAGTGCTGCAGATTCCTCTGATTCTTAAGAGCTGGCTGTATGGAAGGCTTCAGCATAGTGAAGGCAAATGGAAGCTACACAGTAAAATGTCCAGTGTTAATTCAGCTCTAGCAGATAACATTTAGTCCCCATTGGGGGGCTGTGAAACAGCAAATTGTATTTATCATTGTCTGTGTAATTGTAATATAAAGAACATTTCACCATGGTCTTAATCTCCTCATCAAATGTCACTGTAGGTAAGGAGCAGTAGGAATTATGATCATCCAAGGTTACTGAAGGCCTGGTTCTACGTCCAATGGTAAACCCCTGCTCTGCTCAACATTCACAATCTATCCATATCCTAAAGTAATGATGTCATTCAGACATCAATTTTCATCAATTAGGAATCCCGTTAACTGGAGAATGTTGCGTAATGATGACAAATATATTTTCTCTGAGGTCACAAGCACAATATTTAAGACATGCTATAACGTAGTGTTTGTATTGCAGTCTTCTAAATTTTCTGAATCCATTCTCTACACTGGGGAGAGGGAGGAGTTATACCAGGGTGATGTAATTTGGGGGTGGCACACTGGCTCAATGTACTTGACATCCCAAAATGCACTTTACATGCACCACTGTTTATTTGAGCTAGTTCAGTATTCTCTTTAGTACTCAGATTTTATTAGAGCAGTAAAAGTATTTTAATAATATACTCTCCAGAATTATGCACCTCCCATGTGCAACACACTCAATTTAATGATGGAAACGAGTGGTCATTAAGATGTTTGTCTTCATGCAGATAGCCCAAGGCCGAAGGGAGATGAATTATCCACTCAAGTGGTAGATTCCAGCCATAAAAGTAAAGAGGTGCGGTTGTGGTTAAACCTACTTTACACTGCCATGATGGACTCTTAGAGAAAAGTGGTCAAGGGACCACAAACAGACTTAATCTTCGCAGGGCTGGTTTCATTATACGCATGGCTGGTTAAGGTCTGGTTTATGAAATGTATTCATTTTGCTTGCAATATGAATTCAAAGCATCTGGAAGCATCTCCTATGTTTCAGACAATAATAAAATTAAATCAAAGTTATGAAAATATGAGAAAGGGGAAAGGAAGCTGACATTAAGGTTTGATTTTAAAAAAAAGATTATTCTGTGACACAGCTAAGAGAGGCGATTAAGGACAGTTCTATGAAAAAGTATTTCCTCTTTCCTGATTTTCTTTATTATTGCATATTTGTCACATGCAATGGTTTCAAATATTTACACAATGTAATATTAGACAAAGGGAAAATGAGTATATTCAAAACACATGTTTTAAAAATGTCATTTGTTTAGTGAAAAGTTATCAAGCACGCATATAACCCATGTGAAAAAGTAGTTGCCCCCTTAGTTACTAAATTAACCAATCAATCAAATTTAATTGATAATTAGATTCAGCTGATTGAACATCAGGCTTGATTGCAGCCAGCCTGTTTAATCTAAACCTCACTTATTTTGAACCTCACCATCAGAGTGGAGTAGTCTCCACAAATTTCTACAAGCACACTATGCCACGGTCAAAGGAAATTGCAGATGAGATGAGGGAAAAAAAGTTGTTGAAATATATCAGACTGGGTGACAAAGCCATTGCTAAGGCTCTGGGTCTCCACTGATCCACAGCAAAAGCCATTATCTCCAAATGGAGAATACTTGGAACAGCAGTAAATCTTCCCAGGAGTGGCTGGCCTGCCAAAATATCTCCAAGGGCACAGTGACAACTCATCCAGGAAGTCACAAAAGATCCTCATCCAAGAACATCCTAAAAACTGCAGACTAGACTCAGGTATGGTCCATGTTCATTAGTCCACAATAAGAAATAGACTGGGAAGAAATGTGATTCATGGGAGAGTAGCAAGGCGGAAACCAATGCTAACCAAGAGAAACGCCAATGTTCATCTCACATTTTCAAAAAAGCACCTGGATGATCCCCAAGGCTTTTGAGAACCTTTTAGAAGACACAGATCTCATTATGTTTGGCATAAAGCAAATACAGCATACCACAGTAAGAACTGCATACCAACAGTCAAACATGGTGGTGGTAGTGTGATGCTTTGCTGCCTCAGGACCATGGAGACTGGCCTTTATTGAAGGAACCACAAAGTTTGCTCTGCACCAGACAATTCTTAAGGAGAATGTCTGGGAGCTGCAGCTGAAATGTGATTGTGTTATGCAGCAAGACAATGATCCAAAACACAAAAGCAAGTCCACATCCGAATGGCTGAAAAGAAACCAAATTAAGCCCTGAGTTGAACTCAATAGAGATGCTGTGGCAGGACCTGAAACAAGTAGTTCATGCTCAAAGACCTACCAATTTGTCTGAATTAAGTGGGCTAAAATTCCTCCACAGTAAAGTGAAAGTTTGATATCAAGTTATATATAAACGGATATATAAGTTTAAGGCGGAAATTAGTTTTTCACATGGGTGATATGGTGAAATAATATTTTTTAACTGTTTTTATGTCAAAGAGACTCTTTGTCAAATATTACGTTTTGTCTAAATATCTGCAACCATTCAGTACAACACATATGCAATAATAGAGGAAATCAGGAAGGGGGCAAATACATTGTTCAGGCTGCTATGTTCATAGTGCTCAATTACATTTTTTTTTTTTTTTTTGGCCAGATCAAATTTTTTAGTTTGACTGCCTGATTGAGAGAATGCAGAAGAGTTTACTACAGTTTCTAGGCGCAATGAATCCGAATGTATAATGTCCTCATTAGCATGCCATTACTGCTTTGTAAATCATTTCTAAATAGACACAATGCTTTATGAAGGGCAACACAACAGATATGACAGCACAATAACACACCATGTCATTTGACATGAGGTTCTGCAGTGAAATATCAAAGCCTCCGACTTCTATGCTTCAGAGCACTAGAACATATTATACAAATTTGATATTAGGCAAAAATATACATTACTGTATATGGTTAATGAATGTACACCTCATGTAATGTGTGACTGCAGTAAAAAAAAAAAAAAAAAAAGCTCTTATTATTATTATTATTATAATTATTAATAATATTATTTGTGGTCATAGTTTGTGGTATAAGCTGTAGTGCCTATAGTTATTTGTAGTAGTTAGTAAACATGATAATTTATATCATTATAAAAAAGAAAAAACAAGCAATAAACATATTGTTTTACTGTTTAAAATAAATGTGATTTATCTGTGCCAGTCCAATGGCTTAAAGTAGTTATTCAACAGAGCACGTGCCTTAGTGCCTCAGAATCATTTTTTTTTATCGTTATAATGGTAATGGATTAACTCCTGAGACCCAGCATTTAAATATATCGGATGATAAAAACGTGAAGATATGCTCAGAAATATGATTTATTTGAATTTTAATGCCCGTTGGGGCAGTCGGCAACACTGTCGCCTCACAGCAAAAATATTCTGGGTTTGAAAACCAGACCGAGGCGTTTCTGTGTGGTCTTTGCATGTTTTACCCGTGTCCATGTAGGTTTCCTCCAGGTACTCTGGTTTCCTCCCACAGTTCAAAGACATGCAGGTTAGGTTAACTGGAGACTCCAAATTGCCCATAGGTATGAATGTGTGAGTGAGTGGTGTGTGTGCCCTGTGATGGATTAGTGACCTGTCCAGGGTTTATTCCTGCCTCTTGCCTCTAATGCATGCTGGGATAGGCTCTGGCCCCCACACAACCCTGACCAGGAATAAGCGGGTTAGATAATGGATGGATGGATGAATGTCTTTTGTAGTGTGGGTTTATTACACGACTAATAATATCAATAATAATATTATTATGATTAGTTTTTGAATTACACACCCTTTCAAGGGTGATGTCCAATGCATGAAGAATGTGCACATAAGAATATATAAGCTTCAACTGAAAAAAAGAAATTCCAATCCCTTCTAATATCCATGATTAAAACAGATGAAGAAGCTATTCATGTGAAGCAAAGCCCAAAATCAGAGCATGCTCAAGACTGTGACATATTGTTTGTGTGCTGTACAAGTGGACGTATTTTTATGTTGTTTGTTGTTCACATACTTTATGCCGTGTTATTTGTGGAATATATTAATGTTGGCCATAAATGTGATTAGGACACAGCTGGGGTTAATGATGCTATTGTGGGATGTTATTACCAGGACAACAGTTAATCTAGTGCAGTTCTCACTTGTACTGTAATTCAGTCATCCCTCAGCAAGAGGTCGATGGTGCCATTTTGTTAATTATCACACAGCCTCTTCGCAGTTAACTCCATCAGTTGCTACTAAGTAAGCACAGGCAAGGGCTGACAGCAGTGTTCTCACAGTATCACATGCTGCTTGTCAGTGCATAGAACCGCAGGCACATTTATGGTGTAGAGTGGGAAGCAATGGGAAATTGGTCTAAACATTTTTTTAAAATGTTATTATATTACCAGCACAAAAGTAGTTAAATTGGACAAACCACAATTATGAAGTAGATTGAAGTGGCATAGGTTCAAAAAGAAAACATAAAATGGATTACTTCAAATGAAATAAACATGGTACATTTTGTGATTTAAACAGATTTAAACAGTCGTTTAATAGTTTCCTCTGTCATGCTTTGGTGGAAAAGGCTTGTACAAGATGGAGTTTGTTGGAACAGACAAGTATTATTTTGCCTCTGGCCCAGAACTCCCCAAATATCAATACCTTGCCTTGGTTGTGTGACAGCAATTTGGTGCAATGAAAGGCCATTTCTTCTGGAGAACATCTTAACATTTTCTTTGCAACTTCTTTGAATGTTTTGACGCAATGTCTATATATCCATTTGACTGCTCTGTGTGTCTGTTAGCTAGTTTCATTTTTCAGTTGAACAGCCTTATTGCATTCTCCTTATATACCGATCATTCTGATTCTAAATGATCTACTTAAGATCATTTCATTTTAAGTGTCCCTGAACTATTTTTCCTGCAACAGCTCCCACAGCTGTACCAGCATGGAAGTATTTGGTGTGACGTATATTTCCAGATTGACAAATCCGGATTATAAATCAACGTAATGGTATAGTACAGTACAACAGAATACCAACTGCCCCATGCAGACAAAGGGTCAATTGCCTAATTAGTCAGATTATTGCAGCAATTCAAAGCCTAAAGCTCCACATGGGGAATTAGATAGTAATGCAAGTTTAAATAATTTGGGTCACTTGATAAACTGGTGTCTGTAGTTGTTACATATTACATTAATGCACCATTAACTTATATCATAAGAGTTCATACAGCAGCAGTTCATACAGAGTTTTTATGTCACACATTTTAATTTTTCTTTGTCCAGTTGTGTTACTGAAATGCCATCTTCACTCACATGCCTGACACATGTGGTCTCCAGTGGGCTTACTTGCTGGCCAGGGGCTAGTACAGAGCACTTGGTACTACAGGAGAAGGAGAGTGCTGATTGGAGGAGAGGCTTGATAACACTTGGTTAAACTTGCTGAAGGTCATTCGTTTGTTCTGCTCTTCAGGTCAACACTCACATGTGTCACAACTTCAGGTTTTAAGTTACACTCTGTCAATACAAATACAGACATTTAGAAACACGTATCCATTATTGTCCCTGCAAAACATGATAAGTTGATTACTACAGTATATATTTAAATTGCATCATTCTCTTTAATTTTCATGTGTCCTTTGATTAATTCGGTACTTGACGATTGTATACTAGGCATGGCAAAACAAGAAGGTACTACACTGTGCTTATGAACGTCTATATAGAACATTTTTGTTAAAGTTGTTCTTTAAACCTTTCAGATGTATGAAATATCTATTTCACGATGACCTTACAGTTTTTGACCTTTTCAATTCACACCCCCTTCTTATTCCCAGTAACAGTTATTTTAAACTATATATAGTGAAGACTAAAACTTCAGGCAGAATCTAATCTAACACACCTGGCAGTCTCATCTAACTCATCTTACTGACACCTCTCTCTGACTGACTCAAACTGGCCCAGTAATGACACCTCCTTCCTCCAGACCCAGGCAGACCCTGGCACAGCTGAGTCATTCTCAGTAACAAGGTGATTTATCCTGAAACGTGTAACGCAAGTCACTGCCAACCAGCAATGGGAGGATTACACATGCCCGGTCAGGCCTCAGATCCAATAAGCGTTGGCTACACACACACACACACACGCACACATGCACACACACGCACACACACGCACACACATGCACACACACGCACACACACACACACACGCTGACTCCAGATAAACCGAGTCTCTCAAACGCGTGGGGGGGTTATGCGCTCTGTGCTCCCGTTCCGCTCCGGGGGCTCCCGGCACGCTCGGCGTGGGACGGGCCCCTCAGGCTTAGCCGGCGTGAAACGGGCCCCTCAGGCTCAGCCGCTCGTGTCAATATTTTCACTGCCGGAGAAAGCCGACGAGGCGGAACATTCCAGCGGCCCCGCGCGGGACTGCGCTTTCGGCCAATCGCAGCCCGGCGTCACGGCCTGGCACGGATCCGCGCGTGCCGCGTACCGCAGCCAACGCCCCCCGGGAGGGACAAACAAACGGCTGCCAATTTCGGCACCGAGCCGGGGGGAGGGCTCAATTAGCGTATCGCTAAACCACGCCGCAGACACGGCGAGCCGTCGCTCGCTCCCCGGGGGCCTTCTGAAGACAGCCGGGCCGATCCGGCCTCAGACACGCCCGCTCAGACGCGCTCGCCTACGGCCCGCTCAGACGCGCTCGCCTACGGCCCGCTCAGACGCGCTCGCCTACGGCCCGCTCAGACGCGCTCGCCTACGGCCCGCTCAGACGCGCTCGCCTACGGCCCGCTCAGACACGCCCGCTCAGACGCGCTCGCCTACGGCCCGCTCAGACACGCCCGCTCAGACGCGCTCGCCTACGGCCCGCTCAGACACGCTCGCCTACGGCCCGCTCAGACACGCCCGCTCAGACGCTCGCTTGAGCGACGGGATTCGAAAGGCGGGTTACTCGGCTGAGCGGTCTCTCGTCGCGGACAAAGCGGCCTATCAGGAAGGCCTCTCGTGAGGTAACCCCAGTACCGACTGCAAGGCTGAATTATTTAATCCACCTGCGAGTGCCTGTGATGATTTATTAAGGCGTCCTTCCGCGGCAGGAGGATGAAATTCACTGTATTCCCACGGGATTGGATCTGATGTTTTTTACACCGTAGCCCCTAGGCTACATTTCTCTGTTCTCCTTTAATGCTCAGCAAAACATGTTCTGACATGTATCACACAGCACAGCGCATGCATCACACAGCACAGCGCATGCATCACACAGCGCAGCGCATGCATCACACAGCACAGCACATGCATCACACAGCACAGCGCATGCATCACACAGCACAGCGCATGCATCACACAGCGCAGCGCATGCATCACACAGCACAGCACATGCATCACACAGCACAGCGCATGCATCACACAGCACAGCGCATGCATCACACAGCACAGCGCATGCATCACACAGCACAGCGCATGCATCACACAGCACAGCGCATGCATCACACAGCAGAGCACATGCATCACACAGCAGAGCACATGCATCACACAGCACAGTGCATGCATCACAAAGCACAGCGCATGCATCGCACAGCAGAGTTCAACAGCAATCGGCGCTCTTCAGCAGACGAAACGCCGGCTCGATACCCGGGGTATGTTCCAGGGTATGAGTCGTTTCGTGTCCCTTATGTCACGTCCCGGTCTGGCTGCGCTCACGTCTGCCGTTAGCCGTTAGCCGTTAGCCGTTAGCCGTTAGCTGTTAGCGTGGCTTATTTCAGATGAGCGTCCGCCACTAATCCGAGCGGAGTATGCGCGGAACCCGACCGCGGTCTCGTGTTTTTTAAATTTCAATTAAAACAGGTCAGCCCTCTGGGATCGCGGTTCAGGTTGCAAATTGGTTTCCCTCACTTCAAAGATTGCAATTTAGTTTTTTTTCCCTACCCCAAGACGGATTAGGTCAGTAGATTTTCACATGGGCACACTTGCATAGCCTTATTCAGGATTAGGTTCCATGGTATTGTGTTGTGTATTTTGGAAAAGCTTGCCACTTCAATACAATCAACACAATGCTGGAGACAACTGCTCTTCGCTAGGGAACAATGCCTTCACAGTCAAAGCCATTATGGAAACAATAAATCGATCCCAATTATATATTTATTTGTTTTTTGTAATTTTAATTAAATATAAAACAAAGGGTAGGTAAGCGCTAATGCGTTTCGTTTTCTCACAGATGGTTTATAATGAACCCGTACAAAGCTTCTCATTTTAATTCAAGACCCATCTGCAGCCTTCAAAGTCATGTCCTGTGGCTTCTTTTCTAATGAAGAGATCCTTCACAACTTACCTCTTTTTTTTTCTCAGTTACAGAAATACCATTGCCCCATCACATAGGGAAAATGTCACTTTGTCCCTTGGGAGTCCTAGCCATCAATTTGTATCCTCATTAGAGTACAGCACACGGGTCAAGCGCTGCCTATTTCCCTTTTAATGAATCAAAGCTCAGGCCCTTTCCCCTTCAGCAGCGCAATCAACACCTCCACAGAGGGTTCATATTACTGGACCCGGACAATCAGATGTGTGTTAAGAAGACAGGGTGTGCTACCGTAGGAAATACAATAATCGTGTGTGTGTGTGACATGACCAAAAGTCATTGCTTCCTTTTCCTTTAATTCTGTGATTTGGAAGCTTGTAATAGATTGATAAGGCATATTTATTAGCTATTTAAACTTTATATTAGGCAGGGATTTCAACAATTTTGTGTGTGTGTGAGTGAGTGAGTGTGTGTGTGTGTGTGTGTGTGTGAGGGAGAGTATGTGAGTGAGCATGAGTGTGCCAGATAAGGGTTTATAGGTAATGATGACTTATTTATTTTTACTTTATCTGACAGGGAGCTTATATATCTTCTAAATGGATGATAATACATTCAGTTTATTGCATCAAAGACAACTCAATGCTATGGTTTGAGCAACGCTATGGGTTTCTATATAGAGTAAATATAAGGGAGAAATGCATATATTACTGGAAAACTACATATACATGAGCTCAATTTTTTTTTTGCTGCTGTCCATTTTTATTTGGATTTGACTCACTGCAGATTCTTATTGTATGTAATATTATTGTTCTGCAGATTATATTGCTGAGTTGCAACAGCGATAATTGATGTGTTCTTCATGTGTGAGCTGTTAGCTGAGTAGCAGCAGGCTTACATACGGGTGGTGTATTGATTATGTGTTCATGTTCGGTGGGCTGTTGCTGCTCAGTCATATGCAGTTGTCTGATAGCAGCAATAATTCAGAGATGTGAACTGTTGTTGATTTTGCTATATTTTATTTGTTAGTAGCTTATGTGACAGGCTGGAATTTAGCACTTACTGTATACTCTGTGCTACCAAATTTTTATTTATTTATTTATTTTTTGGAGGGAAGGCCTGTGGTGGCCCCGGGTCTTAATTTTACCCTGGTTAAAATTCTGTGTTTTGGGAACATTGACCGAGCGGTCTCTGAGAAGTTCAATTTGGCCATGGCATGCAACAGAACTGTGCCAATCGATGATAGATTTAGGGATTAGCAATTGTCATGAGGGATCAGCGATCTCTAATCCTAGAGCCGATTTTTTGACATTTGAAAAAAAAAAAAATTTAATTATTGCACACATACATACACACACACACACACACACACACACACACATACATATTGTTTAATTGCAAGTGAAGATGCGAATGATGCTGTTGCTTCCTCAGCTGCACTGCTGCTCAGAGGGGCTGCCGTCTTCATTAGATAATAGACCACCTGCCAAAACAAAATGGCACCTAAATCTTGCACCATATTCACCTGGGTATTATCTGCTCTACATTTTGCAAGTGAAAACACTCAGAACAAATGTCAGATAAAAGCAGTTTGGTTGAGGAGCAGAGGGAGCATTTTTGAATGCACACCTGCTCGCTCAGCCAATGATTAGTGATCAATAATTCAAATCATTCACTAAATCTAAGTCTAATATTATTATTGAAAGGACTTTCTGTTTGGACACCTAATAGTTAAAATTTCTATTAAAAAAAAAAAAAAAAAAAAAAAAAAAAACATTGCCCCAGGAGTCAGTTGAGAAATCATACTGATCTTGTGGGAGGTGCCTGCAAGCTGGCAGTTTGCTATCTGTGGTGTTTTAACCTGCTGGATTGGCGCTGGTGATGCTTGTGGTTGTGGGTATTGGTGTTTTTAAAGGGAGACACAAGGTAGGCAGTGCACATTCTGAGGTACACCCTCAGGCAGGCTGCTTTTATCCTCTTGGCAGTGCTTTGGAGGCCCTTTTCGATGTGCAGGTAGAATAAGACATACACGTCTATAATTTTATCTTCTGGTGTTTTTTTAGCTTTTATCCTACCCTAAAAAAAGGCTATCATGTATTATGGTGTTTCAGTGTAAACAATACAATTCAACTGTTTACAGTATCTTACTTTACCAGTACAGATTTTTACCATAAAATTCACTGACCTTTTTCTACAGTATAGATCAATAAGCAAGGCATAAACACATTACTGAGCACTCAATAGGCTACATGTCCCTGCTAGTATCTGAGTCCTGACCTGTTGCTTTGCAGTAGTTGGCCAGGCCCTTCTTTAGAATGGAACTGTCAGAAGTCCCTCTGGGACTTTGAGTCTCCAATAGGATTGCAGACTTTGAAATGAAAACCTTTCCTTCTGGCTCCCTGTAATGTGTAGGTCTCCTAGGATGGATTATTGGAGCTGTTGAGCGACCATTCTGCCGGTCTGGTGTATGATTCATGCTTCAGACTTCAGGCAAAATTGTCCCCTGGCAGTCTCTGATATACTGCATAAAAAATGTTGACAATTTTAAGACAACTTAAAAAAATATATAAAATAAAATAATTCTTGTGAATAAACTGCTGTGTTTGCACCTGAAAATTCAAGTTCATAAAATTTGAAATGAAATGAACCCCTGTGGATTATGTTATTTAAGCGAGGCGTGAATTTTAAGACATATGAACTCTGGGCTTCTTATTCACATTGATTGAGGAGTTAAGCACTGGTGTTGCCGGCACGGATTACAGATGTAATTTTCCTTCCAGGTTTCTAATGGTGCCTGTAGCAGGAATCTCCTGATCAAACTCTCGAGGCAGGTCTTTGCATGTTTAAAATACCCCCAAACCCTCTCTGCTCGTCAACCAAACTGCTTTTATCTCACAAACTATTGTTGGTCACTTAATACACAAACTCACTGTGTTTGCTTTCAGAATGGTATATATTGATCTTCATAAATCATCCATAAGCACATGCATATCATCCATAAGCACATGCATATTTTTATGGAACATAGCAGGATACGTGTCACGCAAAACGCCGCTGTCAGACGTGACATACGGTGACACATGAGGTCCAGTCAGTGAAGGCTAACGCTCTGAGGGAAATTGCTCTCATGTGCCCGTTACAAAGATGCTGTGCCGTGAAAAGTGCTCAGGGACCCTTTAGGGAACGCACACTTCCTGTAAGGAGCCGAGTAGCCTTGTTTTGTAGTGAAACGGAAAGGAGGATGTAGTGGAAGTAGTGGTCCGGCCCAGAGGACACCAGTGCTGAGTATACGTGGCTGTGAGTGACTGAGGGCCTGTTAGACAACACAGCAAAACACAAGTAACCTGCTGAAATTACAGAAAGCTCGTGCTCTGCAGTTGATGGTGGTATGCTTGCAGCTGTACACTATTTATTAATAAACTCACAGACTGCAGGGTATAGCTGTAGGTTTATGACTATAAACTATTCATTAATAAGCTCATGCAATGCATTGGACGGTAACAGCCTAAAGTCCATAAACTATTAATTAAGCCCATGCACTGCATTGGAAGCTAGTACTGGTGAAATCTATAAACTATTCATTAATAAGCTCATGCAATGCATTGGACGGTAATAGGCTAAAGTCCATAAACTATTAATTAAGCCCATGCACTGCATTGGAAGGTAGTAATGGTGAAGTCTATAAACTATTCATTAATAAGCTCATGCAATGCATTGGATGGTAGTATACTGAAATCTATAAACTATTCATTAATAGGCTCTTGCACTGCAGTGGAGAGTGGTATTCTTTACATTGTTAACCTTTTAATAAACATGCTCATGTTTGTCTTGTTGACTGCCAACTGTTTGGGACTTTGTGGTCAGCAGTGTATATAAAAACCTAGATGTATAATACTCAAGGTCTATCACATGACAAAACAGACTCACAGGCATATTTTCCCCCCAACACCAAAATATAAAAGCTGTATCATCCTATGCATCATTGGGAGACCCTGGACTATGAGGTTCCCCATGGCAACATTTTAAACATGTAGGATCCCTGGGATATTTTACCTATATCTCCACCTTAGAGAGCCTAAACAGAGTGTCAGCCATCTTAATTGCATCTTTACCTGAGAGAGGTTAAACAAAGTGTCAGCCATCTTACCTGCATCTGTACCTGAGAGAGGCTAAACAGAGTCAGTAATCTTACCTGCATCTGTACCTGAGAGAGGTTAAACAGACAGTCAGTCATCTTACCTGCATCTGTACCTGAGAGAGGTTAAACAGTCAGTCAGCCATCTTACCTACATCTGTACCTGAGAGAGGTTAAACAGAGTCAGCCATCTTACCTGCATCTGTACCTGTTAGAGGTTAAACAGAGCGTCATCTTACCTGCATCTGTACCTGTTAGAGGTTAAACAGAAAGTCATCTTACTTACGTTTGTACCTTAGAGGGGCTAAACAGAGGGTCAGTTATCTTACCTACATCTGTATCTGAGAGAGCAAGAAGGTCGGGGATTCAAATCTTGGCTTGGGGCCTCTTGCATGTTCTCCTCATGTCCGCATGGGTTTCCACCGGGTACTCCGGTTTCCTCCCACAGTCCAAAGACATGCAGATAGGCTAATTGGAGACCCTAAATTGCCCATAGGTATGAGTGTGTGAGTGAATGGTGTGTGTGCCCTGCGATAGATTGGCAGCCTGTCCAGGGTGTATTCCTGCCTCTCTCCCAATGCATGCTGGTATAGGCTCCAGCACCCCCCGCGACCCTGCTCAGGATAAGCGGGTATAGATAATGGATGGATGGATGGATAATAATGTAACAGGGATGTCTATAATGACATCAATGCAATTCTGATGATAATTAGAACTTTTAAACAGTTGTCTGAGGGAATATCCCCCTCATGTGGTAAAAATAAATTAGCAAATGGGCCATTTCTCTATATAAAACCCAATGGATGCAGTCTAGCAGACTATTATTTAACTTGTCCTTAGAAACAACATTGTCCTTAATTATAAAATACAAACATATTGTGATTTATTTGCGATTGATATCAAACAATGAAATGATGTCAGACTCGCAAAAGTCTGAGGGATAAAAAATTAATTTGACATGTTCAATCAAAATAAGGGGCTATGTATCTAGCTGTACACATACAGAGCTGTTGTGAATATCGTACCTGCAACAGTGGCCTTGTCTGTGGACAGCAGGTCCAGATTTATGGCATGTCATTTCCAACACAATCCTCACTGCTGAAAACCTGGGTGATAGGTTCAGATCCATGGAGAATAGTGTAGTGTAACAGACATGAAAAAACAGATTATGGAAATGATGTCATATTTCAAGTGTCATCTTGAAAGCCTTCAAGTGAAGGTCAGATTTCAATGGCTGAAGCTGGTCTATGAATGCAGCTAAGCAGCACAATGTCTGACCCTCTCAAACAAAGAAGTCAGAAAATAAATAATTGTCACTTCACGGCTGAGCTGTTGTGGGTCCTATATGCTTCCACTTCACAATGACAGCACTAACAGTTCACTGGGGCAGCTCTAGCAGGGCATAAATTTGACAAACTGACTTGTTGGATCCTATGACATTGTCACGTTAAAAGTCACTGAGCTCTTCAGGACAACCCATTCTACTGCCAATGTTTGTCAACAGAGTTTGAATGCCTGTATGCTTTATTTTATGCACCTGTTAGAAATGGGCGTGGCTGAAATAGCCGAAACAAGTCATTCGAAGGGGTGTCCACATACTTTTGGAAATATGAAGTATATATAGCACCGTTCAGAAGGGTCAGAGTATTTCTGATGCTCTGGAATTGTCTTCACCTGGCTGAATTTAATACCTAATGAGTCAAACATTTTAGACTGTAAAAAGGTATTAATGGATCAACTGGAAGGGTGCCTAAATGTTAGTACATCACGTGTTTTTCAAAGTGTTCAATTCATCAAATAGTTAGCATGTAATTGTTTACAGTAACTGTGCATTCAAATTTTCAGATGTTTAATTTTTCTATTCTGGAGTGCTTGTGTTAACTTTTTTTCACTTTTCAACAAAGCATGCAATTTGGCAACAGGTGCCTAAATGTTTGCATACCTCTGCACTCATTATCCTTTCTTTCTACAAAGCAGAGGGAGGACAGTCATCATCAAGCCAGTTATCTTGCTAAATTACAGAGACTGCAACTGGGGAGGGAATTAATTTAATCTGTGTATGCTTAGTCAGTGAGTGGCATATTTAACAAGCACTGTGTCAATAGAGAGGAACATAGGGTAAGTGAAGGCTCTCGCTGTGGGGTGTGGTCTTGGCTTCTGGCAGCTTCAGTATTCCCTTAATCAGATTCTGCAGAGTCAAAGCATCAGTTGTTGTTTCCACACAGTACACCCAGGAGAAGATTGCGGGGGTGTTCTATTTAAGCCTTTATGATTCCAGATGTGAGCATCGCAGAGACTTGGAAATGGCTTAAATGAAGCAAGACACTTGTACCAGTAACTATACAAATTAAAATGGCTTATTTTCATTTAGGTAAAAATGCAACAATAAAGTTGTTCTCCTTTATTTGCAATGAAATACTGAGAGTCACAAATGCAAAACAGGTAAAACTACATTTCCTGGATTATAAAGTCCTTGACCACAAGTGTGAAAAAGATCTATGGAGCAAAACGTAAGCAGTGTATCCTGGTGTCCCTTAGTGTCTCTGAAGCTATCTGAAATGGTGGAATTGTGCATTGGTGTAAATCATAGCATGGATGAGCCATTCTCCAGTGCCCAGTGTCAAAGGGCCGCAGGTTTTAAGGAGGCGAGCTGCACCTGCGGGAGCGTCTGAGGGCTCGGTACAGAGGCTCACCGTGGAGGCGCTCTGCTCCATCCCATAATCTAAACGCACCTCGGATGCACGAGAATCGGCGCTCATTTACGCGTTTCTGTTTTAAACGCAACCGACGAGGAAATTAAGCATTCTGGGAGCGACTGCAGGAATAACTGTGAAAGTGAACCGTCTCCCCTGTTGCTGCATATTCAGACAGCGGGCAGCCAGGCCTGTTTCAGCGCTGGCCTTTGAATACCATGTGAATATTTATCCTGTGCTATCGCTGCTAACGTGGCCTGCATTGTGTGAGTATGTATGGCGTGGCAGTGCCCGTCTGCCCTCATGGCATGGTGGCGCATGCCCTCTTTGCCCTCTCTCTGAGGATGAGCGCGTTTGGCACGGCGTGTTTGCCTGTCCGGTTATCGGCACCAACCGGGCGCAGTTACACAATTTTATCTTCTGAGGCTCAAATGAACTGAAGGGATCTGTAGTCTCTGATTGCAGTTGTTTTGCGTAATTGACATCAATAGCTGTCAACAGCAGGACATGGCTGTTGACGGTGAGGTAAATGAAGGTGATGCAATGCATGAAAAAAAAATCTGAGGGAGTGTATATGTAAGCTTTTTTTAAGCGAACAAGATTCAAATGGAAGGGGGATTAGTTTTTTCTCTGTGCAGTACATGCTTAATGTCATTAAATTAAGCCATTAATGCAATAAGGTCTAATTCTTTGATGTTGAGTGCACAGTTAGCAGAAAAAGCCACTGATATATTATGTTCTTATTTTTCAGAACATGCTGGGCTTTCAATAATTAAAGGTAAAAGATACAGGTCTGGAAAAAAAACCCACTTACACCTCCAGCAGGCTCCTTTTGTAAATATCAAATATAAAACCCGAGTGAGTGTTCGCAAATTCTGGAAATGGAAATTCTCATTTGCGAGGCAGGTGGCGGTTGTTCCGCCAAACCCTAATATGGGAGCTCTGATCTGTGCTGGTATAGATGTGTGCCTGTCTGGTTTTGATTTGATTAGCTCTCTCGCTGTGCAGCTGGCTTTGGTGCGCATGCCTGCGTAAGGTAAGAATAGAAGCATTAGGAAATGCACAAGGCTCTGGTTGGTTAAGCAGACAGCAGACTGATTAGCCAGCCCTGCTACCCACGCCGCGGAGCTCCTTGCACCCAGCAGCATGCCCTGAAGTGCCCGAGAGGGCTATTGGGTTATAACAGAAATACTAATCACCCTTTGAAAACCACCGGCCCTTGAGGGAAAGCGTGCGGACGCGCAGCAGTTCCACGGAGAGCAGGGCTGCTCTGCAAAATTTCCCACCCGCCAAAAGATTGCTCGAGTACGCGTCTGAACTGAAGTGAACTTGACACTTGTTATAGCTGACCTTCTTCTAACAATTTGACTCTACCAGACATCATTAAAGCTGTAGTGTAAGACCCCAGAGCCAAACTGAGTCTTTGAATTACCTAGTCTAGGAGCCACGCACACACTGTGAAATGCATTGTGGTATCAAGGTGAGGGGACAGTGAAGTGAAGGTGTGCAATTAAATGTTCCAGATTCTAACAGAATCTGAATAGGTGGGTCCACTGAGCACAAGAACAGGAAACTATTCCAACCTTTGGGGCAGTCCAAACATAGTAACTGCAGAACTATCTTCAATTTTCAGTTTCTGACAGCCAGTCTTTGCAGATTGACAGTTTTGTGTGTGTGTGTGTGTGTGTGTGTGTGTGTGTGTGTTGTTCAATCCGAAAGTAAAAGAGAAAATGTTGTAAAGATACCGTTTTTCTCTTCACACGAAGCACATGTTGAATTTACTGCTTAGAATTGTACTTGACTGCACGTCGATTGTGCATGTTGAACATATGCAGCCCCACCCTCTGGTCTCTGATGCATGATGCCCCAGCCAAAGAGGACAAAACAGTTTGCTTAACACTTAGCATGACAAACAGTTCATTTCCACCATCAAACAAAACTGAAGCGGTGGTTTATAATGGCTCTCATAATGCAGTCAGAGTCTCACAGCTACAGGTCCAGACTTCAGCTACTGCAGCACTGCTTGTGTGAAAGAGACTAGTCTATCTTTTACCGTATACTTACTCACATCTTTCCCATTGACAAGTTGCATGACGAATTCTTTCTCAGTATTTTTTACCAGATAGCAACTTATTTATAACTGATTTTACACGCAGGCATCACACAATATGCAGGGTGACTTGCACTGCTATCATTCTCTTATGTACAATCCATTTACACAGCTAGATGTTTACTGAAGCAAATCAAGTTAAGTATGTTTCTGAATGATAAAATTGCACTGCATAAGCTGGGAACTTATCCTGTAACCATACCCAGGTCTCTAACCATTGTGCTACAACCACTGACTGTTATCCGTAGAAACAAAATGATTGACACCTAAGCATTAGCCAGACCTCTTGTATGTTTTGTATAGACCTTGTCATTTTAAGTGGTTGCACATGAGTGGTTTAGCATGATAATATTACAGAGTTTCAAATAAACATTTTGTTAGGTAAGGCATTCAGATTTGTGAAAGAATGTGTAGCACTTACTCTGCAAACAAATATGACACAAGGACAGCACTTCTGCACCTGGCATTGCAATTAAACACTGTAACCAGGGAATTGGAAAAGATCAAATGAGAGTAGCAGGTGCATCAAGCAGTTCAGTCTCCTTTGATGTACCAGCTTAACCATAATGAGCCATTTGCTCTATTAATACAGTGCCATCCCCTTAAATGGTGGGAGAATGCAGGGTCTGTCGGAGAGGGCAATGGCGTAGCAGTACGCTAGCTTCACGTATGAGAGTTACTGGGATGCTCAGAGTTAGGTGGGTTTAATTGATCCCAGGAGAGGCCACACGCTCTCAGTGCGTCTCCCTCATGTTTAACTGCGGTCAGACGCTTCCACTCTCTGGGCCTGCGAGCCCTTCAGGACCACGGACAGCAGCAGGTGAACTGCATGGGTGCGTGGGTGCATAGCAGAGGTGGGCTGATTGCAGTACAGCTGGTGCTTGTGGTCTTCCTTAGAGCCATGGTTATAAAGGCACAGTCTGTTGCTCTCTGAGTGAAACCTGTCGTGACATCACCAGATTGGATGGGAGGATAAGAAAGAGGGGAGAGGAGACACAGTTAAATCTTTTTCTGTTTAACCTGAGTAGCCTTAAAACTTTAAAAAAATCTTTTACCTTGCATGACAAGACTGTAATGGTCTATGAGCATCTGAGTATTTAATTATTAAGATTAAGGAATATGGCTACTTTAGTCGAGAAGAACACCTCCATACCTTGTTCATACCCTGGTGAATGCCTGTAAGCTGAGGAAATTTGGTTTGACATGTTTTACACATCTGCTGAGGTTTTCCTATAAGTGTGTTCAGTATATATTTATAACAATGTATGGTGGATCCTGTAGAGTCCATCATGGGATGTTTATTTTAAAATATATTTACTCAGGTCTGTTCAACAGTTTGGTGTGTATCTCCAAGTGTCAAGAAATAAAATAAAAATCTGATCAGTGGAAATGAAAAGAAGCTTTTAAAAAACTTTCTGAGATAAAAGTTTTTTTTTTAAATCAAGCACTTTCTCCTGACATACATCTTGGTTTGTGTGGCGTAAGTGGACATGTGTTAGTGCACACATGGGAAGTCTCTCTGACAAAGAAGCTGTTTCCCCTTGAAATCCGAGATTTATGAATCCTGCCAGGAGACTCTTTCCTTGTGCTTGTACCTGCACTATTTGTCTAGTTTTATCTACAGTCTTTGCTCTCATGAAAAGGTGGAGTAAAGAGGGCAAAGCTATCTGCCAGCACAGAAAATTATAGCTCAGCTGATTTTTTACCCAGTGGGCCACAATGGTATTGCATGGAATACTGACAAAATGGATTCAACCAACCAACCGATTCAACCAATCAAACGTGAAATGAGACATTCAAATGAAAAAGGACAAGTCAAATGAATATGAAGACAAGGTAAACTTCCATATACAGTATGTTCAAATAAATATTTAACTGGCATCGTGTTTGATAGCCCATTACTAATGAATTGTAAATATTGTTTGCCTGATCCTAACTTGAGGAGCTGAAGCGTTCGCAGTCATCTGGGAAATAGGCATCCTCATTTGAGATATGCAGTCGCTTAACTCTGAATTCTGAGCTGCACCAGATAAAATTAAATTAGCTCATATAAAAATCAATGTTTTCATTACAAAAAAATAAATAAATATTATTTAGTGCTACAAGGCAGGGGTGAAATGGAAAAGGGGTTTATTTATTTATTCTGTCAACATACATGCATACATACATGTGTGCCTGTAAGCATGCATACATAAATTCATACATACAGTAAAACAAGAACATTTTTAAATATGCATGATATGTGTGAATGTCATAGCAGAGACTCAAAGCTCTCAAAAGACTAATGCTTCATTTGTGTGCTCAATTACCAGATATATTTTGTAATTAATGATAATCATTGGCAGGTAATTCATTTTTGTCTCCAGCATTAGTGTTCTTTTTGATCAAGTGATCTAAAGAATATTCAACTGAACTAAGGAAAAATCTATTTAATTAATACCAAAGACAACACTTTTGGACTTTTACGGTTAGCCATCCAACGTGAGCTGGAAACACAAGGAAATTGCTTATTTCAGTTTTGTTTCCTTAATCCCCAAATGAAAATGCAGATTGTAAGGTATATATTTAAGCGTGTGCCTGAGAATGTTGTTTCTTACAAACCCCATTTTCATTTGGGCGATTGGGAATTGGAAAGGAACCCATTTTAAATGCATATATCGCAGGCGATTTTATAATTAAGGTCACCCACTCCTTGTAGCACTGAATAATGGGGTTTTTTTGAAGGAAAAAGCAATGGAACGGGCAAAAGCACATTTTTCATCTGTTGTGTGAGTCAGGGTGCGCTAATTTAATGATATTCAGTGCAGCCCAGCGTAGACCGTTTCAGAAATAAGCGACTGCATATCTCAAGTGAGGTCCTGCATGTCTCAGATGTTTGTAAGCTCCACACAGCTGAAAATGTAGAAAAAACTCAGATAAAAAGTTATAGGGCATGCATAGGGCCCTAACTGAGTGGGCCCTATTCATGTCCTATACCTTGAACAACAGTCTTACATTGTGACATGCTGTCCAGTAGCTAGTGTACCTTTGTGACAGGGAGACCCTCACTGGCCATGGGAAACATTTGCTAAACACACTCTCGTACACACACACACACACACACACACACACACATTCTCCGCTCCACCCTCCCGACTGTTGTGGTGACAACACGCATCATAACCAGCTCTCTAAGTTCATGGATCCATTTCACTTAGTCTCCCCATTTTAGGTTTATCATTTAAATATGACAGACAGCAATCATGCGTAAACATATACAAGTTTATTTAGTCTCTAGATACCCAATAAAACTTTCAGTGTTAAATTGACTCTTGCATAGTATGTATGGTCCCTATTGGGTTCACATGTTCTCTGTTGGAGATGAATTAACACTGGACATTGTACTGTGTAAAAGAAGGTGATGTCCTGCCCACTGTTTTTCTGTACTTACGCGTGTGTCGTCCACAGTGCCAGGATTCCCCAGGGTCCTAAACTGAGCCGATGATTCTGGGCTGGTATTGTTATGCCTTGCCTGCTTCTCACATTCTCACTCAGGTGGAAGCAATGACCGTTAATTGTTGGGTGTTTTTAATTAATTGTTGATTTGTTGCTTGGAGACTGTTTAACACAGTGCTTTTTGTTGAGAACCTATGTAAAATACAGTATTCTATTCTGTGGTTATTTTTTAATGTGTTATTGAGTGAATTGGCTGTTATATAGAACTGGTACAATCCTGAGGAAGGGCATCTGGTACAGTTTTACACCAGGCAAGAGCTGGATATGTGCATGGCAGGTCTCAATTAATGCTGAGCCTGTGTGATTTCTGTTTTTTTTTTGTGAACATTGTGAATTTTGTCTCTTACTCATTCTGTGAACTTTTTGTATATCCATTTTATTCACAGGGTTTTTGTCTGTTTATGCAGCACTGAATAAAACACCTTCCTACAAATATTTGTCATTGTGTGATTCGTTTTTGAAGGGTTGAGGTTATGCGTGATGGCTCCCAGTCCCTAACAGCCTCTGTATACTCCAGTCTCTATTCATCATCTGGAAAGCAAAAGGAAAAAGGGTTTACTGATATGTAGTTACCATACACTGTAGATGTCTATATAAGAAAATATAGCACAAAATTTAGCATTAGTTTATGGCAGTTCAGATCATAGTTGAAACGACATGTTTTAATGTCACTTCATTAAAAATTTAGCATTGGCTAGAACACGTCATGAATAAAGGCTTCTTTGCCCGGCTTCAATTACATATCACCACTGACATTAATGTACTGTCATATTTCTGTTTAATATATTATATTTCTGTTTAATATATTATGTAATCATACTTTACCCAGTTTACCAGTACCAGCCAGTGGCAGATGGGCTCCCCACTCTGAGTCAGGTTCTGCTCAAGGATTCTTCCTGTTACCAGCCAGGGAGGTTTTCCTTGCCACTGTTACCTTAGATGGCCTCTTGAGGTGTTCAGACTAGGTCTCTGTAAAGCAGCTTAGTGACAGTACCCTTTGTAAAAAAGCACTATACAATTAAACTGAATTGAAAACTGAATGTTCTCTACAAGTTCCCATGTTTTAAGAGTAACTATGAACATTACCTGGTAACAGGAGCGGAGGTCTCTGTACCAACATTTGCAACACAATGAGTATCCTGAAATCACTCAAAAGACTGAAACCGTCAGCAAATGTGGACTCTGACTGGAGGACATTCAGGCAGAAATCCCAGCTGTATCTGTTGTTTATTGGCATAGCGAGGGAGACGGACACTAGGAACATCACCCTTCTGCTCACAACTGCAGTACCGCAAACTATTCAGTTCGGCAACACTTTCCTGTTTGTGGAAAAATGCAGATAGACGAGTACAATGAGGTAATTCAGAAGTGTGACAAACACTGTTCGCCCAAAAAGAGCAAGGCTTTTGAATGGTAGGTATTCCACTCATGGGTGCATCAATAGGGAGAGACATTTGAGAGCTTCCGAACAGATCTAAAACTGAAAGTACAAACCTGTAATTTCAGGACATTGAAAATTTCTGTATTCCACAACCAGATTCTTTTCTTCTTTTTTTTTTTTGGTGTGCGTGAAAAGAACCACATAGGCCATGCAAATGAGCTGGTACAGCAAAGTGTCATATAAACTCATTCAGTGAGAACACGAGCATGTCAGCCATGCGTGATTATGGCCTGGCAGTCTGAAGCATCGCATAAATCTGAAGCAAATGGAAGCCTGTGGGGTTTAAGCAGCAACCTGAGCCGTGTCCAGCATACCGTAAGCACTGCGCTAAATACAGTGGCAAAAACCATTAGCCGAACAGTGCTTCTCAAAGGACAAATGCAAAAATAAAATGGACGGCTGTCCATGTAGTGGATGACGCTGATTTATCTGACGCATTTTTACATGGGCACCTGTGATGAGTCACCTGATAATCTACAAACCTCTGTTTTGGACATTGAGCAGACTCATGTGAATGTGCTTGTGGAAGACAAGTGCATTGAGCCACAACTAATCAATAGGACACACGCTCCACTCAAACTGGACACTGTACCTAAGGCTAACCTCATCACCATTACTGACAATAAGGCAATGAACAAAAAACAATGTGTAGGGGCGACATAGCTCAGGAGGTAAGAGCGGTTGTCTGGCAGTTGGAGGGTTGCCGGTTCGATCCCCTGCCCTGGGCGTGGCAAAGTGTCCCTGAGCTAGACATCTAACCCCTAATTGCTCCCAACGAGCTGATTGATACCTTGCATGGCAGCCTTTCACCGTTGGTGTGTGTGTGTGTGTGTGTGTGTGGATGGGTGAATGAGAGGCATCAATTGTAAAGCGCTTTGGATATAAGCGCTATATAAATGCAGTTTAACATTTAACCTAATGAAGAAAGCAGTCCTACTCAACAATCATTTGCCTAATGGAATCTACTGTTGGTAAACATGCATTGTTGTGCATAAGCATTTTGCCATATTCATATCTGCACAGACATGCATTCTTTTACTTCAGTGGAAACCTTTGAGGCTGTATAGTGAATAAGTTGTCATGCAGACATAAAATAACTTAGTGACTTGTTTTTGCTCACACTCTACATTTCCTTCTTTTTCCTTGCCAATATTGGTACCCTATCTCATTTACCTTTGCTTATGTACAATCTTCAAAAGCAAGACAACCGTCATGTAACTAATATTTCATATTTTGCAGGTAGTAGAAAAAATGGTAAATGATTGACTATGGCTGAGCTACTCTAGCATATTGGAAATCTATACACTAAAGACATTTAGATTAGTGGGCAGATATTTCTATTTCAGATTTTTAGTTTTAGTTCACTAAGTTCTGAATTACACTGACATTAGATCATTTGTACTCAGAGGATCTAAATAAGCTAATGTATCTTAGGAGTTGTGTCCTGTACTCTACAAATACAATTTTTTTTTACAGTTTTTACCACCTAGATACCGATTATTTCTTGGGGAGGGAGGAAGGGACTCTACCCACATTTATCCATCTGTGTGAATGGGTTGTATGTGAATGCATTTAAACTGTGTCATTCACACTGGATACGAGTATCTGCTAAATGCCTTAAGTGTAAAGGTACTGTAGGTAAATGCAAACCTGGAATGACCACCGACATAATGCTACGAGAGAGAAGCCATACCAACAGCATGTGGGCTTCTCTAGGAAATTGATTTTTTATCTCCAGATATGGAGAGCCAGAGCTTGAAGCAAAAGGCTCACAGTATAACAAGGGAGAACCGCCATGTCTCGCTGTCGCCAATGTGTCAACACGGATAAAATTCAATTATGATCAAATGTCAGCCCAAATCTAAGATTACACAGGCTTGTCGAGAGTTGCTCATTATATCTGTGACATGGTATAAATATGGTAAATGTTAGGTCAGTGGATCTCTATCCAGAGCCTTCAGGCTGGAAGCAGAGTGATTAGCATAGAGCAACAGCATATTTGACATGCAGCAATGGGAGATACGGGTATGATATGAGGTAATAAATAATGACCATGAAACTGCTCCAGCAGCCGTTTACTGCGCTACATTACAACAGTATTTACAGCATACATGTTCAGCATCGCACAGCAGGACGTGTGGAAAGGAAACATGCCCATAGAATACTAGAACTGGTGGGAGGGTGTATCTTCATAATCCTGAAATGCATTGAGCTGTAATGTGTATAAGTTATTTGAACCAATCACAGGGGCCTACAATGCAGAAGCAAACTGGATTGGTCCAAACAACTCAGTGCCTGTGTTGACATTCAGGGAAAATTTGAAATTATTCTGAATGCATGCATAAAATATACAGTATTTGTGCAAACAAAATGTGTGATCATATTGATAACAAATGCTTAGTTCAGTAAAAGGATTGTCATGCGGCAGCATGACACCCCTGGGAGGGAGATGTGGCAGTGCCGGGGAACACCGTTGGTTGCCGCATGGAGAGAGAGAGAGAGCACACCCACACAAACATGAAATAAAATAAACCAACACCTTCACCCCTCCCCCTCATGGGTTCCAGGCAAAAACAATGAACTAAAATAACACACTAAAATAAGACAAAAGAAAGTAAAACAGAGCGACAGCTATTTCAGTTCCCTGCTCTGTAGCTGGACTGCTTTCCAGCAGACCAGCCCCTCCTACTTTTCAGTGGGGGTCCACTGTTCCCCGTCTCATTAAAAGAAACAAAACTGAAATTAAATACAACTGAAATAAAGAAACATGCTCTCGGTGTGACCTCCCGGTCTCGGTCCCGAACTATGGAGAGAGGCACACCTTTAAGCACCTGGGCTGGTAAGCTAACGCAGCCCAGGTGCGTGTGCTCTCTCTCCACCCGGCGCAGCCGAGACCAATCTGCCTCTCCGGTGGACCGAATGCCACAAAGATATTCCAAATAAACTTTCCACATCACAAACAAATGGGCACAAATGGGAAAAATGTTCAAGCTTTTTCTTTCGTTTGTTTAAAACTTTCTCATCAGACAGCTGGAAGTTTTCCCATTCAAAGCGACACAACTTTGAGCTCCATATTGTTTGGGAAAAAGACATTATTTTCCTGATTTGTCTTTGTACTGCACAATTTTAGATTTGTAATAAGAAATGTCACTATATATATATATATATATATATATATATATATATATATATATACTGTATATTAGGGTGTCACTGGTTAACAACACAATGCAACTCCACCCCTTTTGTCAGTTTATGCTGTCCCTCACCACAATGTAGGATTATATCAGAAAGAGAGTTGCAACATCAGTATCATTTAGATGGTAGAGGTCATGTCTGAAGTTAAGTGACTGAAGGAATATTTCAGGGTTAAATTGCTGAAAAAATTAAAATACTATTTAAATTGAAAAAAACTATTTCCAATGGCTTGTGCATTAAAAAAAACAAAGCAGTGCACTACTTCAGTTTCATCACTGTTCAATGTTCTGTAACCAGACACAGCTATCTTTTATTTACTTTTTTCTTTTGTCTTATATTTTATGTCATTCATAACTGACAAGGTGAAAGTATAAATAGTCTCTGAAGAAAAAAAAAAACAGGACAGGCACTCACCCCAAAACACAATATATTTTGCTTTTATTTCAGATTCTCAGATAGTTGATGTGCAGTTTTTAAGGAAAGAAATGTTTTTACAGTTTAATAAACTGAAATAAAAACGTCTCAGACTCATGCTCCATGCATTTTTATGAAATAAATAAATACATATGAGTAAAGTGTATGGGGTTCAATCTGTATCCTGAGAAATAGCTCAGTTGTTTTGCAATACAAAAAGCAATTGCAAAAAATTGTCAGAGAAAGTGCAGGTTTTCAGCCGACTGCATTTGAGAGCTCACCTCTCCAAGCAAAGTGCGTTTGGAAGTGAAGTGCTTATTTTCAGCTTTCTGGCTGGCTCCAAACCGAAAATCTCCTCTCTCCCCATCTCTTTCAAACATTCTTTTCAAAAGCGACTTATGGTTCTGTAAGCAGAGGCTTCACTCAAGGCTTTTTGATTCATAATTATATTACATCTCAGCATTTAGCAGCTGCTGTTATGCACAACAGCTTAGACAGCTTATAGTTTATGCACACAACCCATTTATACAGCCGGATACTTTACTAAAGAAATTTCACTGGGTTAGCTACGTTGCTAATGACACAACTGACAGTGCCCAGCATGGGAATTAAACCTACGACCAGTGCTGCCAGATTTTGCGAGGCACATAAAGCGACTCTGTCATCAGAAACAAGTCCGAAAGAAGCAGAAGAGCAATTAAGAACCAGGACCGACAGGCAACTGTGAAAGTGGGGGGTGGGGGGGGGGGGGGGGGGGGGTTGGTGGAGCGTGAGCGTGGGGCAGCTAGCGATCACTAAACAAAAAACAGGCCCACAAATACACACACTCAAACTAAACTAAGCCCAAATAAATAAGAAAACACTTAACTGCTTAAATTTAACAGCCTTTATAAGCTCAGTTCTCTCACCATTATACTAGACTGCCTCCTGCCAGATAAGTGACCGTTGCCTGGGCAAACTCACACTTAGCGAGGCTGATGGTCAACGAAGCACTGACAGGGCGATTAAGCAGCGCACCTAGAAGCTGAATGTGTTGAAGCCTGGGTTTGCTGCACAACTCTGGGTCCGGTCCGCACTCTGTTCATAAGCTGCTGGAAGGCGGAAGGGGCATTTTTGAGACCAAAGGGAATGACAGTGTGCTTTAATAATCCTCTAAGTATAATGACAGCAGACATTTCCTGTGCCTGTGGTGTTAATGGCACTACCCAGTAACCTTTCAGGAAGTATAATTTTGTAAGTCACAGTCCCGACCTGGTCAAAGCAGTCCTCCATATGAGGTAAAGGATAACAATTGGACTTTGTCATGACATTTACTTTATGGTAAGCTGTAGAAAAACAAAATTAGTCATCATTTGTTAACCGAAATACTGAGTGAGCTCTATTCTAAAGATGCAGTTTCCACAATACCATTTTAAATCATGTAGTCCATTTCAGATTCCGGGTGTTTCCGCCTTGGAGTTGGAACACAATAGAAACGTTGTTTGGGGGCGGCTGTCCCCACATCAATGTCGTGTTTCAATACATGCATGCGTGTTTGGGCATCTGGAAACAGACTTAGGTGTGCATTGATTAAATTAAACTTGTTAGTGCATTGGTCTGCAGATAAATAGTGAAACTGAGACTTTTAAGTTTTCCAGGAAATCCGAATTGTTCAGCCATCCATGGAATACACACTCTACTGGCATCCTGATGTCCTCTACTTTCCTTCCAGTATCTTCTGGGGGGAAAAAAAACACAGACACCTCCAATAACAGGCCAAACAGGCACAAACATTATCTGTACCGGGTGTAGCAGGTGAGGAAACAGCGACAATAATTGAGGCATCACCAGCCACGGTCTCTGAGGCAGTGGGACTGTAATGGGTCTTGAGCAAGTCTATGTGACATAGCTGAATACACCTCACAGGGGCAAATGAAATAGTTCTGAACAGAAACACAGGGGTCCACAACATAATGACCTGCAAATTTAGCCTGGAAAGAGCTACACCGCTATAGGTAACAAGGCCAGTACCTCATCGGGCTTAACAACTCTACCTTTTGCATCCCGGTCAACCAGATGTTAATTTTAAACTGACAGCTACCAAGTGCATTCTGGGCTTCAGCCTGAGCATTATACAAATGGAGGCGTAAACCGCTAACACAATCCAACACATTCTCAGGAGGCTCGTTGATCTGCCGCTTATCAGCAATTACTGCCATCGGACCTCCAACAGAATGGCCTAACACAAACTCATCTGGACTGAATCCCACTCTTCTCTGGGCAACCTCTCAAATGGCCAACAACAGCCAAGGGAGACCCTCCTCCCAGTCAGGACGGAGTTCTGTTTCATGTGACACATACAGTTTGAATGACCGCTCTCTGTACAGACGGTAAGATTAAAAATCACAGGGCCAAGTTACTTTGAATAATTTACGAAAGATTGTGTAGCATTGCTTTGGAATAGAGCTGGTTTAATTTGTGAAAGCTAAGGCAGCCAATATTGTTTATTGTAACTTCATATCAGTACTTTTAGTGGCAGGCCTGAAAATTTTAATGAATGACTTATAGACAGTGATTTGTATGCATGCCCCCCCCCATGCCATGTTGGCTAGAACGGAGGTTGCCTCTGTAATGCATTTATTGTGGAAATACACTTCCGTGCTTCCATATGTAGTTCAACAGGGGAAACAAAATTCTCATCTTATCATAAAATCACAAGCTCCAAATGTTAGCAGTTTCAGTTTTTTTCTATTGAAAACTGATTTCAATTAAAGAATGAAAGCATTTGATAGGTAACATGTTATGACTGGGAAAATTAGGCTACAATGGAAGAGAATCTCCCCTCAGTGATGGCAAATGGCCTGTGGGAACCTGGCACATTGCTGAGATTAATTGATGTTTAAAGATTAAAGGGATTTTTTCTGATGCACAGTTTATTACCTTACAAGGCATAGCAGACATGAACGAGGAGCACATCTGAATCGGACCAAAAGACAGACACACAAACAGGAAGAAGAGTAGCATTTGTGAACCTATTATAGGGGGCATCGATCTTATAGGAAGATGAACTAGGTTATGCGTCATTACTAGTATGGCGAATCTGCTGTGACTTGTGAAGAGCTAATATCTGCTGTCTGTGCAAGAAAGAAGCCCAAAAGATTGACAGTTCACAGCATTAAAAGTAAATTCAATATTTTACTAGTGGCAGATTCCCAAAGGGACACATGCCGGAAACTACACATGCAAGTTATCAAATTCTGTGCAAAAAAGGCAGATTTTAAATTCAAATCACCCATTTCTAATGATTGCATTTGGATCACGTAGGACAGCATAGTGTTCTGTGGTTAAAGGTTGGAAGGAGTTTTGTTCCAAACTGCTTAAATTCTACATTGCATTATTGAAAAAGTTTCAGGGCCTGCTTGTCGGAAAGTTCTGTGTTGCAATTTCTCTCCAGATTTACCTGCCTTCCAAACCCTTGGAGGTGCCATGAGTTGTAAACAGTTCCCCTACCTTTCATAATTATGAATAAGAAGACTATGGCTCATTGCCTTTTTTATTTCTTTTTCATAAAGCATCAATGCACTCTGGCTCTAATTGCTGACAGCACAAGCATTTAATTATTCCCAGCCTCCTTTAAATCCCATGTCTCACGCTGATAAAGAAATTGGGCTGTAATTTCAGCATGGCTGACATTCTGTAGTTGTTATTTTCCAGCTGATTCAAAGTGGATTATTGACTTTGAAGCATGTCTACAGAAAATAAGTTGTAAAACAAAGCACCTTGATCTATAAGCATGACTCTTTGATGAAGCAATTATATATTCACATGATTTGCTTCACATCGACAGATAAGTATCAAGTCTACTGGAACACAAGTTACCCTATAGCTACTCATTTAGTTGTTACTTTACTAACTGGTTTAAAGGACTTTGGTTAAAGGCTAATTTTGCATTGCACTCTTGATAGGATAGTCATTGTCAAGCATTTAAATGTTGCTAAGCTGGCCAATTGGACAAAATTAAATCAACGAATTAGTTAATTAAAAGGACACCACATAGCCAAGTGCTGCATAGCAAGTTAGCAGACATGAAGGTACTGCATTTATCTTGAAATGTGAGCACTATGCATTGAGATGCAAATGACCTTGTTTAAAAAAAAAAAATTGAAAAAAAACTGGTTTCATTGCATTACATTTATTTGTCTTACGCTTTTATCCAAAGCGATGTACAATAACGAAGGTCACTGGAACAACTACAAAACACAGGTCCGATAAGGTACAATACTCATTTACATATACATGGCCATGAACACATTAAGTCTAGTTCACACAGTAAACATAGGCTAGATCAGAAAACAATGTTAAGTCACTCTAGGAGGCATTACAATGAGCTACAACATCAAGATAAAGATACAAGTGCAATATAAGTGCTGGATGGAGATACAAGTTTAAAATGGAAAGAGCTGCAGCAACAAATTAGAAGGATTCCGTGTGTTGCTGGTTAGAAGTATGGCATTGTGTAAGTAGTTCTTCAGACTGAGCATCCGCTGTACACAGCATTGGTTTGATGACTGAAATGTTTTGTTGCCTGTCTTGTACGAAGATCCCATACAGCTCCGCAGAATGGTGCCATTCTGCCTCCCCACAAACCAATGGAGACTGAGATTAAATCAAGGCTCTCAAACACAGGGCAGTCCACTGTGCAGCGGAAATCAAAATAAAACACCCATAACTAGACTTCCCTGACAGACTGCGTTGGCCATGCAACCCTTTTTTATGTTTGTTTATTTATTTATTTTTCAAGTTTTCTCATGTACTTATTCATTGTGAGAAAGGTGAGGTGACTGAGAGTCTGTGTTTGTGAGAGAGAAGCAGTGGCCTTAACAAGTCCTGTGTCTAGGGGAGCACAATATTGACATTTTGGGTGTTGTCCAATAACCGATAATTGCAATGGTTATGTCAGCTATATTTTTCTTTTCACTGCTATACCACATGTCTCATTCTACTCGGGACGCACCATTATCAGACTGTTATGCCAGTTCAATCTGGTCTCATGACCAATTTGGATCTATTCACTGAATTTCCAGCACTTTTATCTGAAATAGAAAACGGTGAGCCTCAAAACGTAAAGGAAGCAATCTGTTGCTAATGCTAAACGGAGAACACCAGCCATTTGAAGCATCGACACTTTGTTCTTTGATTATTACAGGTAGCGGCTGTTCAATATTGATAGGCTATTAGTGGCATGAATTTTGTTTCTAAATATCTGAATAGAAACATAGATTTTTCTAAATTTTGCTGGCAATGTCTTCAGTTTGAGTTTGGCCACAGTTTATTGTAAGAATTTTAATAACATTTTAATAATAATTAAAATTACTAATATAGAGTTAACAAATTATAGGCCATTTAATGATGCTATTGCAGCCTTATGTTGTTTGTAGCCACGGCCCTGTGCAAGACATTTGATTAGAGAAATAATTATCGGTCACCATAAAGGCTTTCTTTGACCTTTACCAATTATAAAGATTTTAACTAACATCAGCGGATACTGATGTATCTGCCCATGCATCCCTACCTGTATCCTGCTGTGAAATCCCTGCTGTGAGTTTTGCTGTAATAACGGTCTTACCCACAGTGTAAGTTTGACAAATCATCCGCAAAACCGCATCCGAGATGTGGCCCAAATCAAGTTTAATGGAAAAACTCCACAGTCCTAACTGACGAGGCGTAAACACTTTGCACTTATTACCTAAACTTGTCAGCAGTTACTGAAAATAATGAGCGAAATATAACCTCGAATGCATTACGATTTGCAAGTCTACTTAAACTGTGCAATTTGCTTCACTTTGTAATTTTATGCATAAGGAGAAAATCAGCCAAATCCATAGAAAAATGAAAAAGAATACCTGCATGCTAGAGGCTTCAGCAGGCTGTGCACATTATGACAGAGGTTTGGAAATAAAGCAGCTTTTAAAATGACAATAAAAGTCTAACTCTCAGATTACACTGCAATTCACAAAAGCAACACTCTGCATTTAACAAAGCATGGCAGATTTCCCCTTTAAGGACAGCACTCAATGTGTACAGATCAGGCAGGGTTGTTAAGTCTGTTACAGTGTGACCGCAGCTCAAACAGACATCATAAGTTATACTTTCAACTGTGGTGGTTGGTCAGTCCTACTGCTTGGCATGTTAATATTTATTTAAATCCTTTTATTTATTTGAGAAAACGGATGGTCTGCTTCTTCTACTCGGGTTGTCCATGGTACTCATACAATATTAACACATTTGTACCTCATTCCCCTGTCGCTCTGGGATTTTCTGTTGATTGTGGACAGAATTAATGTATTTGAGTGGGATTTGGTGAAAAGTAACTTTGCAAGGACAGGAAATGCATTCATCACTTGTCCATGCTTTTATGTCAGGCTTGAGAAATATATTTGCATGCATTAAAAACCCATCCAAAGAAGTCTGGAGCTCTACTGTTCAATAACAAATGTTTCTGGTTTAATGAAACCAGCAAAGCCTTATGGAGACACTATATATTTTTTTAAAGTTTACTATCTCAATTTTAGTGGGTGGCACAGAAACCGTGTCCACAGTGCCTGTCACTATCTCCTTCATAAACTCACATCAGTTTTTCTGGTCATGTGTATGTATTCCTTTTCTATATGTTAGTCAAATATTAGAGGTAATAAGGTCATAAAGATGATCCTTTCTAAGAAAGTTTTGTGCATGGATACTGTGATATTTTGATCCAGCTCTGCATTACAATATGTAATTGCATAATGCTTACATTTTGAATTTTACAAACACAAGACTGCAGTAACGTTGCCAATTATTTATCTTAAGATATTCTAACCTATATGGAGAAAAAATATATAATAATAATATAATAATATTTATATATATATATATATATATATATATATATATATATATATATATATATATATTATATAATAATATATAATAATAAATAAAAATGAGGAAATATAAGTTGTTTAAATCACTGCAGGCAAGTATGGGATGAATGGAGAACAGGTTTTATCCAAAGCGATGTACAATAAGTGCATACCGAAGGTCATTGGAACAATTACAAAACACAGGTCCGATAAGGTACAATACTCATTTTGTAACAGTTATCCATGGCCATGAACACATTAAGTCTAGTTCACACGGTAAACATTACTCTGACCTAACCTATGCTAAGTCAAACTAGGAGGCATGACAAACTACAACAACAAGATAATTATACAAAGTACAATAAGTTTTGGATGGAGGTACATGTAACATGAAAGTGGTACAGAAGGTACATGTGTAGCATGAAAGAGGGGGATTTAAGTGATACAAATGATCCCAGGTTGGGAGTGCCCCACAGAGTGGTGATAGTTAGTTAGTCTAGATAGAGTCTTCAGACCACAGCGGAAGATGAGCAATGACTGAGTTGTTCGTAGAGAAACAGGGAGTTTGTTCCACCACTGGGGAGCTAGAGTGGAGAAGGTCCGTGGTAGGGATGAGCAAGTACCATTCACCCGGATGGCAGGGGGTGCAAATCGCCCTGCTGTAGCAAAGCGGAGTGGTCAAGCTGGCATGTAGAATTGAATCATGTACTGTCAGTAGGTGGGGGCCGTCCTATTGGCTGCAGTGTAGGAGAGGGTCAGGACTGAACCTGATCTTGGCAACGACTGGTAGCCAGATAAGTAACCTCAGCAGGGTTGTGCGGTCAGAGAACTTGGGAAATGTTCTCTATGATATGGTAAATTAGCAACACAACAGAAACTAAGATGATCGATCACTAAGTCATTGCAATTAATACATTATTGAAAGGTGTATCCATTTATCTTATTTGAGAACATAGATTATTGTAAATTCGGTTGACCCTGAAAGGAACAGGAGCGAAGCAGCTGCCAGAGCTTTCTGTCATTTCACTAAATGGTTGCATTTCTTAAATGGCATAGATAATCTCTGCTGTTAACCATGAAAAAGCATAGGAGACCTTCAGAGCTGTAGACACTAGCAATTAACCTACAGGCACACACACCTGGGCTTGATGAGCTTTGTTATAAAGGTGCCAGTCACTGTGTTTTTGGCAGAGAGAAATACAGAGCATACTCTATTTACATTCATTGTTGAACCATTTTGAGCATGCATTACATTACAGGCATGTAGTAGAGGCACTTATGCAGAGCGACTAACACAACTTTTTTTACATAGCATTTACACTGAATTCATTTATACAGCTGGATATATACTGAAGCACTGCAGGTTAAGTACCTCGCTCAAGGGCCCAACGGCAGTGTCCTACTTGGGAATCAAACCTGTGACCTTTAGGCTACAAGACTAGCTCCTTACCCATTATACTACACTGCATTCATAACATTTATTACCCCTTTTTCAATACAACCCCTCCCCCTCCAAAAGTGGGAAGGGAAGGGAAGGGAATCCGCCTCCACCAGAGACAGACTTTTGTATGCATCTGCAGAGCTGACCAACAGCTTTGGAGGTAGAAAGGACTTCTCTGTGATGCTGTAAAAAAAAAAAAAAATAGACTTTTGTAGGAAGAAAAGAGGGGTTGGTGATTTTGGGTTAGCCCTGAGCTCTGCAACTCTATATCTGTCCTGGACAAGAAAGGTTCAACCCTGACTCCTGTGATGATCACCGCATCATAAGAGGCCTCGTCCAGTCGGCTGGGGTTCACCTTTGTAACAAGGTAAGTCTCAATTCACCTTCCCCCTTCACAACCAGCAGGTCTCTGCCAGTAAGAAGGAGCAGTTTCCTCTGCAGGAGCACGCAGCCCAAAGATAGCACTGTTTGCACAAGCTATAGTGTCATTCGACTGTTATAATCACATAGCCTGCTATGCTTATGAGAGACAATAATGGGTAGTGCATTTCCATTCACAGCACAGGGATTGTCATTTCACCTTTATAATGACACAGCCTGCTATGTAGCATGCTGCGTATTTGCTATTAATAGCACTTGCATTGTAATTTTTACCATTACAATTACAGCCTGTTGGTTGAATAAATGCTTATGGGATGACAGTAACATGCTGTGCCTTTCCATTGGTGACATCTGCTTTGTCATCCAGCCATTATAATGGTGCAGCCTGTTGGTTGAATAAATAATGGCACAGTAAAATGATTCATCTAGGAAATTTACTGAGCAATGCAGTAAAATTAATTTTGATATCATCAAGTTTGTTGGCCAGTTAGTAGTAGAGGCAGAGCTGCCTCCACAACTAATAAAGCATTTTTAAATCAATCAAACTTTCCCAGAGAAATATTGTGTTTACTGTAAAATTAATTTTGGAGGGATTTTAGAGCACAGTCGGCTGTCTGCTTCTATTGATTAGCGTCAAGAGAGGCTCTGCTAGCATTTATCTTGAGATGTTTACTGCAGCTGAGATATCTGTAGTAAGACCATAATTTGAATGTGTTAGCTGGATTAAAATTTTGATTGAATGCCCAGAGAAAAGTTTTAAGGCATTACATCATTAAACACATAAAACTGCATGTACACACACACACACACGCATGCACACACACACACAGTCAGATGTTGTCAAAAAAGGATTACCCAACACTTTCCTAATCTTGATTGCAGTGACACACCTCTTGAAAATGCATTCTGTTTCCCAGAAATACATATTTTTAACTTGAAACTGGCTACTGGGACATAGAAATTCAGTTACTAGTAATTCACGACTGCATACCCAAGATGTCTGCCGGTGAATATGACATTACTTTGAGATAAAAGGTTCAAAAGTTTATACTGTAAAACACATCACATTTTCATGACCATTATAATGTAAAATGTTTGTAGTTGCCGGCTAAAAGTGAATGAGGCCTATACACCAGACAATGATTGGCAAGTAACAAAACATGCCTAAGGGATATTATTTATCATCAGTCAAACTGTAGCCTCCATTCCATGCAGATATGCCATTTTTCTAGTATAAACTACACTGCTGATACCTGTACAGCCCATTGGCTGACATGCTGCTGATACCTGTACAGCCCATTGGGTGTCATGCTGCTGATATCTGTACAGCCCATTGGCTGTCATACTGCTGATACCTGTACAGCCCATTGGCTGTCATGCTGCTGGTATCTGTACAGCCCATTGGCTGACATGCTGCTGATACCTGTACAGCCCATTGGCTGTCATGCTTCTGATACCTGTACAGTCCATTGGCTGTCATACTGCTGATACCTGTACAGCCCATTGGCTGTCATGGGCGGCAGTGTAGCATAGTGGGTAAAGAATTGGGCTTGTAACCAAAAGGTCATAGGTTAAATTCTTGGGTAGGACACTGCCGTTGTACCCTTGAGCAAGGTACTTAACCTGCATTGCTTCAGTATATATCCTGCTGTATAAATGGATGCTATGTAAAATGTTGTATACGTCGCTCTGGATAAGCGTCTGCTAAATGCCTGTAATGTAATGTAATGTCATGCTGTTGATACCTGTACAGCCCATTGGCTGTCATGCCGCTGTCAGTCTAATGCTGTATTCTCACAGTACCAGCGCTACATGCTTATTTAAAGCCATGAGTAATAAGTACAAAGGATCGCTACACGCCTGTTAAATTTTGAATTCAGCTTTCTGCGCTTTCTGGTGTGATGTCACCTGCGGCCTGTTCTCCGTCTCCCCAGAATCCCCGAGTCGGCAGTGTTCCACAGCGAATTGGACTCCGAAGCCTGGCTGGTGTTCGCAATCCGGCTGGCGCCGAGATGCAGGCCTGGTACTTTACCACGGCGGAGCCAATGTTGTGTTTGAGTGCCACTGAGGAAAACTCTAAGGGTGGGGCGTTGCCGTGGGATACAGCGGACGTGATGCGGACATGGAGACGTCATCTCCAGGTTGAACACGTCCTCGTAGCAGGGGCTCAGGACGTCTCTAAACGGACAGCGTTTGTGCGATCGATGCCGTCAGGAGAATAATCCCAGTAAAGTGCTGGCTCACAGCAGCTTTAAGTTCAGTCTTGGGTTTCAAAAACGGATTTAATCAATTACAAAAACAATCAGTTTGAATTTTGATGCAGTCATTAACTGCTGCCAAAATCTGAGATCCTAATCATTTGCCCAAAGCAACTGTCAGTGAAAGAACACTGCTGATCTCGTTGGGGAAATGACTCGAACAGCGGGACTACTGCCAAAAATGGGCTCCCTTCTGTGAACATAAATATTTGTTTTGGGCATTGGAGTCTGAATTTACTTTTTAATCAAAGCCAATCTTAAAAAGTGTATGTGAGCCTGGAATGGTTATCCAAGTATTGTTCAGACCATTCATTATGTCAATGAATTACTCAGTGTTGTTTCAAAAGACTGCATGTTTCATATATCATTTGATTATTAATTAATAATTAGCTAATAAAGCAGTCAGAATAATAAAAGTCTGAATAAAAGTCTGAATTATTATATTGTTGTTGCACCCTAACCATGCTAGATGTAGCAGTGTCTGGAAGACGACTGGAACAATGTACAACTGACCCTCATGCCAGCAAATGTGTGTACTACGCAGCAAAATGTTTAGTGTAAAATTGAATACTTTAAACTTGCATCGAGTACATTCGGTCCCACCTGGACTCATGTGAAGGAGATTTTTGCTGCATAGTATATCCTCCCAAAATGGCGAGTGTAATGTTGCAGTGATGCGATGGGCCCAGTGGCCATTATAAACAGGGATGTTAAGGAAACAGAAGCTACAAAGAGCTTGATTTTCACTTCAGCTGCTCTGAAGTATTTGAGGTTATCAAGTGCATTGCTATATGTTATCAAAACATTGGGATGTTAACTGAGGGAGATGGCCCGAGAATACAATGCACAAAACTGCCTTTCCTCTGTCTTTTCTTTTAATAAACAGTATTTGGCAGATTAGTGGGATAGAGTCAGAACTGTGCTATCTAAGCCTAATGGAGTTCCACAACTAACCATCTGTTACAGGGCCAAAATATAGCAGTGAGTAGAATAAATTCTGCTTTCCACATTCAAAGCACAGCGAGGATGGGGCCCGGGGGGTGGGGGGGGGGGGGGGGGGGGGGGTGATCAAGGTAAGAATAAATACATTGTGTTTATTTCTTTATTTAGTTGTTTGTTTGTTTGCTGGAAGTTTCACTTCAGGCGAACCTTTTCCTTGCTATTTTGCCTCAAGCCATCAGTCACGGTGATCTGGGTTGTCTGTCCCACGTTTGCAGTGCGATCAGGCAGTATCTCCAAGTCAGGTTAGAAGGCAAGCATAATTTGTATGTGTGTCACCTTTATGAGGACGCGCATATCGCAGAGGATTCATTTTTAATGTGGGAGATATTAATTCCAATAACTGAGGCAATTCAGTTTTTGTTTTTCTGTCAGCAGAACAACTGGATTGCCTGCCTCACAGTCCCTAGCTGCTGTACATGATTGTTCTTACACAAAGAATAATTAATAATTAACTAGAATTTAAATCAAATGTTAGTATTTAAAACATTCACATTTTTATTTATCCTCAGCGAGGTTAAAAAGTTAAAGGAAAATATGCCATGGGCCAGGAAACATTTAAATGCAGGGAGAACTGCTGACATGTCTACTGCGGATTTTTGAAGTAGTAACTATAATAATGAACTGGGTGGGGGGGGGTTTAAATAACCCTAAGAGTTGTGCCAATAAAAGTCAAGGAAGCCATTATGAGGCTGAGAAATAAGAAAAAAAGTCTGAGGCTTTGGCTTACCAAAATCAACTGGAACATCATTAAGAAGAAATTCCAAGTTTCACATACTTTCACACACCTTCACATATTCCTTTCCTTTACTCATCATAAACACAACAGCACCATTCCCCTCACATGTTGTTTATGAAAGACACGGGTAAAGGCAGGTCAGATAGAGAGCAGTATTCCATTCAGCCCTTTGAATCATATCAGTTGAAGGATGCGTTTGGATGGACTGCTGGGTGGCTCATCCTATTAAGGCAACATTCTAGTGCATGGAGGGTCCCCTTGGTCTAAAATCAAATCCAGACTGAACCAGGGTTAATTGTGTGTGATGCATAATTGGGCCTCGTGTTGTTGACTGGGTTCCTACAAGTCTGGCTACAACTCATGAACTGTGGTGAGATAAGCAGTGGTTGACATCTTGTGTTGCACATGCAGAAATATGCATTAAACGGTGTCAACAGGAACTAAAAAATGACAAACACCATAAAGACGGGGATAAATCAATAGGAGTACTGCAAACATGAGGAACCAGGTTATGATACACAGACATCCCCCAAGAAAAGGTGAGAAATATCACACATCCAGCCTCATGTTTATGCTCACCCTGTCAATTCCCATCAAATAATGATATTTTATCACCTAAACGTCAAGACATCCATCCGGAAAATCAATCTTCCGCTGTATGCTTTCACAACTATCACCTTTGTGTCTACAGCTATGTAATTCCCAATATTCTCCAATGTCAAAATGGCACCAATCAGCTCAGCGTATGTTTTATTTAGTATTTCTTTAGGCGAACAGTACAACACTTATCGCACTTGTTTGCCTTATGGTCTGTATCAATCTCTTCAGCAGAGGGGAAATGAGTAAACATCTTTGTCATTAAGTGCCTATTGTTTAAAACTCTTAAAATATATTCATACTTATTGCCAGTCAATTTCCACTGTTTAAACAGAGTGGGTGAACCGTCCTGTATCCACTGCTGGCATTTTCACTGCGAATATTTCAGCAGAAATAAATGTCTTTCCCTTGAGCAACAATTACTCCTAGAGAAACATTATCACACCAGTTTACATCATTTCGAAGGAAATAGTGGCAAAGCACCCCAAAACAAACAGAATAAAAGAGTAATCCCATACTTCAGTACTCTATCGACATAAACTTCACTCGTCCTGAAGAAACATTCTGCAGTCTCTTTATTCTTCATCGGGTATAAAGTGTGTTTCCTTATGGGATCAGCCTTTGACAAAACTATCTGTTATGAACAATCAACATTTATTGAGCATTTCACAGATTAATCTTTCATCGAAAGAATACTTACCTAGGGAGAAACATTTAGTTGGTTCAATTCGAATGCTGAGCTTTCAAAATTCACAATATTTGTATGTGTAAATTTTCTTCAAAATCCCACAGAAAAGACAAAATAGTTTTCTATAAGAAGTAATAAAAATATATGTCTTTTAACATGCGCGCATGCACGCACACACACAGTAAAAGTGATGCCTTAAATACTTATCGTAGTGAATAGTAGGTGTGGAAGAACACACTGCATTTTTTGCTGCAGTAAGTTACAAATGCTCTGCTCCGCTGATTTTTTCATCTCTCATTTGATTTAGTCACCTGGATGCTTTCCAGCTCTTTTCTTAATATATTTTTTAGTTTTTTTTCAGAGGCTTTTTACAGACTCCTGGGCCCCTTGGACTAGTTGAAGGAATACGAATAACACCATTTCCCTGTGCCTCACCAACTGATTCAATATTAAACCTATTACACATCCACTGTTGCAGTTGATTAAAGTGCCTGCTAAGTGACTCAGTCATAAAGTTTTTTGAGAGAACATTTGTGCATTGTTCTGAAGCAAGAAAGGCTTCTCCAAAAACACTATGCGGAGAAGTGCAGTAAGTCTTTTGCTTCATTTATTAATAAAAGAGAAAGCAAATAACTTTTTTTGCCAAATACCTGCATTGCTCATAGTATATGATATTTCTTTCAGTATTGTTTTTGTTATTAGGAAAAATAAATTCAATATGGCCCATCTTATGTATGAAAATGTTAATAGTGTATTTCAAAGCAACTGAGTTGTATATGAGCAATGATGCCCTCTTCCAAGTTAAAATGAGTTTCATAAAAAGGGGCCGCAATGAAAACTCAGATCTATCGTGCTGCATTTAAAGATGTTTGAAAGCACAAAAAAATGTAAATGGCACACCTGCCATTCCAACATCCAGTTATATTAGTATCTACACAGTTAAGGACCTCAGAAGTTGGGAGTTTCTCTTTCCAGGCACTGCCATTGTACCTTTGAGCAGTGTTCTTAAAGGGACATCTCACACAAAAATAAAATATAGATATATTTCCACTTACCCAGAGTACTATCCATCCAGATAATTTTACAGACTTTTCTAAATATCAGTTGCAGCTCACCCTGATACAACGGTCCTCAACATTTGTGATGCTGAAATCACAGAAAATTAACATTTAAAAAACTTAACAGCAACATCTCTTTCCAAATATAATCATAGTGTTACTCACAAACTTGCACAGACATAAAGATAACAATACCATAACCATTAAATTTGTTATAACCTGGCAATACACCTCATGGAAATTACAGACATATTGCATATGCTGTGTCTGTGATACTATAATGTTCAGGAATATCAGAAACATGTAGTTTTTTTGTTGTTTTTTTTTCAAAGGGCTTGTGTTTTTTTGTGCATGTGATGCAAAGCTGAGCAATGTACACTGATTTAGTTGCTCTACACCCTTCACTGACATTGAGTACATGCTATTTTATTCTGTCATTCTTCCAGCACACCACTCACTGCCTCAACCGATGAAAGCACTTTGTGAACCACATGGAACTGACAGCAAAGCAAAGAGAACATTCATCTCTGATTCATGCTCAGTGGTGGTCGACTGTGCCTTTGGATGGCTGAGGAGAAGATTGAGATCCCTGTTGAGGAGGAATAAATTGTCATGAGACGGAAAGAGAGAAAAAGAGGCCTTCGGTGCTGGTTACAGTGCGTACCACTCATATCAGCAAGGATACATTAAGTTCACAAAAAAGCTAAGAGCATAATGTGAGTGCCTCATAGTTGACATGAGACGATATTCTCTGAGAAGTGCCGTAAGGAAGAGAGAGCGAAATCCTGAATGCACCTACACTGCCCATGAGAGAGGGGCGACCAAGGCCAATGTGTGTAGAGTCAGGGGTGCCACCTGGAATTCTGGGCCCCATGAGAAGATCTCACACTGGGACCAACCCCCCTGTCCCTGCCCAATTACGGCGCTCCTGTGTGGATTCGTCATGCATTACCAACCGACTCTCTGTTTGGTAGAAGCCACAGCAGAGGGCCATGCGTTTGTTTTTTCAACTATGAGTCAACTTTTAGTGAGAGTTGTGGTGAACAGCCACACGTAGTAATGTTTTACGGTGTCACATAATTCACTGTAACCGACGGAAGCAAGTACGTTACCTTTAAGAGCGTCCCGGTTAGCGGACGTGAAAAGGCAGCGACTGTTATGTTCTGGTTAATGCTGTGCCGTGTTACTGAGCAGTAAAGAGCCGCGGCGTTCTCTTTTTGACTCGATCCCACCTTGTCTGTGTTCTCTGTTCTCACGCACTTCAGAGTAGCACACATAGTGTTAATTCTCTCTCTCTCCCTCCCTGTAGTATGTGTATAGATAGCGTGGAGGTTAAATAGCACAGTTAATAATATTCGTCATGGAACTCACTTTCATCTACTTATGCTTCCTTTGATATTTAAGTCACTTGTTCTTTATTTAGATCATACTTTGACATATTGTGAATTGAATATGAAGGTTCATATGTGGTGGATTTTCCAACCAAAATCTCAAAGGACAAATATGCAAAATGTTCTAATTCTCTGAACAGCACTGGATTGACATTAAAGGAGTCTGATGAGCCATCTGAATTCCCAGGGAGCAGTGGGGATGGGGGTTCTGAGGAAATCTGTACAGGTGGGATATTTAAATCAGGATGAGAAATTATATTTTAAGCCTGCCTCTTCACTACAGACGCATACATCTATTTTTTTAGCATTGTGCTATGCTCTGGACCAAACATATCTTCATGACATAAACCATTTACAAAGACATTTTGATGCCTTTTTGATGCCTTTTAAAATTACAACAAACTCCTCTCAAGTTTCCCTACAGAGGAAACAGACAAATATGTCAAGTGGCTAACAGTGTTCAAGTATGTGTTAGGATTTAATCACCATATTTTTCTGTAATGGCGACTGTTTCAGTCCTTGTGTTCATTGAGGGGAACCTTCCCTCCATTCAAAGTGGGCTGTTCTGCAGTTTTGCTGTGCATGTACGTGTGTGTGTGTGTGTGTGTGTGTGTGTGTGTGAGTGAAGCTGAACTCTTGGATATTGATGTGATACGTCAGATAAGGGCTTTATCAGCTTATCATCCCGATCATTATTTTTCCAGTGACAGTGTCAGTTTCAGAGAAAGCCTGAAGATATGTAGGTGGCGTTATCTCAGTGGAATTATAAGCCTATCGTTTGGCATGCCGTAGGGCTATTTTTGACTTTATTTTTTGCTGTGACGGAATACAAATTTTTGGCAGTGAACTGCAGTGCCAAAATGGATGCTATTGCCCAGTGTGTCATACTTGGGTGGTATACTGTAGTTGCATATGAGACTGCAGGGAGGGGGTTCTTGTTAAATGGACAACCTGCACAACAGTGGTGGCACTTAGAAACTTCGTATTTAGCATGGTTGTAGTGTTTCATGTACTAATAAAGCTAAAACCCAAAGTTGGTTGTTTCCTCTCATTGTTTGGTTGCAGGAGCAATGAATGTCTGAGTTGAGCAATTTAGGTATTCAGATCACTAGGGCGCTTGCACAAAGGAGATAAATGTAAAATTTCACTCTTGATACTTTTGGTCAGATTGCTATTGAATGGTATGTCCCAAAAACTTAACTGTGGTGAGTAATCACAGCCAAGTGGTGTAGGCTTTTTGTATTAAAAAAAAAAAAAATTAATCTATCTAGCAATATTTTCAGAATTGAGCCAAATATGAAAAGGCTTGGTATTCATCCACATGCTTTATTGAAAATGTGAGATAAGCATTGATGTTTCTCTTGGTTAGCAGTGCTTTCGTGCTTGCTACTCTCACAACAATCCCATTTTTGCCCAGTATATTTTTTTAACACTGGCTTTACCTGAGGCTAGAGAGGCTTGCAGTTTTTTGGATGTTTTTCTGAAATGTCTTTCTTTTGTGACTTCCTGGATCATTTTTGCTACGCCTTTGGGGAAATTACGGTTGGCTGGCTACTCCTGGGAAGATTCATCATTGTTCCAAGTGTTTTCCATTTGGAGAAAATGTGGGCGGGTGGAGCCTTATGCCCTATGCGCACGGGACTAGTATTACCTGGGGACCTCTAGTAACTCATAATAATCGCGGAGGTCGTCTGTGAATCCTGTGCGAATCTGCCATGTCCGTAATTCATAAAGTAAAAATTCCACCGCAAATGACCTACCATATTTCGCCAAACACAGAGGTCATGTGATAATATTAGTCCCGTGTGAATTGGCATCTCGGTGATTTGGAGTCATATTTTACTGTTACGCAGGGCAGAGCCTTGACATTTTCAATCATATCCGGGGGGATAATGTCAGTAAATTCATAGACATATATACATAGACGCCGCATTGGCCTTTGGATCGTACATCAACGTCGCCGCCATATTGGACCAGGCAAGACTGGCCTGAAAACAAATAGCCTACAAGTAAACAGGGGAGCTGCGTTTTTTCTGGATAAAACAACGTTTACATTTCTCAACCGATTTCAATGAGTCGTTTTTATATTCAAGGGTACAAAACAAGTTTTATCTCCAGTTACTTAGGATCTTGATAGTTAGGCTATAATCACTGCTAAACGCTCAAGAGAGGAGTGTGTATCAACGTTAGGTTTACATGAACTGAATTACTTACGTGGTGGAAAATAATTCATTGCCATAAGGAATTGCCACAGTTAATTTTAACCTGGCAAGCTGGCTAGAAAGTAATACATGCATTGCTAGCTAAATTGAGTAGGATTGTAAGCATCAAAAAACCTTGATTGTAAGGCTAGCTTTGCTTGTTACCTACCTACACACTCCTCTCTTGAGAGTCTAGCAGCGATTATAGCCATCAAGATTCTAAGTAACTAGAGATAAAACAAATTTTTTATACTCCACGTAGATCATAAACGCTTGAATATAAAAACGACTCATTGAAATCGGTTGAGAAATGTAAACGTTATAGTGCCTTTTTATCCAGAAAAACCGCAGCCCCCTGTTTACTTCTATTTGTTTTCAGGCCAGTCTTGCCTGGTCCAATATGATGGCGACGTGGACATATCGCAGCAAGGGGCTGAAGCAGTCAATGCGGCGTCTATGATTAATTCGAGTAAAATACAGACTTCGCTTATCCCGTGCGAATGCGCCGCACGAAACACAGACGTAGGTGGGTCATTTCTAAATCACATGAGGTCCCCAGGTAATACTAGTCCCGTGCGAATAGGGCTTTAGAATGACTTCGTAACCCTTTCCAGTCTGATATATTTCAACATCTTTTTTTTTTTACATTTCTTTTGGAATTTCCTTTGATCATGCCATGGTGTGCTTGAAGCAACTTTGTGTGACTTTCACTCTGATGGCAAGGTTCAATATGCGTGAGGTTTATATGAAACAGGGCTGGCAGCAAGCAAGTCTGCATATCTGTTTTTGAATCATGCTGATACTTGAATGAGGTGGTCATGGGTGTGTATGCTATAGGAAATAGTTCCTGCCAAAAATAAGATCATAAAGCACACAAACCCATGTGTGTTTCCAATTATCATTCATTCCTCCACTGAACCATACTACTCTAGATGGACACTAAAATCCTGTGCTTTTTTCCCTGTAGTTCTGGGGTGTGCTTTTTGGAATTCATCACTACCTCTTCCATCCATCAAGAAAAAGAATACATGGTTCTAAAAAGAAAGAAAATAAAGTAAACCACACAGGCATCAAGGATGAGTCTGGAACGATAGCTGAAAAGCTCTAGGCCTTGATCCTAGGAAATCAGGTGTCTCACGACTGTCATCCTGTCACTAACTGTCCTGCAGGTCCCTGACTCTGATGCTGAGGACTCTCAGACCTGCCTCAAACACAGCCTTTACTGATACCATTCCATGCTGTTTATCTCCTTCCTGCATTGTCAGTCTTTTTCACAGTATTGCCTTCTACTTAGGCTGGTCAATTGCCCCCTCATTAAAAGCACTCAACATATTAGCCATTTGCTATTCATATTAGCATATTGCATTGCTAATGATGAAAGTCTGAAAGTTTGTATTTATAGAGTACAGGCCATTTTTGGCCATATTTACTGTCTTTGTTTTTTTTTTTCTTTCCTGACAAATAAAATGTGTAACTCTGTTTGGGTTTTCTTGAGCACCAAGGTACAGATTTACAGTTTATATATTGGACATGAATGACAAAATAATCTTAAATATTTTGTAAAGTCGCCCAGCACAGTACAGTATATCTTCCACCTCTCATGCTTCATGGCTATATATTTTGTTCCTGAGAGGTTTTCTCTGACAGCTTATCAAAGCTCAATAATTTTGCCAAATAATCTAAATTTTGTTTGCAGTTAAACGTAAATCTCCTAGAATCCAGATGCTGTGACGCTTGATTGCACATCTTTGTAATACACAGAATATATTAAATATTTTGGGGGATCCAACATTTCCAAATGGACTACACAGTCAAAATGTAATTTTCTGTAGTTATAAGGATGTGATATGTTGAAACTTTGAATTAGACATCAGGGAGGTGTGCTTCACCTTTGTGAGTCAGACAAACATGTATGTTTGTGAAATTATTTGCAGCTAGTCTACTGAAGATGATACCTATGAACAGACAAACACCTTTGACCATGGACTTGTGTTCTTCAGTATGCATTGTGAAATTTCACTACTGTGAAATGAAAAATGTATATGATGTATGCAGATAATCCAAAGTATTCTCCGCACAATGGGATTCAGAGACCTTGGCATAAAGGCACAGTGTGGGCCAGGCTAAAGAAAAGAGATGCTGAACCACAAGGAGTCCTTATCAAGCTTTCTGCAGACATGCGTCAGGAATGGAAATCAGTTCCCCCACACGGAGCTGTCCTATCACAGAGCGTTATCAACCTCAGTGCAGGGGTCCAACTGAGGAGACGATGCGATTCAACACTGGCGAGAGGAACCCAAGACCTCCCTGTCACGTCTCTCGTGTGGTGTATGTACCGAGCGGAAACAGGTGGCCACAATCTGTTTATCGCAGAGGACCGCGATAAGAGCATGTGCCTTTCGTTCAAAGCTCATATGAAACGGTGATGGAGAACAAAATTGAATTTTTAAGATGTGGAATCTCAGTTTCATCTTAAACACTATTAACTGTGACTGCAGAGAGGGCATAAAACAGCATCCATTCTTCTTTTTTTATGACCCCTGTCACCTGACTTGCTTATCTGAAAAGGGCCAATCGCACAAGGAGATTGCGACATAGTGGGCACAAGTTCTGCTTCTGTCATCATTATTAAGAAAATATTACAATATGGGGCTGATAATACTGAGCAGATAGGGGACACCTCGGGAACACAGATAACCAACAAGTGTCTAAATATGATTGTGATACTTGTTTTTAAATATCTTTCCTATATGTTGCTTGTAGAGGTAAGAACAAAAATGTGTTTCTCTCTGAAATGGCCAAACATCAAAAGGGCTAGGCCTTTTTGATCGAGGTCCAGTTTAAAGGCTTGCCAGGGCAGCTGCATCTCTGGATGAGTGGAAAATGGTCATTTTGAATGCAGAGCACAAAATGATTCAGCAAGAAGTCTCCAGAAAAAAAAAGAAAAAAAAAAAAACATAAAACAAAGATACCCTTGTGCGCTTTTTATTTAATAAGGAGCCAGTTTGAAGCAGATGGTTAATTTATGCTCCATGCTCAATGATTCATCTGAACGAGTTCAGATCAAAGGCCATAGTGTGTCCAAGACATCACAATGTCTTATCACAGAGAACTGTTGTAATTTTAGCAACATTGTGAAATGTGGAGATATGGGAAATTCAACAGTATCCCATATAAAGAAAATCAATACATTTACGAAAGACAATAAGATGGCTGTGGTGATGAAACTGGATAACCCAGTAATCCAGATACTCTATGTGGCAGAACTCATATCATAAGCTATACAGAGTTACAATGAAGGTCATGAGTCCCTGGTTCAAACTTAACTCCTCCTCCAAAGAGATGCTGGATAAGGAGAGCTGCCTACTAAACAACCCAAAATCAAATGCTATTTTTAACTTTGATTCATATATACTAAACCAACATTTTGTACTGGAGTGAATTCATGAACATGTTTACCTGTTATTCTCTTTACTAAAGGATCAATGAAGGTACACTTGCTTTAAACTCAGAATTCAATGTGTGAAATACTGTGGCCCAGGAATGAGTTAAGGACATTATCACATGTAACACAACATTAACTTTCATGTCACTTACAAGATATATAAAGCATTGCCAGAGATTTTTGTAATTCTTTTTAATAATGTATAAATAATAATAAATAATAATGATCCTATGTCATGTAACACAACATGAACTTTCATGACACTTACAAGATATATAAAGCATTGCCAGAGATTTCTGTAATTATTTTTAATAATGTATAAATAATAATAAATACTAATGATCCTATGTCATGTAAGTTGCAACTGTGAATTTTGTGTAAAAACAAATTAGTGACTTCCACAAACAATGATATTCAAAATTGAAAGAAATAATATTTATATTCAGATTTGAATTGTATTATGTAAATAGTAATTTGCTTTAATGCGAGTTCAAACTATCAGTGCCATCAAAGAAAATAAACAATAAACTACCGGAAAATAATTTAAAACGATGTGAAAGGATAAAATATACAGTTTAACGTTATGTTAAACAAGTTGGCTAAAATAGTGTTGTTTAACCACTGCTCTGTGATTCTTTAGAACTTTTATTATCTAGGGCTTTGTAGCGAGAGTCCTCAAGTCACACTTGGTCCCACTGGGTCCCACAGACTCCCCGTGTTTTTGGCAGCTTGGCTGTACCTGTAGCCAAACTTGTTTGTGTTGGCTTCTTTGGCTTCACTGACAACAGAACAGCTCCCACTGTCACCATCCTTCCTGATCTCATTTACACGGATGAAAGATGACATATTATTAGCCCTTATTAGATGAAGATGACATTATCATTTAGATAGGCTAGTCATTAGCTTTAGGTAAATTACTGACTGTAAACAAATTAACTTGTCTGCATTTGCACAAAACGGCCAATTGTAGCAGGATAACCGCCACGTAATACACTGTAATTTCATACTGTACTTTGAGTTGATTACTAGTCAAGGGGAGTCCACACACAACACAAATGTATTGAATAGTATAGACAGATCACAAAATAAAGCACTTGCGAACAAATTCTCAATTTCATTTCAATTGATAAATCATAGTAAATTAGTTTTAAAATAATGACACTGGCCTAGTATATTTTTATGTTTTTAGGTGGGGCATCCCACCCCTCCTTATATATTGAAAGGCAAACCCAGAGTTTCCCAGCATTTCCCATTAACCACATTGGCTATTTACCAATTTATTACAAAGGTAGGTCTAAATCAACTTTTTTTTAAAATACTCTATACTCAGAGTATACAGAGAATAATATATATTTTTTTAATGGAGAATAAAAAAACAATTTAAAAATCTGAACAAAAAGAATAGGGTTCTTGCATATTTGCTGCTTAGACTAATGAACATAATAATAATTACAAAACCAGGTTAAAACCTAGTATATGGCTGGACCTAACACACGTGATCCAGCCGACCAATGGTGTAACTTCATCACTAACTCACTCAGTCACAGACACTCGCATTTGTAGGGCTTGCCCCGCTGTTGCGGTCCAGCCAATAATAATAATAATTATTATTATTATAATAAAACAAAGGAATAGGGTGCATCACACCTTCAGTGCTTGGCACCATGAAAATCAATTCACTTTGTTAATCGCCTCTGTTCCTCTACTGCTCGGTTTCTGACATATACTTTAACAGCTCGCCAGTCACGGCCTTTGAGTGCCTGAGGTGATGCCTCAATACATGATAAGCATTCTTGCATTCCTGGTGTCTTGCCAGTGTGGATATACTTCATCATGTTGGTTTCCACAATGTCAATCTCATGTTTAGTCAGTCCGTTTTATTTTGAACTTGGTGTTTTTTGATCCATGATCTGAGAAAGAAAGTATACTTAGACAACAGTTTTATGTTACATTACATTCATTTAGGAGATTCTCCTTTCCAGAGGAACCTACAAAGTAAGACAACAGTAACACATCCGAGTTACATTAACAATGGTGAAAGCACACATGCGCATCATTAAAACACAAAATAGCAGTTAACCTAGCTGACCTGGAAATAATAAATCTGAACAACAGTGCCATACCTGGTGAAAGTACCCCAGCGAACATGCACATCATAGAATAACATCACAAAATAGCAGTTAATTTAGCTGACCTGGAAATAATAAATCTATAAAATAATACATCGATAAAATTCCATTCAACGATAAATTCCATAACAAACTCCACTGATGACAAATGTGATTGTAAGAGTAAATCCGTGAATAGCTTCAGTCTACATTGCATGGGGTTATTATGGTAAATATTTAGCAACAGTATGAATCAATTGCATTGTAATATTAACTTCTATCACTGAGGATGATACACATAAATCTGGCAAAAAAATTATTTTATCTGCACAGTCAGCAGAGGTTACTAGCATATCACTGTAGAAATTTCTCATCTTGAAAGCAAATAATTACCCATTAGCTGCCCACTGTTGGCACAGCTGCCAGCCTTCCAGCACTTAGCAAAAAGGCACTACATTGGTCGACCTGCAGAAAGTTGAGGCCAGGCAGCTGTGATTGGGGTCAGCTGTGAAAAGGAGGTGAAATGGCTGGTGCGTGGTTCTGTTGCTAGCGAACGATTGTAGTGCTGATTCGCAAATATCAGTGGCCCGACAGGCTCAAACAGCGGTCCTACAGGCGCTTGCAAGCTGGGTTATAATGACCAATTCTAGGATTTAGCATATACAGAGGTGACCTGGAGTTTACACTGTAAAACTTGAATGCACTGAATGAAGTTGAACCCCTCTGGGTTTAACTTGAGATAATTGCAAAAATGAAGAGTGCACTAAATATGTGCTATCAGGGAGCTGAGGGCTTTGCCTTAAGAGTGCCTGGTCCGCCCCATGGGAGTGTGTGTGTTTGTGTTCGTGAAAAGCTATGCGTTTGATAGAGGTTGACAGCCATTGTAAGGGCCTGGAAGGAAAGGATTAGTGCAATCTATTCCCATTCCTCCTCAGCTCTGCTGAAAAAGGAGACATGCAACCAAATACCTTCAATGTCTCCCACAATTCATGACTTAGCTGGGTTTTCACGCCATTGACTGAAACCCTTTCAACAGCGAAGCTTAAAAAATTAGGCTACTGTACCTGAAGCTCACGGATGAGAAATTTCTTTCTCTTCTAGCTTTGTTTTTATTTTTACCCTTTGTGTTTATTACTCCTCATTTTTGGAATTCTATGCTCTTTTAAAAGTGCTCTTGCTTTAAAGGATTGGAAAGAGGCAGTCAAAATTCCACAATGGATAGCTTTACTTCCTATGTTTGTTTATGTGCTTTTCAAAGCTGTGAATTATCCAGAAGATGGGTGTCAGACCACTGGTTCCTTCCCCACTGTTAGGAACATCAATTCTTCATGGTCCCAGAATGTCTTTGGTTGAACAGACTCATACATCTTAACACATGGCTCAATCACACAGTCTAAGAAACACAGCAAGAATCAGCAAACATCTTGATGTTACATTTTAGTTTGGTTCCATCAGACATTATATATATATATAATCTCTATAACATCCATCATCTAATCTATCTGCTTATCCTGGTCAGGGTCGCCGTGGGTGCTGGAGCCTATCCCAGCATGCATTGGCTGAGAAACAGGAATGCACACTGGACAGGTCGCCAGTCCATCGCAGGGAACACGCACAACATTTACTCACACACTCATATCTACAGGCAATTTAGACTCTCTAATTAACCTTAACCTTAACTTGCATGTCTCTGGACTGTGGGAGGACAAATTAGACTTTCCAGTTAACCTAACCTGCATGTCTTTGGACTGTGGGAGGAAACCACAGCACCCGTAGGAAACCCAAGGGGACAGGGGGAGGACATGCAAACTCCACACAGAAAGGCCCTGGCCAAGATTCAAACCAAGGACTGCACCACTGTACCACCATGCTGCCCTATGGATTTATATAGTGAGCTCCATAATATTTTCGGCAAAGATATTTTTCTTGATTTGGCTCTGCACTCCACAACGTTACACATTAAAGATTGTATTTTAAATTATGATGCGAAAGACGTGTTTCACTGTCGCTACATCAGGTTCACTCCAAAACAGTACAATCTCTAATGTCATAAATTCTTGTTTCTCTTTTTTTTCAGAATGAGTGTTTCAAGAAATATCAGCTATTGGTGGCCTTCACATTTGAGATGTGTATATATACTGTACATTTCTTTTGAAGCATGTCTGAAAATGTCACAGATGATCAATCACCTATTCCAGAGGGAAAATGCTAGTGTATCTGAGTTAGTTTATACAAGCTATGCATTGTGACTATACCTTTGGTTTTTCATTCACACACACACACACACGCACACACACACACACACACACACGCACATGCGCACATACACACACACGCACACACACACACGTGCACACACACACACGCACACACACTCACACAGAAATGTAGACACCCAGAATCCCAACAATTCAGGTTCCACTGAAACATTGATGAAACTCCTGCCAAACACCGTAGCAACGGCTGCATGATTGATGCTACTTCCTGTAGGTGCAGAATGAGTGCTCAATGTTCATTGAACCAAAGGAAGAAAACAAGAAATCGTTCTTACCTGACCCATGCGTTCCTTTTAGAGATATACTTTCAAAAGAAAGGTTAACCTTTCCTTGCACTTGCTGAACATTTCAATTGAGTGAACCTGTTTCCCTGCCTCCATACTGAGTTAATTAGCTTAATTTACTTTACATTTCAGGCACATCAGTCTTAAAGCTTAAACGATTAATCTTTTAGCTTCCCTATAAATCCTCTCAAAAAAAATACGGAACAGGTGAGTTTCCTTAAGCACAAAATTAGCATCTTTTGCTCTGAATATGTGCAGACTTGGTCTGACAAACCTAAAATGTTGACAGTTTTTATTCAGCGTACTTACAACTGCTCTGTTCACCTCTGAAGTGTGCAGTTTCATTTGAATTATTCAGCTGCTGAACTAAACCAGACAAGTCTACACTAGTAAAGGTGCCATGTGTTGCACAGAACCGATATATAATTCTGAAAAATAAAATGTACTCTCGGCTGACACAGAAAAAAAAAAAAATCTTCATCAGCTTCACGTCTTCATCGGCTGTTAGAGATAGCTAGCAGCAATTCACATAATTGTGTAAAAAATAGTCTCACCTGGAGAGGAAAAGCCATACGCAAACATGGGGAAGTTGAAGGTGACACTCCCCATTCCTCATTTAGGTTGAGGTTTATAGGTCTTGGACACTATGCTGATTATCCAGGTCTAAGCAAATACCTAGATTCCAATCAGTGTATTTACTGTTTCAAAAAATCAGAAAAGAATAAATAAATAAATCAATAAATGATGAGAACAGGTCTACCTGTCCTTCTACGCTATTTACCTAAAAATTACAAAGTACTTAGCACATGCTTGCGACTTACATCAGTGTACACAAAATGCTTAGAAAATGAAGAGCCAATGCCAAGTCATTAGGCTCATGAACAACAGTTAGAATTAATATATAACTTTCTTAGAAATCATAAAAGCAATTTTGGCAGATGGGAGAAAATTGCAGGCTGCCGCAACGACAACTAAGAGTAAACGGTGAGCACAAAGGGTGACATTTAGTACGGTTTATCTCCCCCTCCAGTGTCTGTTTATTCCTCTCTACTCAAGGCCTCTCCCTCACCACCGTCATCCGATTCCACCTCATCACCCTTGGGAGACTGTTCCACTTAGGTGTCAAACTGGGTGGATCATTTTAAAATGCCATAGCAGAAGAGTTAATGCAGTGTCTTCAAAGGGGGTCTAGACCTAGTCAGAAACTATGACGAGGTTTGGATTGTTTCTGAAATGATTAAGATGGGAAATGTTCCCTCCAAACACAACATTACAGAGTTAGCTGAAAGCATCACAGCAAGATACCCAAAACCCCTACAAGATGTCATTGACGGTGATGCTGTTGGAAGTGGATATGATTCACTGGCTAAGTAACTACAAGTGCAAGTATGACAGTGGAATTTCGGCATGATGTGATCTAAGTTTCATTGTGCAGTATTTTAGAAGTTATGAAATTATATGTCATTCTTTCTTTCAAAGTGTATTATCAATATTATGGATTCACAATAGGTGATTCTTGCACAGTTTCAAAGGATTTCTGAGACCACACAAAGGCACACAAGTATCTACAGTATGGCTCTAGTAGAGCTCTGTACACTTTACTATAGTGTGGATTTGAATAGTTTTGTGAGTACTGGGCTGTACATTTAGATTAGTCACACTTTTCCGTATTATTTACAAATTTATCATGAAAAATAGAGAGGAAGCAGTGATGCATGTTAGCAGGAAACAGAACTCTCGAAAAAGGAAAGAAAGATTTGGAAAGACAGAAAAGAGTTAACAGACGCTGAACGAGAGAGAAAATGAAAAGATAAATGAGGAAAGAGATTGCCTATTTCCTCCTTCTAACACAGAATAAACAACGGTTTCACACTATTCCATTGTAAAACAAGGCCCGGGCCGCTGTGAGAATGCAAAGTGACAGGTGGAAAAATTAAGAGGGGTTACTCCACCAGCGGCAGACAAATGCATCGTCCTGTGACAGCACCAACTGCAGCAGGAGCTCAGCAAAAACTGATAGAGGGAGCCATCTGAGCAAATGCCTTAACTTCACCAACTCTAAAAACCTGTAAAAAAAATAAATAAGTAAATAAATGTATAATGGAAAAACAACCTCAGTTCAAACTTTCCTGTGAACTTGGTAACAAATATAAGACAAGTCTGAAAAAAAAAAAAAGAGGGAAAAGGGAATACATGTTTCCTGGGAGTTCTGTCAGAAGTGCTTATGGGAGATTAAGTCTCCAAAACTCCAAAGGTGGACATCACTGGCTAAATGATATAATCTCTGCAATGTAATACTGAGAAGAGCTTAGCCCTGGGAAATGATCTCTAATAAATACTCCCAGAGATTCAAAAAGAAAAAAAGGGTTCTGGGGTCTGGGGGATGGGGTGCGAAAAAGATATACACAGATACCAGAGCCATGCTAAAACTCTCTATCCCTGATGCTCACAGCCAATATGGATCAAGATGCCATTTTACGCTTTTTAGAGATCCAAGTAAGCAAGCACACTCTGGATCAATTTCAGATTAATTTCACAAATTCAGCCAGATGTCAGTCCAGCAATGACACTGCCAGCACAGCATATTTCACCCCTGTGCCCAGAGAGGAGCCCTGTGTGAGTGCCCTATGAGGAGCCCTGTGTGAGTGTCCTATGAGGAGCCCTGTGTGAGTGTCCTATGAGGAGTCCTGTGTGAGTGCCCTATGAGGAGCCCTGTGTGAGTGTCCTATGAGGAGCCTGTGTGAGTGCACTATGAGGAGCCCTGTGTGAGTGTCCTATGAGGAGCCCTGTGTGAGTGCCCTATGAGGAGCCCTGTGTGAGTGTCCTTTGAGGAGCCCTGTGTGAGTGCCCTATGAGGAGCCCTGTGTGAGTGCACTATGAGGAGCCCTGTGTGAGTGCACTATGAGGAGCCCTGTGTGAGTGTCCTATGAGAAGCCCTGTGTGAGTGCACTATGAGGAGCCCTGTGTGAGTGTTCTATGAGGAGCCCTGTGTGAGTGCCCTATGAGGAGCCCTGTGTGAGTGTCCTATGAGGAGCCCTGTGTGAGTGCCCTATGAGGAGCCCTGTGTGAGCGCACTGTGAGGAGCCCTGTGTGAGTGCCCTATGAGGAGCCCTGTGTGAGTGCCCTATGAGGAGCCCTGTGTGAGGGGCCTATGAGGAGCTCTGTGTGAGTCCCCTATGAGGAGCCCTGTGTGAGTGTCCTATGAGGAGCTCTGTGTGAGTGCACTATGAGGAGCCCTGTGTGAGGGGCCTATGAGGAGCTCTGTGTGAGGGCCCTATGAGAGCCCTGAGTGAGTGTCCTATGAGGAGCCCTGTGTGAGTGCCCTATGAGAAGCCCTGTGTGAGTGCACTATGAGGAGCCCTGTGTGAGTGCACTATGAGGAGCCTGTGTGAGTGTCCTATGAGGAGCTCTGTGTGAGGGCCCTATGAGGAGCCCTGTGTGAGTGTCCTATGAGGAGCCCTGTGTGAGTGCACTATGAGGAGCCTGTGTGAGTGCCCTATGAGGAGCTCTGTGTGAGGGCCCTATGAGGAGCCCTGTGTGAGTGTCCTATGAGGAGCCCTGTGTGAGTGTCCTATGAGGAGCCCTGTGTGAGTGCACTATGAGGAGCCCTGTGTGAGTGCCCTATGAGGAGCCCTGTGTTTGTGCAACTCCACCCACTTCCTTTTTTTGTCCAAATACAAATACAAATAATTAGGGAGCACTTACTGTTATTCCAACCACTATCCGGTATGTAATGGCAGATAATCTTTTCCAGCACTTTATCAATAGAAAACCAAATGATACCTTCCTCAACCCTGTGGATGAAAGGTGTACAATTCAGTAATCATAAAACAAAGTGCATCATCATTTTTCATTACTTCTGGTTTGTTTTACCTATTTATACATTATTTACAATTGTGATGGCATATTCATTGACTTTCTTAAAGTGGCAATAGTCAAATTGGCCGCTGTGGTATTTCTAAGCATTAACTACTTTTAAGAAGGCTACTGTGTCTACCTTACACAAGCCACATTTTTAAATTCATGTTAGCTAGGACTAAAGATTATCTACCGACATACAATTAGTAGGTCTGTCTTTTATACAATATAACCTATTCAGAACTGCAGGTAGGCCATGACCCCATTCCTCCACTTGAAAGACCCTCACAATGTACACAGAGGGTGGGGAGTGGGAAGGTTTTGTCTTCTCTGTATGCGGAGGGTCACAAGTTGTCAGGCACGACTGCATCCTGCATCACCTGCCACCCATAGCTTGATGCTATTCTCCCCTGTATGCTATACATGTACTGATGTAATAATGGCCTGTCAAAGGAACCAGTCCTTCATCCACTGTGAATTCAGGCCCAGGAGTGCACTGGCATGGCAAGTACTCCACCCGCTTAACCCACACAACACTAATAGCAGCCAGTTTGTCTTACAGCAGCATATACTGCCCAAGTCCTGCATTGTTTCCACAGACAGACTCCATTAATTTCCTGCCAACCCAAAATCCCTCACATCAGTATTTCATGACCAGTATGCCACTACAGCTTGTCAGATATGGTCAGAACAAAGTAGCCTCTGAAATCCTTCTGTAATTAGAATTTTCACATTTGTTCAGTACCACTTCAAGAGCTTTTCCTTGCCAAGCGAAAAACTGACATTTCCAAGGACAGTGCAGTTTCTAAATTGCATCCTGCCACAACCCAAACAGGCAATTTTGAAGGTGTCGCATTTCTGTGTGGCTCTGCAAGAATATAATTTTATTTTTTTTTCACATAATACATAACTCATGACCTGTATTCTATTATATAGCTTTGTTTGCTCATTTTTATCAAGGGTATGAATTATTTTTGAAAGCACTGCAGCCAACAGCTATTACTCTGTGAGTCTTGCTAAACCAAATCTTGGGTAAAGATCAGTATGTATAAATTTGCATCATCCAAATAAAGAGAAACACCAATTAATTACAAAGTATTCATTGCTTGACGTACCTCCTTTTTTGCAACAGAAAGAAAAGCAACATATAAAACAGTAAAAAACAATACTGATAATACACTATGAACAATTAAACCGATGGACTTGCAGTTCATGAGTAACAAAATGGGCGCAGGGTTGACTGAATGTGAAGTGAATAAATGAGCCAGTGTATAAGAGTGAGCAAGCTAGCAGATAATTATTGCTGACAACAGGAAAACAGAAAACCTAAAAGCCAACAAGTAAAAATGATGTAGCCAATGTAAATGAGTAGCATTGGGAATGTGTGAGTTGGACAGCACATTAGTACTGTATGTTGGGGGCTGGGGGATGGTGAAAAAGTCAATATGTGAATTAGCTGGGGTGGGTGAATAAGTGCTGTAATTCCTGAGCAGCTGCATGGGTTACCAACTAAAGTATGTAAATGTCCATGGGAATCTTTTATTTCTCTAAAAATTCAGTACAGTAGAACGTCAGCTACCCGAACGCCAGAGAACCGTCAGTGGTTTGGATTGCTGTAAGTTCTGAATGACTTAATTACCTAAACTGATATCAAAATAAAATATAAATGATGATTTCAAACCCTTCATTTGCACCATTTCTGCCTTATTTTCAAATAGTTTTCTCTCACTTTATAGCTAATAACAATCAAATCAGCTGCATGATCCCTGTCACCTAACACAGCTAATACAAATGTGTTCTAGTAGCTGATGACTGTGAGTAAAATAATTATCATCCCTTACCAAACCAAAACGTTACAAACTGTGACCTTTAACGGCGCCAATAATGTGTGTATATTTCAGAGAAACTGAAAGCTATTAACTGATCAAAGTGCTTTAGGAAGATGAGTGCTCAGCTCTTTTAAAAGTGAGGATGGAGCACATTTCCAGGCTTGAAAAAACATTGTTTATTTTAGTCTGCAGAAGTAGGCAGGTTGAGTTGTTTTAATTAATTTTGTTACGGAAAACTGCTTTTCCCTTATTGTGGCAGGAGAGCTACATTTTGAACACTTATTATAATAAATTAATGTTCAATTGGTGTTAGCTAGATATTTAGTCGTTCAAGCCTGATGGAAATTTGCCTCATAAAAATAATTTCTACAACAAATCTTTGGGTGAAATTATTATTGCAACCCAGTCTCCAAATAATATTGTTTAATAATAATGTCCCTTTGAAAGTTGACTGTATTTTTTCCTTTTTAAAAAAAAAAAAAAAAACTTTCTAAAGTCTAGCAGCAATTTAGTTTAATGTTCACCCATCTGAAGTAGCGCTTGGAATTAATTAAAAAAATGTTATTTAACGGTACTTCCAGATTTTTATCTGTTCAGTTTATTGCTGTTTCCGGATTACTGAGTTATGAATTGGTGAGGTTATAATGTATTTGATGTATAACGTAATCGGACTGAACTAATCTGAACCAGTGAGAGAGAGAGGCATCAAATATACAAAATTTTTGTTTTCCTTTTTCTTGTTCCTGTTCTAATTTCTCCTTGCTATTTTTATCTTGTTCCTTTATTTCTTATTTTTCTTGTGACAATGTTCTTCCTCGCTCCAAGGAGTCTCCGTCACTCATTGACAAGTGTCGATTGCTTTGTGAGTCTTGATCACAACATGAATACTGGCGATACCTGAGCCTAGATTATCTGGCAACCACAAAAACACCAAGAAATTAAACAATTGATTAATAAATGTTAATACATATGCTTTTCAATGGTCAGACATTAAAAGGCCCACAATAAAATCGAATGTTTTAAAAATAAATTAGTGGAAAATAATTAATGGAGGAATTTGTGAAATAGTCAACTACCTTCAATCGCAATGAGCTCCTGGAGTTGTTGAAGCTTGCAAGCTTGGCATTACTGGCCTTTAACTCCTCCCCTTGGCTTTGCAGCATCATTGCCTTGTTAATTACTTGATGTTCTTAGTTCATTGGTCTCATCTTATATAGTGTCTCAGCCTCTTTAGCCACATACTGATAAAAACCTAGTTGAGCTAACCAGATAAACAAGAGTGTATTGTTCATTAACTCACAGCATAGGAAACAATAAAAGGGTAAATACAACTTTCCTTCTAATTTACACATGCTCTGTATGACAAAAAATTACTTTCTAGGATACCATAAACACCATGTTTTGGTGTACCACTACTTCTGAGAATATAAAATGGGTTATAGCTAATTTAGTTGAATCTGAAACGTGACAGTGGAGCAGTTTAGTTCAAGCATATGTTAAAGGGGCAGAGTTCCCTCAGACTTTTATTACCATGGGCCTTTCTCATGCTCTGCATCGTGCCTGGTCTTCTATATGAGTTGGGTGTCGACGTCTAATAATGAATCCACAACATGCACCCCTTCCCCCAATCACATTGAGTTAACTCTAGCCAATCATCAGCAAGCTAATAAACTTAATATCAATTACATGGTTAATCACATTTAAAGTGATTAAAGTTATCTTTCATACTTCAAAGTCAGTGCAAGGATTGATAGTATACATCTGGCAAGGTGTTCAAAACTCAAGATATGTATGTCTTGTTCATAGTTTAATTTTGGGTAGAGGTCCAAGTCCGAAAGATCTGCAAAATGGTTTTGAATAAGGAGATATGTCTCCCTATCATAAACCAAAATGTCAAAACAAATTACGTCATAGGCTGTTTCATGAATCCACCAGACAGTGCAGGGAGGGCTGTGGAAGGAAAAGAAGCATTAGGACCAAGTCCATTTTTACCAATTCCCATACAACCCTGTTCAGCTGGATGGAAGTATGTCCACAGGTAGGCCTACTGTATATTGATAGACCCGCCCAAAAATGTAAATATCACAGGCCTTAAACTTTTCTGGTAGTCTGCACAATAAATTAACTTTATTAGGACTAGCTGTAAGCAAATATGTCAGAGAACTGTTGTTAAAATATATTTGACAAGTAACTTTACTTTTAGTAATGTTTTTAGTAATATGTTTTTAGTAATATGTGGCATTTTAATATACTACTTTTGAATATAATACCTAAATTAGGTTTCCTCAGGGTCTGTAAATGAGGCAGGTGGATGTGATCCAGGACATCATTTCACACAGCAGTGCGACCTTGTCCTACATGTCAAAAACATTGAGGGATATGTGTGTGAGGAGTGTGCAGAAGCATAGAAAGAAGAGGCGCAGACAGAATTGGTGGAAACAACTTATACATGCAAACTGATGAAAACAAGATCCACTACAATTGTAAAGGTGAGACAGTAGCGAACATAACATCATTCCATAATTATTGCTTACCTGACTCAGCATCACAGGTGGCATGTGAGACTTTTGGTTGGGGAAGCTGTTTTTCACCAGTTATTTTTTAGTAAGACACCTCCTCCATTTGTTAATCAACTGTATTCTCATAGCGACCATTTGTGTGAAATGTGGATGTCTTTTGTATCATGTGGCGCTAGAATTTTTCACATGTCACTATTAATAATTAAAATGGTAATTATGATAATTTTGTATCTCATGATGTAGTCTATTACCACTAATATGGATGTTATTTGAATAAGAAAAATTTTCAAAATGAATAAAACAATGATGCACTTAATTCCAAATCATCTACTCCATTAACGATGAGCAATCCTCCAGTTTGCATGCAGGGAAAGAAAAGAATGCTTTCTGTCAGATGGGTATGCTGTTGCCTATTGAAAAGAATTCACTTTAATATGATAGGAAGCCAGTTTACTTTCAAATCCAATGTGCTGGAGTACAGAGCCTTAACTGTGAATACATACAGATGGCTGACAAAGGAAAATCCTGAGTGAGTGAGAGAAGAAACATAAAGACTGCAGATGCGTCCTTTCAGGTTACTGCACGATACATTCATAGTAAGCAATTAACATCCTATCATACTCTGTGGCATGTATAAAAATGCTGTGCAGGTCCAATTTACCTTGATTTTGACCAAGATGGCAAGAGGAAAAGAGCTCAGTGACTTTGAAAGAGAGTTCTTTATTGGGGCACTGATGGCAGTAGCTTCAGTCACAAAGACTGCTCAATTGGCTAGTGTTTCAAACAGTGACTAAAGTGACATCTGTATTTCGATCTATGGGAGTGACATCAGTAAATAGGGTCGGAAATTTTGCCGAAAGTACACATCAAAGAAAAACAGAAGAGCAACACTTCTTTAGGTGACTGAAAATGTCAATGCAGGACATGACCAGACTGTGTCAGCAAGAACGTTCAGTTGACAACTACACAGAGCGGGATATTATGGTGCGGGTGCAGTGCATAAACCCCTCACTACAAAGACGAATGCGCATTTGAGTGTTCAGTGGTGCAAAAACCACAGGTACTGGTCTACAGAGATATGGAAGAAAACAATATGGTCAGAAGAGTCATCCTTCACCATATTCGTGACAAGTGGGCAAGTGCATGTATGGTGTACAGCAAGAAAACAGTACAGGCCTGAATGAGTGACCCCTACAGGGAATGAGTCCGGGGTTCTGTTGCTGTGGGGGGTATTTTCCTGGAATGGTTTTCCACTTGTCCCCTTAGAGGGAAGGGTCACTGAAAATCAATCGAAAGTTATTCTGAGTGATCACCTTTATCCTGTGATGAAACAGGTCTATTCTGATGGGAGTGGTCTCTTCCAGGATCACAATCCCCCCAACCACAGAGCATGAGGAATAACTGAATGGTTTGATGAGTATGAAAATGTGAATCATATGCTATGGCCTTCATGGTCACCAGATCTCAACCCAACTGAACACCTCTGGGAAATTTTGGACCAACATGTTAGACAGCACTCTCCACCACCACCATCATCAACACACCAAATGAGGTAATATATTTTGGAAGAATGGTGTTCCAGAGACATTAGTTAATGACAATTAGTTTGACCTTATTGTTAAGTGTTACCTTTACTTGAGTACAAAACAGCAAAAATTGTGTCACTGTCAAAATACTTGCACATGGCACCTTACACACGCGCACACACAACCTATAGTTCCTAAAATTATTTTTGAACCATCCATTTCCAGTTCTAGAGAAATACGCATCCCTCTGAGAGAAATTCTCTGCTGGGAGATTTCTGTCCCGCGACCATCTCTAACTGCAGATATTTGACACCCCTGAGATTTAGTAGCCACTCTACACTACCCTTTCCAGAGGTCAAAATCCTGATATGAACATCCAATTAGGTTTGGCTTTGATCAAATGTCCGAGCAAATGTGTGGAGAGGAGAATCAGGACTAATTTATTAGACCATGTATATTGGACATTGCCAGGGAACCGGTCCCTACATAATTCACACTCAGGCGAGTAAAGATCTGCCTGTTAGATATCAGCCACTTTATATTCCCATTAGCTTTAACAACGCGCATGCTGGCAGTTAATGTGCATCAGTCTGCCACACCTTCGCCGACCGCCAGCCGTTTATGTGACAGCCCAATTTGCATTATTGCTGCTCGTTCTGATTTGCAACAATTTCACATGAACGAAACACAACGGAGACGTCGTGTGTCAGCTGGATCACTCAAAGGTCACGTCTTGCCGCGACAGAATTGTTTTTCAAACCAGCGACTTGTGTTGATTTGTTCTTCCAGTCCCGTGCCTCTCCCACGCATGTGGGATAATTAGAGGCCTTGCAGGACGGTTCTGAGCCGCTGGGGATTGAGCGATTCGCGCGGGACGAGATGGGCACATGGTGTCCCTCGTCTGAGCCACAAGCCCTCACGCTCTGGAGGCTTGCCGTCTGGGGGACAGCTCCTGGTGCACGGGGAGGCAGAGAAACCGATGTTTATGCAGAAAGCCTGCTTGGTGCCTAACGTTAGGGGTGAGAGAGCAGTCAAAGGGCTTTTAATTTAATCTCCAAAGGAAACTGCAGACCTTGCGATTCAAATCTTTGAAAGATGGCTTTGAAAATTACACGTTGCCGGGTGCAATGAAGGAATTATTTCTGATAATCTAAAATGTTTACATCTCTATGTTGGGATGGGCAATAACATGTCTATTACTGCTCCATATATCACGTAACATTCGTCCATCAACATGATGACCACAAACAGAAAAAAACAACAGTCCTTCTTCAGGTTCATTTCAATAAATGCAAACATTAACAGGTGATATGTATATCGTACTCTAGGTCATTATGGCATGCACATCGATCAGTTGAAAAAGATGTTCTCTCAATTAGTACAATTGGTTTAAAAATTAAGAAAAAAACAATAAAAGACTCTATGTAACCATAAATATTGAAACCCTATAGTGAAAGCATAAAAATGATAACTGATTAAATGTCAACATCAGTGACATACAACAAAGTAACCCAGGGGATATTCAGAATTAGTTCATCAATTAAGTCAATCTTTGGAAAGGACAACACATCATCAATACAAACATACTCAATACTATGAAATTGAGCAATCAAATCCATTATTAATAAAAAAAGAGTATAATATCAAATATGTTCTTAGAAGGAAAAATAGTAATAGGACTTGTTGCAGTAAACACAGGCCAATACATTACAGGCATTTACAAATACAAGCTGAGATCCAAACATTCATTTAAACCATAAGGCTCCGTTGAGTTTAACAGAACATCCAAAAAGATTCTCGTTTGAAGGTTGTCTCTTTAAATCGCCACCTCTAATGGAAGCCAAGATATTTTCAATCCCAATAAATCTAACACTGGCTACAGAGCCGTGATCCCATTCTTTGTAATGCCTTGCTATTGCATATTCCATATTCTCATTTTTGAGTGCTCATTTGTATTTACAAAATACGTAGCTTCAAGTTACATCTGGTCTATTCGATATACACTGTTCTACAAGGGCATTTCAGCATATTAATAACACTTCAGTTACAATTAAATAATTGCTTAATGGGGTATTGTTGACGTGTATGAGGGCGGTTGACAGTTTTAGAACTAGTTGCATAACCACAATTTGTGAATTTTCTACTGTGGTAATTGCCATTTACATTCTTAAGCCAATTCTTTTTCTAAATGTGGGGACCTGTACATGGATGTTACCAGTGTGTCCTTCATCTTTTTAAAACCTAGATGGAGAAGAGGCCACTGTTCGTAACTAAGAGTCACAAATAGTACTCTCCAATCCTTCAAAATAATGTTTTTTGACCTCCGATGACAAATGACTGTATTCAGAAAGAGATATGGGCCTAACCTCTTGGGTCTCTCGATGAGTTGTAGAGCCCAGTAAGTTGTTCCTATCTGCACATCTAGCTCTGTTAAGTAATTATATTATGTAACATGTTACATTACATACCACACTACCCCCAAAACTGTTCAGGACATGGATATTAAAGGAGGGGATGGGGCATGAACATTTAAGGGGGAGCCAAAAAATAAGCTCATGTGAAGGGCGAGCCTGTTGACATGGATACACCGTAAGCACTAGTGAGAACCCACACAGCTGCCACACAGCAGTGCTCAAATCATCAAACCACAAACAGCTCCATTTAAAGAACTCAAGGAGAACTTCAACGAAACGAATTAGTTCGACACAAAATGTAAGGGAGCACATGTTGAATGTTTGCTCTAGAGCCCTTATAAATCTCTGTGACCCTTGAAGCCCATGAAATGGCTATGCATAAACAGGCTCCATGGACACTTAATACATGTGACATACCTTATGAAGGTATATTTATAAATTGAAGTAAGTCCTTCTGAAGCTACTTATAAAGCCCTGAATATGCTTGATCCAGCTGAACAACACTTCATATGACTACATTGCATAATACTGTTTTCCCTCGGAAAAGTAACAGATGGTTGTAGTATTTCAGATTCCAGCAGAGCAGTTTCAGAGTGACAGTTGCTTCATCTGATAATTACCAAGGACCAGTTTTTGTTTGTCTTTCATTCTAAATACCAGTTTTCAATGAATCAATACTTTATTGAATATATATTTTCATTGTTATTTTTAATACTAGACTTATACAGCTAAATTTATCTTTGTTTACATACAGTCAGGGCTGTGCACAGACTGTCTGTCTTTGTGCTCCTCTATGCGAGAAAAGATGTGGACGGAGGGTGGGGGTGGAAGTTTGTGCGATCACTATGTGCGAGTCCATAGTGATCATGGAACAGGAGGGGTGTGCTTGGGGGGGGTAGGTGATTGAGATCGCTGACTGTTCAGGGAGGGGGTGGGTGGGCTTGGTGGGGGAAATGTGAACATGAACTGGGGGGGGTGGGTGGAGGTGGACATCACAGATAGTGGGGGAGGGGAAAGACTGTGATCACAAATGGTACATGGTTTACAAAAGAAATCCCTATAGCCTAAAACACTGTTGCAGTGAAGGCAGGGGGCATAAACTTCAGGGGGTCATAAGCTGGTGTCTACCTGTGCATGTGCCTGCATACAATCCATTCATACAGCTGGATATTTTACTGAACCAGTAGCAGTGCTCTTCCTGGGTGTCCACCCTAAAACCTTGAAGTTGCAAGTCTACCATATTTACCAAACTATTATGCCACTCTTCTCCAGCATTCTAATGTGGTGTTCTGCATTAAATAGCAAGGACCAGGATATGGCAGTGTCATCAAGGCTAAAAATCATAGGGGCAAAGCTGGTAAGTGTTTTTACTGACTGAGTGATGATGCTGAAGCCCATTGTAATCTCACTTAAGGAAACTGTGGTGTTTAGTCATTATCGGACATACTTTGTGCAATGTTTATGGGAAGTGACATGGTCTCTTTCAACAGTAATTGACCCTGGCAGTAATGACAAAACAACACTTGCTGAATGAATTCTCCCCTTTGGCTATTGTCCAGTTTTGGCAACTGTTCAGTTTGTTTTAAACACAGACCATTGGTTGAACAGCATCACTGTTTTTCTGACACCAGCAGTATAACAGAGCACCGTTGGGAGGGGACACATCCCACATAGTAGTGAGAAATTCCTTATTTGTCCTCTCCAATAATCAATGAATCCTCGAGACAAATTTATTCCTTCTGTGAATGTGCCTGATTACAAATGTTCTGGTCTCCAGGTCTCACTGAAAAAGTGTCCTCTTTATATTCACATAGCATTTTTAAAACCAATGATGAAATATAGCTGCAAGAAGCGATACATGGGGTCCAAGCACACACAGTCAATATTATGCCAATTATCCAGTGGTCAATCAGTGCCAAAGTCACTCAGTAGCCATAGGGAAGCACCTTGTACTACTGTAGCATGTTTCATTGGTCTCAGCCCTGTAGTTAGGCCAAAGCTGTGGACAGAGGAAATTGGATAAGAGCATCTCCAAAATGTCGGCCAATCCAAAAGGTCAGCAGCATAAAAGGTACATATCAATGTTCCAGTTGTGGACAATGATTACAGCAATTTTTATATCTCATCTTTCATGAATTTCAAAAAGTTTTTCATGAAAGTTGTACATTTATAAGAAATATGGTGCTCTATAGCACCACCAAATGATTTGATTGGGACAAAACTTTGGTGTTTGGCTCTTATAGAGTGCTAATATAGCTATAATTTCTTAAATGTCTGTGGAACTGTTTGTGAGTTATTAGCATTTTTGTGAGAAGTCCCACCCACAATGATATCCATTGCCTCTTTATTCATCTAAATTTTAACATATCAAAACTCTTTATAGAATGGAGTTTGGTCAACAGATGATGTACACCACATTTTGTGCAAATCAGTTCATTTTTGTAGGAGAAGCATTTTAAATGTTTGACTGCAAATTTTCAAAAAATTCAATATGGCAGACTTTATGGATCCTTGATATACATGTTATGAGCCAGCGAATCTGATGAAAAAATAATTTTGACAATTGGCTAAATGGTTCAAAAGTTAAAGCTAAAAATAGCTTATTCATATAACGCCACCATCAGGCATATATGGGTAGGTTTTCTTACCTGAGTAATAAGTGCAAACCTACCTGCCAAATTTGGTTGCTTTATGTTGTCCAGTTTTAGCTGTGCAAACACTTTTAGGGCAGAAGCATCAAAAAATAAAAATCAGAACAGAAACAGTAGGTTTCCAGCACCTGCAAAGCTTGGACCCTAAAAAACAGTCTAGTCTGTAGTCTCTAGTGAATGGCAGGTATTTGCCTTACAGACCAGTTTGTCGGAAAGCAGCTATATTGATCTTGCATGCTTGTTACGTGCCTGTGTTATGTATGGTCTCTAGTCATTTGTCCCTTGGTTTTGGTTTTCTTCTGTAATTGTAGATGCAGCACCTGGTGGTACCCCTATATAATTAGCCATTGAGGTTTCCCAGGAGGATCTTGGACCTTGGAAGTTGACAGCTACCATGTGATCACTCAGTTAAAGCAACATCTTCAAGGGCCTGTTTTTGTCCTTGTTAACAGAGCCCTGTTATTGTTTAATAAATGTACTTTTGTTGAACATTTTTTTTGTGCATACTTTATGTGGCAATCCACCAGGGGTGGGCCATAACATTACATACAACATAAAAAGGCCATGTTGCTTTAATTCTCAGAGGTCACAAACTGTAAAGGAGAATACATGCCCCCCCTCACACACACACATAAACACACACACACACAACCTCTGGCTTTCCATTGTGTATTTATTTCTAACTGTACAGAGGACAGGCTTGATTAGAACACAGAGAGCCCAACAAATCAACGCGCCACTGGCTGTCTGCAGCCAGGTGCCTCTCATTATCTTTCTGTGGCCGAATCTGAATCCGTTACACGGGAGAAATAACTCATAGCTTTAGCTTTAACCCCCTCAAAATTTACAGGGCCATCATTCGCCAGGCTATGCGAGCAGATAAAGGCCGGGAGGAATGTTCTGGAATTAAAATGGACGGTCAAGGAGAGTGCACTGCAGATGCCTCCTCTTCCATTAAAAGCAGCTCTTCATTCAGTGCTGTCTCCCTGTATCTTCATTTTATACACCCTAACTGAATGATTCTTTCCTGAAAATGCTCCAAGCCAATGCCTGGTAGAGAGAAAGCAAAATATTACTGTGACAGGCTGATATTATGGCACAAAAATAGAGCACACAGTTCTTGGGATCTAGGGTATCAGCTTTGTTTTTGTTTTTTTGTTGTTGTTTGTCTGTTGTCTTTTGTGCAATCTAAGCCACTCTCAGCAATGGAAATATGTCTAACACTGAAAAGTTTAAATGCTGAGGAGGGGGAATCATCTAAACCTCCATCTCTCAGCTACGCCTAACTGTTGTACAGAATTATTATTATTATTATTATTATGAATCATAATAATGACAATAATAATAACATGTGTTTCATAGCATTGATAATAATAATAATAATAATAATAATAATAATAACAATAATAATTTATTTGTGGTTATTGCACTCTACTTTTAAGAGTTATAATACACAAAAAATGCATTTAATCTGTCAGATATTTAGTTTTTAGATTATTGCCTTTGAGAAACAGACAACATTAGTTCACCTGCTAAACTTTCTCTGTTCTCTGTCTGTTTTCCCCCACAGGCATGGAAAGGAATGTCTTTGGCAATTAGGGCCATGATAGAGGTTTTTTAATTGTAAACATGTCCTGGGGTTTGCTCTCCCTTGAAAGTTTTATTACTTTATTGCCCTCTGGAGACAACACTCAGAGACCCCGCTTGGCTAAAGGTTTAAATGCAATGTGTGATATTTAATTGAAATCATTGATTGGAAATCGTAATGTCTATATACATAATGGTTGTTGAGGCCTGGTAGCTGAAATCTACATTTTTCAGAACGGTGCCAGTTTCAAGTGGAAACCAATGCGGTGCAATTTTTTTTGTTCCATTACTTTGCCTGAAGGTGGAGATTACAGTTGGCTGGATTTCACAGTCATGTGTCAGCAGATATCACCTCGTTTGATAGAAGCAGACACATTACCTCCTACATTACCTCCTAACATATCTAAGTTTGGTTTCATTATAAAGGCCATAAGACAATTCATCTTTTGATAACAATATCATAGTGCTTAGCCCTGCTTACAGCAACATGAGCCCACTTTAATATGTACATTTGCTAGTCATAAGTTAAGACAGTCCCTGTCTGTCCCTCCTGCCACACTTTACCCATCCACACAGCCATTCTCCCCCCTCTCTCTCAACCACTCCCTCCCCACCCCCCTTGCGGCAGCATAGAGCAAGTGTGGGCCTTTCTTTACTTTCTTGGTAGAGTTTTTGGATAGTTAACATCAGCCAGTTAAGATTTGTTGTGATGGACATTTTGGGGGTTGATATCTGCCATCTGTGGAATCTGAAGCTTGCATGGAGGCCTGGTGTTTCATGGTGTTTGGTCTGTGCATTTTTTTTCTTACCTATTTATATTGTAACAATAAATGTCTTTATATTAATCTGTTTGTGAGTTATACATTTTTATAAAGGTTGATCCAGCAGTTTGCCCAACGGGTGAATTTGTAAGGGTTCAAGTATATTTCTTTGATAAAATGTTACAGCTAGAATCCTACCGGATTCTATATAAAACGTCATTTATAATAGATTTGAGGGTTCCTAGGGATGGCTATATTCAGAAAACTCAATATCACAGACCCATGAAAGAATGTTAAATAAATAAATAAATAAATAAAGAGGCTGCTGAAGTTGTGTAATTGAAGCAAGACATTGATTTTCAAGGGACAGTAAAAGAAGGCCCGCACATGTTCCATAAATATTTCAGATAAATCTAGAGCTGCTTCAGCTTGCAGAAGGGATGCTGGCTACTTGAAAGAGGAGCTGGTAAGGTGAGACATGCCATGGCCTGACTTCTGTTATGCCCTTTTCCAAACCGAGACCAAAATGAATTACTCATACAGATCAAAGTAAACTCCTGAGTTCAGTAAAAACATATGTACTCCATCACAATGCACTTGACATTGCCAGAGTTGGTTTTAGACTGATCCCTACTGTGCTGAAATGACACCCATGATACATTCAGTGATACATAATTACATCTGGCCAGACTAATTAGCTTGAGATCTCTCAGAACATAGCATACATAGATAATAATAAGCAGCATCCATTTGGTGTAATTGGGTGTAATTGGTTCAATTGGGTGTAATTGGTCTAATTTGGTGCAGTTGTTTTATTTTGTGGATTTTTAAAATGTAGAAATTGGTGCTATGAATCACACTCATTATCTCACCTGGAGAATGTATTATTCAGTAGGATTGTTAAACATGCTTTATAAAGATGCTACTTTCCCAATGGTTCTTTTACACAGAAAAACTGCTTTGAGCTTGTGGCCACAACTGACACTGGCACAGTGGATTTGGAACCAAACTGTGGGGTCTATTCAGGCAAAACAACTGTGTCTTAAGAGGATGAGTCACCCAGCACCCTAAAGAATTATATTTTGAGAAGAAGTCACCCAGGTTTCCAAACTCTCATGGACACCGCCAGACTCAATGGACCAGAGAGACACACCGCTCTGTTGGGCAGGAAACTGGCCAGTTACAATGCTGATATTTCTGCACTGAGTGAGACTCGTCTGACAGAGACTTCAAAACACTGAGGCTGGATGAGCATTCATCACACCCAGCTAATTAAGTCCCAACTAAGGTGTATTGGACATGTAAAGAGGCTGCCTGATGCTCATCTCCCAAAGAAAATGTTTTTGATAAACTACAGTGGGTAAAGCGCTCCTATTCATCCATCCGTCCATCCATCCATCCATTATCTATACCCTGGGCAGGGTCGCGGTGGTGCTGGAGCCTGTCCCAGTGTGCATTAGGCGAGAGGCAGGAATACACCCTGGACATGACACATTAGGGTAGGTGCTGGGGAATTAGGGGGAGGAGTATTTCCTCTCCTATAAAGTGCTGGGGGAAACCCTGCAGCATAGTCAAACCCTGCATTTAGTGACAGTAACACTAAAGAATAAAAGCATATCAACCAATGTAACACATCACTATGCACATAAAGTAGTAATGTAATCACACTACTTTTAATGAGGAGAAATAATTAATATGTAGCATTACATTTTGAAAGTAAACATCCCCATGTCACAAATGGCCTAAATATGTAATAATGTCAAACGGCAACCACTTAAATCTTTTTATTGGTCCTTTAGAATGATTTAAAATTCCAAATTGTCTTTTGTATTGGCTTCAACATCTCTGCTCCCCCAGGGTTCGAAAGAGCAAAGACTCACCTTGGACTGGGTGGAGTTGTGTAGAGCTGATAAAAAAGCTGAGCTGAGACTCACGTGGGGTTAAGCACTCCCTGCAAAGCCTCGCTGACTAATCCTACACCAGCTGCGCACTAGAACTTCCAGCAGCTCCGCATAGATGTAGCAGAATGTAATATTACCATGGGTTTGATGCGGTGAATGCAGTGGTGTCGTAAGGCTAAAGGTCGGGCAATACAGTGAGTGCAACTGGCTAACAACTCTGCAGTGATGCAACTGTTAAAACCTTTGCATGCAAAGCACTTGCAAACCATGCAAAGTCTGATCAAATTAGCCAGGGCGCTAATATGTCCTTGTTCAACAGCAATGTGCCATCCATTCAGTCTCCTTCTTATGGAGAGTAGACCTGCTTGCATGCGAGGATTACACGGGTGGCGTTATCAGCACAAAACAGTCGCCGCTGCAGCCTTCCCCCGCTGCCGATAAATATTCCCCACTTTGACGGACGTTAATGCTTTCGGGGACGCTGGGCGGACTCCGCTGCCGGTTGCCGTCTCTCACTGCCAAACAGGAGTGATGGGCTGCAGTTGGACCTCTGTACAGCCCAAACAAGCCTCACCATCGCCCCTACAGTTCCTGCCCCCCAAAGATGCGCTCATGCGTACTCGATTATGCACAGATCCTACCCTGCGAAAAGGAAGAATAGCTTAATTTTGCTGGGGCACAACAGTAATTAAATGGCGTGGAAGCTGGTCTTATTACTTAGGGAGGTCTCGACAGGCTATGAAAAGGGCTATTTATCCATAAGCAGGTTTGTACCGGGAGTTAAATGGAGGGGAGTTGCCATGTTGTACAGAGGCGAGCGCTGCGATCAGGCTTTAAGCATTCTTCTGTGGGCAAGTCAATTTCCTCTGGCTGGCATTAGTGTACAGAGGGCACATGCTGCTTGTTGTATTGAGAAGCATTAGCCCTCCTGGTGGAGTATTAGCTGGATACATTAGGATGGCTCTGCCAACACATCCTATTTTTCACCCACATTCCTCCATTAAAGATCATATGGAGTGGAGTATTAACTCAAGCCTCCTTCAAATTCATAATATGAACTGAGCAGTGTATTGGAAAGAAAATGTTTTTAAACAGACTATTGACTGGGACCTGTAGTTCTATGTCATACTATCCTTGTGGAGTACCAAGTGTTTCCATGTCAACATAAAATGTATGACATATAAGCTGCACTGAAAGTGAAAGCAGGTTGATTTCTGCCTGACTGGGATATCTCTGCAGTCAGTAACTCTGGATTTCAGTACCCATGAAAAGTCACTGTATTTATCAGTCCAGCCCATCAATGATAGAAGCTTATTAGACATAAAGGAATGGATGAACCGCCACTTTCTCTTGCTGATCTTCCAGGAAAAGGTAATGATACCAAGAAGATATAATGATAGTTGGGCCCAAGTCCCTGCGATGCAAACTACCTGATTATGTATTAGACCTGGATGGAGTCTTTGTAGCTGTCAAAGATTTTGGGGGTACATTTTATCAAGATCTCTAATTTAAAATGAATGTAAAGTACATCTCTAGGGCTGCTTCATTTGAGAAATAGAAAAAACTAGTCCACTCATTTATTACTCCAAGATTAGATTACAATGCTCTTTAGTCTGGATGTAAAAATTTATCTCAGAAAGATCAACAATCTATTCAAAATGCTGCTGCTTGTATTCCTATCATAATTAGGAGATTTTACCACATCAGCCCAGTGGCTACCAGTTAAATTTAAACATAATTTCCTATGGAAAAGTTTGCCTGCTAATTAGCCTAAATTTATATTTAAATTTAGGCTAAATAATTACTTATTTGGCCACTCCTATAGGGGGATAGGGTTTGGTGCATGACATACGCCATAGAGTCTCTGGTAGACTGAGCTGTCAGTGCAGTCACTGGACCATGCATGGCATCACTGTGTTAAGATGAATGAGTCATGGTCTGGTGTTGACTGATTCAGGGCTGCTCTCATGACTGTGTTAGCCCTTCATCTTTGTTCCTCTAGCTATGCTGCCATAGATTTATTCTGAGGTTTTCCTTATTACACAAAGGCTCCTCTATATCTCCCTCTCAGCTCAACAACATACCTGAGCTGCCTAAAGATGGTATTCCTCCTCTTTCCCTACTTAGGGCAGCTGCTTGGATCAGTAGCAGTAGCCTCCTCCAGAGGGAGTTGGTTCAGCTGCAGCTCTATGCCTGTTTCTGCCCGGCAGCACCACTCACTAGCCTTCTGACTTATCTCTCATCAGGAATACAGTCATTCTTGCCCAGCTTCAATTTCATATTGTCATTGACATCTGTGTACTGTCATGTTTCTGTTTATTATACATGCATTTTGTAATCAGCCTTTTTCCAATTAACTGGTGCTAGCCAGTGGCAGATGGGCTCCCCACTCTGAGGCAGGTTCTACTCAAGGTTTTTACCAGCCAGGGAGCTTTCTTTGCCACTGTTACCCTCGGTGGCCTCTTGGGGGGTTCAGGCCCAGATCCCGTAAAGCTGCTTTGTGAGCATGCCCTTTGTAAAAAGTGCTATACAAATAAAGTCAAATTGAATTATTTCTTCCTCCATCACTTTGCTACATGTTAATACTGATTTCCTCTGTCTCACAAGGCTTGTTCCAGTTTTTTAATGTGCTTTTGAGCAAATTCCATCCTAGCTGTTCTGTACATGAGGCATACCAATAGTGCTCATGTTGCAGGGAATCCTCTTATGTTATGGTGGTATATACTCACTTTATGGTCGTCCTTGACACATATATACACTACATCCTGGAGAGTCATCTTGAAATATTCAACAGTTGAAATGGGGGTTGTTTTCTAAATTTAAAGTGTTCTTTGGACAATCCACTACAATGGTGTTCTAAAGTTTACCAGGTTTTTTGCTATTGCTTAGCTCACCAGTGCATTCTTACTTCATAATGATGTACCAAACCGTTTATTTTGACATACCTAATGACTATTTCGCTGATCAATTTATTTTAACCTTCAGCTCATGATGTCCTGCTTTCCTGCCATTTATGCTTATTTAGTCCTCATGTTGAGAGACAGCAGCAGATTTCACATGCAGAGTCCACCCCTAGAATCAATTTTAGACCTTTTTTTCAGCTTTCTTGTGGATGAACTAATGGTGAAAAAAGTCACAGCTGGTCACGAAACAGCTGAGCAACCAATTTGCTTTTGCTCCCTTAAAATGGGGGACCATGTATTAAAAAAACTGTAATTCCTACACGGATCACCCAATATGGATGTAAACACCCTCACATTAAGGCTGACAGTCTGCACTTAAATCTCATATTCATTATTTTATTTCCAATGTGCTGGAGTACAGAGCCAAAACTATTTTGTGTCACTGTCCCAAGGTTTTTCACTCAACTGTATAACCCCACTCACGTTTTTAAGCACTGAATCTTTAGGAACTCTTAAGCGACTTCCTGTGTCACTGGGGTATAAATATAAGGAGACATGCAGGCCAAACTTTCTTAGGAATCCATGAACACAGGGACGATTACACAATACACAAATTACATGAGATAGTGAAGGTCAGAAGCTTTCCAAAGCACTGACACAGTTGAAGCAATTGTGGTTGGTTGAAGTGTCGGTGTCATGAAGCATTTGACACCTGTCTCTCTAGTGACATCACCGGGTCAATCAATATGCTCCTCATTGCTCTTCACAGCAGTGATAAATTTAAATTGGTGAAACGCTACCACTTGACTTCTGACTGTAAAATTCAGTTTTTGAATATTAATGGCATTGCCATGTGTTCTCAAAATCCTCTCCAATAGAGTCTACTCATAAAAAATGTGTTGATGATGAGATGGCGATAATCACTACTGAAGTGAAATAAAAATGTGTTGTGTGTTTCATGTGCATAATGCAGTCATATCAACCAATGCTTCATTTCCTCTTGCATGCCTGGTAAAGGAGAGCACATTGTAACAATATGTTTCAATGATTTTTAAAAAAAGACCATTTATTGGTCTGTATTAAAAGAGCATCATTCAACTTCCCCCCAGCTCTTAGTAGCATTGTGGAAAGGAAATATCTATATATATATATATATACACACACACACACACACACAATAGCACACAGATAGGTAGCCATATTTTTACATTACATTACATTACAGGCATTTAGCAGACGCTCTTATCCAGAGCGACTTACACAACTTTTTACATAGCACTTTACATTGTATCCATTTATACAGCTGGATATATACTGAAGCAATGCAGGTTAAGTACCTTGCTCAAGGGTACAACGGCAGTGTCCTTAACCGGGAATCGAACCTGCGACCTTTCGGTTACAAGCGCAGTTCCTTACCCACTGTGCCACACTCCGTCCTACTTTTTATTCACATTGTTATTTTTATCATTAGTAATCATACTATGAGTAAAATAATAGTATAATAATATTTTGTTTTCAGGGCTACCTTGCATAAGAGGACAGTTAATAAATGAATAGCATTAGCGTATGCACTGTTGTTGTGTAAGATGTGGGGTTGTTTAACTTCCGAAGGCCCTTGGCCCTTGTTATGATACATGGCATTCTGGACTCCAAACACCAGAAGATTTTACATCAATATTTGACTGCCTCAGTCAGGAGGCTAAAACTGGGTCGTGGATGGATCTTCCAGCAGGACAATGATCTAAAGCATACCTCCGAATCCACACAAAAATGGTTCACTGACTGCAGAATTAAGCTTTTGCAATGGCCATCCCAGCCCCCTGACCTAAACCCCACTGTAAACCTGTGGGGTGAGATGAACAGGAGAGTCCACAAGCGAGGACCAAAGACTCTGAACGATCTGGAGAGATTCTATCTGCAGGAATGGTCTCAGACCCCTTTATATGTGTTCTCCCACCTCATCAAGCATTTTAACAGAACACTCAGTGCTGCTATCTTGGCAAAGGAAGTGTCCACAAAATACTAAATGCAGGAGTGTCAATAATTGTGACACATCTTATTCAGAATAAATATGAGTTTGTGTTGAAGATTTTCTTTTCCTCTGAGCAATGGTATCACAATAAAAATATATAATTTTCTCATATTGCTGTGCTTAGAAAATAGTTGATAAATAATAAAGTGAAGTTATGCAGATTTTTTTGTCATATTATTTGTTGGCTCCTATACTTCTGGCTGGCTTGACCAGTGCTTGACCACTTAGCTGATACAGCACATTGACCATGGAAATCACAAAGACATGCTTGACGAAGCAAGCTTTCTCATTAAACGCATGCTATTTCTCCACAAACTTCTGAACTGAAACATTTCTTCTTCTGTTTCGTTCTGCACTCAGTGAACGTTTCAGCTTTGCTTTGGTTTCTGCTGGTCAATTAAACGCCACAGCTTCCTGGCTTCCAATGATTTTCAAAGTGCAGAGCGGAAGGCTTGTGCACATGGGGGGGGGGGGGGGGGGTGGTGGATACCGATGGGTCTGTTGGTGGTGTTGATTTGCATCGCAGTGCTGAAAATTAGGTGTCGGGTGGAGAGCTTAGCCCCTCCAGTAGAGAGATAATTTCAGTGGAACTGAATGGTGAAGGCTATGGTGCTGTGAATTATATTACCGGACTTTTAGAATGTTGTAAAAAGTGAAGGGGGATGGGGGGGGAGATTAGACATTCACTTAAGACACTAAAAAAACCAACATTACAGTAAGCTAATACATACCAATGTCTTATCTCTCTCTTTTTGCAACACGGTACACATTCTCCATTAGCATCAGCTTTCGCACCATTAAATCCTTCTTGCATAATTTGTGTTGATAATGAGACATTTTTCTGACCTTCTTCCTCATTCCAAAGTGAAGAACTTTCGTTGAAATGAAAGAGGCAGAAAGTGCAGTCTTTAAATCCCCGTGCATGGCAAATTAGATGCTTCAGAAGCACTTAGCATACCCAGAAGTCAGCTCTAGTGGCTCCTAAACTGAGTACTAACACATGGGCAGCAAGCAGGAACCAGGCAATGCACCCATGCCACTGGCTTCCAAAGGCTGTGACAAAACAGGAAGCAGCCACGCTCAACTGGTATCCTGCTTCCCTCCCTAACACACACACACACACACCCACAGTCACACGTATTTCTTTACTCGCCTCATGGAGGAGGCTAAGTGGTAAGTGCTAAGTTGCTAATGCTCCATCTGTTTCTCAGCCTCACCTGAGTTCCAGCTCTCTCCTCTGCCTGCCCTGCACTGTGAAATCCTCTTTCATACTTCGCAGTTTGGGGCACCTGTGAATCTGGGCCTGAAGTTCACAGTTCAGAATGTATTTTACATGTCACCACCCTGATCAAACTCATCTGATAATAACCCATAATAATAACAAAACAAACAAACAAAAAAAAAAAGTTTCAGATTGCATACAAATGCTCACCCTTCACGGGAAGGTAAGCCATGTCTTCTTCATTCAGCTTTCCTTCAGTTTGGCCGTTTAACGTTTAATGTTTTGTGTGTTTCTTTTTTTTATGAATACCTGTATTTGGGTCCATGTTGTTCACCTAGCTATATGGATAAATGGCTTGAATTAGTAAATGAACAAATTATTTGTGAATGAATTAATTTATTTAGTAACATTATATAAAGTTTTTTTTTTTTTTTTGCACAAGCTTTTCATCACACATACAATCCATATTTTGACCATCTTCTATTACGTCTGCCAATAAAAATTGCACAGTTTATTTATTTTCACACTGTGTATCTGTTGATATGGTCAATATTTGTTTTATCAAGTTTTGAGGTCAAGTCCTTTTCAGTTATTTCAGGAAGGTAAAGTAAATTACATTTATGTATTACATTCAATTTACGCATGTTCTATGAGAATTATATTAAAACACTGAATTTGTTTATGTTTGTGAAATTGCAATGGAACTAAAACTAACTCATCTATTATGTATAAAAGTCACCACTGTGCCACCTTCACCAAGAAGCACTGTAGCTGATGTAAGAGCACAACACTGATACACCCTTCCGTGGGCCAACAACTAAGTACCCTACGGACTGGGTATATTTATCTTTCCCCAAACAGTCTGAAAATTGTTTGGTTGAAAAGTTTTCATAAAATTTGTTAGAAGAAAAATTACTTTTAAAAAAAAAATTAAAAAAGCTGTCTAAGGACAAGGAAAGCAGAGGAATATGAAGCAGCGGGGATAAGAAACTAAAATCTGAATCTGAGACAAGGCTTGGCAAAAGCATGGAGATTTCATCACATCGCTTGAATATTTTGTTGAAAGTTTTTGAACTTTCTTTTTGAAGTTTGATATTTTGTGAGGTGACCCATAAGAGCAAAGCTATACAGACGATGATTGAAAACTGAAATACAATAAAGCATTCATGTTGGAAATAAAAATGAACAAACACGTAAATGAATAAAACATCATTCCCCACTGAATTGTGGGTAATGCGCCCAGTAAGGTGTGTGTTCACTGTGAGGCAGGTGGTGTCCTTCAGATCCACTGATCCATCATGAGAGTGTATCCCACAGGGACACGATCAGTGAGCATCACTGCTACAGCCTTCATTAGACTTACTGTATTTACATAATGGAATAACCTTGCCCATCATAAAGATCAGACAGCTGGACCTGATTCACCCCAATGATTCTGCTCGCCATTTTAACAAACTGTTAAAACAAGACTATTCTGTAGGGGGAAATGCCTGTATTAATTACAGAACAATGAGGATAGATAATTAAAACATGTCCTCTTAACAAACTTCACACGTAGGCATCAAATAATGCAGGAAATATAAGTATACATAACCATGTGCTGATAAAACGGTGCAAAATAATAATCACTCTCATAATTAATCAGTCTCATGAATCGTTAAATCATGATTACGGATTTCACCATTAATAAAAAATTAGTAATTTTGTATTTTCTTTATTCTGGAGTGATTATATGTACTTCTGATACTGGACAAAGCCAGATTTCTTCTTCCAATTGTACCCCAGGATGTACACACCAGGAAAAATGTTTTGGAGTGGACTGAACAAAGCAGTACAATTTGAAATGTGTTTTCCCAAAAACAGGCCCAAATCTCCTGAAAACCTCTTCAATTGGCATCAAACCTCTCCAAATTGCAACATTGTGTGTGTCGTTTTTCCAAGGCCAAATTCCACTTCCAAATGGATTTTCCATTGAGGGTAGTACCCTCTGGAACCCCACAAAACAAATATTCTTTATTTACCCATTCTGTCTTTTTGACTAAGCCCTATATTCCAGTCAAATGCTGTCCTTTTGCAGAGCTTCTATGTAAAAAATGTGTTCATAATGTTTAGTCACCACACAAACTAAATTCACTTAGAAACAATCAAACCACTTGGTTTTCCCTTGCTGTGTGCTCAGACCTTCAAACAGCTGCCAGACCGCTTGTCAGCATTAAACCTCCTGATCACAACAGAGTGGGAGCTCACAAGGAAGAAAATGCCAAAAATATAAAATCAATTATGAATGATTTAAAATAATACAGTGCCCTTTATCACTGCTACAGTACATTTGTTGTTAAACAAACAAAGCTCCAATAAAGCCTGTGCCAAGCTTCCACTCATGCGCTATGCAGAAACGTGAAGTGACAGTAAGTCGGCACACAGTAGAATAGCTAAGATGTACTTTCAGCTAGACGGAAGCCTGCGTCCTGCTTAATTGTATCACGCAGCACACCTGTATGGAAGCACCTGCACTCCTTTTATTCAGGTTTTTCCTTGGTCACCTGTCTGTATATAAAGTTCACTCCATTGGGAGTGACACAATTATTGTTGTTATGGCTCTGTACACCAGCACATTGAATTACAGCCCTTTTATACATCGTTCCCCTATTTTAGGGAACCAAAAGACTATTGGCAGCTCAGCTGTGTCGATGCAGGTATCTCCTGTGTTGAGAAACCATCCACACCTGCGCATAAATTGTTTATATATAAACATACTATACAAAATGATATTTGCTGCAGTACATCAGGCAGGTTTATAGCCAGAAGAGCTATTCCTCTGAGACTATTTTTGTTCATAGACACAGGGCAATGCTAATAGGAAGCAGGGATGGGGAAAGAGATGACAGTTCTTCTACAAGTAAAAGGACTCTCTTATGCACGGTGTGTTCTTGACACTTACTGACATGACAGGCTCTGCTGTTGCTATGGCAGCATGTGTGAATTTTGAAAGACCGACAAACTGGCCAATGTGGGGTAAGAGTAGAATTATGACAGACAGGACTGAACTGTGGAAGAAGTATACAGTACAACAGCACAGTACAACAAAACACTACTGCAAATAATGAAAAAATAAGATTCTGGGTTGAATCAAATCAGTTGAGTACTATGTGTACACCTTTATGCATATGACATTCTTACACCTTTCATTTTGTCATTTCATATTAATGGATGAAGTGATCTGAAATGAGCTATCTCTGGCTCTGACACTGTCCTAAGTGACTCATTTCTCAGCAGGCTAGCCGGACCCTAAACACCTTTAAGACTGCAGTTACTCATATTTTTGACTCACTGAGCTGGGCTGTGCTACATTGGTACTGGGCTCCTGTTTTCTGGAAGAATTCCCCAGTAATTGAGGGAGTAAACAGGCGTCTCCTGCCTCTGACACAGAGAACCATGATATGTTTGCTATGTCAAAACTAATTAAGATAATTGTTGTCACCGTTAGCCATATTGTTGCCAATTGTTAACAATATTGTGTTCAGATATGCGGTGTGGGAGGTTTAAAAAACCATCTATTCACAGCACACTATTTATTTTATTTTATTTTATTTTATTTTTTGGGGGGGGGGGGGGTTTCAGGAGGACATCATTTGAGCCATCAGTTTCATTTCCCCCCTCCCCCCACCCTTCCTGGCTGCCTCCAGATGAAATTGTGATTCAACCTAAACCATTTGCATGTCAGAATGAACATGTAAAAAACTCCATCAAAGCCACAGTGAAGAAATGGATCAATCATGACCATGGTTCATATCCACAGCCCTCAGATGCCAGATGCCAGATGCTAGTCTGGAAAATAATTCACCATAACCAGCTGAGTGAATCCATTGTGACGGCTATACCTCAGTATCTTTCAATCACAGAGTTTCCTATTTATCATTTCATATAAAGATACACCGCACTGAATTCCAGTCTGACTCAGTGCTTGACATGGAAAGGCATACTGTGGCTCAGCGAATCATCTTTGTAGCTCGACAAGTTCATTAGATCCAGACCCCTGCTACATTGGATTAAGCCTGCAGCTGACAACCAGATAGGAATTCACCATGTTCTAATGCAACACACACGCAAGGCTTCTGTTCTGATCATTTCTGTTCTTTTTTTGTCTATCCCTGAAGAAAGCAAGCGAAGTAAGAGGTGTGAAAAAGTGAATATATATTTAAAAAATATCTCTCTCATCCTGATGCCCAGAAATAATGAGTATTTTATGCAGTGCTACAATGAAACCATTAAATCAGTCATGTTTTTTTTTTTTTTTTAACCCTCAAAAGTGTTATTGTAATTCTCAGCTATCCCTAAAAAAATAGGTAATGGCTATTTCACTGTTTAATTAAATATGAAAAAAATATAAAAGTACATGCTGGCCTTATTTTATTTTAGCCTTTGACACCTCTATGCCTACATGCTGGTGTTCTTGATCTGTTCACACTTGGAAGTATTCTTTGATCATCCACTATAGTGACCTTTTGTACCAAACAGCTGATTGTGAGTGTGACACACCCAATGTCTTTGTTTTGTCTCTAATCAATTTATTCAGATTTTTCTACCCCATGATGGCCTATTTTACTGACTCGACACTTTTTGGCGTCTCCTCTCATTTCCTCTCAAAATCCTCTCATTTTTGACTGATTTGTTATGCCGCTTTCCTTCTGTCGTCAGTTTCACGTGGTTGGCTTGGTGTCCTCTGTAGGAAAGGGGGGTGCATACTTCAGAGTTACTGTTCCCAATATCTAGGTGCAATGGGCAGACACCAACAGATCAAAAAGGACATTCCAGAGCAACTGCTTCACCCCCGCGTCTGTGTGTGCACGCGCGTGTGTGTGTGTGTGTGATGCTCCCATCAGAGAAGAGAGCCCAGGCTATTACTGTATCTCAGGGACTGTATCTCATATCTGTAGCTTCGGGAACATTAAAGGCTGCTCCATTTTTCTTTCTGTCATTTCCTGGTTTTCTCTCCACTGCCCCAGCAATGAGATGTTATGTCTTTGCAAGATTTCCTGCAGGAGGACCAAAAGGTGCAGGAATGATGTCCGGAGATCCATGCAGGTGAAGGTCGGGAACAAACAAAATGTTTTTCTTATGAATTTAGACCTCTGTCGTTTACCTTAGAAGTTTGTTACTCTCCGTTTGAAATGCCAAAATTGGGGGTGAATCATGCTCTGTTATCTGTTAAGATACTGTTCCAGTGCGTGGATTGGCCCCACAGTACGGTAACTGTTAATGCACGGAAAACACTCAGTACAAGATGCATCAAAGTACAAAACAACAATACTGTAACAACAACATGATTACAACAAGATATTGTCTTTATCTGAGAGGAATAAAATAAATCACACAAGCAAACAAACAAATAAAAAACTTCAGCCCTCTGATTAAGCTTTATCTTTTTTCCCGTTAGTATTTTGCATTTGCATTTTGTGCGTGTGTGTGCATGCGTGCTTGCGTGTGTGTGTGTGGTACACGCGCGCACGTGTCTGAGCATGCTCTTGTATCTTTGTGTGTATACCAGTGAGAATGGTCTGTTTGTTTAGAGCACACACTACATCACCAGCAGTAACAGGGGAAGGCTTGTGCGGTGAGACCAGAGGAGAGTTCTTGAAAGAGCTCAGTGTTTTTGAAGGACATGTAGCCTTTGCAGATGGCAGCCCTCCCACACAGGATGCACAAACACGGACACCGTGAGCTTGTCAACATCCTTTGAGACTAGCTCAACCATAGGTGAGCACAGTTATAGCGGTATAGTGCGGATTCATTGACTCCAAATCACCAGCACTGATTTGAATCAGTGGTTTCCAAGCTACTGTATTATCATTGCTGGTACATGTTGGTGATTGACAGCACCCAATAGCCTTACCCTTGACAGCATGCATACAGTTGAGTAGCTTTGGTAGTTAATGCCTACTCTGTGAGCACCCAAGTGAAGAAACTTCTCATTCTGCAATGTGGCTCTTCCTTTGTGTTGTAAAGCTTTGCTGGATTACATCAGTCTTCCGATATCTTCTCACCTCAGGGTGTGGATATTCTCTCCACTGCTACAGAAACAGTCAAAGCCACAGGCCTTGTTCAAGCTCTAATGGCTCTTCGTGTCAGAGCTTTTCTTGTTCCTGCTGTGTGAGCTAGCTTGAGGTGCTCTATTATATGAGATTAGAGTTTGACAGGAAGCCATGTCCCCAAATCAATCCATATGATGCCGGATATCATGGAGAAACGGGCTATGGATATGGATGTCTTTTTTTATTTATGCCTCTGGTGCTTAGGCTGATGGCTTAACTACCAATCAAATGGAATGGGTAAGAAACAGGGAAAGGTGAAGCCTCATATCCAGAAAAGATAAGGTTTAGTCACTGATATAAACTCCAAAACATTATTCTTGGGAGCTACGCAGATTGAACATCTGAGCTGTAACATTCCACTGATCTCAGGGCTGGAGTATTATTTCTACACTTTAAGCCCTGTAGTGCCAAGCAATAAGTATTTTAATTAGAGCTACGTTTACTCCAGAGAGAAGTGAAATGGGTAATGCAGTGATTCCACTGATGGCTGACTGAAGCAAGACTCAACTGAGTCAAACTGAACCCCGATCATCTGACTAATCTGTGCACAGCATTGAATCAGGAACACGTCCTGGATTTTTACTTTAACCTTTTGACTTTAACGGCATCAGAATGTCATTGTTATTGCCTTGTTAAGAATTAAGCAATCCATCTTGTACTCTCTTAGGCCTTCCGCCCAGTGAAACATGGAGCAGGAAGTGTGGATAAAGCCTACGGGATTGGCTTTTGAGGGCCCTCAGAGATTGAGAAGCAACTCTTCGATCCCCCACTGTTCCTCATGGCACAACATACGGAGATGCCATGGAAACCGGCTGGTGTTGAGACGGGGGGAAAAAATACTTGCATCAGACAGGTATCTCTGAAACATCTGAAGCATCTCTTGAAGCGAAATCGGACAGCTGCACCCCCTGTTCTCACACCATGTGGAACCATGTGTTTCTGGAAAGATAAGGCACTCCAAAAGCAAGCCCGTCTTTGTCTTCTGAATTATGGCAACTGCATTCAAACATTGTATTTAAAAATCCTCAACAAGAGATGAATGGCGAGGGAAAACTATGCAGCATGTGTTGAATTCTCATGAATACGCTGAACAGCACTTGTGAACAGTAAGTGTTGTAACTGAATATATCAAATTGGTGGCAAGCAGATTAAAAGCATTGAAGCACCTCTTGAAAAGTGTTTGAAGCAACTTTGCTGAGGTTTTGGGAAACATTTCATTTTTAACGTGCCGAGCCTCATTATATCAGGGCAGGATATAAGTTGAATATATTTGACAGTCTGCGTGAATGCTTTTACTGAAGCCACATCGAGGATGGTGAAGAGATATATGGGTAGATCAACAATTCATGTTTTTGCGCAACTTAGCACAGTGAAATGCAGTTTGACTGCTTACCTGGAACTAGGGCACAATGCCTTTGCTTAAAACAAGCTGAAATATAGTGTGTGCAATCTATGAGGAGGCTGACTCTCAGCCCATATAAGAATCCACCCTGTGGAGCTGGGGCTTTTATTCCCCACCACTGCACTTTCTACTGTGATCCCATCTCGGCCTCTTACCCTCTGCTTTCTCTGTGTCTGAAAGATAAAGATTTAAAAAATACATAGGGAGGGCAGACGGCCCACAGTCCGTAAAAAAGACCAGATGCATTTGATATGTCTGGTTTCTATACACAGTGTATATTTTAAAACAATTTCAACACACTTTCAAAAAGCAGCTCCAAAAAACATTATATTCATACATAGCAGTATATTTATAAGTAGGGGTATATATTCATATGTAGCAGTATATATTCATACATAGCGGTATATATTCATATGTAGCGGTATATATTCATATGTAGTGGTGTATATTCATACGTAGCAGTATATATTCATACATAGTGGTATATATTCATACATAGCAGTATATTCATGTGTAGCAGTATATATTCATACGTAGCAGCATATATCCATACGTAGCAGTATATATTCATACGTAGCAGTATATTCATGTGTAGCAGTATATATTCATACGTAGCAGCATATATCCATACGTAGCAGTGTATATTCATATGCAGTGGTGTATATTCATACGTACCGGTATACGTTCTTATAATGATTCAGGAGAAATGGGACAGTGAAGTTCCGATAGGTACACACTATGGTATGAACACTAGTGGAAAACGTGACCTTGTAAAATGTCTGTTTTCCTCACTACAGAGACAATGTAACTACCATTAAATAAATTACATGCATGCCATACTGTAGCAATAGGGAGTATAGCAGAGGACCAATTAGGGTCAGTACCCCTCTACAGCCAATTATTTCCAGTGCATCACATGTTCTCCAAAGTCTACGAAGCCTGGCAGGTATATTATGCAGGAAGCTTAACACACCCATGGTTTAGCTGGCTCAGAATAACCTAACAACCTCAATCTGGTTTAACCACATCAGGAATGTGGTTATCAGCTTGTTAAGTGAATAAGAGCTTTGTTCAAGCTCTATGCGATCCTCCAGGAATCAAGACACCTTTTCCGAGGGCGGGGCTTTTATATGTTTCAATCCGATACCCTGAACACAGCCTGCCCTGAACCAGGTTAACCATGTTACCAAGTTACCTTGGTGAAAATACACTGATTAAGGGTGACTAAGTTCCATGATATGGAAAACTGAGGGATAAAGCTTAATTTAGCTCACCATCCCCTTAACCTTGCTTTGTAGTTCACACCCAGGTTAGCCATGCAGCATAAGTTACCACGACGATATACCATGATTAAATGTGAGAGGCTTTGTGATAATGGGAAAGCCAAGATTAATGCTTAAATTAGCTTGCTAACCCCAAAAGCTTGTTTCGTAGTACACTCCCCCCCCGGTCAAGGCACTATGGACAAATTGTGGAAAATTAAATGAGTTCAAAGACAATTAAAGCCAATGGAAACAAGACAAACCGGCATTGTGTTGAATTAAGTTTACGGCAAAAAAAAAAAAATGGTTTCAACTAATTTAATTGGTTTAAATGGGTTATACAAAAAGGCCAGCATGCACGGAAGTCAGTTCTGGAGACACAGTGTGCACTATACTAAGCCATCAGACAGAGGATGTGTCAGATTTTAGTTCATCTTTACTGATAAGGTTCCATTAACTAAATAAGCTTCTGCCTTAGCAAGGACAAATTAATACATATTAATAAATCATTAAAAATATGTATTCATATTAAACATGGCACTAACGAATACATTAGCGAAGGATGTTGTAATTTGTTCATGTTTAATAATCACGTGTTACTTTTGTTTGTTGAACTATTAAAATGAGCATTAAAATGAAGGGGTTAGTTAATGTTATTTAACAAATCCTTTTTGTAAAGTAAGACTGTTTAATTTGTCGGAAGTGTTCTGTACCCTTAACCAAAAAAACAGGAATAAAACAGCACACTTGTGTGAGTATTTGAAATGTAGTGGGCAAGTCTGAGCTGTTCTGAGATGCTAAGTCTTAGTGGAGAAAAGGGCTCTCTTAAAAAAATGAATTAAATAAATAAAAAAGGCAATGAACAGATTGTGCAATAGCACTGGAACATTTACTTTATCAAACTAAACAAATGCTGTGATATCTCTAAGGCATTGTTAAACACAATAATCAAAAACACCACACCGTAGCCTACATCATCCATCACATTTTACGCCTTTCGTTTAAAAAACATTGAACTTCCATCAATCAATTTGTGACAAAAGAACATACAAATTCTCATTTAATTTGGAATGGATTTCTGCACCAAATTAAAGCAAGCCTTGGTCATTTTGAACAAACACTCAACCAAACCTCGCAATTCTTTTCGTACTTGAGTGTGTTTGGGCAGTGATTTTTTTTCCTTCTTCTTCACAAACAGTGTGGGAAATTCAGGAAACACTAAAACAAACTTTTCAAAGTTTTGTGAAGATAAAAATTTAACGTTTGCATGTAAGACACATTTAAGGACAAATATTAATATATATTTTTTAAATTCTGTGATGAAGGCCTGATAGAGTATCAATGTGTCTATTATTTGTTAATACTATTTTAAAAAATCTTAAGTATTTCCTCCTAATAGACCCCACAAACATGGGGGGGGGGGGTGGGTATACTATGAAAGAAGCTTACATTACCCTGGTTTATTTGTCTTAGCTGGCTACTCAAAACCTAACAACCGCAATTGGGCTAAATCGGTATCATGAGGGTGGCTAAGTTAACACAGGCTTTGTAGTAAAAGGTGGAGGTTTCTGCAAAAATGAGTCTAGAGCAGTACAGCATGGACCGTACTCAAGCTGTGCATTTCTCAACTGAGGAAAAAAACTGATATGGGTGGATTTAATGGACAGATACGAAGAACACAAAACAATCACAATGTCAAAAAGTAGCACTATTGTCACCAACAAAGCCAAGGGGAAACACAAATACTAATAGTTTAAATTGGTTGGTTAATATAGGCTACCTTTATTTGTTGTATCGCTTTTAAAGAATAAATTTGCACTGTCACTAATTTACCTACAGTTTATCTAATATGGCAACTGCTCATCCTAGAGCTCCTAAATCTTAGGATACAGGATATATAAAATATTTCCAGAAGCAATTATACCAAAGCTTATTCATAAACTCAATAATTATAGTACTTACGCCATGCTGTATTCCTTCCATTGAGAATCTATATCTTTCGTATAGCGTATTCTCTGACGAGTATTTAGTCTCTAAATAATGTCTGCCCTGAAAATACACGCCAGAGCTTTATGTGATCCTACAGGAATGGAGACACCTTTTTTCAAGTTGATTGGCCAAAGGGCGCAGCTTTTATATGTTTCAGTCCAACAAACTGAACATAACCTGCCTCGTTTTGCTGTGACGCGTGAGTTACCATGGTGATATACCCAGATTTAAAGCGAGTCAGCTCTGATACGGAAACCCCAGGGCGGGGCCTGAATTTTCCATAGGTAGGAGTGTGTGAGTGAATGGTGTGTAGATTGGCAACATGCCCAGGGTGTATTCCTGCCTCTCGCCCAATGTATGCTGGGATAAGCTCCAGCACCCCCTGTGATCCTGACCCGGAATAAGTAGGTATAGATAATGGATGGATGGAAAACCCGGATCTAAAGCTTAAGTTGTCATGTTTCTGTGTTTTTTGGGCCGCTAGATGGTAGTTCTGTTCCTTTTCCCTGTTTAATTGTATTATTGTTTTCAATCATTCAATTATTGTTTTTTTGGTTGTGTCTTGTTTATCCCTTCCCTCTGTGGTCTGATTGTGTATTGTGCCCTCCTGTGTCTCATTAGTGTCCTGTCTATTTAAGTTCTCTGTTTCCCTGATTCGGGTGCTGGTTCCTTGTGTTTCCGCGTGTGGTTCTCACCGAGTGTCTGCCTGTGTTCCTGCCTCTGTGTTTTTTTGCCTGAGAGTTTGCCCGCGTTTCCCTGTGCCTGTTTTTGTCCGCCTGTTTCTGCCCTGCCTCTGTTTGGGTTCTTGCGATTTTTGTGTTTTCTGTTTTCTATTTTTTTGTATTTTTGTTTTGTGTTTTTGGGATTTGCCCTGCGAGGCATTTTTTGGTTTCCTGCGTTTGTTCCTGAGTTTTTGTCATTAAAGTATGAATTTTCCTTTTGGAGTTCTTGGGTTTTTAACTCTGCATTTGAGTCCATTCCCTTGCCAGTCCTGACATAAGTTAGCTCGTTAACCCCATAATCTCACTTCTTTGTAAACCCTTCAGGGGTGACCAATCCCAGTCCTGGAGGGGCGTTGTGTGTGCAGGATTCTGTTTCTCTTTGTCAACTAGCCAATTGGCTACACACAACAACACCAGTACATTTTTAGATTAGATCGCATTAACTCATTTTATATAGGGACAAAAGAACAGTTTTCAGCTGTCATTCAGTCTGTCAGTAAATGCAAAAGTATTTTTTTGAGTAGAAGTTGGAGTGGAGTCCAGTAATGGATAGTTTTCTATGTCCACCTCTGATATGTGCTACACTTGTACTTGAAAAGAAAGTGTATTTTCATACCACTAATGTGCTGCATATTTATGTAAATGCAGTGCTATTTTGCATATTAAAGGACAAAAGACTAGTGAATATATATCAGTAATTATTATTTGTCAAGGGGAGATACAGATGCTGTATTAATAATTAGGCTGCGCTATGGGTGTTTTGTCTGTTTCAAAGCAGGCCCTATTTTAATTCTTAAAACTAAAAAAAAAACAAGTATTGAAATATGAAATGTGCATTCATTTGTGGTACATGTTCACCTAAAAGTTACACATAATGTTTTAACATCTGAAGTTGTAATTGGAAAGCTATGTATGGAAGTGCATTAATTCTGAATGTTTTCCCGCTCACTATGTTGTAATTACAAGATTGTTTTCTTCTAATTAAGAGAAAAGATCTTGTCGTTTTGGAAAAGGGCTCTTAATTTTGAGAAAGTACATTTCAAGAAAAATATCTCTTAATTGTGGGGAAAATCCCCATAGGAGAGATGTGGCCTTGTGAATTAAAGCATGTGAAAATGACGGGCTGACTATTGAGCTGGATGTAGGTCTGTTGCAGGGGCAGGCGACCTTGGTCCTGGAGTGCTGGTGATGTTTCTGGTTTTTGTTCCATATGAGCTTGATAAGAAGAGCTTGATGAATGACTGAAAGTCTGAATGGTGAAACATGGAGTCTCTTGCATTCATTACATTTGATTAATTAAAATAAATCTAGTTTATGTAGCTATGGGTATTGATGGAGCAAAAAGCAGGGCCATGACACTTCAGGACCAGGGTTGTCTACCGCTAGTCTAATAGGTAGCTGAATATAACTATTTTAACATTAATTTGATTCCATTTCTATCTTATTTCCATCTTGGTTTGAGACTTTGGGAGATACTGACATCTCTGCACTTGCGATAGCTGCTTATTAGGTTTTACTAATGTTTTTAAACAAGACTGTTTCCAGTCTAACAGTTCTTTTCATTTTTTAAACATCTTCATTGAAAACAAATCATAATTATCTCACATTGATGGACTTTTATGTATTATGCTGTTTTATGTAGTGTATTTGCTGTTTTGTGGTTGTCATTTGTATACCTTCCCAGGGACAACAGATATAAATTAGCTGCTAGCTAACTGGTGCAATTACTTTTTAATTGTGCACTGCCCCTGTAAAAATAAACAATAAAATAAATAAATTAATTAAGTCTCACATACTAGAAAATGTATTACAAATTCATTACTATTAATTAATTAATAGTAATAAATATATAGAAATAATTAACACTATTTCAATATATTAATTACTGGTATGCCCGATACCAACAAACTGTCCCATCAAAAGAAGGTGGAAAAATCGCTGACTAAGATTTCACAACTGTTTTATTAACAAAGACAGTTACATTAGAACTGTAGAAATGCCTTCATTTTATTTTCTGTACTGTTCAGAACATTTGTTGTTTAAAAAAACCAGTAGGCGACAACCTAAGAAGTAGCTATCTCTTGGTCAGAGATCTATTGATGTCTCAAACCAAGATGTAATCAAATTAACGTTAAATAAAATTGTTTTGCTTGGCTATCCAATAGACTTACAGCTCAATCAGCCTGCCCCTTTCACACATGCCTTATTCCACAGGGCCACAGTTCTCATATCTTTTCTTGTAATTATGAGATCCTAATCTCAAAATTACAAGATATTTTCTAATTATGAAATAGCAGCAAAAAAAAAAAAAAAAAAAATCAGAATGAATGCAATATGCTTCTATAGATCTGCATGTGCTTTATGGAGCAGGCTATTTTCCTGTGCAGCATACGTAAGTCGTAAAAATGCCAAACAAACATCTGAGATCACATTATTGAAGGAGGTGAATGAATGTCTGAAAATATAGTATTACTTTGGCATAAGGCTTGATTCATTTCCTTGACAACTACTAGTGAAAGTATAGCTGCAGCATTATTTTCATATCAATTTTCATATCAATATTTTCATGCAGGTAGGTATTTGTTATTTTTGTTTTTACACATGTGTACATGATTTAAAGTGCATTTAACTGCATCTGAATTAGCAAATATATCACATCTGTACCTGTATGCGCCTTCATATGATGTCTGTGCCTGCCATCATATCTGTGACTACTGTAACTTCATTTCTGCATTTACCTTCATATAATATCTGTACCTACCTTCATTAGCAGAATCGCGCATTAATATGGTTGACGTATCACTCCATTTCATCCGTGGGTCCCAGGACCAACCGTTTATAACCTTGTGAAATGTCAGAGCCAAATGGGTCAGAAAATGAAAAGCAATGGCTCAGAAACTTCAGCGGGTTTCAGACACGGTCGTCCTCTGTCCTCCTAACTGCTTTTCATGCTCTCTGCCTCAGTGCTCCTGAAAAGTTCGGGCCTGCTTCTTTTGACCTCATGGGTCGCCCAGGCGAGGGCTGAGAGGGCCAGATTGACTAGTGGTGGTCGCTGCCACATGACGAGGCACACAAAGGCATCAATTCGAACATTTCACTGAGCTTCAGACAAATCTGTCCTCCAGCCTCATGACTGAGTTTCATGCTGACGCTTCCAGTGCTTCTGATAAGCCAGTTCCCCAGAGTCGACGCATTGGGAGTCAACCTGCTAGGAGGAAGCTGTCGTATAAACCCAACTGCAGGTCATTCAACAACATGTTCTCTGATTTTCTCAAAGACCACTGAGATGTTGTATGGGACACAACTGAATTTGTCAGTCTTTAACCTGGACCATGACCTCAGTATGTTGGGATTACCAGGGGGTACTTCCAAACTGAATTATGGCGGCAGACAGAATTTTTGCAGGGAAATTAAATTCTAAATTTGGCTAATAATGCGTGCATTTGCAATCACTGGGAGGCAGAAAAGGTGAGCACGACACTGAGCCTTGACATTAACTAAGGTCTACATGATATTTCACAGTTATAGTGGTTTTGTACCATGGCTCCCACAAGTTAAAAGTGTAGATTTTGAACCAATGATGCTGGTGCATTTTGGGCATCAGGTCATTTGCCTGTGCACCTCACCAGGTAAACAGGCTCCATTAAATTACTCCACCAATGACTGAGAATAATCTATTTCAATTTAGTTTTGTTTAAAATGTTAACAGATCAGAGTTGTGGGTGTGCCTGAAGCAGAATACCTTAGTTGGAACCATACAAATATTTGACCCTAAACAATAATGATTCTATCAATGTATCAAGGCTTCTATTTGTAATTAATTTTTTGAAGCGATATGTGGGCTACTATCATGTTTCAAGATTGGCTAGTTCTATGAACAGATGAGTCAAAAGTAGAACTTTTTGGATGACACAGATGGTAAATGGTAAATGGACTGCATTTATATAGCGCTTTTATCCAAAGTGCTTTACAATTGATGCCTCTCATTCGCCAGAGCAGTTGGGGGTTAGGTGCCTTGCTCAAGGACACTTCGACACGCCCAGGGCGAGGTGTGAACCGGCAACCCTCCGACTGCCAGACAATCGGTCTTACCTCCTGAGCTATGTCGCCCTGATCACCCAGTATGTCTGGTATGAAGCAAATTCAGCATTTCACAGAAAGAACATGGTCAGAACTGATGGCAGTGTGATGATATGGGGATGCTTTGCTGCCTGTGGACCTGGACGAATTGCCATTATTGAAGGAACCATGAATTCTGCTCTGTACCAGAAAATTCCTGAGAATATCCGTTCATTCGTCTGTGAGCTGAAGCTGAAGTATAATTGACGTATGCAGCAAGCCAATGATCCAGAACACAGAAGTCCACTTTTAAATGGCTGACAAGGAACCAAATTTAAGTTTTGTAGTGGCCTAGTCAAAGTCCTGACTTGAACCCAATAGAGATGCTGAGGCAGGGCCTGAAACGAACAATGACCAAAAACCTATGAATTTGTCTGGATTTTTTTTCAGTTCTATAAAGGAAAATGGTCTAAAATTCCTCCACAGCAATATGAATGATATAAAATTATAAGAAGCATTTGGTCGCAGTTATTGCTGCTAAAAGTGGTGTAACCGGTTATTAAGTTTAAGGGGGCAATTTATTTTTAACATGGGTGATATATTTCATTAACTTTTTTAATGAAATAAAGTATATAATAACTTTAAAATGTGTTTTGTGTTTACTCCAGGTGCCTTTGTTGAATATTATATTTTGTGTAAAGACCTGAAACCATTCAGTGTGACAAATATGCAATAATAGAGTAAATGAGAAAGTCAAAAGATGGCTTTGTTGCACACCACAAATCTATAGATAATATGAATGTCATCAAGTTATGTCCACATGGCATGGATGGTTGCACTTTTCAAATTCAAAGTTCATTTGGAACATGTTTATAAGTTTAATTTATTCTGAGTGATCTCTCATCCTCGATAAAGTACTCATTACTTGATATGTTGCCAGAAAGTCATTTCCACCTACAGATAAAATGTCATTTTGAAAAACTTTTGTCCTTTCACAATTTTTTGTAGAAAGGGCTGTTTTTTGTCCTTTCACCATTTGTTTTAGAAGTGCAGCCTGAAACAATATTAGCGGTAGGATGAGGGCCACTTATTTATCATGAAGTGAATTTAAAAGGTTTTCCAGCAAACTGGGTTTGTTTTACTACATGGCCTCCCAAATGCTTTGCGAGTAGAATGCTCAAATTCTTATAAAAGATAATTAATTAAAATTTTAAAGTACAACTTTCTATTCTATGGACCTTGTTGATCTCTAACCCAAATCTCCACAGCCCGGCATTGTTGGAGCCACAAATACCAGAGACCATAATACGGAGCCAGAAGGCCAATCAACAAAGCAATCAGGACATGGGACTTTCTCTCAACACGTTCTATTGGGGTGGGATGACCTGTCATTGGCTATCTGTTTGGAAAAGCCAAAACCCAGGAGGTGTCATGGAGTGAACAGAAGGCCAAGACAAGGTCTATTTAAATAAATTGTGTCGTAGGGCCCCAATTCTTCAAAACAAGAGATCTGGCTAAAGCTTTAGGCACACCTACATTCTGGCTAAAGCTATAGGCACACCTACATTCTGGACTAAAAGAAGACATTTTATGTGCATATAGGCACACCTACATTCTGGACTAAAAGAAGACATTTTATGTGCATTTAAGCACACCTACATTCTGGCCTAAAAGAAGACATTTTATGTGCATTTAGGCACACGTACATTCTGGACTAAAAGAAGACTTTTTATCTGCATGTACATACTAGGGGATAATAAAAGTGGTGAATCGGGGATAGAATTAAATTAAATTCAGGAGATTAAGGAAACATGCACTCTGAGGTGCCGGGAGGTTATGGATAAAATTATGTGTGGGAAATAAGTGTTATGAGATAGTGTAGGGAGGCTATGAGGTTATGATCAGAAATATGTACGGAGGGGGAAAGTGTAAAGTATGCTAATATGAGTATTTAAATTGAAGGAGCCATCACCTTGGACCCTCATGGGGGAGAATATGTAGGAATGGTAGATAAAATGATTAGGGCAGGCACCATTGTACAGAGCCCCTTATTCACTTCCACCAAGTCTGCTAGCTGTCCCGTACCTGCCAGGGTGAGGGGAGGCTGCAGTTTTTATGTTTATTAGTTTTTCTGTCCCCAGAGGAGGGGGTCACTCAGTGGTGGTGGGTGCTACAGCTATGTTCCTGGCCAAACCGTATGTATTATTATTATTGTAGTGTTATAACAGTAAAACAGTGATAAAAGAAGATCAAATATAAGAAAAATAAAATGTGAGAAACAAAATTCATTTAAAAAAAAAATTATTGATGAATGGCAACATAATAATAAAATTAGATAATAAATGATCTATAAAAATCTATAAAATTGTAATACATACAATGTTCAACAATTAAGTAAAAGTAAGAAGGACTGACTAACACTAGAAATCTGACTAACAGTCTCTTGTGTACTGTGGTAACTTTCATTATTTTGGTGCATAGAAACAGAAGTCAGCCTCCCCTGCAGTCCAAAGGTGATGTGAAAAAGTACACCCTCTTCCAATTCTATAGTTTCACATGTTAGGACATAACTAACCCTCAACTAGTCCTCACAGGTATAGGATGGAATTAATGGTGGATTTAGTCATTGTGAGGCATCCAGGTCCTGTGGCTGCAAAACAGCCCCAAATCATCACTCACACAAAGTAGTACTGGATCAGGAGTGGCCTATCCACACTGGTGGGGGCAATGGTTAACCCCCAAGTGCCTATAAGAGCATTTACAAAGATCATAGTAAAGTAATATGTATTTGGTTTATCACAAAAAACATGGTGTTGTGAATTTTTTTAAAAATTTAAAAAAATATATATACACTATGGTCACAGAGGCCAGTTTATAGTGTTCCAGAAGCCTCATGGTTGATTCAGGAGCAATTTTGCCAAACAAACCCATGATGCACTGCTGTTTTTAGAGTGAAGGGGTTTTCTCCTAACAACCCTTCCATGGAAGCAAAACTTGTTCAGTCTTTTCAATTTATTGGGGTGAATTTGCCGGGATGACCAATCCTGGATAGATGTCAATTTAATTTAATTTAATTTGTAATCTTGTAATCACTATGATCTTTCTCATAGTGCAATAATAGACTTTATGTTTGGAAACGGCTTTATAATTCTTCCCAGGCTGATCAACAGCAACAATTGATTCTATGAGACCATTACAAATATAATTTGTCCTTGGTATGGAGTGTTAACACAAACTTGATTGCTAGCATAACCCTGAATACAGACAAATACTTTTTACATTGGACATAAATAGTTTCATCTATGTTTATTAACTCATAAAAATAAAATATACCAATCAGTACTAATAAAGCGCATTATCACAAAAGCAATTGATTTAAAAAATAACAATAGCAAATCGAGAGAGAAAACAATGGCAACATGGACCATGGCAACAACCATGGAAGCAAATTTGTGCAATGCGTGGTGCTAAACAACCTTTAACATGTAAAAAAAATGTCATTATTTATTTTTTTATTTGTTTTTTTTCCCAATGCAGAATCATTCATGTGCATTGAAGAAAACAAATAAAAATAATGACATTTTTTTGAAGCTCTGTAGCCATTTTTGAGTGCAAACCAATTTCTATTCAATTGGCGATATTTCAATGGTTTCAACACACCAAACAAATTAACACGGGTGAGCGCGGTGATTGTTCTTGCCACGAACAGTTTGAAGAGCCTGGATTTATTTAATATATATAAATATTAATGTTTTAGTTGGGCAGCACAGTGGTGCAGTGGACAGAATCCCAGATGGGGCCTTTCTGTGTGGAGTTTGCATGTTCTCCCCGTGCCTGCGTGGGTATCCTCTGGGTACTCTGGTTTCCTCCCGCAATCTAAGGACCTGCTGTTTAGGCTTCTTGGACAGGACATTCACAGGGCATTGTGCACTCAGTCAACGTACCCTGTATAAATTAAGGTTAAATAAATAATAAGCCCTGACAATTTTTTATATTACATGAAGAATATTTTACAAAAAGGAATTTCTGATTACCTACCAGCTTTACAATGAATGTGTGCTTTTGGGCTATGTGTTCTTAAAGGAAGAAAATACAAGTAAAGACACTCCAAAGCAGCTTATAACATGCGTTTTTTTTAATACCGCCAAGCCTGATGTCCAGCATTACAGCATCAAATTCTGCACCCACAGCAACTTGATTTCATAATCTGAAGATTATGAAACCCTGTTGCAAAACGATTGCCTTTAAATAAACGACACAACTGAATCAATTCCAACTATTTTATTTTGAAGGAAAACGTATCAAGAGATATTACAGGCATACTGAGAAAATTGACAACATGCACAAAGCAAGATAAAACACAAACTGGAAAAAGTAGTCAAAGAAATACAAAGTGCAATATTTTTGAATTAGCACTTTCTTCCATCGTAACAAATTCAGTAGGATACGCTCTCCCTTGCCCTGCTTCCACGATTTGGAGCTTTTATAAACTTGTGGTCTTTCTCCTCATCGAATCCACAGAGAAGCTTTGCTGATTTGCATGAGCAGGGTCCACACACAAAACGGTTGCACTTCACACAGTTGTCTTTATCCTTATTCCGACTGCATTTGCTGACCTGACACCACATTTTCAGAGTTTATTCAAAGTCTCCAGAATGAGAAATGGTCAAAATCTCACACTGGTGTTGAATGGCCTCATTTTTGCTTTGGGGAAATAAATGAGATACGGAAGATGTCTTATTTTGAACTTTCATTTCCTCTTGGGAGATACTAATGAGCAATTACAAAATTTGAACAATAATTATTTCAAAGGTTTAAAGAGTATGAATTAAGGGTAAACAAAGAAAAATCAAGAATTCTTTATAGCTGGAGTGTCTTACCTGTGTCACATGATTGATGCAGATGGGCTACATCCTCTTAAGAAGAGAACTGAGGCAATTGAGATAGCACCAGAGCCTAAGAATACAACAGAGTTGAGGGCAGAATTATTACGATAAATCTATGCCTAATCTGTGGAGTAAAATCGAGACAAGGAGGATGCAACTGCAAAAAGACAAAGAATTGGGTCTGGACTGAGGAATATTGAAATGCTTTTGAGCACACCAAGGCACAGCTGTCCTCAAGCCTGTGTTATGATCCCAAACTGCCAGTAATTCTAGAATGCAATGCGTCTCCTTATGGACCATAAGCAGTTATTGCACAGCAATAACCGGATAGCAGTGAAAAGCTAACTGTTTATGCCTCATGTACACTGTCCAAGACCAAAGTCAATTATGCACAAATGGAAAAAGAAGTGCTTAGCATTATTTTTGGAGTGAGAAAATGTATAGTGTACTTGTACGCATGCTAGTTTACCCTCTGTACTGATTATAAACCATTAGTTAATATACCAAGATCAAAGATCTTAGGAATTCCTGCAGGGCCATTATTCTAGCAGCTTATCAGTGTGAGATTCAGTATAAATTTTCCCTTTAGCATGGAAACACTAACACAGTGTCAAGATTATCTATCCAGGCAGAAGCATTTAGATCCTAATTTCTTGGTGTCTTTTCTGGGTGTGGTTCCAATTCAGCAGCAGAGATAGTGAATAAAATCACGTGTGATTTAGTGTTGAAAATGGTTAAATAGTACGCTCTTCAGGGATGGCCAAAACATGTGAGGGGAACTGAATCAGCAACTGCTCCAGTGCATACTTGGGGATGGGCAGAAGGACCATGGCAGCAAATTCATGTAGATTTTGCAGAGAAAGGGAAAAAATTAATTTTGTTAACTGACAGCTACGCCAAGTGGCCTGAAGTTGTTTTAATGACACTACTGCTGAATTATTGAGGTGGTACTTTGCTTCTTATTGACTTATACAAGAATTTGTAACTGACAATGGACCACCTTTTCAGTCAAGAGTTTTTTCAGGTGTCTCTGAAAAACAATGGTGTGAATCACATTTGATCATCTCCATACCACCCAGCTTCAGAGGTATGTAAATGTATGTATACTTGTGCTGTGATTTCTATATGGTAAACCAAAATGTGTAAAAATGCCCATTCATAAAAGATGTGAATCTACACGTGTAATTTTCTTGATTACGTATGTGAAACAGGGCCCAGTAAAGTGTTATTAGCCATATAACGTAGCTAGCTAACACAGTAGTGAGGTTACATTTGAAAGGATGCCTATGGAGGCTAGGGGAGGACAACAGGCTACTGTCCTTCATGTTATATATATACACACATGTGAGCTCTTTCCTGGATTCCTTTCTTGCTAAGGAAATTGGGCAGACATCTTGGCTCCAAAGCACAGAAAACAGTCGCATCAGGCAGCTGGTCCCGGTGTTCCCAGGGGATTGTGGAGCTGCTAATGCAGGCCATCTTGACCTATCTCCACGGGAGACACAATCAGAGGCTGGACCTGGTCAGTTACGCAGAGCCGTGGCACTGCAGGGATTCCAGGGGCTACTGCATCGCTCTAATTGGCTGTTTAATACCACTTGTTTCTGTGTAGCCTGAGATGGAGGATGGAGGATGACGCACTGTACTGCGGATGGCTCCACCTGGCAGAAGTTTCCATCGTTGAAACAATTAATCAAAACTGTTCGTGTCAGCCAAGTAAACAGAGAATGCAGAAAGCAGACACGATAATATGCTCTTGTCATTTCACTTGCCAAGAAGTTATTCCCAAGATATACAATTATCTCCATTTGTCTCTGGACTGGACACTTTTTAATGAGAGGTGCCAGCAGGAAATGGATCGCTAAGATGATCATTAGAGGCTACTAATTAGAAAAAGGCCCACAATGTCCTCTGCAGAAATTCAACATCCACAACTTTATGGTTTTTTATGTGTGCGGTAACCACATATAAGCAGAGATCATCATTTACAATGTTGAGATGAACCTAACACCTAACACTCGTTCCAACCTAAAACGTCACCTGCCACTGTATCGTAGGATCTTTCTGAGAAATCATAGCAGTTAAAGCAGTTTTACATAGCTGATCAGAATCAAAGATCCTTGCGGTTGAAAAATAACCTCACTGGCTCCTAACAGCATTACAATAGGAATCCAGTAAAAGTCCTTCTGTCCTCGTAGTGAGGATGCGAAAACACAACTGAAAGTGAATACTTTATAGCCATATTTTAATATTAATTTGACAGTTTACTTTGCTGCATTATAGTTGCTATTGTGTAGCATTTTGAGATTTTAAATATATGTACAATTTAGCTTTAGCTATTAGAAATTTCCATGCTTGAAAGTTCAACATCACCAGTTTGACTAAATGGGAAAAAGGGGCATTCATATTTCATAAGTTTATTGTATGTGACATTAAGCAAAATCTGCAGAAAATATCATCTTAACATAAAGTGGAATCTGCACTGTGAATGGCACGTGAATTAAGGAACAAAATGGTGATATGTATGACATTTTCAAAGGCAGAAAAAAATTCAAGAATGAAAGCACCAGTCTAGCTATTTTAACTAAACATGGATTTTCCAATAAAATGTGTTTTTCCCCTTGAATTGATGAATCCTCTCTTCATACACATACGTAATCAATACATAATTACATTTTATCAAATTGCCAAATTGTTCTTACTGTGGCTGTACTTTGAAACACTGATACCAGTAATTTGACATTAAAGACCATAGTGTCTGCAAAACTGTAAAATTGGTATTCTTTTGTAAATCAAAGCTGTGCCAAGCTTACCACGATGTTATTGTGCACCGGGTTTTAGGTAGTGGATGTGTGACATGTTTCCTGCTTAAAGTGCTCACTCAAACTTAAAGCAGATTTAAAACACCACCCAAACGTTTAATTCCTGTACTGTATGCCATTGATGCCAATTGTTCTCATAATGTAGAAGGCCTTTAACAGGAAGCTTTGACTGGCTTTGAATGATTATATAACATGTCATTTTGGAATTTGGGGTTTACTGTGTCAAGTTTAATCGACAATAATGGTCTTAAGAAGGGTTTATTATTATCTTGTTAGCAAATGCCTCACACCCATAGATTGACAACAGTAAATGTCTAACATTAAACATTTTCTTGTGTTTCGCATACAGAACATGGGCCGGACGTATCCACCAACAGGCCAGTTGGGCTTTTCACTATGCAACTCCTTGAGCACCTCCTCTCTTGGCATCCTCTGACAGCAACGTAAATAAAGCAACACAAATAAATAAAGTACCATTGGTCAAATGAATAAAGTAACATTGGTTCAATTTCAATCAGAGGGCTATGGTTGTAAAACAGTAACCCACAGCCCCCACCCCCCCCCATAAGGATATGCAAGCCTTCATATTCAAGTTAAGACTCAAGGGGCGGCAGTGTAGTATAATGGGTAAGGAGCTGGTCTTGTAAGCTGGGTAGGATACTGCCATTGTACCCATGAGCAAGGTACTTAACCGGCATTGCTTCAGTGTACATTGGATGCTATGTACAGTTGCGCAAGTCGCTCTGGATAAGAGTATCTGCTAAATGCCTATAATTTTATGTAATGGACTCCAAGGCCATCTCCCTCTCCAGTGTGTCATTGTTGCCATGCAAACCCTAAAACTCCACAAGGTTCTTAAGCCAAGCGCTAGAGGGTGCTCATCACAGAGTCTGTGTCCAGAGTAGTAATCCTATCATACTGCTTAAAGCCATCTTCACCAACTACAATTACAATTTTCAGTTTAGCAAATTCCTGATTAATTTGTCTGTGAAGGTGGTTCATTAGAAATTGCATTAAAAATGATAATGATAAAATATTATGTCCCCTTTTTCATGGTTTCATTTGCATAGTGCTTTTTTTAAAGAGACACTGTCACAAAGATTCTTTACAGTAAGAACACTAAAGAAAATTAGGCAAAATCCAGACCAAAACCCTCAAAAAGCAAGCGATTGTGGGAAAAATACAAACGGTGGTGAGAAAAACCTCCCCGATGGGGATAGAACTCATCTCTAGAGTGTAGCACATCCTCTGCTGGCTGGGCTGGTGGAATAGTTCAGATAGAATAAATGATAACAGAAATGTAAAGAGGGATCGAGCAGAGCAAGTGGTAAAATGGATTTACCCTTGAGTACTTGATGACTCAATGTTTACCCTCACAAACTGAAATCAATCAGAGATATGATTCAAACCATAAAAGAGCTCGTCCAGTGAGACCAACTGATCATTCCAACCTGCGGAGAATATGGTGGCCTACAGTATCACAGGCAGCACTTACATCCAGTAAGACGAGTACGGAAATGCAGCCACAATCCAGAAGAGAAACAAATCATTCATTACATTACATTACAGGCATTTAGCAGATGTTCTTATCCAGAGCGACTTACACAACATTTTTACATAGCATTTATATTTTATCCATTTATACAGCTTGATTTACACTAAAGCAATGCAGGCTAAGGGCACAATGGCAGTGTCCTATCCGTGAATCAAACCTGCAGGTCATTAAGATCCAATTTTGATTTCCTCAGTTGTGGCATGATTTGTGCATTCTTAAAGGATGTAGGAACATAACCTGATAACAAAGAAGAATTTGCCATGGGTAGGCAATACCTCCTTCAGTAGCTTTGTGGGTATGGGGTGTAGAAGGCAGGTCGAAGATTTAAAACTATAAACTAATTTAAAATTTGGGGGGGGGGTTTGTGTGAGGGAGGGAAAGTGTGAAGACCAGACGCGACCAAACAGGGGATCTATAAGTTACCAAAGGGGCACTCCAGCAACCACTGAGTCTCGTGAGAGACGAAATAAGAAGGGGGCGCTATACTCCTAAGGGACGTATCCCAAAAAATGAATAAACCCCTAAACGGGTAACTAAGGAAGAAGGAGTATATAAAGAAAATAAAGGAACAGGGAAAAGAAAAGAAAAAACGACTTCGACCCGAAGCAGAGAGAAAGAAAATGTCTTTTCAAAAACAAACAGAAGAAGTTCTGAGGCCAACTAAAACCAGGGGGGAAACTGGTTAGTAAGAGGCAGAAAGGTTTGTGCCCCAACGGTGACACAATAACCCCTTAAAACCGCCAGCCTCAGAATCTGGACATATACAGTCCTAATACCTTTCTCCAAAAAAAAACAAACAAACTGAAGTCAGAATTCTTTTAAATTTCTTTGTTCTTAAAATCCTTACACCTTCCTCAGAAATACGACAGGGAACTGGCTAGAGCAAAACACGTTACACTCAAGCACCGTTCCACTGCCTACTGACGCTTTAAATACCCAGCCACAGGTGTGGCTGGTAATCAGCGGAAGATGTGAGCAACCCACAGGTGAAACCGATCAGAGGTAACCCTGCAGGAATGCATGGAATGTTCAAGCAGGAACAATCCTCCCACAGGAACCAAAAATAACGATTAGCCGAGTGGCTAATCTGCAAGCTCGAACTAATCGTCCCCACACACCAAAATAACGATTAGCCGAGTGGCTAATCGGAATGCTAACCACTGAGCCGGTGCAGGCACAGAAAAATTATCTACCTGCACAGAAACCGTGACAGTTTGTCCCCTTGGAACACTAGTGGGCCTTTCTATCAGGCTGGGGGTGTCATTTACAGAAATTCACGAGGAACTAATGCTAAATTTCTTACATTCATGGTCCAGTCGGGACCACAAACCGGACATGTACAGTACAAATAATTTGAAAACCGGATGTCTGGCAACCATAAGTGTGACCAGTGAACATCCTGGGTTCAGTTTTCAAAGGGTGTGGCAATGTGTGCAGTGTACAGTGGTTTCAGGTTCCATTTGACCCAACTGCCTTCTGCCAGCCAGAATAATACTTGCTTAATTGCTTTCAGGAAAGGGAAATTATTTTCCTCATAGTGACGCTTTCCATTGTACTGCATTGATGTCTACAAAGAAACCGTAGATGACGTCAAGCCATATTACATTTCGAGGTGACTAGCCATTTTCAGAGGAATGCTTGTGATTTGGAGATAACATTTGTATGTGGAAAAAACAAGGACATTATGATTCTGGACAAATGGACAAATAACTCTGCTCTGACAGGCAGTGGACTGGCATGCTGTGTGCCCTTCCCATGCACTACAGCTAAAATTATTTACATTTCTGCACAGCCAAGTCTGTCAAGAGCAAAAACCAGCTGCAAGATTTAGTCACTGGTTGCAGGAGTGGCAGTATATATTTCAAATTGTATTAAAGCAAACAGCCGTTATTTTCTGGCAAGTTAGCGATTTTATTTGATTGTACCACAGCATTTATGACATTATACATGAAAAAGAAATCAGTTTATCCAAAATCGCCGTTTCATGGAAAAACTGAAAAGTATGTCTGAGGCATCATCTCCACATAGCTATAAACCCACCATTTCTGTGACTACAAGACCCACAATTACTGATCCCCACACAGAAGTCAATAATCAAAGAAAATCATCTTCATCAAAGCTTTGCAGTGAATTTATTTTGTGTGATTATATGTGCAAAATGAGTCTTGATAGCACTTGACCCAGCAGTTTGCATCATATCAGGGGGGTTGTGAAGAAAATGGCACAAAATGGCTGTATTTCTTGAAGATGTCATTTTTTAATTATTTATTTTTTTTATTATAACAACGCAATTATTTTAAGCCCAGCTATTTAGAAAAATTCATAGAAGGAGGTTTTGTATTTGTGGTGTTGTAGTAATTTACATTTTAAAGTCCAAATGCCCAATGGCATCGGCTCTGACCTTTCTAGCGTTAAGTAGCTTACCCCCAATGTGAAGAACAGAATCTTCTCTGTCTATATCAGTGGTTTCTCATCCTCCTCCGATAACATTGCCTGTGGGGTCCCCCAGCGGTCCATTTTAAGGTCTATATACATGCTTCCACAGGGTTCAATTGTTGAGAAATACAATATTTCTTTCCATTCTCTGACAATACACAGATCTACCTCCCATTGAAATACAGTAACAAGAGTTCCCTGAAGAACCAGTCTAATTGTCTTGCAGGCATCAAATCCGGGATGGATAAAGATTTTCACCAGTTTAAATGAAGACAAGACTGAGGTTTATCTTATTTCGCATGCCTGACTATCAGAGGTTTCTCTAATGACCTGGGGCTGCTGTGAAATCTCACACCAAAAAATGCTGCATTGTCATTGTTGATTTCTCTCAAATTTGATCAACAAATGAATTCTGTTGTAAAAGCCAGGTTCTTTCGACTCAGAGCCATTGCAAATGTCAGGCCCTTACTGCCATTTCACAACCTGGAAATAGTCATCCAAGCCTCCATTTCATCTTGCCTTGACTATTGCAGTTCCCTGGACCTAGGCCTCAGGCAGTGCTACCAGCAGTTAATACAAACTGCCACTGCAAGGCTTTTAACAGCTATGAAAAAAAGACCACATCACACCTATACTTGCTTCCCTGCACTGGCTCCCATTTAGTTTGAGAATTGATTTTAAGATTCTGTTCTTTGCTTTAAAGCTCATAATCGTCTGTCTCCTACCTATATTTCTGTTCACCTTCACTCCTGTTCCATGTGAGGTTCTGCACCCAGTTGCTGCTTTCTGTTCCCCGGTCTGTCTTAAAGCTGAAGGGAGTCCATACCTTCATTAGGCCTGCACCCTTCATAAAAAAATGTAATTCTCATGTCAAATCCCATCTTTTCTTTATTGCCCTTAATTCCACACAAGGTCTGTCCTGTCCAAGGTCTGTTCTAGTGAAGTATAGCCATGTTTTTGTGTTTTGTTTTCAAAATTCGACCCTAAGTTTTGCACACTCGTGTATTTATGAATTGTACTGCACTTTGGTTTATGGTGGTCATTTTAGATGTGCATTAGAAATAAACTTCTTCTCCAGGACCAGGATTGGGAATCCCTAATGTCATGCAACGTGAACAGAAAAAGTGTAAATTTTCTCTTTTTTAAGTGTCAGTGCCAGTGACAGCTCATGTCCTGCATCTTAGGAAGGTAAAGTTTTGTGAATGATACTTCTAATATACTCCTTCCTATGAAACAGAGCAATGAAAGCTAAATATAAACAAACTATGCAGCATTGCATTGCCCTGTCTGTATAAAAAACACGTTGTGTGTGTTGGAGCATGATGAAGGGTGACGTTTGAAAACAACCACCAAAAGTGGGGGGACAAAATAAGCATTTTTTTAAAGGCGGGGGACACACGTCCCTCTCAGTTATAATGGGTCCTATGCCCATGAACTAATCAAAGCTCTTCTGTTGTAATGCCCAGCAGCTAGTTTATTTAATTTCCGAACCGTATACACCCGTCAGTTACAACTTTAAGGAAACGTCACTGATGTATGTATGTATGGAGTATGAATGTATTTTTGAGGAGTCGTAAACTCATAGACCTTTTCTCAAGGATTCTGCAGAACTGAAATCCTCTCTCGTGATGCCTGACAAGCTCAGGGGCAACGGGACTTCTTAGTCTATAAAAATGCACATATGAGATATTCATTTCAGTAAAGCAAATTACGTTGAAAGAAATATCATAGTGATGCACATTTTACATGCCATTGGGTCCTGACGCATATGGCTTTCGAAAATTCCTGTAGCTAGACCTGTAACAGCCGTCAGTCCTTAGTATACAATGAAATGAGATGTGATAATAAATTACCATATAGATCTAATCTAATGAACTGTACATTTACATTATCCACTTAGAGATGGCCTTGAGGTCAAACTGATTCTGCCAACTTGCCACTGAGATAAAAAAAATACTCTTGAGTGGCAGTGTGTGCAAAATGTAGAATTTTAATCCATGTGGCAGAGAAAAAAGACAGACAGAAAGAGAGAGCAGCCAGTGGGGGATGGAGGGGTATGAAAGTCGTCCTTGAGAAGAAATGTCTGCTTCTAAGTGTTTGATTTATGGGGTGAAACTCTTCTGAGACAGATCTCTTTGGAAGGACTTTTAAAGGAGGTAGAGCTGAGAGCAATTGTCAAAGGATGATTCATTAATGTGTGATTGCAAGTGCTCACGCACTAAGGGGAAACATTTAACCACGTTGCATACATGCATGCTGATCACTCTTCAAGGCATTGACTGGGAATTTGAAAGCCTCCCTGTCTGGCTATTATCCCTCATGGGGTTCATTTTGCTTGTAAGGAGGGGTGTCCAATCCTCTCCAAAAAGGGCTGGTGTAGGTTCACGTTGTTGTAGTATCCCAGCACTAAGACACTTGATTCTACTTATCAAGGCCATGTTTAAAACCATGATCGGTGAATTAGTTGAATCAGGTTCACGCTGAGCTAAAACAAAAACCTGCACACACAGCAGCCCTTTTTGGATAAGATTTAACGGCCCTGCTTTTAACAAACCAGACGCATCGCAGGAAACAAAAGCACAGTTTTATGCAGTCAGTTGAAGGGCTGAGAGAGTATGTAGAGCCAGGACCTCAAACTGAAATCACAGAGGGCTGTTATGCCCGCTAGTTTTTGATGTGGTCCTGCACTTAAGTGCTTAATTTAAGTTGGCAAAAGAGTCCGCGCAACTTGTTTCCAGGGCCTATTTTAGCTGCTGATTGAAAGGAAATAAAACCCAGAGCAGACTGCACCCCTCCAGGACTGGAGTGTGAGACCCCTGATGTAGAGGAATCAGGAGATTGAAGGTAATCTTTCCAGGATGCAGATGAGAGCAATTCAAATCACCAGGTCAAAAATGAGTGTGTTTTTTGACAGCACATCTTGACATAGAAGAGACAATTGAATCCCACTCAAGAGCATTCAAGATGTCTGCTTTTTTAAGACATTTGTACCCAGGGGTATCTAAAAAATGGTTTCCATTTAAAATATTAATTTTGTAATTCTTTATGGGCTCCGGCATGAAACACTGTTCAAGGGAACAGCAGTGCCTCCCCAACACCTGATCCCAAATTCTGCATAGAGTCCTACTGCAACATTCCAAGGCCAAGGCTCTGGGCATGGACCGGTAAGGGCAGATTTTTATTTTTTGTGTTTATTTTTGTTACGGGAGCTCTGGCTGTTCTCCCAGCAGACAAGGAAGGATATTTCTCCCCTTCAAAAGTTCCCTCAGCCACGCCAGTCTGCTCTTTGGCTGTCAGAGCTGTTCTGCCACGCCTTACCCTAGCCCTACCTCCAGGAGGGAGCAATTTTCTACCAATGCCTAAAGGGTAAAGTCTGGGTTTACAGCAGTCAATCAATCAATCAATCAATCCATATGCTTTCTTATATGTGTGTCTCAGTTTATGGTAATCCAGTTCAATAAGTACTTATTTCTAAAGTAGACATGTACAGGCTGCGAAGGGCTTATGAAAATCAAGCACTGTCTCGAATAAAAAAATCTGACCTCTTTTCATTGGCAATGTTGGAAAATAACAAAATTTCTCACTAAATAATTTGTCCTTAGTGTATTACAGTATTTGGCTTGATTTTTACACGTGCATATTTTACTAGACAAGCTGGTTTAATGTAAATAATTTAAAATACATATTTTATTTTTAAAAATCCAATAAGAAATATGAAATGTATGAAATGGAGATATTTCTGTCCCAATGTGACCCAGTGCTGGGCTGGCTGACAACCAGTATTTTTGTTAAAAAGGTTCAAAATGATTGTTATGTCCTAAGTATTGCAGTTGAAAATTCTATTTAAATTCAGGGCTCTATAAAATGGCCTGAACTACCTGAAGTAATCTGTGAGGAAATGGCTTCCCTGTCCCTGTTCCCTCTTCAAGGTGCAACGTCAAGCCGCATAAAGCTGTCTGTATGGAAGTTAACATTGCTGGCAGTTTGAACGGGCCTGCTCAGATGTGGCAGACTGATAGCGAGCAGATGTGACAGACTGACATTCTCGGGAGTGAAAGAAGACACTTAAATGATGCTTAAATGTAATTTCATACAGATTTAATTGGAAGGCTTTAATTGCAATTACACACATTAGCAGGTAGTTGTAGAGGTGGTGAGCTGTTTTTTCACACAGAGCAGCCAGACCCCCACCACCACATCCACATTTTCCCCCACCACCACCACTACTTACACCACCACATCCACATTTTCCCCTGTGCCCTACAGTGATTTTTGTGTTGTTAGTTTTCTCATAATGTTCATATAATTTGAACAATAAAAGCCTCATACATTTAATATATTCATTGATGCAAATACCAGGGAGGTAGAATATGTTAAAAAGTAATTGTGCAGAGAAAAAATGGACAGGAGAAACAGAATTGCGTACGCTTGAACTTGGGCTTGCAGCCTGGGAACCTCACAGTCAAAAAAAAATAAAGGTCTGAAGGAAGTAGTTGTGATGAGGAGGTGGCAGTATTCTTGGAACAGCAGATGTGAGAAGGTAAGACTCTTGAGTTTGTTTTTCCTGTGGCTGGCTTACATGGCTAAGGTAACGATGTGGGGCAGACACACACACACACATAAAGAACCAAAACGTATTTAAAATGGCATCATTTTCTGTAAGAGAGCCCATTGCTTCTGATTATATTATTGCTGCGGGTGAGAGCTTTATTGGAGATGGACTAATTAAAACAAGTGTAAGATTGGAGGAGATATGCCATCCAATGAGAGATTTGCTCTGGCTGGGTGACTGTGAGAACTTCAGCTCTTCGGATGTGGCTCTTATCTATTGGGGTACTTAACCTTCACTGGGGAGTGATACGCACAATAAGGGAGAGGCTTTGGCCACAATCCTAGCTTTTATTTACGGTATGTCACCAAGTTTTTGTCTCCTTTTAAAAAAAAAATGGGATTAGAGTTCAAAGTTCAAATTTTGTGATTTTGGGATCAAATACTGTATTCTTTCAAGGATTGAGCAGGTGGCACTTTACTGACCAGTGTTGGAAGTTATTAAACTCACACAGATTAATGAAATCTGTCTCCACTCAGTCAACTCCATTATCTGACCAGCTGTACAATTTGTCAAGATGAACTGTGATTAAAAAAAAAAAAAAAAATCTAAATAAAATGTTATAAAGTATGTGTATATACACAGTGTTTCCCACAGGTTGAGAATCTATTTGTGGTAGTCGACTCCCTGTGTTTATACTAAATTTTTATTTTGTATTTTCTTTTTTTTTTTTCGGGGGTGGGGGGGGGCGGCTTGTTGCACCAAAAAACAGACATCTGGAGATTGTTTGTACTGTTTATTACATTGCTTGGTAACCATTAACAGGTTATTCAATTTTGAGGTTATTCAATCAGAGTTCACATTACTGGCAACTGAGCTGTGTTTGAAAACCCTCACCAGCCTCTTTTCTCTCCATCTCCCTAACTGTAGCCATCCGACCTAACGTTAACTGGGGGAACACTGATGCTTGCTAAATGCTAGGTGACATTAATCCAAATAGCATTGATAACTGCAGTCTTGCTTAGGGCAGAAGACACTTTCCTTTGAGGAAACGAAGAAAAACAACAAAAACATTTTTGCAATTTTGAAAAACGTAAAACATTTTATTATCTTGCTTATGCGAGTACCGCTCTCAAAATTATGTTCACGTTCACGCACTGATTGGCTGATTTGTGGCGGCCCAGCTTTGCACCTGAGTATGAGCTCTGGGGGGGAGGGGCAGCTCACACAGGGGAATGACACAGGGGAATGTACACACACACTGTGAGCTCCATAATAAATAAATTAATAAAACAAAAAAAAATTATATTCACAGTGATATTCTGTTCAGGTGATGAACATGAAAGAAAAGAACGGTAATGGCTCCATTCCAACCCTCTAGTCTCGTGTACCAGTTAACGTTTGCGCACTGAACTGAACAGATGCTGTGACATAAATAAATTAAGGATTAGATTTATGTGCAGTGAAAAAAACTTTCACTGAGCAATTAAAAAAAATAACAGTCATTCAGAGAAGACAGTTCAGTCTTCAGGTGCACAAACGCACACAGATACTCTGTGTGCACACACATACATGCACATGTAGACATATGCTTTGGGTAAAACTCAAACTGATGTTACTGATGCTTGAATACTATAGACTGCTATCCATTGAGTACAGAATATGTTGCAAAATCAATACTTTCCCCAATAAACAATTAGAATGTATAAAAAAGAAAATTATCACTGATCATATCAGTACTTCTCTCAGACACTAATTCAGAGGGGGGGGGGGGGGGGGGGACTAAATTAATTAATTTTGTGGACTTCCTATATAATATAGAATATATACTGACTTCCCACCTTTGCTCATGGATTAAGTATGGCCCATACAAATTGTAATATACTTATTCATTTGTCTCTTGTAATTAACGATGCTGATGGCAGTTTATAGACATTCACGCAGCATTTACATTGCCAGAGCATGACTGTTCATTAATTGATTATACAATTATTCATTCATTTACTTATTTTACCATTTTGTACATTTAATCTCATAAATGTATTCAGACTGTTCATCCATAAATAATGGATGTATGGTTGCATGGTAGCTGTATTTTAATGCTAGTACAAATCAGTTTGCCTTAAGTACTGTATCTCCCAGTGTGTTATGTAATCGAAGCAGCTGTTTGCTGTGAACTCGATAGATCTACAGTGTACTGTGTCTGACAGCATGTTGCATCATTTAACCCTTTCTACAAAAAAAACTAAACTTTTAACTGTAACAAGATCATGAAGCAAAAAGTGATGGCATTCATTTCACCATAATAGAATGTTATTGGGAAAGTAGGATTCAGTCACAGTTGTGGTGTGGCAGATCTGAATCCAGCTCTATCTACTATGAACTGTCTCTCTTTGTTCATGTATTAAAATATTAAACATATAAAATTATTAATAATCATCATAATAAAAATAATGAGATTATTTAAAGCTGCAAATTTGTTGACAGGCAGAGCTATCGGGTAAATCACCCGGGAGGAAAATCAGTCAGTCAGATTAAAATAATGAGCTAGTTTATTATACATTCAACACCCATACGAGGTCAAAGCATCACACATCTAATCTAAAGAAGTAAGTTAATATGAGGCTTTCCCTTCACCCTGTGGGGGCTGTGTTTTGGCCCTGATTCAGTGTTAAAGCACAGAAAGAGAGTTCGGTTCATTTTGGAAAGGGTTGGTTTATATAAAAGCTGACAAAATGGCTATTTGTTAAAGTGGCTCTAGCTTGTTGAAAGAAGAGCCAAGTGCCAAAGGTCAATTATTGGTGTTAGCTTATTTTTAATGAGACCAAACACACATAGGTTAGAAGGTAATTCAGCATAGCTATTGAATACCTTTACAAAATGGAAATGTCCTCCTGTTTTTAACAACTGAGGTCACATGTGTAGGTAGTAATTTTAAAGTCCTGCCATTAGCACAATCTCTACCTTTGGGAAAAATATTGCTTTTAAGTGACAAGGCCAGTCACACAGTGCTGACCTCCGTTTTAAACTAGAGCCGCCTAGAAAAATATAAATTCCAAACTGGCTGGCCTCAACAAACATGCTTACATGGAAATTATGGCTTTCAGTTGATTTTTTCAATTGAATGTCACAGATCGGGCGTTCAGACCCTGTGGTCTGCTATGGCCTGCTGTGGCCTCTAGGCCCCGACACTCTAAATAGCTTTCTCTTCAGAGGTAATAAAACCTTCCAGGAGAGGAGACACCATGATTCCCCAGATTTGTGCACATATATCAGCACGCCTTTTAATTGCCTGAGGAATTCTTGCGGATTTTTAGGGAAAGGAGCGAGAGAGAACAAGGCATTGACTTTGTGATCATATCAGTCCGCAGTAAGCTCATATGTAACAATGAGACATTGTAGAGACTACATGATAACCTGTTTAACAACATGCTGTTCCTCTGTTCTGTTCCACATGTCATCTGTTGAAAACCTGTTTTATGAAAATGTGGCATATGAATTTGCATTAAGCTACTTATAATGTTAATGTATGCTTATGCACAACATGCTCCTTTTCACACTGCATGCAGTTCGATATTGTGGGACATTGTTGCTGGAGTAGTTTATTTGGAAGCCTGATCAGATGGGGCCAAACACAGCGTAGAAATCTCATTTACAGAAATGACAACTGTCCCTCAGTTTCCGTGCATGTTGTTCTGCAAGGTCATTGATGGTTGCCCAGGCAACAGTACCTGCCATGACAGAACTCTTTGAAACAGCTGGTAACAGATTTGTTCAATGTAACATATGTAGGATTTATTCAAATTAATTTAGGACAGGACTTATGAGTTAAGCCCCCCCCCCCCCCCCACCCTTGCTCCATTATGGTACAGCAGAGATTCCCTCTCCATTTTCTTCTTTTCTGCTTGAATGTCTACTGAAAAGCAAGAACCTGTTTTTATTGCACAGAAAATCATTGATGAAGCTTTACACTCCTCTTCTCCTTGGTCCGAACTTGCTTGATGTCCAACAGTTTGATTTGCATGAGAATATAAAACATGTCCACATGCCAATTTGTGTGTGTGTTTGTGTGTGTGGCTGTGTGTCGTATGTGTGTGTCCACGTATGTGTGCCTGTGTGTGTTTGGGTATTTATTTTCTTTCAAAGCTTTTTTTTTTTTTTAGTAACAGAAATGCAATTAACAATTTGCTTCAACCCACAGAGATGAAACAAATTGTTCTTGGTTTGCATGTTGATTACATTCTGAGCTAAATGGCTAAATCAAAACAATTGCTGATACAGTATATTAAAACAAATTAAGCGTGATTAAATATAGACACAGGATGTAACCAGCAATTTAACATGTACAGTTATGATAATTTTACCTTTTAATTATTATGTATGCTTCTTTTGGACTAACTGCATTATTCATTTGCAGTGTTCAAATACTGAGTGTATCAAATATGAAAATGTAAATGTTTGTTTATTAGCATGTGGTATAATTTTAATAATAGCTCATAATGATTTAAATTCCATCATGCATGATTTAGCCTTTGGCAGTGGCAAATATATTTAAAAACCCGCCATTGTTTGTTAGATTCATTTCCAAATGCTCATTTCCCCTCTCTCTGTGTTGCAGTCATAATTTCTCACAGGAAATGAGCTGTAGGCCAATGAATAACAGTATATTTCTTTGTGGACTTTTTTCCCTGCATGGTTCATCAGTTTTCATGGTAATGCCATTTGGCTGTAAAACACTGCTACTGGATCACAGATGTCAGTGGTAAATAATGGTTCCTGCAGTGGACATCATAAATAAAATGCAATAGGACTACAGAATACCTCAGTGTTGATTACCAACTTGTGCAGATTTAAAACTTGTCCCAGAATCCCTTGAGACGTTGGAGTGAATAGACAAACTGTCAACAACTTTGATTAGTTGAAAAAAGAATGTTTCTCAAAAAGACCTGGTAGAATGTTTTCAAAATGTGTTTATTCCTAAGCGTTTAGCATAGAAATATAAGAGAACATATTCCTGGTGTCTTTTGTTAAATGTATCATACTTTTGAAAGACCACAAAAAACACTGATCTATAAAAAAAAAAATCGCTTATCAAAATGTGTCACTCAAAATGGAGGTAGTAATGCAGTAAGGGGAGCGGGCACTGAAGGCCAGCCCCTCCTTCCTGCCAGCCTCGCCCAATCACAGAGTGTGCCTGACCATGTTAGCTGCCCCTCCTTCCTGTCAGCCCCGCCCAATCACAGAGTGCACCTGACCATGTTAACAGCCCCTCCTTCCTGTCAGCCTCGCCCAATCACAGAGTGCACCTGAGCATGTTAACAGCCCCTCCTTCCTGTCAGCCTCGCCCAATCACAGAGTGAGCCTGACCATGTTAACAGCCCCTCTTTCCTGTCAGCCCCGCCCAATCACAGAGTGCACCTGACCATGTTAGCAGCCCCGTGAGGCACACAGAGGGAGCCGGCTGGACCGTCGGTAGGATCCATCAACATTAGTCCTTAATTTGTATTTACAAATAAAAGCAATACTTTTATCTTCACAGACACTGTTTGGCAATTTCAACCAAACTGAGTTTGTGCAGAAATGCAATGCTTTCATTTACTCGTAGGTTGAAGTTAATGACAAGCATTGGCTCAAACCCAGCCTGTATGTTTTAAAAGAGGTGATGTGTGCTGTGTTATAAATGGTGTGTAAATTCTGGGCTGGTTTCCCATGATTACCCTGCTGATTCATGGTACCCAATTACCAGGTTTTAACCCTAAACTGTGTATAAATCTGTATACGTTTTTTGACTGGACTGGAGTTCTTATAATTATTTATTTCCTTGTTCCAGCAGATGGCCTTGTGCTTGGTTACAAGGGTGCACTGAAAGCAAAACTGCACTTTGACTCACTGCAACCAGGCACTCCATGTCATAGCTGCCTGAATGCTCATCAAATCCAGGCACGCCTCTTCGAATTAATCAAAGAAAAGGCCACATTATGTATTCAACACATGTGTATATATCAGCAATACAAAGAAGAATGGCCAAATCATTTGATTTATTAAAAATGAGAAGCTCATAGTTTTTACCCTTCAGATTAGACATGGGTATGAGGGCAAAAAATCGAATTAGTCAAATGTAAATTGACCTGGTATCTTCATGGCCGGTGAACAGGACTGCCATTTGAAATTGGCTAAGCAGTTGGCGAAGGGAAGCATTCACAAGGCAAATTTCTCCTAAAATGCAGTCCAGGTTTTGATTATCTAGGGGAATGTCAGTTTTTACAATGCCCTTGGCATAGCAGAAAATTTCAAAAATGCCTTTTTTAAAAATTTATATATATATATATATATATATATATATATATATTTATACTGTATCACTTTACACATTTCCATGAGAAACTGCAAGCATAGGTAAAAGATACAACTGCTTCATTGCTTCTTTTATGACTATTTGTACAAGCGGTCTTACCCAACCCAATGTCTGCACACAGTGTTGCCCAATGAAAGATGCGAAGGGAACTACACCACATAAAGATAATTTATTACCTCAGCTACAGATTCAATTCGATGTTTGACATTCCGAAAACAACTTTCTGGTACACACTGGAAAGCACACAGTTATTGGTCCCAGCGTCTACGTTATACCAGGGAAGTAGGAAACATTCGTTTTTCAATTTGATGTGAATGCATAAAATATCAACCTGTCCAATGTAACATATGGTGGTACTATTCGTAGGCATAATAGCCTGAGATTTTGAGTGTCCATTCAGCCATTTTGATCTAAATAAGAGAAAAATGGCCGTCTCATGCCTTGTTATCTTTTGAGAATGTCTGTACAGTGGCTGAGTGAGAAGAAAGCTTGACCTCACAGCTGGCTAGATATCCACTTACTCAGAACCCACATTCTGATCTGCCAGCGGTCATTAATTCCTTCTCTCGGATTTACGTCCCAACAAAAATGGAATCCTTCAAGGTGGGTTATCCTCTTTCCGCTTCAAGGGCTCTGCAGGCCAGCCTCCCCCCTCGCTTTGGTACTGTCAGTGCTTCTGATCCCCTCCATAAATCATGGGAGACCTTTTCAGATCATACCACATTATGGGGGGGGGGGGGGGGGGGGGGTGGTAGAAAACATCTTTCCGCCCCCCTCTGGGGGACATTCATAACAGAAATGCAGCTTTCAATGGAATAGCCTCTGGTGTTGAGAGGGTAGACTGAGAAGAATCACTGCCAGTGAAATGGGAAGATCTACTCCAGGGGTGGGTAGTCAGCTGTTTCTGGAGGGTCAGTATCCATGTTGTTTTTTCAGTTTTTCATTATTATTATTTTGATTATTATTTTCAGCATTTAACCCGGCTGAATGAGCATATTAGTAGCACATCCCAATGTCAGTACCCTCACGGGTGGAAGCAAATAAATACATTTCATTTCTTACAGCAACACAAGAATGGTTGCCCGTCATTTGTGAGCTTATAAAGAATTTTACAAAATTATCAGATCACAAAATTGATTGGCCTTGTTAAGATAAATTGCAACAAAATCAAGAAATTGATAGCCTTTTTGAAGTATTTTTGTCTACACCTTTCTAGAAAACATGACAGGCTGTGGAGTTATAAATCTAGATTTTTCCTCTTTAAGTTTTGTAAAAAAAAATCACTGAGGATCAGAAGTTGAGGACACAGAGCCCAGGACACACAACTAATTTCATTGGCTTAGACCATTTACAAAAAAAAGTCTGTCTCTGGAATAGCTAGCAGGCGTTTAGATTATAGATCCACTTTCATGAACTAAAGGCGTTAAGTTAAAGAGCTATAATCATGAGGGAGGGATCGCTGTTGTATATTTAAGCAAGTGTTTAATGAAACCTAAGATGCTTCTGCAGATACCCTTTTCTCTGAAAGAATAATATGTAAAGAACCTGTCATCTTGGATGTGTGTATACTAAGCAAATAAACAATGTATAATGCAAAATGAGGGCCATTTATTTCCTGAATTTACTAAAATGGATATAATCCCCACTAAAAGTATGGGAAGAGTGAAGTGAAATATGTTACGTTCGCTATATACATATAGTAAGACATTTGGATTTAATTTCAAAAGAAGGATAAAAGAAAAAAGTAGACAATCAGCTTTTATTTCATGATATTTACATGTGCATGTGTTTTAACATTTTATAGAAACAGCTGTTTTTGTGCTAAGCCTTACTCAACCTTTTTGGCATTCCTCTGTGTGTGTGTGTGTGTGTGTGTGTGATTGCTGTGTCAACAAATAAGAAACAATTAGATGTAAACTAACTCTTATTCTTCATACATATTCTCTTCATATCCACAATAATACAGACATTGTGAATACAACCTATACACAGACATAACAGATAATTAAGTAAGTAGCTTTGACTAGTCTGTTAATTCTTTGCTAAACTGTCTCCACATGAAGGAGAACATTCTTGGGCCTGATAGTCAAGAGCAGACCTTGGATGTTCATGATGAATAAAATATCACCATAAATCCACAGGGGATTATGGCTTCTCTCTTTATTGCACAAAAACAACAGACCTATACAGCTGACTTTTGCATTTGTATATAGCCAGGTATTCTTGTGGACCGGATTCTTTCCAGTTTGTGTTTGATTACTTATTTACCCCATAATGAAATGTCAGCACTCGCCCACCCTGCTGGCTTCAGGTCTTTCTGGGGTGGGTTTGTAACTGACAGAGAGGAAAAACTTCAAAGTGATTTATATATATTTAAATAAGCGTCACGTCTGCCATGAACAGGCATCAACTTTTGATGTACATTTTCAGTTGTTCTTGTTACCAGTTGCTTGGAGTTCCATTTCAATTCAATTACTGAAACATGGTCATTCCTCTTACGGGCAGTATATTAGATTAGAATTTTATTGTCTACGACTGAAATTTAGCCTCTAGCTTCAACCATAAAAACGCACACAAACAGAAGAGAATCACATTTAAGTACTCAAATTCAGAGTTATCCATATAAAAATACTACTGTTAGAGCAGCAGAAGGTAATGCACCCATAGAAAGTAAATCCAACCCCTTCGTACCGATGCATAATTTTGCCAATTTTCGGTTTAAAGCTTTATGAATCCTGATATCGGCATTGCACAAACACCAATTATGGCTTAGCAAAGACACTCTGGGTAACTTCACTTAAAAGGACTATTCCGGAGAAAGGCACTGGGAGCACACAGATCTTTTTTTAAACATTTAAGGTGCAAACACAACCAAATTATGGTCGTGTTTGCAATTACCAATTATGGCTTAAATAAAAGAAGACAATTTATTATCATGCCTTTAATTTATTTTCATTTTGGCCAATTAATACTCACCCCTGGTTTAAAAAAAAAAAAAAAAAGTTCCACCACTGTAGTTTACAGTGAACCGCTCAGAGTCAAAGATATGAATAATGTAAAACTTTATTTATAAAATCAAATGTTTATTTATTTCCTGGTTCACAAACCTCCTATCTGCATGTGTCCAAAATATGAAATGTGTGTGTACATTTACTGTCCAGAAATCAAGCCAAAATGGATAATTTTGCACAGTAATTCAGAAGATACTCAATGTTTTTCTGCAGATAAACTATTTGATTCATTGGAAACACATTTGAATCCATATCATTAAATAATTTCCAACTTTTGCAAAAGTTTAGGGGAATGGATATAGGTGTTCAAAGTCTTGCCTAAACTTATTCAAACCTATGGAAACCTATCAAAACCTATGCAAACCTATCCAGGTTGACACAGGATCTTGTTGTGATTGTCCTACAGACCATGCAGTCTGCAAGTTTACACACACACCGGTTTACTGTAGGTTTTGACAAACACACACACACAGGAAGGGAAGGCTGGAGCCACAAACTGCCGTCTCTCAGCTCCCACGTGTGTCTCTCATTCCAGCCCCGATCTCACTGCAGCCCCCATCTCACTGCAGCCCCCATCTCACTGCAGCTGCCGATCTTACTGCAGCCCCCAAACTCACTGCAGCCCCCATCTCACTGCAGCCCCCCATCTCACTGCAGCCCCCAAGCTCACTGCAGTCCCCCATCTCACTGCAGCCCCCATCTCACTGCAGCCCCCCATCTCACTGCAGCCCCCAAACTCACTGCAGCCCCCCATCTCACTGCAGCCCCCATCTCACTGCAGCCCCCCATCTCACTGCAGCCCCCAAACTCACTGCAGCCCCCATCTCACTGCAGTCCCCCATCTCACTGCAGCCCCCATCTCACTGCAGCCCCCCATCTCACTGCAGCCCCCAAACTCACTGCAGCCCCCCATCTCACTGCAGCCTCACAGACACATTTTCTCACTTCCTTTTTGTCTGATCTCTTCTCCAATGTGACTAATTAGGTTAATGAGCGTTCCACATGTGATGTTTCGCTGTGTGGCCTCTAAAGCCTTCAACAATGCGTGAGAACAGACAACAGACCTTATAGGCTTCAGAAATAAAATAAAGAAGGTTAACCATTTAGTGCATTTAGCTTTATTTATTTAACTGTATGCAGCTAAATGCACATGTATTTAGACAGGGACAATTTCTGTTGTTTTGTCTTTGTACTCCAGCACACTGGATTTGAAATAAAACAATGAATAAGAAGTTGAAGTGCAGACTGTCAGCTTTAATTTAATTAGGGTATTTACATCCATATTGGGGGATTCATGATCTTAGAATGTTTCCTTGTGTGATTTGTCCAGCAGGGTTTCAGGTTCAACATTATTGAACCTTTATTATTATCAGTCATTCCACCTACTTCACTCCTTCAACAACAGGTTTTCCCTCCAGAGGCGTGGTCTGATATCCTAATGACAGCATCTCAAGAGGGACTGATGCTGTTCTAAAGGTGGAAGTTGGCCCTTATGATTAGATATGTGATATTCACATATCGTTTGGTGTTTCACTTATTTGTAAAACATGTATATATCTTCTGTCTGTCTTCTGTCTGTATACGTCTTCTACTTTTTTTTTTTTTTTTACTTTGGAAACAGTTGACATGATTTATTTTTTTTGTCCAAAACTAAAGTAATGAATTTCACTTTCCACCGTCTCAATGGCTTATTTAAATGACAAATAGGAACGTCTTTAATTTTATCGGATGGACCACATAAGAATACACTGAGAGCTTTGCTTTACCCAACAAACCGCCAATAAGCACCAATAACAGAGCAAAGACTGACCAATCAGCATGCCTCCGATCGGTGAAACAACCCCCTGTGAGAGCCAGAGGTGACATAGGTGATTGCGATGATTCGTGTCTGAGTTGGGAATGGGACTTCTCATCTGACTTCTTACAGGTCCTTGTAATCAGAGACCGTCCGACCGGCTGCCTCCGTCATGCACGGCTGTGTTGAGCCGAAATCAATGGCTGGAGCCTAAAATGACAGCCTGTCATGTTCCACCTGTCCTGGATGACTAGAAATCTGACACTTACCACTCCAACCTCCCTCTAAACACCGGCAAACAGTGGTCCCCACAATTCACCATCAACTGATTTGAACAAAGTAAAAACAGAAACATTCAGTCCATATCCTGAAGTCTGGCTTTAGTGGACAGAAACCACAGCAGACCTTTACTTCCCATACATTTACTTGTCTATGTCTTATTCAAAGACTATCTATAATTGAACTATCTAGAGTTAATTTCTTTTTCTTTTTTTTTTCAGAAAGTAAACAACTGTCTGATGGGATAATTAAATCTTCACTACAAAGTCCACTTGAATTTTATTCATTTTTATTAGAGGATCCGAACTTTTACTGGAGAAGGCCAACAAGAAAAGCTCAAAGTGTAAAGAGAGGAAAGAGACAAGGAATAAAATAAATCGAAGGGGAAGAGAAGGTAGAGGACATAGAGCTGAATCTCTCAAAGCATGTGTTAAAACGGTTTCTTCTACAACATTGTGCAACATCGCGTATAAAAACGATCACATTGAGAATTACAAATCAATGTCCAGTTAGAATATAATAAGAGTAGAGGCTGCAGTACAGTACAGGAACTGCAAATTTGGAATGGTTTGAGGGCGATGTTCAGGGTGAACTGTTTCTGGATGAGTTCTGGAAGAGTGTCTGTGCTGCAAGCTAAACCTGACAGTCAGTGGTGGTGATTGACACCATGGATGGGGCCCCTAATGTAAACTGCAGGGTTGTTTGGGCAGGACATTTATCAGAGAAGGTATGCTGGTAATTTTATGAAGCTAAGACACTTCATTTTATTCTGGCATGTGGTTGTATTAGTTTGAAAATATTTCAATTTATGTGTTATTCAGTTCATGGTGCTGGAGTTTTCTTTTCAACTGGGGTTTATTTAACTTCTTTCCCACATGAAATACGTTACCTACTTTTCAATCCCTATTTAAAGTATCAAGACTATCATTCCATGATATTCTTTTAATTGAGCTTATGCTATAAACCCTTCATATAGCATAAGCTCTTATGCTATAAACCCTTCATAACTATGTTATGCCATGCTATATAACATAGATGACAAAAAAAGATTCAAAATAACTGCTCTAAAATTGTGGTTTATTCTATTTGACAGTGTAATGGCATGGTGCCAGCAGTAATACGCTGCCATAATGCATGCTGTAAGGTATGTCTATAACAGGTGTTATGGCATGCTTATAACAATGCTGTAGTGGCTTTATGGCATGTAATTCACGCACACTGATAGCACATCTACCAAAATGTATTGCCCACTCCATGAAACTGTTCCTCCCTGGGAGGACGCTGCAGTTTATGATGGGCCTTCACCATTTTGAACCCGATTATGAGAAAACAATACAAGCACCAAGAGCATGACACCTGTGATGCTTTGTATAAAAACATAGTTTCAGGAGAATATTCTTTGAAAAATTGCTCCTGACAGTGTTCATTAGAATCCTGTTCCTATTTAATGAAGTACATGTACATCAGTCTTCATGCTCTCAGCTATTTTAGCATTATCATTACTATTCTAAACTGAAGTGAATTCTTGTGCACAAAAGAAAATGTATTTCAAAAACTATGTTCATAATTGTATTTCCAGTAAATGTGTGCGTGTGTGTGTGTGTGTGTGCGTGCGTGCCCGTGTCTCCAGGCAGTGGCGTAGGTTTTGTTTGAACATTGGGGGGACACATGAAGTGGTGGTTCTGGGGGTCCTCCCCCAGGAAATTTTGAGCGTCAAACACTTCATTTCCTGCATTCTGGTGAATTTTTAGGCACCAATTTTTGCCGCCACCCCCCCCCCCTCTGAAATCTATACCTATGTCTGCAGGTACATCAGCAGGAAATAAAAATGACTTGTGAGGTGCACTGGATACATTTCAAACGAATCAGCTATCCACACACGAGAGCCTTTGGCTGTATGTGCCAAAAACTCACTGAATCAACAGTCTATTCAAGGCTTATTTCAAAATGTATTTAAGTCTTAGTATACGGTGCCAAAGGCAGTTTTTTTTTCTGTTTTTCTCTAATTATTGCATATTTGTCACACTGAATGGTTTCTGATCATTAGACAAAATGTAATATTAGACAAAGAGAACCTTTTTTTCTGACGAAACACATTTTTAAAAATGTATTTAATGAAAAAGTATTCAAACACCCATATCACCCATGAGGAAAAGTAATTGCTGCCTTATACTTAATGGCTGGTTGCACCACCTTTAGCATAAATAACTATCACCAAATGCATTCTGTAATTTCATATCAGTCTTTCACATCACTGTGAAGGAATTTTAGCCCACTCTTCTTTGCAGAACTGCTTTAGAAAAATGTGTTCAAGCATGAACTGCTTGTTTCAGTTCTTGCCACGGCATCTCTATTGGGCTCAGGACTTTGACTAGGCCATGCCAAAACTTTAATTTAGCTTCTTTTCCGCCAATCAGATGTGGACTAGCTTTTGTGTTTTGGATCTTTGGTTTGCTGCATAACCCAATTATGATTCAGCTTCAGCTCGTAACCAGACATACTCCTTTAGAATTTTCTAGTATAGAGCAGAATTCATTGTTCCTTCAATAATAGCAAGTCGCCCAGGTCCCAAGGCAACAAAGCAGCCCCACCCCATCACACTATCACTGTTGGTATATAGTTATTATTGCGAAATGCTGCATTTACGCCAGACAATGGGATTTGCATCATCCAAACTGTTCCAGTTTTGACTCATCTGTCCATAGAAGATTATCCCAAAAGACTTGGTGATCATCCAGGGTTTTTTTTTTTTTTTTTTTTTTTTTTTAATGCGTGATGAGCATTGATGTTTCATTTGGGAAGCAGTGGTTTGCATTTCTACTGTCCAATTAATTTAATTTTCCCCAGTCTCTTTCTAATTGTGTAGTCATGACCTCTGACCTTAGTTGAGGCTAGAGAGACTATGGGTGGATATGGATATGGATTTAATAACTTTTTCATTAATATTACATTTTGTCTGAAGATCTGAAACCATTCAGGGTGACAAATATGCAAGAATAGATACAATCAAGAAGGGGCAAATACTTTTTAACAGCACTGTATATATATATATATATATATATCCTCTGTAGTTCTGTTGAATTCTTTTGCGGACAGTAGTCACTGACACATCCACGCCTGCCTCCTGAAGAGTGTTCTGATCTATTTGCTGCCCTGGGCAAAGTTGTGTTAACCTCAAATCGAGCCAACACACAAATTACACAAAAAGTCATGCAGGTTGTAAAAACAAGCATGTCTTTACTCAATAAAGACATTTAACAATGACTTTTGAAAATAGTAATGGTAATTTACAAGAAAGTGCAAGATTGCATTGTTGTTACATCCCCTCCCCTTTTCAAAGTCCAATTTCACAATTGATGGCAACGTTGAATCACATTTCTAGTTACTGTTGCTAACTTTATTTACGGTTGCCAACCAGCCCGCAGAATACGGAATCGTCCCTTATTTGGACAGTAGAATAGGTGTTCTGCATTTAACTCATGGCTACGGGACACATTTTCATCCGTATGTTTGTGAACGATTGCGTTTATATTAACCGCTGTTTTGAATACAATTCAACAGTGTTCGAATAACGGGGGGATTGGGGGGGTCTGACCCCCCTAATTAAGACTTGGACCCCCCTAAAAGAGGTAAAAACAGCAGGTCGGGGGGGGTCAAAACATTTATATATCCTTACCTGTAATCGTAAATATTACAATATATTTCTCATCAGTGGTGTCACTAGACACCAACCCTAGTGATGCCACTGAAACAAAATCTGTAAAATGACCTTTAAAGAAAAGTTGAGCTTACTGAATGTTCAAGAATGATTGAACGTTCAATATAAAGAATTTAACCAATAACTAAAGTTGATCTAGACCCCCATCACTTCTTCCCCTGCATCCTTGTGTGATATATGCTACTACTACAGTTGCAAAATCAAAGTTTTTATCAACCATATGGGCTAGTTGAGCTGGGAATTAGTAATCTAACTCACACTGGGGAAAAGATAAGAACCTATGAATAGAACTAACCGGAACTAATTTAACGTAGCCTTGGCTAATTGAACAAAGCAAAGCCTCCCACACTGGGCCAGAATCTCCTTTGGTGAGGCCATTGGAACAAAATGGAGTACTAAAATAAAGCATCTGACGGAGATTCACAGCTGTGACTTGCGCAGCACTGCATTTCCCCTATGATTCAGCAGATGCTTCATTGCTCCCACCCAAGTGTTTGGAACATTCTAGCAGCGGGTATTATCTCCTCTTGAAAACGAGGAGGAACTAGCATGCCAAGCTGTCCTGCTTGAAGACTTAAAAGGCTGTGCTTCAGAACAAAGGTGCCCATCGAACATGTGTCCCTTAAGCCATGAATACACCCTAACAACAGGGGGTCTTGTCAGCACTGGTCTGAACTGATCTGTCCCAACTCGCTGACAAAGTGGTCAAGACATGCAACGGACACAGCAAGATAGACGGTGAATATGATGCCCAACTCCGGGTCCGGTTCCGAACTTAATTAGCGCTGGCTTTATCACGTGCAGCCGTGTTTGTGATGGACAGTAGAACGAAGAGGAGGAAACGCAGGAGGCGTTCCATGTAGGCTAAGCCATGGTTGCCACAGAAACAAGCGCAGGGTGCCTTCAGGAAACTGTGTTGCGAACCGGAGGGGAAAGAGATGACAGATTACAAGAATTTCTCCCCTTTGTTTTAGTACCCAGTTTTGCATGTTAGAAGAGTTGGTAACTCCTCCGATAAATCGGCAGAATACTAACTACGCAGAATGCATCTCGGTTGGGGAGCGGCTAATGAGAACTCTGCAATTTTTGGTCGCAAAAGTTCGCCAAACTGCAGAAGTAGCTAGTGAAATGTAATAAAATACATGTGCATAATGACACAAATAAATAATCAATGAGCAGGGCTTGTTATAACTACAATTTACATTATTACACCAGGACAGATCACTGTGGTGAAAGTTCCACTTCCACTTCTGCTGCACGTCAAAACTCTACTGGAAACTGATTGGCTAGAAGGGCTGACCGACGGGGTCCAAATGCATTTTTTGAACCGGGACACGGATGAGGAGTCCAGACGCCTTTTGAAAGTGCCGACGACATTCACACACCATGCAGACTGTACCCCTAACACCCCCCCTCCACCCCCCTCATGCCTGTACCCGGCTGTTGTTAGCCGATCATCGCCTTGGTGTATCCCCTGATTTGAAGGTAAACGAGCAGCGCTAATGTAGCATTTTCAGGTTTTTTCCGTGTATAGTGCCCTTTGTTTAGCTTTGCCCTCGTATCGTATCGTATCGTGCTCGTATCCTAATTAGCCAAACATTACTGGGATGTAAAACACTTTATACACAGTAAGAGTGACTTTGCTAATCAAAGGTAATTCAGGTAAAAATAACTCCTGCATGGTTCTGTGGCCATTTCAAATTTATTTATTGATTTTCTTCTACTCAGGTTTTCATTATTATTTGCACAAATAATGAAGTGATATTTTGCCTTTTGCTAATTTAGCACCATGTTTCTTCAACACTGCAATTGAGAATTTTACTATTTTGGATTAAGTGTGGGTGTTAATTCTGCGCCTCCATCTGATTTTACAGCCTGACCTTCTATCAAAGTGATTCGTTCGGGCGGGCAATTCTTTTTACATTTTACTGAGATACATTTTTTGTACTGTGAGCAGCCAATAAAAGAATAGTGTGCAATTAACAGCTAAGCACATACTTTTTTCTCTGGGAACATTCAGGGGAAACTATAATCAGACTGAATGCAGCCTTTGGCACTCTTTGAAACTACAGAGCCTGTATTTTGTGTCTGTGTCATTCAGCTTTCTACATCTCTAAATAGTTAACACTGTTTGTCCTTTTATGAATGCAATAGTCTGACAGCATTCATTTATTATGGGGAGCACTACAATGGTGTCTCCAGTGGTTAAATGTTTTAATGAATGCAATTATTCTGCATGTTTGGTGCTTTGTTAATGTCATTTTATAATTAATGAATTAATAAATTGAAGGTAGATACATCACCATACTAGGAGACCTGCCATTATCATGAATCAATCACCAGCAATACATATTGCAGCAGTGAAAGTCTTTTTCTCAGATTGCTAAAAATAGTTTGACAGTCATCTGCTGATATTTAATGTCATATTGAACCATATTGAATGCTTTGTAAAAATACTATCAGACTTTAACATAATCTGGGTAACAACCTGCATTCTCTGTCTTTTTAATGAAGTTCCCAGTCAAAGTGATTGCATCACCAGGCTCTATGGACCTCTGTGGGGCGGGGCATGGTTCCATGCCAAAACTGGGCTTCTCTTCCCGGTATCCTATATTTATTGCAACCGCTGTCAAAAAAACTATGATTCATTACCTTCTCTCCACAGTTCCCCGCTCTCACACTATAGCATTTTACTGCATATAAAACTAATCACCCCTGCACACATGGAAGCTCATTTTGGGATTGTTAGCCTGTCCTCTTCTCTCGTGTTTCCCTCCCTCATTCACGTTCAACTCATCCAATGACTGGGCCAACATGCGAACCCCAGCATCCAATGGAAACGCTCCAGGCTGCATTTCTGCTCCAGGATTTTAAGGTTTATGGAACAATGAGCGTGTTCGCTGCTCCAAGCATGGTGATTCATGGTCCTGTCCTTATTTGGGGGAAAATACAAGAAGTGAATCCTTGGGCAATTAATCACACTTGATGTTATTTTGCATATCTTGAACCCTAAAATACAACCAAACCCACACACTGATGAGAAAGTACCAGCAGTTTAGAATGTGGCAGGTCTGAAACCAGGTCATTGTGATAGTAATTGTCCCATTTTAACAGGTTAGCTGTTATGTGAGTAACAGAAATGACAGAAGACCCCTAAATGCTGTAAAAATGACACAATTTAAACTGAATTATTATTAAAAATAATGCCAATTTAAATTCCGCAAATTTGTTGACAGGTTTGCCAAAAATTAATATGGTGGCCTCAACCAACCAGTCAAGCACAACTCTACACTACATGGCCAACAGTATGCGGACACCTGACATCCAACATCACATCAAAAACGGGCATTAATATGGAGTTAGTTCACACTTTGCTGCTATAACAACCTCCACTCTTCTGGGAAGGCTTTATATTAGATGTTGGAGAATTGGACTTTCCAATTGATCCCAAAGGTGCTGGATGGGGTTGAGGTCAGGGCTCTGTGCAGGTCAGTCAAGTTCTTTTCATATTTTCGACAAAACCATTTCTATATTGACCTCACTGTGTGACTGGGGGCATTGTAATGCTGAAAGAGGAAAGGGCCTTTCCCAAACTCTCGAAGAAGCACAGAATCGTCGGGAATGTGATTTTATGCTGTAGAATTAAGATTTGCATTCATTGGAACTAAGGGGCCTAGCCCAAACCATGAAAAACAGCCCCAGACCAAGGGGTGTCCAGATACTTTTGGACATATAGTGTATATCAGATTGAAGATAAATCATGTTTATTAATCGCACCTGTTAAGCCGCTTTACACTACCTTTAAAGATTACATCCATTTTGGAATTTAGATAAGCTGAAAGAAAATATTTTGATATGTCTACGTCATGCAGTTACGCTTAAAACAAATATTGTCTTTGTGTGTGTGTGTGTGTGTGTGTGCGTGTACAACCTATGGCGATGAATACAGTTTAGTACAAGTTAGCATCTGTGTAGTCTTGAAGTCGCGGTTAGATGACCAGATAACCCTGTGAAACGGGGACTGACAAAGAGATTTATTTTCTGTTTCGCTCAATAGCATCAAACAGTTGAAATGGGCCTAAGCGTGTTTTCTGCACTAAAAACATTCTTTAAAAAAAAACTAAAAACTGAATAAATAAATGAAATACAGGTCATTCCGAGGACAAAAAGGCAAATGTTAGATCAGTAACATTTCCTGTAATAAGCTGTGAAAGTAACAATCTGTGCAAACATAAGCCATGTTCATGGTGAATACATCTAAAAAACAAACAAACATGCCAATATTAATCATGCACATAAAAAAATTAAAAAAAAACATTGCAGAATCATGCAGTAACTTTGGAAAAGGAATCCCGATTGTAAGGAACACATATACTGATGGTAGTGTACTTATGGTGTTATACTATCCTGCAGTTTTTGATAATCATGAAAAAATTAAGTAATTTACAAGATAAAGATGATTGCAACCCTCTGATGCTGGTGGCACAGTAGTAAGCACCATTTTTGCACAAAAAGGAGGTTCCAAATTTGAGTCGTGGCTGGCATGGACACTCTGTGCGTGGAGTTTGCATGTTCCCCCCATGTTTGAGTTGATTTCCTCCAGGTACTCGGGTTTGCTCAAAGACATTTAGCCCAGGGTCTACTCATGAAAATTAGCCTCTGTGGTAAACGCTGGCACATTTACAGAAATATTATTAACGTGCATACACTAATAAGATACATTATTGTTACGTGTTGCTTTAGAATATTACATTATATTACAGCCATTTAGCAGATACTCTTATCCAGAGCGATTTACATGGCTTTTTGTTTCCATTTATACAGCTGGATGTGTACTCAAGCAATGCGGGTTAATTCAGTCAGTCCTTTTACACAGCTGGATGTGTACTGAACCAATGCAGGTTAATTCAGTCTCAGTCAATTTACACAGCTGGATGTGTACCCAAGCAATGCAGGTTCATTCAGTCTCAGTCAATTTACACAGCTGGATGTGTACTCAAGCAATGCAGGTTAATTCAGTCACAGTCCATTTACACAGCTGGATGTGTACTGAACCAATGCAGGTTAATTCAGTCTCAGTCCATTTACACAGCTGGATGTGTACTCAAGCAACGCAGGTTAATTCAGTCACAGTCCATTTACACAGCTGGATGTGTACTCAAGCAATGCAGGTTAATTCAGTCACAGTCCATTTACACAGCTGGATGTGTACTGAGCAAATGCAGGTTAATTCAGTCACAGTCAATTTACACAGCTGGATGTATACTCAAGCAATGCAGGTTAATTCAGTCACAGTCCATTTACACAGCTGGATGTGTACTGAACCAATGCAGGTTAATTCAGTCTCAGTCCATTTACACAGCTGGATGTGTACTCAAGCAATGCAGGTTAATTCAGTCACAGTCCATTTACACAGCTGGATGTGTACTCAAGCAATGCAGGTTAATTCAGTCACAGTCCATTTACACAGCTGGATGTGTACTGAGCAAATGCAGGTTAATTCAGTCTCAGTCCATTTACACAGCTGGATAAATACTGAAGCTATGCAGGTTAATTCAGTCACAGTCCATTTACACAGCTGGATGTGTACTGAACCAATGCAGGTTAATTCAGTCACAGAACTCATTCTGTGTGCTGTCTGATATACTGGGTCTGCCTCCAACTTGTCCTACAGAACTCTGCAGAAGGCAGTAAGTTCATCATTCACGTTGAACTGAAATACAGTTCAACTTGGAGGCCTGACAGTCCACACCAGCCTTCTATCAATCTTCATTGTCCTCAGCAGACATCAAATCCACCCCTGCTTCATTCCGCAGTTCCCTCTCTGCCTCTAAAACTTGCATGGATTCTGTATTAAGGAGCTTAAAAATGATAAACAAAAGTTTAAAAAAATAGGGTAATAACGAAGGGGGAAAAAACACCCAAGCAATGCTGCTTTTTTGAAAAAAAGGAAGGATTGTGTACACTATTATAGCAGTTCCTGTTTTTTGGTCTAACTGCAAACTATAAAAATAAAGAATGCTGTACCACCATATTATTTAATACTCTGGGTTAATACAAATGAATAAAACCAAGCGGTGGACCGCTTTTCAGTCACCTCCATTCACTGGAGCCCTCAACATACTTCGGCCTCAGAAGAGATAGTATTTGGACTGAAATATTGCTCCCATTTGCCTACATACCTTCTTCTTCTTGATGGCAGCACAATGTTTGATTTTGGGCATCCCAGACATGTATCTCTGGTGCATAACATGACACAGGAAGCTTTAAGCAGTGCACGTGAAGATAATTAATTATATACACATATTTACCAGCAATAGACCTGGGATAGAAAGAGTAGGACTGAAAAAGCACAGCAGAGGCTGTGCCTTTAATTCAAGTAGTCACACAAGATTAACTTGGTTTTCAAAACAGTAAATTAGTCTTATTATCTTAGACCCTTGAAAAAATGTTGAATACCGCTTCATGTCCAGATGAATTTGGGCACCAATCATGTACTTGATCGAGTACGTACCCCAGATAAGTGGAGTACCAAGAGTACACAACACTCCCAGCTGAAGGAGCCAGAGACGAATACCCAAGCATCTCACTAAGGAGAGCTTGCAAGTCTAGACAGACAATTGGTGCTTCATCATCAACGGGATACTCTTAAACATGACATGGTGTGCCATATGTCTGTCAGTTAAGGGCCCTACCCCCACACACCCCTAGCCCATAAAATCAACACTAAATCATCTGTAACACTAAAGCAAGTGTGCCTGTGCTAGTGAGTGCAAACTGCTGTTTCCCCACACCCTGAACTGTCAATGGATTGGGCACCTAGTTTTAGCCAAGAAGGGCTTGAGTGATAATCTTTGTATTATATTTGTATTTTACTTATTAATGTTTTTACTCAGTTTACGGAGATTATCATTCACATTCTCCACATTTCATGGACAGACTTGAGCAGCCCAGACAATCAAGCATCAATTTGGTGGGATGGACTGGATACTTTGATTGGCAGGTACAAGGCAGACCATTAAATAACAAATGATCACATCAAATAACAAACACCTGCAACCATCAAATTGGCAACATCTTTATGAGATTATAAAAACATGAGATCTAATGGAAAATAGTGGATCTAAACAAATAATTTGATGATGGTATCGGTTAATTTGTGCAAGAAAATGTCTTTACATGACCCTCTGAGGAAACCTCCTGGTTCCAATCTCTACCTGGTGCAAATGGCTTCTTCAGTTTGCCACAGTAGAATCTTACAGTATATCTTGCCTGGAATGCATAGTTGTCACAGTTGCCTACAGTAGGACTCCTTTCTTTGGCAATTTTATTGTATGGCCTTTCCACCAGTCTTCAGGCATGGTGGTCTTTTTCCAATGCACTTCCGAAGAGGTCTGTTGGCACTCTGGTAGCTGTGTCGATATCAGCTTCAAGCATTTATGCGCAAATTGTATCTATTCCACTGGCTTTCAAGTTTTTCTAGGATTTGTATATCTTTTTGTTCTTACTTCTGTCTACCATCAGACCTCTGCAGCTCCTCCAGAATGCTGCTGCTCATCTGATCTGCTATCTCCCCGGGATCAGCCATGTCACTCCCCTTCTTATCTCCCTCCAGATTCTGCTTATCACCCCTTCAGGCTGCACCATGCCTCCCCTGACCCCCTTCAGACACCCTTTCTTACTCTGCATTTCCCATTGGGATGATTATGAGATATAGCTGTGCAAAGGTTATCAGTCCAGTTGTAGTTTATTTTGTTACCATACAAATTGTTCTTTGTTAGGTTAACATTACTATTACTGATTAAAATTGGTCTTCTGTGCCTTCTTGGTGATGTTGCACTTCTGTGATGTGAACAGTGATGATCTCTACATCTGTAAGTCACTCTGGATAAGACTGTCTGGCAACATTCCACCAGTTGTATGGAGTTTACCTTCATCAACAAGTCCATTGTCTTCAGAAATCATGATTTCATAGTTGATTGTCTAACCTGTGTTTTCAAACAGTAGCATAGTTGTATCTGTTTTTTTCTTTTTTTGTGTCATTTTATCTCAAACATTACACCCAAAATACAAAATACAGTTTTAAATAGTGCTGGATAATATTCCCTAGTTTGTGGGAATATACCAATATACATCTTGTTTTCTTATTTCGTAGAAAATAATTATACATTTGGGATTTAACCTCCCTGTGATGCTTGATGTAGTTTCACCCCTGCAATTGATTGCATACGGTATAATGCGCTGTTTCTATTTCGTGTTGCTAAATATACAAAGGATTACTTTATTAGATCGTGCTGAGCATGCACAGTACTTGGACACTGCATGAAGGCTGGCTGCATATTTCCCACTCCACACTTCTCACATCAGTTGTCCTTTGAAGATTACACTCAAACTGAGAGGCTTCAATTAGCCCAAATGAATTTCTAAAAGCTGTTAACACATTTAAAGCACACAAAGCCTTGTCCCCCATTTGCTCTAGTTAGATCAGTGGCAAAGTCGAAGTAAATCTGAGAACCATTTGCGAGAGTGATCAAATTCATGTGGACCAAGACGTGATGCCAATTTTAAATGATTATGTTAAAGGATATAACTAAGGGGGGGTGTTTACATGGTTGTCCTAAGCACAATCATGTACAAGGAAGAGACAACGCATCTAGCTTATGACACAGTCCTGATGGTGATACGAATGTTATGTTATTCACTATGATCCACCATTATGAATAATAATAAATCAGCTATACTACTGCCTAACATTTACTGTCAGGGTTGGCAAGTTCCCATGGAACTCCTAAATTCCCAAATTTAGGTTAATTATCATATTACAGAACACTAAAATGCACAGTATAAACAGAAAGATGAGTCTGTCCCTAATTAACTATCACTGCTCAATTATCTACTGCTAGAATACAGATTGTAAATACTTCATGCAAAATTCAATTCATTATTTTTGTTGTCATTTATTGTATCTCTATACTTATTAATAATTAATGGCAACATTCAATGCTGAATGACCCTATATATAAATAAGCAATTGAGTATGTTGTCATAAACATGACACAATTATCTACTGTGGCTGTGTTTGAAGCATATAGTTGGTAATTTCCCAATATGTCTCCGCTTCATGGGTTCTTACTGATAGTGAAAATCAGTTTGAGCGAAGAATTGATCTTCAGTGTGAAAAATAAGTTTTTAGTGAGTCACTGATGTGTTAAAGAAACAGAGTGACTGCCTCAAAAGATCAAGAACAGGGGTTAGCAAAAGATGCTTCCTTTTCCACTGAGCTGCATGGTTATTTTAAACCTGTATGAGTAGGGGGGCTATTCCTGTTCCTAATGGTGCGCTCAGGCTTCGTTGATTAATAGCTGTGTTTACTCTCCTTACATGCACCTATATCCTAATATATTCTTAGGGAGAGGTAAAAAGTGGTTCCACCTCCAGAGACATAAAGTTTCTCATGGCCGACAGAGTGGTCAGTTGTACAATTGTTTACTATAATATACTATTTTTGAAGCAGTTTTTAACCCCTTGATGCCAAGTCTGGCCAATGTATACATTTTTGTTCTTTGCAGCTTGAGGTAACCTTTTTTATTTATTTATTATTTTATTTAATTAATTTATTTATTTATTTTGACTGACGTCTGCTGAAATGTGACCTCTGTTTCCTGTTTGAGGAAGCAGATGTCTGAGGGAGGACTCAGGGGAAGGAGTGCTTAGCGAGGGCGGTAATTTCCGGCGCGTGTCCATCGTGCCTCGCGGCCTCCTCCCCGGTGCTTCGGGTCTGATGGACACTGACCCGCCATATGGCCGAGCGCAGGCAGGTGAGGCGGTTCGGTTTAGGAGCAGCCGTCAGCGACAGCGCGTGCAGCTGCTCGGCTCTCGGCCTCAGTGGTCCCACGCTGCTCGATCCTGCGGATCAGCTCTCGGTACTCTGCGCTGGGTGAAGGCTGCGTGCGACTTGCGTGCTCGTCTGTCTCGAGCCGTCCTCACGAGCGTGCACGATGGATGCTGCCATGCGTCGAACACCAGGCTGGAGGAGAAGGCTAATGCTAATGCTTACAAACCTGAAAGCCACGCAAGATGATCCAGTCCCAGGTTTATGATCCAGTCTTAGGTTTACTTATCCATCTATTAGTTGTGATACAATGAATGAGATGAATATTACAGCATGTCATTTTCTCAAAATATCTTTCCACCCCCCACCCCCCCCCACACCCTCACTTTTGCATGCCAATGACATGCAGGTCTGACCTCAGTGAAAATGTTATATCATTAAATGTTTTGGATTTCTTCCTCCTCACTTTTTCAAATTGTGCTTGGTAAGTAGTTTGGCAGGTAGACAGTCCTATCCCGAATTGACACTTACATATTTATCTTTAACAAAACAAGAATATTAAACCTAAATCTCCAGTGATAATAGACCTGCTGAATATCCTTCTCTCCATCCAATGTTATGCATGCACAATTTCATGAAATTCTAGTTCTTCAGAGATGTGTCATCAGTATTCTCAGCAACTGGGTAAGGAGCACCCAATTAGTGTCAATCGATGTGGTGCATTTTTCAAGCTGCAATTTAAATATAGTAATTGAATATAATCGGGCCTGTTGCCGGGGGGGAGATATAAGAAATATTGTTTCTTAATGCACAATGTTCAGAGCTTATCGGATGCATTCCAGTTGAGCACATTCAAATATTTTGACTTTTGGTTCGAAAGAAGTATTTTGGAAAAACAAAGACAAAACAGAAAATGAGATTTATCATTTTATTAATTTCCAGCTGTGCATTCCAGTCTCAAAAACAGATTATGTAGGCCAGCTAATAATAAGAATGCAAATTGTGTCTCTTTAAAGAATTGCACCCTGGAAGGATTATCTAAAATGGTGGGTGACAGTCTTTGCATGACTATCCCTGCTTTGTTTGTTGATGCCCTGCGGGAAGCTGCATTATCCTGTAAGACTCTGAATGTAACAGACCTACTGATATGTCAAGCCATGTTATTTTTCCCCTCTAAAATTACGTGTCCGATCCATAATGCTAATGTGACCATATTAGCAAATAATGATGCTAAATTTGGGTATAAAATGTGCTTATAAGCCGGCATATCATATGAAAACAAGTAAGGCTCCAAGGAGGGGGATAATAGTGTTTTATATTTCCCCCAAGCATTCAGCCAGTTCCTGTTAAACCATTCCAATCGATATATAATCCATTTGAGCAGGGGAATCCAGAATGTGAATTGAGTCTGACACTAACATGACATTGTGCTGATCTAACACTATAACTTTCCAAAGTTAGTCCTTGTGAAATTGTCTTCTGACCTCCCAAAATGAGTTTGATTCACAGTCGGGCTAAGGATATTTATTTATGTATTTATTTATTTATTTATCTATATCTATTTATATCTATTCATTCATTCATTGTTAAAGATTTCTCAAAGTCTCAGAGAACTTGGAAGTTAATCAATGCAGTGTCAGGCTGAAGTAGAGTAACACCGAGGTCAGTAATATTTCTGAAATACATTAACCTTTCAGATATGACTGAAAAGTTCAAAAATAAAATTCCACTTTTATTGATCCTGTGGTTTGATAATTAATCTGTTTCTTGTAAAGTTCTCAGGGACCTACAAAGATTTAAATAATTTTTAAAAAATGAAATACATAACATTACATAACATGAATATAGGTCCTGTTATGTGGATTAATTTCATTGTGTGCAAATTTACATTAACTGACATAATGTATTCCAACGTCACACATAAAAAGACTGATGGTGGTGAATTGCTTTGCCTGTGTGCTTCACAGAAAAAGGTGTGGCCTGCCTGCAAGAGGGGTCGAGTGAGGATTCCCCATCATTAATCAAAGTTGGGAGCCCCTTGTAACTCCATTTGATGGTCAGGATGTTCTGCCCATTTCCTGGACATTTCACTGCTCTCTCCTGTCCGCTTGGATCTTATTTTCTGGGCTGTTTTCCGTGTGTTTGATTGTTTCCAATTTTGACCAGTGACTTTCTGCATGTCAGCCTTGTCTTTGACTTGCAAGCGGCTGACTGGCAGGAAGGAGCCCGGGAGAGCATTTCGGCTGGAACAGAGAGGGTTGGAGGTTCAACCGTGAACAAGGGTTTGAAATCAGAGTGTGCTCACCGTGTTCAACTGCCGGCCTTACCTCCTGTTTCATGACAGTTCTGTTAACAAACAAGTCTTTGTGGGGAGAAATAAACAAATTCAGGACTTTTAAGGCTGATGTTCGGCATATGAGAACCCAGCAGCCAGATAGGGTAGTCTTTCTGTTGATGGATTTTCCGGTGGGTATGCTAATGCTTTGTAGGATGTAGTAATCAAGACAATGTGTAAGGTCTATCTGAAGCGTTACTATCAAGTGGAGATTAGTGAAGAAAACAAGGTGCTGTTCTGACCTTCAATAACATGCCAAATCATGTGTGAAGAAACTGGTTTTACTTAAGAATGGCATACTAATATGCAATGTTAAAGTTGATTTACTCTTGTAAAGTAAAATCTAATTTGGACCAAATCAAAATCTGATCAAAATAACTTTTTATTTTTTCTTATGTTAGTACAAACGCATCCACATACACTGCAGATGCTAAGTGATAGACTTAATATTTTATGAGCAAAAACAAAAGAAAGACTCATTCAAACTTGTCATTGTTAGCCCCTTGTTTTATAAATGAAGTCCAAATACATTTCCATACATTCATACATAATCTATACCCGCTTATCCTGGGCAGGGTTGCAGAGGGTGCTGGAGCCTATCCCAGCTTGCATTGGGCGAGAGGCAGATATACACCCTGGACAGGCCGCCTATCTATCGCAGGGCACACACACCATTCAGTCACACAATCATACCTATGGGCAATTTAGTCTCCAATTAGCCTACCTGCATGTCTTTGGAGGAAGGAGGAAACCCATGCAGACATGGGGTGAACATGCAAACTTCACACAGGAAGGCCAAGATTCAAACCCACAATCTTCTTGCTGTGAGGCGACAGTGGTACCCACTGCACCACCACGCCACCCCAGTTTCCATACAGAGACAGTGTCTTCAAGGGCAAACAAACACAACATCTCCTGGATATGCCAGCATAAACATTAAGCTTATTGTAGTTTTTAATGTTCTAGCTTGATTCTAGAAAGCAAATTAAACAATAGTGCGTTAGTGATGCTTGGAATAAAACTGCAATTATTGTCTCTTTAAAAGCTGTTTACAACTGTTTATATCCTTTGGCAATGTTTAACAGCTGACTACATTTGTACTTCAAAAACATCATTTCAATCTGTTATTCAGAACTCTTTTCTTAATATCTTCCATCTGAGAAAAGAATCTTCAGTTTATACATATCTTTTTCTGCCCATATCTGACATTCCAGTGATACTCTTTTTTTTTGCTATTTTTGACAAATTCAGCAACTCTTCCCTTACTGCCGGTATCCATTCTTTCTCACAACAACAACAGCTCACCCACACATCTTGGATTTCTTACTCTTCAGCTGTTGAATGGGACCAGAATGGAGAAATAGCCGACTGTGCATTTGCCAGCTTATAAAGGATGAGTGCTGAGATGTGTGCAGCTTTTATTGAATATTTTTTAAACAAGACAGAAGACAACATTTATTTACTAAAAAACTGCCTGCATAAAAAAAATAAAAATAAATAAAGATAATCATATGGAGGCTGCACATCCAAGTCCATAAGTGTTTGGACAATTACACAGTTTTTGACCTTTTGGCTCTCTGTGATCCAGCAAAATGGATTTGAAATGAAATGATGAACATGGGGTTAAAGTGCTGATTGCCAGCTTTAATGTGAGGGACCAAAAATGACCTGGCAGACCACAGAGGACGACTGTAGTGGACGATGGAAAAATTATTTCAGTTATGAAAGAAAACTCCCTTTAAACTCTTGGAATAGATCAAGAACACTCTCCAGGATGTAGACATTAATGTGAAAACCTACCATAAGGAGACAATTATACCACCATAACCTCACCACACTCTCCTGGTAAGCCTCAAGAACAGAATGGCCAACTTAGAATTAGCTACAAATTATGTGGGAAAAAAAAAAAAAAAAGCGTTCTGGGACAAACTCATATGAGATGACTATTAACCTGGACCAAAGTGATGGAAAGAGAAAAGTGTGGAGGCTATAATTCTTACAAGGACCACCATGTGGATGTAAATACTCTCAAATTACTGCTGACAGTCTGCCCTTTAATCACATAATCATTGTTTCCTTCAAATCTAATGTGCTGGAGAACAGAGTAGAAACAACAAATATTGTGTCCCTGTCCAGGTACTTGTGGACTACCCTGTACTGTATGTGCACAGCCTGCTACATTTATGCTACCTCGCACATTTAATTACAATATTAACGCTTCTTATTTTCTAGTCCTTTTAGTGGCCATTTTTAAATCAACCTATTTTCCACAAAATAAATAAACAAATAACTAAATAACAGTATTTGCCAGTGCAAGGCACCAGTGAATTATTGTAATAGCAGAATGAGATTGCTAAACTGCAAGAACAGAAGTCGGCCTAATATGCTTTGAACACTGAAACGACATTAATCATGTTGTGATCCTATGAGTGTGTGCCTCGTGTTGAAAAATAAACATGTCAAAAGAAAGAACAAAGGATCTCTTCAGCTGTCAAGCAGGCGGCAGGCAGTTTTGACATAGCTGTGCTTTCTCATGCTTCTATGAAGTTAATGCTTTGTGGAAACTGCATTTTAAAAGTGACAGGATGCAAAATCTTTCAAAACAGTTAATGCTTACTTTATGTCTTTAAATATTTCAGCAGTGTGTCAACAAATATTGCTGTTGTCACCAACATTTTTATGGGAATGGGCATGCATTTTGCAGCAGGCTTGCACACTTTTTGCCTGGCCCTTGCATAGAAAGGTATATATCAGTACCAGGGCTGGATCTAGGGGGGCAAGGGAGGGCATTGCCCCTCCAAATTTTTTCTCTAGCCCCCAAAACGTTGTGAATAACCAGCCCTACATTTAATTTTGTTGCCTGTCACAGTAGCAACGGCAGATCCCTGTTTAAATTACAGGATCATTTTTAAAATAAACATTAATCAAGAACTACCTGAGGAGCAGGATTGGCTATAGGCTACTTTGTCAGAGCTTGGGAGCTGAAATTATAGGAGATAATTTTGGAAATGAAGGCTCATTGGATGACTGTCAAATGAGTAAGTAGATAATATGCTTTTCAAGGGGATTTGTGTTTGGTTTCTGATGGTACCACCCTTGTATAGTTTGAATTGGGCCACTGTCTTGTTTTTTTTTTTTTTTTTCGTAATTTCTTTTGAACCTGGCCGCAATAACTAAAGGAAAAAAAAGAAAAAGAAAATCCAAACCCAAAAACGAAGAAAACAAATCCAAAAGAAACCCCAAGTTAAAAAGTTTACAGAGCCTGTTCCTTCCTGGCTGCCTGAACCCAAACTGCCACAATCCCCGCTCTCTTATCGCCTTCCCTGCGTCCGAGGAAACAAGCGGCAGCTGTGTGAGCTTGTTACCTGGCGAAATGGAGGAAACCAATTAGCCCTAGTCCACATACCCACACGTGCTCCCAGTTATCAATTAGGTGCTTTTACTAAGCTGGTGGCTTGTCAGGCTCACCCCCTGACATTTATAAAGCAAGGAAGCAGTGCTGAATTTCAGATAAGGATAACCATAAACCACATGAGTTTCTTATAGGCTTAGTTAACATTAAAGGGTTCGTTTTAGACCCAGGTCCCGCTGAGCTACTCACCACAAATTGTATGATAAACTGGGGGGCTCAAGCTCTCTCAACTAATGCAATGCTACCCACAGCTCACACTGTTTGCCTTTAGCTTTGTTAGCCAAATAACATTGATATTGAACAACGGCCGTGTAAATATTATGATCAATAAACAACACAAATGTGGGACTAATATCTGCATTTATAAAATGCAGCGTATTTCTTCTCTCCATTTTGGTTCTTCTTATCTGTGTAAAGTATTCAGAATCCTATGGTAACACAACCTTTGAGTCTGATGTTAGCTTTGTGACCACATGCACATAATTGGGCATGTCCATAAAATGTAATGGAAAAGATTGAGTCAATGATCTTGAGTTTTTTTTTAAATCGCTAAGCAACGTAGGCCTGTAAACTGTATGGCACACACTGTGCCTTGAAAAAAGGTTGCCCCCCAAAAAAAACAAAATTTCTGTCTGCACCCCCAATCACTGCATTGTAGACCTGGGACTGATCAGCACTTTCTTAGAGGTTGTATCTGGTTGTACCACCTTTAATTCGTCCAATTAGGAGAAAGCTATTTGTTCATATTTTTATCTGGCAGTGAACAAAGTAAATGTATATAAAATATATATGAGTGTTTACTATACAGTTATAACAATGCTCTGGGAACCAAACATGTATACTTTCATGGATCAGGTGCATAATGGCTTAATGACAGTAATATTCATATCACAAGCTTTGTAATTTAAGTAAGAACATGGCATCAAGATTCAGAGTGGGTCAGTGCATGAAAAATATCAGATTTGATCCATTTTAAGATATGAAGAAGCAGTAAATCAACATTCCTGCTAAAGCATACAATATTTTAAGATCCTTAGAGAAAGTTAAAACAAAATAAAAACTTTTTTTTCTTGTGCTGAGTGAGCAACTCATTATATGACATATTATACAACTTTGACATATCAGTGATTACAACATGTCACACACACACATGCACACCCACCCACCCACACACACACACACTGTGTGGAAGAGCCTAACACTGAAAACAGTGTTTATCTCTGTCAGTAAAACAATGATCTATCATCTTGAATAAATTTAAAGAAAAGCGGGAAAAAAAACTATGATGTGTTTGAGACTGGAGTAAACATCTTGCTTTTCAAGTGTCAGTCATGGTCAGGCAAGAAGAAACCACATCCACAGATTTAAAAAAAGAAAAAAAAGTTCGTTTTTCTCACAGTTTATTTTGACGCTCTTTCAAATGTTAATTCTTCAAGACCTACAACAACAATACAAACTTAAAGGCACAATGCCAAGACAGTGTTGGTCAATATTCCCATGCAGTCTACACATCTTGTTCCTGTTTTTTCAGGCACTTTTTGTATTTGTTTACAGTAGCACCCTTCTCTGGGTCAGAAAAATATAAGAAAACCAAAAAAATGAATAGGGTAGCCACATACATTTTATATAGCCCTGTGAATGCATCGCTGTGTCTCTGCAGGAGATCACAAACAACAGAGCAGTCAGCGTCAGCTGGAAGCTGTTTTAGAAACATCGGTTTGGCAACTGCAATTTAACTGTCCAGCTCCCTTGTGGCAACTCCTGCCAGACTACAGAGGGTCTAAGCAACGTTGTGCTTGATTCTGGCAACAGACACGAGAGAGCTTACATTAGGTCTAAATTATTGGTTGAGAACCTGTTCTCCATCTCTGAAAAGCCCTGTCTAAAATGCTCAACATCTGTCACCTTAAAACTTCTAATGCAGTGGGATGTTCTGAATCTGACAGGTCTACTTGCCCAAAAAGAAATAAAATTACTGCAAAGCAACTGTAGGCGTTTGGTGAAGGCTCATCAGGAGATGTATAGTGCAATACTTGAACAACTCACTATAAGTCTCTCTAAGATTTCTCAGTGGATCAACAGATGCATTAGCTGTCTTTGAAATGGCAAGAAGGCGGATCAGAAATTCACCAATCTTTAAAAATGGTGTCGCTTTAGCTGACACGTGAGCCCTGAAGCTTATTTTTCCAGCTCCGCAGAGGGATTGTCTTCCTCAGAAACCTTAGAAAGAATGTCAAGAATGACTTCTTCATTCTCTGCCCCACACTGAATGACATGGAAGTGGCGTGTCCAGCGAATCTCTAACAACCTCTGTATCTCTGAGAGAATAATGATGAAAAAAGGAGTACAGCCTGACAAGTCAAATAATGGTGTGGCACAAGGTTTACTTTGAAAGGAATGTATGATGGAGAGATGAAGCTGGGCGGATGTACGATGTAGGTGATGTGTCTGTCTAACCCATTTTGAATTAAAGCCTGGACACCTCCTTTCACCTCACTCAACACTGATGCTCCATCGTTACACTGACTCAATATGTCCCCTGCACTGAATCCTGTGTGTGTAAGACATTTCAAAATTTCTGGGGCAATGCAGTCTGCATCCCTAACTGCTCTAATTCTAGCAAGCCAGCTGGATGTTCCTCTGGGAGACCATTACACGCAAAGTGGACAACAGACAGATTTTCAGTGTTGCACCTATCCCTAGTGCCGTCACTTTTTAAACAGAATGCAGCAGAATCAGCAGTCCCATAATTTAGCTTTACATCCCTTAAAACCATGGAGGTCACAATTTCAATCACTTTCATTCTGGTTTTAGAAGTGCACTTTGCATTTTGGGGGATTATTGATGTAATGTCAGCAAGGTATTGATCCTTTTCCAAAGTGTAATTGAACAGTTTTACATCCCTCTGCCCCAAACAGGGGCGCTGTTTGCCTAAATCCGTATGGGCCGCTCTGTCTGTTTTAGGGAACTGTGCTCATCTGCGGGAGACCTATCCACGGAGCTCTGAGGTGATGCTTCCCCTATATAAGGACCTCGTCAGAAGGAGCTAGCTCTCGATCTCCGATTGGTCATTTTTATTTACCCCTGCTAGGGAGCACACACACCTTGTAGTTGGGCTGTGCTCCTAGTTTTGTGTTGTAAGCTTTGTCTGTCTGTAAATAAATATTAGTTCTCATACAAACTGGGTGTCAGCTTCTCTATGTTTATGGTGGTCGTTTGCAGCTGTAACAAACAGCGTCACTAAAAGCCCTGAAACTTGTCAATCCTCCTCATGCTCACTGCAAAGTGTCTCCTGATCCACACGCAGAGGAAGCTTGTTGACCACTAAATCTTAGACATCATCAATACGTTTTATGTAATAGCAGTTCTTTTAGACCTGTAGAGGTCTGAGCAGAGACGCTAGGATATCTCCAGACATCTGGCTTTTGCGAAATTCTGCCCACGTGGATAAGGCTTGTGATTGCTTCACTTGCTTCACTGTGACAACAGTATGTTGATAGAACAATAGCCATTTGAATATTGTATAAGTATGCCTAGGTTCCTCCAGTGAATTGCTGCAGTCACACTGTCCTCACTGTGTGAAGTAGGCTATGACTTCATAATTAGCATCAAATCTTTTAGCAATGAAAGACTGACAGCATCCATTTGCATGACCTTCTACCTCATTATACATTCATACAATCAAAGAGTATAGTCATACTTTCACTTTGGGTTGAGAACTTGGGATGGGACTTACAACAATGTGAAATTATTATTTCATATAATTATGAAAATATTGGGGGTGACATGTCTCCTTGTCTCCCCAAACCTACATGTAAATAATAATGTTATGTCACTGAACCATCGCTGACCTGAACTGATTCAGTAACTGTCCAGGTGTATAAATGGACTATGTGTAAAATTAAGCTCTACATGGTCCTATCAATGGCTATGAGAAGAAAAAATCTAATTAAGCAACAAAATGAAACTTTCTAAAGGTAAATAATCCACAGAAAAAATTATTTTTAAGTATTGTGAAACAGGGGAGTGCAGTAAATCCACCTGCATGCTAGTCCTCTCCCCTTGTCATACTCCGCAGAGAATGCAGTACCTCCTCGACAGCTCAGATATAAAATCTCAGAGATTCGCACCTTCTATTTAGCATATCAAAGGACGCCTTCACACTTTTTCCTTTGTGCTTGTGTTCCAGAAATATTGTCTCCGCTAGCAGAAATAGGAACTAAAACTAATATCCTCTAGCTTCATAACCTGAAAAATGATCTTCTCAGATATGATTTCAAACCAGCATCGGGTCATGTTAACAGAAAAATCGATAGATGGCCTACATGATTGGAAGCCGCAGCACATGTAGATGCAAATGATGAGTGTTACTTTCATGCCTCATTAAACGGGATGTCCAGCCTGTGCTACGTGGGTTAAATGATCAAAGGACTATGCTTCGATGGACAACCATGCTTCACTGCAAAAGCATTATGTTGTGATATTCGAACAGATTTGCATTCATTTTGTAAGCATTGTGTGCTAAAGCTACAACCATTTTTAACCTCACATGCGTGCGCATGTATTGAAAAAACCTCAGTTATGTAATAGAAGCAATCGAGCGAATTGGCAGAAGATGATTTTGCGCTGTATGGCTTGAAAGGCTGTTCGCTAATTTGCTTATTTCTTTAAGTCCATAAAGTGAACGCTTGGACAAATCTTTTCCATAAGTGAACACATTATGTACACCCCCATCAAACGGAGAGATGACTTGGAGATCGTGTCACTTAACAAGCACCACAGTAATCGGGGTAATGAAGAGACTCGTCCCGCCCTATGTGCCAACGTGGACAGCTCTAGAGCGGAAGGATGCAGATCCGTGGTGTGGCACGCCAGATCGTGTCCAGCTCAGAACACACAGTCAAGCATGGAGAACGGTCTGGAACTGCAGAGATACTGCCTAGTAAATTAGCCTCCTCGGCTGTGTAGATATCTCACGTACCAGAACACTTTATGATGGGGGATATCAAACTTGGTCCTGGGGGACTCCTGTGTGGGCTGGTTTTTGTTACAGGCGGCTCTCTCTTGATCAACTTCAGTTGTTGAGAGCAGAAGTTTGTTCAGGATTATTTTCTTTAACTTATTTTAAAACATGCAGTTTTGGCTCATTGATTGCGTTTCAATTTCCATATATTAAGTATATATACATTTTCAGTAATACAAACCCAGCTTAGTTCACCTGTGAGTCTATAACAAAATCATTGCATAAAGATAATCCCTTTTTAAAGGAATCCGTGAGGATTGAGGATAGGAAACATCAGTTGTTCTGACTGATTAAATATTCTGGGATGTGAACTGTGAATAACAACGATTTACTCTTCAAACCACTCATAGCTTTTCTGGTATTATGTGTAATAGGGTAAAAACATTACAAAACAACGTTAAAGTGTATAAATAAAAACAATTCACAGCTTGTTTCAATTCAGGAATTGCCACTGTTGTTGAAACCAAAAGCGACACATGGGCTGACTGAGAACCCCTGTGTTATGTAGTATGCATTGGATTCAATCACAAAATAGTTTTTTTTCCACTCAGATTTGCTACTTCAACAGTATTATTCCCTTTTATAAGAATAACATATTTTAATATATTGCATTATACACTGACCCTGCCAGCTGAAAACAGATGATATTCTGTTTATGCAGCCTGCAAGCATTATTAAATTTCATATATACACTCAAGTTTATATGATATTTAATCACAGTGGGTAGACTTTTTTTCTGTCTTCACAGTAAGTACCACAAATAAACAAGGAGTCTTAGATCAATAGACCGAAATACTGTGGAGCCATGGGACTGTAGGGAGAGTCAGACACCATAGAGCACACCCTAATTATCTTCTGCATGCTGTTGTCCTTGGTCTTCAGACATGGGTGCAAATATATCAGTCTGATGGTTTACACATGCTGTTTGACACCTTGGTGCAAAAATATCCGGAATGAGATTGCAGTGGATTTGAACGGAAGTGCTGAAGACACATTGCGTATTTTGTACAATCAACCTACTCTCTCAGTAACATGGAAGGGGAAAGTCTTTAATACAAAGGCTTCCATTTTCGCTTGGGTTAAATACATTTCTATGAATACACCATGATAATGCAAATACACAGCTAACTTTCAGCTTGAATTGGCATTTTATCCACCTCATCCTGAGCCTGGCTTGTGGATGGAGAATCTATATGTCTGTCCGTCCGTCCGTCCATCCATCCAGTCAGGCCTCTGTCTGGGAGAGGAAATCAGGGCAAGCAGTGGGCTAGTGGGATGTGTCACTAATCAGCCCAGGGTATAAAAGTGTGCTGGTGCAAACTTGAACTAAAACATCTCCCTGTGTACAGCTGTTCGGCCCCTCCCAGGAAGTGGCATGTGACATTGATTTATTTATTTATTTATTGGTTGGTTGATTGGTCAGACGGATGAATTTCATGAGGCAAGCATATCATAAGACATAACTCCTTTCTTTGAAAAGTCAGCTGTGCAGCAAGTGCTCTAGGTCTAGAAATTGACTTTAGGACTTTTGTCCTGTGTAGACTTAATATTTAGAATCCAGCATTGAAAAGGCCCTTCTGGATAAAAATCCAGGGAAAGATTAGCATGAAAAAAAATCCTGTAAAAATTCAGTCCTGTAAGTGCTTTTTTCCCCCCAGTACTTCAAGTTCAATGTGGTACTTAACTTTCAAAGGCAACTGGGTATACTTCAATTTCAATGTGGCTTTATTTGTTTCGTGGGGACTGGAAGGCAAACTGTAGCATTGAACAAGTTTGGAGAACCCTTTCGTTCTTGGGAGGCTATCATTAATAAACACGCGGATGACAATTAACAGTGTGTCACAGTTTAAGGTCAATGCTATATACCCTATATATAGGGTATATAGCATTGCTATATAATGGTGCATTACAGTGACACATCACAGAGAAGCATTCATTTCAAATGTAAAAGCAACAGAAACAAAGCACAGGGCTGTTAATCATACTGCCACAGTGTCAGCTACTGGGAAGAGCAATGATGTGAAACAGAAACACGCGGTATAATTTACTTTACTGCTAAGCAGTGAGAGACACATTGCCTCACAGAGCACCAACAGGGCTCAAGTGGTATTGAGGAAGAAATTATAGGATCATTTTCTTGCACAAACGTATGAATAGGCCAGACCATAAAGCACCGGCGTCCTTGCAGTTGAGATGCTACCTAGCGTCCAGACTCAACCCAGCAGAGGATCCGGGGCATTAGAGACAAATGAAATATTTATTGATGGCTTTTAAATGTGACATGTCTCCTTTGTGAATAGATGGGCTCTCATTAGCATTCCCGCCGTGTTAATGAGGAATGCAATGCATGAGCAATATTTCAAAGGAGAGATGGTGCACTGTACTGTTAAATAAATGAGCGACCAGCAGCAATTCCTTCTTTCAAAACCGAGCCTCACAGCTACTGTTATGTGTTCTTTCCCTTTTATATACTTTTGAAATATACAGTGTGTGTGTGTGTGTGTGAGAGAGAGAGAGAGAGAGAGAGAGAGAGAGAAAATGTGACTGGTGATCAGCAAGTCTATGTCTGTGCTAAGTATGAAGGAAAGATGACAGCATATCATCAGGTTAAAAACTCCAGAAACCAGAATTCCCCTTGGTTTTTGCTAATTAGAGGGACTGAACTCAGCTGATTCCCAGGTGTGCTCTCTCTTGTTAATTTGTCCCCATGAGAATTTGACTGAATCCAAATTTCCGGCCTTCCCCGGCACTTGCAGACTGGTAGAATTAACGGGCGCGTACCTGTAAAGTCCAGAGCAGCTTGGGCTGCCCAATTCTGCAATTCATCAAGTCTGTAAAGGGGCTCATGCAGACTTTCATACAGACTTCCAGAGAGTCCACTTCAGTGCAGACTTCACCAGTGGGATTACCCACAATTCATAGCAATAAGGATGTGACAATATAAAAGATGAGAAAGAAGCAGGTGGGAAAACAACCAAAGGAGGTTTTCCGATGCAAGTAATACAGAATTTATATAACCTAAATGTACTGATGGGTAACAAATTAAAGGATAAACCTGAATAAATAAGTGGAGAAACATAACAAATGCAGATACTGTACGTCCATACAGGTGTACTGCATGATACAGTTAAGCAATTAACATCCTATCATGCTCTGTGGCATGTATGATGCTGATGTAATGCTGAGCAGGCCCAATTGACCTAAATTTTTGATCAATATGGCAAGAGGAAAAGATCTCAGTGACTTTGAACAAGGGTTCATTATTGGGGCACGAATGGCAGGAGCTTCAGTCACAAAGACTGCTCAACTGGCTAGTGGAAGGAGTGTAAATACAAAATGAATGAATTAATTAATTCAGAGCCCATTCCAGGTGCTGCTGAATGGCAAACTGTCACTTCCTGCCCATTGACTGACATGTTAGAGTTGTGAGAAACCTGTGTGCGTAACTTCCCTTTTCAGTGATAATTCTGCTGAAGAGTCTCATTTTCTTTAATAGTGTAAATGTTAAGTGGCAAGTTAAGTGCCGTCTGCTTTCAGAAATCATGCTGCCACTCCCATATTTCCTGGGGAAAGAGGGAGTATCTTCATCCATTATACCGCTCTGGATTAATTTCCAACATTTTACATTACATTATGTTTATTTGGCAGACGCTTTTATCCAAAGCGACGTACAAAAAGTGCATACAAAAAGTGCAAAAGTGCATTTTGGCCATTTTTCAAAATCTCTGAACACAGATTTTGCTCTTACTTACTTCCACAATGATCCACTTTGCTTAATGTTTGATATAGACTTGACTATATATAATCTGTTCAGAGCCAGGAGAATGATGCAATCCATCCATAACTTCACAATGCAAGGATCATAACGCAGCATCATAATGCAAACTTCCATGACCTCCCTCAATTTCTCACAAAACTTTGAAACTTCCTGAATGAACATTCATTTTGCTCTCTCATTAAAATTATGGAGTTACTTTCATTATGTATTGTAATTGGAAGTGACTGAAGTGCTCATTATGTTGATCTTTGTATTGACCGATTGTGAAAAAGTACTGCAAAATCTATTGTGGTATTTCATTGCTCCTTGCTACCTTTTGTTACTGTTTGAATAACAGTACGGTAAGCCTGACCATTACAATGTCAAATGTGGAACCAAATGTATCTTGGGACTAGTTTCAAGCTTTCTGTAAAAAAGCTTAAGTATACTCAGGAACCCCAGAGAAAATGGTTTAGATGGACCTGGTATGAAGTGCGCAGGAAGTAAATTATCTTTAAAAGGCTCACATGTTGGATCATTCTGTCATTAAGCTGAGGAAAAATGTTTTGCTGTCAGCAAAGAAGTTATTGATCGGGAGGCAATTTGGGAAATGCCTTTATCTCTTCAAAGAATCAAAACCATAAATTGCTTCATTTTAAGATATTTCATTGGTCACAATGGACCCCACTTTTGAGATTCTATGCAGGGAAAGCACCAGAACTGAACTGCAGTCTATGCTTCATTGGTGCACAGGGGACATTTTAACACACAATATTGGAGTTTCCTGAAACATAAATGTTATATGGGAAAGTGATACTTATTCTTTCAGATTTGATTGGTAAACATTTCTCCCTTAAATCAGCTTTTTTGTTGTGTATTGATGATTCCCATGATCTTAAATCATTCTTATGATGGTTGACTGAGAAAAACTGAGTAAGGCCTGGCTCGCTAGATTGGTAATAGCCAAGACACATAAAGTAGTAAGCTGGTTAAAACCCACACAATCTTAATACTAGGAAATGGTCAATGTAATTATTGAATAAATAAAGCTAACATTAGAGATGTAGAGAAAAGCTGAGGCAGACATTGTAGAGTTACTGCAGGGTTGTGTGTAGGAAATACCTGTACGTGTATTTTATTATATCTACTGATGGTGTATTTAATCATGGGCGTACAAATTAATTCCTTACTGTTTCATAATTTCATAATTGCTTTGTCCCCAAGTCATGCCATGTGTTAAAAATTGCTCGATAGTCATACCATTCATTTTTGTCAATACAAAAATAAATATTAAAATAAATAAATCAAAGGTTCATTTGTCAAAGTAAATACTTCTCCTGCAGCTTATTTTTCTACCACCATGTGTATATATCATTTTGATAATTAATCATTATCTTTGATTTTTGGAGAAAACAAATAAACTAATGCATTATAAATTGTGTTTGGCATTTATCTCCTCTCTTTAACAATGAATCCAGGTAATGGCCTGTGAACACAGTGGGTGTAAATATAACCAGGTTCATTTTATAGCTGATTGCTTAATTTTACACACTATTTACTATTATGAATGCAAAAAAAAAAAAAAAAAAAAACATTAAATAAAATTAATGTTTTTTATATTGTGCTGGTGGTTCTTTCATTGAGCATAGCAGTCTCAGATGTGCAATGGGAAATAGTTCAAACTGAAAATGAAGCTTTTTGAACAGTAAATGAGTAATGAGGAAACGTGAGCATATCACTCCTGTCCTGGCTGCGCTCCACTGGCTTCCCGTCAGCTTCAGGATTGACTTCAAGACACTGCTGCTGGTTTTTAACGCATTGCATGGTGATGGCCCCTCCTACCTTTCCGAACTCCTGTCTCCCTTGGAATCCCACCGCTTACTGAGGTCCAACAGTCGTAGCCTTTTAGCAGTGCCCAGAACTCGGCTCCGTACTGTGGGTGATCGAGCTTTTTGCTCCATGGCACCACGCCTTTGGAACAGTCTGCCCGATCACCTACGTCTGGCACGGTCAGTCTCGGCATTCAAAGCAGGGCTTAAAACCCATTTCTATCAGTGTGCCTATCCCAGTTTATCCATTGCATGATACTGATAAAATATGTGATTTTATATTAATGCACTGTTTTACTATTGTTCTGTGATTTTTACATTATTTCTTATTTTTTTACTTTGTTTTATTATTGCCTTATGTAAAACACTTTGAGATCATCTCTGTATGATGAAAAGCACTATATAAATAAAATGTATTATTATTAATGTACACCTTGAGGCATAATTTTGCGGTGTGAGCTGTAGGAAGTGTGAAATGAGTGATAAATTTGTGGTGTTTTATCTACAGCTGTGTGTGCTGCATTTCCCATCCTTAAAGGGGCTAAGTGTCTGTTTATTAATTGGTGTCAGTGTTTTAGTTCATCAACTTGTGTGTTGATCGAAAGGTAATTCTTTTAACAGCAGTGGGTAGTGACAGCATTTGTTTTGACTGCTTTTGTTGAGCGATTTCTCATGTGTCTTAAGGTATTTAATTACTAATTAACTTGGTGTTCTTTAGCTGAGGTAGTTCGTTCTAGTGCTATTTATTTAGTAATTAAGAGCAACATTTAGAGCAAATCGTATCTGGTAGCTGCAGTTGCAGCCTCAGTCGAAGCCTTGGTTGGACTAAGACAAGGGAGTCTTAGTGCATGCATGAGCCCCACGCAGCAAATTTCTGTGATTCAAAAATGTTGTGTTAGACATGGGGGGTGCTGTTTGACCGGGAGGCGGGGGGGGATGGGGGGGGGGGATGGGATGATGTTCTGATTCTGTCGACGGTGGGGCGGGGGGGTTCGCTTTGTAAAATCTGGCTTACATGACATTGTTATGACGTACTCCATTGTCATTCGGTTTTAAATTACTACCGATAGTTTTGTGAGGGCCACGGGGGCCCTAAGCAGCCGCTTAGTTCGCTTATGTCTCGGGCCGGCCCTGCTGAACACCATAAACATTTGGTGGATAAACTGTTATATCGAGATGTTATGTAAATAATGACTACACATGTAATGAGCTAGCTTAGCTAACATGCGTCTTTTCCCACTGGTGGTAATCGGGTAATGATTCTCAAAACGGTATCCTTTATGCTAGGTGTTGAAGATGGTAATATAGATAAATTTAGGAAAAATATTTTGTCTGAATATATTTATGTTTTGAGAAAATTCATAATTTTCATTTGTCGTGAATAGATAGTTGCCTGTCACTAACTGTTGGTTTTTATGCTTAGTGAAGCAGAAGTTTTTTTTTTTTTTAAATCAGTGGTCAGAGTCAAAGGTGACCAGGGCATAGAGGTGGATGAGGATGTCTTTCCAGATCCTGCAAGAGTCAAAGTTATGTGCTTTGTTATCCACGCAGATGATGGAAAGTAATGTGTAACTAATTATAAAGAATGCTTTTTAAACTAAATACTTTTTGAGGTTTATATTTTGATTCCAGATTAGAGATCCATTTTTATATGTAACTACTGTGATGCTCATAAAGGTATTGTATAATATTTTGTTGAGTAACTCTTGTCTACTTTGGCTCTCCACAGTGTAATTTAACGCGTGTGTTTCCTTATTTCCTTCTGGCAGAATCATCCATGAACCTGGCTCACTGCTCACACCTCCCAGAATTTTTCACACAGTGGAGAAATTAAGTGCTGCAGCCACAAATTATGTCGTTATTTCTTTAAAAAATCCTTTAAATATGCCAAGGTACAAATCATAACCTATATCAAAGCAATGATGACTGCATAGGGTTCCAGTGTATTCTACAAATAAACTACAAATAAAAGTGCAAATATTTTCTGTTGTATGCTTTGCCTTGTTACTGAAAGAATACTTTTTAAAACTATGATTTGTCATGCAGTTTGATGCAGTGGTCTACCATATGGACTGGTTCATTGTAAATAAAAATGGAAAAAAGTAGTAAATATGGTTTAGAATGTTCATTTATTCCAAACATGTAGTAACACCATAGCAATCTTAACAATAACACTTGTAATAACACTTGTATAGGTGTTTAATTAAACACATTTTAGATGTTGACTGTTAACACTTTGAAAGAATTCATGATAAAATCAACTCCATGTGAGAATAATATTTTATTCGACATACTTGTTCCTGGTTATGGTTATACACTTTGTTGTACGTCGCTCTGGATAAGAGCGTCTGCCAAATGCCTGTAATGTAATGTAATGTAATGAAGTCACCTTTTAACTCCCGCAAATGTTCAGTTTCAACTTTTCGATAGAGTTAAAAGATCAACTCCTAGAAAAGTTACTTTAACTTTGGGCTGCAGTCTATTCGATGCTCATGTATGTACACTCAAACTGAGCTGATTGTAACTCCCAGGAAGTTGATTCCAAAGACCAAAGACTAAACATTTGCTGTGGGTGGTCTCAGATTGAATTTCCGACCGTGCCAGTGCTGACAGGCCTGTAGCTCCACGGGGAGATGCACAATTGCCTACTGTGTCGCCCAGGGTACAGGAGGGTCCAGTCAGTAAGGTGTCCGCATACAGTCGCTCTCTAGCGGCCCCCACTGGTCACCAACTGCATGCCAAAGCCCCATGAGATTTCTTTCTTCAGCTCAATCTGAGCTTTTCTGTGAGCTGTGGTGTGAAAAAAAGCAAGCTGGTGACACCACAAGTTTTGCAGGAGAACCGTAGATGTCTCCACTCTCCTGAATCAGAGGTGGGGGGCCGCACATGAATGCAGTTGCAAATAACAAACATGTATGTTCCAAATTATGCACCTGCCAGGGTAATAAAGGCATTTTAACTTTGTATGGTCAGAGTGCCATGGTTCCTGTTTCGTTTCATGTTTTTATCCGCACCAAAGAGCATCTCCCAGCCGCCTAAAGTTCCTTTTTTGCTGTGCATCCATGTAGCGCCCTTTTTTCTACTTTATTATTCATGTGGTGGTGGGAATTTGACATGTTCGGCCCCACAATGGGCATCAATTTTTACAAAAATAAATGAACAAAGGAGTCTGCCTGTGGGTGTTCAATGGCGGAATACTACAAGGTAACCGGTAACAGTTCTACCCTCCACGGTCCCCTTGCAATAGCTATTGGAATTATCAATCAGCTGTTTGAGAAGCTGACTCCATCTCGTCCTACACCCTCCTGTTCTCTCCAGTTTCTCACGCTTACTGAAACATGGATCACCCCAGACAACACTGCAGCCCCAGCAGCCCTCTCCTTAGCCTGTCTCTTCCTCCCACACTCCCTGGCCGTCTAGCCAGGGCGGTGGTTCTGGTCTGCTTGTCCCTCCTCCTGGAAACTTTTTGTTCTCTCCCTTTCTTTTTTGAATTCCACACTGTCTCTGCCCGTAAGCCTACAAAACTGTTTCTTGGAGTTCTCTACCATCTGCCCGACCCTCTGGCGAACTTTCTTGAAGGACTGGATATCCTACTCTGCTCATTTCCGGAGGAAGAGTTCATCTAGAACACAGCTGTCTGCAGAGTGCTGAATCAGCTCTTTCTTATCTTTACTCCACCACTTTGAACTCATCTCGCTGCAATTAGCCTCAACCTCAGTCCCACAGAACAGGAAAGATCTGTAGCCTGGCCTTAGCTCTGAGGAGTCATTTTCCAGAATCAAGACTATAAGCTACACTACAGATACAGTACTGTACAGTACTATTTTGGTCATATAGTGTATATTTCTAGACAAATGTGTAGGGGTGTAACGATGCAACTTGCATGCAAATCGTAATACTCTGAAAAACAATACGATGCAGTGAGTTCTCTTAATTTATAGTGATATGATAAGATTAATGACAATAAATCACGATGTGATGTGAATGTGACCATTCGATTTGACAGATTCCGCCCACCCCACCCTACCAACACTTGAGATTAACAAACAGTATAACTTTCAAAGTTACAAGTGTGTTTATGAACGTCAGTGACCTAATATTCATAAATAAAAGTTTGCCTGGTAAATTAACGATTCATTGTGATACAAATCAATTCTTACATGTCACATGGATGCAGTTGTATTGTGACCTTTGCACTGCGATACATTGATGCATCAATGTTTCAGTACACCCCCACAAAAGGGTAATATCTTCCTGGGACTCTTTCCAAAAGTCCAGGCCATCTCCAGAAAGTTTGCCAATTGTCTATAGAACCCATGTTATTTGATTCCCACCACTCAGATAACCTACAATTTAGCGACGATAATCTGCTGCATATTTCATCGCTACAATGAATAGGGCAGGGACCAGAGCATGCTACTGACCGTCAAGCACATTGGCTCAAAATGACTCTGACTCTTTGTGACCTCCGATCTCCTCAATCGAACATCATTAGTGCCGATGTGAATAACAATTTGGGAAAATTTAAGTTCAGCCTTATCCAACACTTTCAAATTTGCCTCAGTGTTGGTCGCTGTAGTGCCAGGACTACATGCTATGGACCACAGCCGCTGGTTTAAAAATGTCCATATCTCAAACTATGAAAGTGTGAGTGCTTTATGTTCTTTAAATGGTGCGTTGTGAAGTGGGCCGAACAGTTTTCATAACTTCAGAGCAGACGGTCGAGTGGGTGCTGTGGACTCCTTTCCTCTACGCTTCCCTCTTACTGTGACAAACATGCTACTGGGGCTATACTAGGAGAGAGAGAGAGAACTAATACAAAAAGGAATTTTAGAAATCCTTGCTACTTAGAATGTGTTTAAGTGTCTGGGTGCAAGCTTACAACTGGCAAATCGTTTTCCTCCAAGGCTAGCATGTGATAAACACTTGTTACAGGTAAAATTACCACTAATTAAAGAAGAGATATAACAAAACATATTACACTTGGCACACACAACAGGGAGTGCACAGAGAGGTGAGCATGATTACTTATGAATAATACACGTATGTATAACAGAGAGTTGGAGGAATTGAGGGTTGCTTGTCTGTAGTCATGTGTGGATGCAGCAGGGTTCAGGAGAGCGGTGGAGGTTCCTTGGTTGTGTAGAGCATCAGCGAGCCAGGCCACCTGCTCCGCTGCCATCTGGGACACCTGCTGCTGACTCAGGCTCAATTCCATCAGCACAGGAAGAAGCTCCTCCATCTTTGCCAGATGGGTTTTTTTTACCCAAAAAACATAAGGTGTGGAGAAAAAAAAGAATACTCCAGAATAAGATAATCTACAACTCTGCAGGTGTGTTGGTGCCCACATTCTCCACTATTGTAAAGCTGTAATGCACATGACAAAGGAGATGCAGCACAGATGAGGAACAGCATTGACTATCTTTAGCTGAAAGGTGTATTCATTTTTGACTCAATACGCAAATGCATACAGTGGTATCACACATACACTCATGGTGTGTTACAGGGATAGGCAAATGTATGCAAATAGCATCTAAATATAATATCTACATCTGTGACGACTACTAAAGACTTTTTTTTGTAAAATCACTCAGATAAAAAATTGTGTTAAAAGTACAAATATAGACAGAATATTTTGAGTTGTATGACTGATGAAGCCATCTGGTGTTTCAGACATCCTGTAACACACAGCAAAAAGAAAAATCCAGCAGCTAAGGAACACTAACCATGCAGTACACCCAAATGTGAGAAAATCCTTCAAGACGAAAGCACCTCCGTTTTAAAATTAGCCTTAAGCCTGGGTATTCTGGCTAAACCTGTTAAGGCACAAGTGAACAGAAGGGCCCCATTTCTGTTAAGGCACTGCTCCAGGGTGAGGATGGATCCCAAAATATGATGTCTGTTAGGGAGTGTTCCAGTGCATGACTGGGCACCAATGTCAGTTCCAGTGTGTAGATAGGCCACAGTCTGGTATCTGTTATGGCACTGTTGCAGGGTGTAGATAGGCCCCATGGTCTGGTATCAGTTAAGGCTCTGTTCCAGTGTGTGGATGAGCCCCGTAGTCCGGTATCTGTTATGGTACTGTTCCAGTGTGTGGATGAGCCCCATAGTCTGGTATCTGTTAAAGCTCTGTTCCAGTGTGTGGATGGGACCCATAGTCTGGTATCTGTTAAAGCTCTATTCCAATGTGTGGATGGGCCTCATTGTTTGGTATCTGTGAAGGCTCTGTTCCAGTGTGTAGATGAGCCCCATAGTCTGGAATCTATGGATGGGTCCTTCAGTCTGGTATCTGTGGATGGGTCCTTCAGTCTGGTATCGAGTCTAAATCACAACCGCTATCTGTAGACAGCAGCCCCAAAGAGCAACACACAGGTGGTGCTAGTGTTGCCTGAGGAAGTGGGTTTCAGCAGGCGATGATGACAGCTCATGTCGCAGCCTCTGCCCTTGCGGTTCAGCTGATGATCAGCACATGAAGGGTTTTCCTCTAACTCATATCTGTGTGAGCCTGACCCCGTGACCATGGTGTGGAAAGAAGTGGTGGCAACATTACGTGCCTTTGTCTTTCGCCCTCCGGGAGCGAGTGGTGCAGAATAAGATTGATTAAGCATTCTCCATTTTGAGAAAAACAGGGAAAAGGCATTCATCAAATAAAAGGCAGCTAGATTATGGCTAGGCTGTGCATGGTTGCCTTTCATTCTGAGCTTTAGGCAGCTTTTCCTTTCAATAGCTTCTAAATGCTCAAGTAAAAGTGATGGGTACTTTTTTCAGAAGCTGTTTGCTATTATACCACACAAACAACAAGGTTTCTTTTCTACAAATTTAGCATTTGCAATGTTCTGCTCTACTTTAAAATAATGTCCGATGAGCAGCACTCCACATTAAAGAGATGTTTGTTAAAGCAACTTTGATTTATTATGTGATAAACTAGGTTAAGCATTTTCCCAAAAAGAAAGAAAATGTAGTTTCTGCACTCCAATGATTAAGAACTGACGAGCTGGACTTTCATTGTTAAACAGTATAGTGTGATTGTTGTTATTCTTCTTGCTTTCTCCTTTATTTTACTTTAATGTGACATACAAAGATATGTGACTGATAAATGTATTTGCTTGCCACTTATGAATGCTCCAGTTTTAATATTACAGTCAGAGACTTTGCTGCTGCATTGGCATTTTATCAGCTCCAGTGGATGCTGAATCAGGAGTTGTTGATTGTTGCAGCTATTCAGTGCTTTTCTTTCTTGCACCCTAACCCAACTCCACTGATAATTGTTCCTGTTCAAATAATTACAACATTTAAGGCCCTAAGATAATAGACATAATCTGGGGTAGATTTAATTAATATATCCAATATAGCATAATTAATATATTCAATATAGCATGCATTTTTCTTGAAACATTAAAATAAAGGCCATATTTTAAATAATTTTTCAATAGAAGTTTAACTGTGCTCACTGTTGCATGCCAGTGCTGACCAAGGCTGCAGTGGACTATGCTGAAATTTTAATTAGGCAACAAATAAGCAAGTTGGAACCCTTCTTATTATAATTCTGATTCAATACAGTCTTCTAATTCTCTCCTATCTGGCCAACAGCAGCAAACCATCCATCATGGTAAATTAAATATAGCGAGATGATGGAAAATAGTATGTACAAATTTTTATTTTTCCTTTAGCAGCCACATAGAATAATGTTGGCTTGGGATGTTGGGATGTCATTTACTCATAGATAATTATGTTATTCAGTTATACATGCACATCCACACATGTGCGACAAGTGCATGGCAGCATTTTTCAACATTACAAATGGCACCTTGTGGAAAGGAAGTGGAATATGCAATCTGCCTAGATACCACCATTGGACAGTTCAGCCAATTAGAGAGCAGAGCATTATGAACCTAAGAGGGAAAAGCACGTCATGCTGCAAGTAAGCGGTTCCACTCCTGGTTTTTCCTTTATTTGTACAGCATGTTTATTTACTGCGTTTTCATTGGTAGCCATGTGTACTTCTGTTCTGCATTTGCACTGATTAGAATTTTTAATTGTCTAGTCAGAGAGAGAGAGAGAAAACATCTAACAATAAAAGATCACTGTATACTGGAAACATAATTAATTGAATTTGAATATTATTTAATAATTAATAAATGTTATATTACTGTAATTTGTGTTGTTCGTGTTGTTTTTCCTATTTTTTGTACTGTTACTGCGATTTATTGTTGTTATCATGACACTTTGAATTTCTGCCCACTGCACCACAGTGCCGCTCTTCAATAATAAAATATTGAAAATAGTAAGATCAATGTAGCCAGTTGGATACACAAGCAAAAGGACAACGAAAAAACTGGGGTTGTCATCTTGGTTTTGTATGGAAGCTAGCTTGCTTGCTAACTAATAATTGCTGAATTTTTTTTTTTTACAGCTGTATAATCTTTGTGGGAAGCCTGAGTAAAGTTAGACCTTAGGCAGTTTTAGGTGGTTGTTTCTCATGGTCAATGTAAGACTTTGGACATATAACATGGCGGTCACTGATCAGGTCACGAGGTTAGTGGGTTGTTAGGGATAAAGAGAGAAATTGATTGGGAGGAGTGACAGTGCTGTGTTATTGCAAGACCCCCGTTCTTAGAGGCAGTTACTTAGGTCATTTTTATGATTGTTGCAGTAATGCTGGTGGGTTGCACAGGTGTTGTGGTAGTTAGGGGGTTTAACCTGGAGTTTTGATGATCTCCTATGTGAACAATTCAATTTGTGTTCCCTTTCAAAGTAGAAAGTGATGCTGGTGGTAACATCATGTCTGGAGTTATATTTAAATTGCAATTGATTTTTTATCGTTTCCTTCTTTAATAAGATGGGATAAGGTTTATTTAGCATTTATTTAGAGATTCAGGCACCTTCCAAGACAGATCTGTGATCACTGCAAAGCTCTGCAGCTTCTTAATACAGGGCTTCCCAAAACATGGCATTGCACTCCTGTGAGTTCAGCTAATTTTCATTGTTTGAACCCCCTTGTTTTTTTGCACTTTATTTCTCAATTAAAGCAGTTGATTTCACAGTTAACTCATTCTGGTTTCTTGGGTGTGACCCAATTTCAACTTGACACTGTTTTTGAGGTGAAAATAACCCAGCACACCCTGTGGCACACCAAGCTCAGTGTTCAAGCTTTGCTAAACATGTGACTGAGCACTGGCCAATCAAATGTTCAGACACAAGATGAATGGAAAAGAGAAGATTAAGCACTTAAGTTCTGTCAGTGATAGTAAGTACAGTTCATATAATAGTGTCTATTGCTGCATGAATCAGGAGAGCTTTTTGTTCTTTATCATAAAGCAATAAGCTGTCATGAATGGTTATGTCATGCTTAAGACAGTGTTATGTACTGTAGGTTTCATGGCATACAGCAAAATGTACGGCTATTATTATTATTATTATTATTATAAATGCACAGTAAAAACATAGGTCAGCAGTAGATAAATGACTAGGAAAATGGAGGTAGCTTTGCTTTGGAATATGTTTTAGGTGTGTATGAGTTGGGGGCCAAATTGTAGCTTGATTTCATTTTCATATAAATTATTATCATACAGTTTTTTTGGGGTTTATTTCCAGAAGCGTAAACAGAGTATGTTTCAGTCCTCTGAGTGATTGTAACTAAGTGAGCAGCTTTTGGATGATTACCTTTTTTCCAGTTCAGTATAGAGGAGAGCCATTCCCTACCCCTTTTCCAGAATCCCAGGACTGAAACTCCGGCCTTTTAAACCTAGCTGTGCTGTGGCCTTTGCATAATTTTATGTGAGTGTAAGAGAGAATGTCTGTGAATATGTGATCTATGAGAGCCAATTTAACGTATGGAACAAGAGGGTAAAGAGTCATATCCCTAGGCAGTTTACATTCATTTTGAACTCGCTTTAATTAGATAGTGTGAATCCTATTAAAAATCCAGGGCAGGAAATTAGCAATCACACCTACAGGTAGTAGCTAAAAGGCAGATACATTAGGATGACTGTAAAACACAGGTATGGACCCTGAATTAATTAAGCAATTAGCACCCATGGCAGGAGCTTCAGGTAAAATGACGGCCAATGTTCCATGAGGAAGAGTGTCTTAGGTGATATGAGCATAGAACTCTGAGGAAAAGACATCAATAAAGGGTAACTGTGGGCAGAAGCGTATTCTTCCGGATTGTGATGTGTATGCGGTGCAAGGCTATAAAGAAAACAAACTCTAAATCTATTTAAATAATACCATACATGCAAGTCAGAGCAGGATAATATAGCCAGGTTACAGTGCATAAACCACTCATCACACCTGGCGTTGCATGTTTCAGTGATCTAAATAGTAAAGGAAATGGACAACCGAGCTGTGGAGAAATGTAATGCAGTTAAACAATTCAACCTTCATTCTCTGGAACACACAAAGATAAGCAACACTTCCGCTACTATTTAAGCTTTCACACTTAAGCTTTTCTTTTTGTTAAAAATCCTGTGTCCTGTTTAATGTTTGAACAAGACGTGCGTTGTATCCTATTTGTCGTTGCTGAACTTTGTTTTACCTTCAGTTGCTCCTCCTGTCGCTCCCATTCCTCACTCTGTTTCTCCTTCCTCTCCATCTTGGGCTATCTCTTGCTCTGTGATATGTTTACTTCTCTGCCAGTAGAGGTAAATTTGTCTGTGATAAGTGTAGATTAAATGGCTGATGGAGAACATTGCTGAATTCAAATTTATTTTGTATAGTGGTTTTTACAGAGACACTGGCTCAAAGATGCTTTACAGAGACATTAGCCTAAAAATATATAAAAATGCTGGAAAAAAAGTGAGAAGAAAAACAGTCAAATTGTGGTGCGGAAAAAAACTCCCCAATGGGAAGAAATGTTGAGCGGAACCGAGCTTTTGAGGAGGAGTCCATTCTCCGCTGGCTGGTCCAAAATTGGAAATATACATCCATACTTTGCATAAACTTTGAGATAGTGAGAAGTCCATAGAATATTTCTTGGTTTCACCAATTAGACCTTCCCCAAGTAGAAGTCCAGCAGTCCTTTCTCAGCAAGGCAAGTGGATCACAGTTTGGGAGCACAGTCACAAAGACAAGCTCCCGGTGCTCCTCCCACCACCCATTCACCTTTCCAACTGCTTCTCTCACCTCAGCAGCACACTGGCTGAGAAGCCTGTTGAAAGAGCTCCGGTAATTGGCGACTATGTTGAGAAATCTGTGACTCCAGTGATATAGTTCAATGCATTCCTGGCCTAAGGCTGAACAGAAATGCTCTAAAACTGCTATTCACATCAGCGCTAATGATGTCCAACTGGTGTCATCAGAAATCACTAAAAATAATTTGAAATCGGTGCGTGAAGTGGAAAAGCACATTTCTGGTTCAGGTATTTGCACTGGCTCACACCTCTTTTCAGAGACCCGGTCTTTTGAAAAGAAATGGGGTACACCCCATGTGAGAGGGTGCCCCTCTTATCTGCAGTAATTTGGTCTATGGTGTTAGGGATCCGAATCCCTGACAGAGCACAGCCAAGGCCAGACAGCAGACCTGCTGTCTTATACAGATCTCCACTAGCCCCCTAGAACTGCTGCCCAGGTTTAATCGCATTGACATAGTATCTCTCGCCCAGGGGTGTCAAACTGAATCCCAAGGGTGCCGCAGTGTCTGCGGGAATTTGAGTTTCCTTTCAATCAGCTGCCAGTTAAGTTGACTGCGGATTCCTTAGACAATTAATGACTTGCATGAAACACTTGTACAGAGAACACCCCAAAATCCAGCAGACACTGTAGCCCTACAGAACTGGAGTTTGCCACCTGTATCTAAATGAAGCTAAATCTAATAAAAGTAATGTATTCAGCCAAATGGAGTTAAAGATTGGCTTAATTAACATAAGATCACTAATATCGAAGCCAATTCTTTTAAATGAAATAATTACCGATCACTACATTAATGTCTTATGTTTGACTGAAACATGGCTTAAAAAATCTGATGAATATATTAACTTAAATGAATCCCCTCCATCTTGTTACAATAATGCTCCCATTCACCATTTTGGTGGTAGTGTTGCTGCTATATATAATTCTGGTCTCTGTGCTATCTTGAAATCTGGCTTCAAATTGAATTAATTTGTAGTGTTCATTCTCTGCTTCCCACATCCTGACGGTAAAGCAGCCCATCCATTTATCCCTGTGATAGTGTATGGGCCACCGAGGCCTTTACCCGCTCAGTTCTTATCTAACTCGGTTGTTATTCTCCTCCAAAACCGTAAATGCTTTTATTGATGCACTTCCAGACCCCTTTGTCCACTGTGGGGACCCTCGTAAGTCCAAGTTTAACTGCAAACTCAAACTGAAGTAATGGCTCAGTTGATCAAGTGCTGTACAACACTGATGAAATACTTTACAGAATCCTGGATACTGTCGCACCCCTTAAGAAGTGGAAAGTCTGTCTTAAGAAGTTAGCAGTTATAAGATATAATACCAGGTATAATATAATTGGTAAAATAACCATACTTGTGCTCTAAAACAAGCCTAATGCCAACTTGAATGTAAATGTAATTCTACTAAATTACAAGTATTGCTCTATGCCAAGAAAGAAAGCCTTTTTATTTATAAGTGTGCTTTCTCCTTGGCAGAATCTTTGTATTCCTCTAGCTTAATGGACTGAGACAAGAACAATCCCAGGTATCTGTTTGACAACTGTTGTGGAACTGAGGAAGAGTTACTCATTAGTTTATCCCTGTGGTCTAGTAGCATTTAGCGGTGAATTTCTTTGATAGCAAAATCAGGGACAAGATTCAAAGTTTATAAAAACTGCCAGACAAGATTATTTTTCCAATTTAATCTCCAGAAACTAAGACAAACCCCACACTCTTTTTTAAACAATCGATAGAATAATAGATTGTTCTCCTACAGTACATACTGAATTATTCTACACAGCCAAATGTCATAAATTTGCTACTTTTTTCAGAGACAAGGTAGCTAATATAAGGTTGGATATATCTACTAAATAAAACTCTGATCATACTGAAATCTACTGTCTCGCATTCCAAGGGCTCTTTTGCCTCATTGATGATAATATGTTACACAAAGTATTAAATAGTCTCAACCCGTCCACATGTGCCCGTGACTCAATCCACACCCGTTTTTTCAAGAAATTCTATACTTTCCTATCTGGATATTATCAACCACTCCCTATTTTTTTCATCTACTTTCAGTACTGCCACAGTTAAAAAGAACACCACGCTCCTTTCTCAGTAACTCAGGCCTTTCACAAATCTGATGTTTCTGCTGTAAAATCCTTGATAAGATGAACTTCTTGCAATTGTCCGATTGCTTAGAAACAAATTATGTCTTTTAAAAATGCATATCTGGTTTCAAGTGCAAAGCATAGCACTGAGACAACTCTATTTAAAGTTGTAAACAACATCAAAGTTAATTTGGATAATAGAAACCCTTCTGTCCTGGTACTTATAGACCTTAGTGCTGAATTTGATAAATTGGACCATTAAGCTCTTATTTCCACGCTGAAAAAATGGGCTTGTCTTTCAGCATTGACACATCCTATTTAGTATAGTATTTGCACTGTGTCAATAATGAACCCTAAACAGATCCTCTATCAGATATTCTATCAGAACATCAGTGACTGGCACATCAGTATCACATGTTGTCAGTGCCTCCTTAGCATCTGGACACATACCTCAGACTAAGCAGTGAGCAAGCCCCTCCTCAGGAACCTGTATGCAAATGCTTTGTCTAACTACAGGCCTATCTCAAACCTTCCGTTCATCTAAAGGTTGTCTCAAAGCAACTCTGCTCATTCCTGCACTCTTAGTCAGTCTGTTTTTAGACCTAATCACAGCACTGAAACTGTTTTAGTCAAAATGCTCAATGACCTACTCCTCTGCACTGACAGGGGCTATATTTCCATAATTGTGCTCTTTGGTTTAAGCGGGGTCTTTGACACCAATGATCACCTCATCCTTCTGAATAGACTTGAAAACCTTGTCTGGTTTAAATCATAGCGTTCAGACCAACATCAATTTGTGCGCATTAACAATGAATCCTCTTGTCAATATACGGTTACATATGAGTATCACAAGGATCTGTGCTGGGATCTCTGCTCTTCTTTACATATATGCATCCAGAGGTAATGGAGATAATGGTAATTATGACCAAGTCCCTGAGATGACAGCTACCTGATTATATATTAAACCTTGAAGGAACCTCTGTTTCTATGAGTACTGTCTTCACAGATTGTTGAGTTACACTTTGTTCATATCTGTCTTTACAAACACCAGTCAGAACATTTCTAGGACTGTTTTTTTTAATCATTTTAGTAATATTGATAGCAAAATCCTATTGCAAGAAAAATCAAGAAATGATGCAGAGAAAGTAGTCTGTGCATTTGTTACTTCAAGATTAGATAATTTTAGTGCTCCTTTGTCTGGATGTAATTGATTCAAAATGCTGCTGCTTGTATTGTTACCAGAACAAATCCGAACAAGATCACATCAGTCCAGTTTTAGCTTCTCTCACTTAATATCCAGATAGATTATAAGATACTTGTTCTTACTTGTAAAGCTAACCTCTGCATATCTCTCTATATCTCCTTTCTTCCTATAATCCCTCACAGGGAGCAGGCCTCTTTGTAATTCCTGAAGTAGATAAATGTGTCATAGGTGGTAGAGCCTTTTTACTGTCATGTTCATATAATTTGTAGAATTTGACATCAGACTTTCACATTGCTGTGGAGGAATTTTAGCCCACTAGTCTTTGCAGAACTGCATTAAGACAAATGACAGGTTTTCAAGCATGAACTGCTCATTTCAGGTCCTGCCATGGAATCTCTATTGGCTTCAAGTCAGGACTTTGACTACACCACTCCAAGAATTTAACTGGAAATTAAATGATCTGTAGATTTATTCTGCCAGGGTTTTTCCTTATTGCACACAGGCACCTCTATCTCCCCTGCATGGCTGACTAACATATCTGAGCCGCGTAATGATTATATATTTTTTGTCCTATTTTTTCTGGCTTCGGGCAATTGCCCAGAGTCGGTAGCCATAAGACTGACCGAGCACCCTCCTCCAGACGCAGTTGGCTCAGTTTCAGCTCCAGGTCTGTCTCCTCCCTGACAGTACTACGTACTGGCCTTTCAATTTGTCTCACATCAGAAATACAGTCATCCTTGCCTAGCCTCAATCACATATTGTCATTGACATTAATCTACTGTCACTTATGTTTATTATACATGTATTATACAGTCTTTTGGTTTTTTAACCAATGCCAGCCAGCAGCAGATGGGCTCCCCTCTTTGAGTCAAAGGAATCCTCTTCAGATTGTAAGATGGACAAATACAGGACCAGGTTACTTTAAATGATTTAGAAAACATTGGGTAGCATTGCCTTTGGAATAGAGCTTGTTTAATTTGCGTGAGCTAAAATATTTTTTGCTGTAACTTGGCCTTATTTTGATATCAATACTTTTAATGGCAGGCCTAGATTTTTGAAAGTTTTATTTCATCAGTTATAGACAGTCCTTTATATGTGTGAGCAACTTGGCATTTTTGTACGTTGAAAAGTTGTTTTTGTTCAGATTACACTATACAGAACGTGTGACGGCTAGCCAGTTAGCCACCCTCTGCGGTAATATTTATTATATGGTGATCAGAAAAAAATAAAACTTAGAAAGCTAAAAACAGGTAAAAAATAAAAATAAATAAATAACTACCCCTTTTTTAGTTAGGGGTCTGCAGTCAAAGGGTGGTCATTTTATGGGACTTTGAGGTCTAAAAGGTTTGGGAGCCCTTTGTCTAACAGTGCGAATCCATTCTAAATCCAAGCTGAGCCCCAATACTTGAGGAACCACACTGCCTTGGTGTAAACAGGTTGGGGCTGTCCACATGCTTCTATGTCTTTTTTCAGTTTCTTTTCCTTTTTGTTTTTTGTATTTTTAATTAGCAGTTAGCATCTTTTAGTTCCACATAATTTCCAGCCGATTTGCATATGAAATCGGGCAGAAAGCAGAATGCAATTCTGCTTGAGCGTGTACTAATATTCAGAAGCTTTAATACAGGCCAGTCTTCGGTTCAACATTAATGGCTGCAGCTACTTAAAACGTTTTCTCCATGAAAACCTCTCTAATGTTGCTTATTTGAGTCTAGCGCCAAGCTCCAAGTCCTCTTTAGCTTGCTTTTTGAAAAGTGTCCATGGATAATAGTGGCTGGCACTGCACAATTAATTTCATGTCCAATTTAGTGATCCTACTAATTTTAATTGCTCTGAATGGGGATATCTACATTTGTGACTGATGTTCTTCTGTCTTCTTAGCAGAAACACTACTACACAATCTGATCATAAATAAATATGCTCTCAGCCATTAGGAACGACCAGTCAATGAAAATGTCATTAAAGATGAAACTGGCCAGCTGATTAGCAGTTAAAGAAAGTATCACATGAAGTTATTGTATTATTATATTGTATTTTTCTTCCTTTCCACTGCACTGTGCAACACACTTTGAGCTGCATTGCTGTATGAAGGTGCTATAACAAATAAAGTTTATTATTATTATTATTATTATTATGATTATTATTGTTATTATTTGTGTTCTACATAATCAGCTCAGAATTAGGTATGGGCCGTTTTCTGGTTTTACGTAGCCTAAAAAACCGAAACCATATGTGTTTAATTTGAAAATTAAATAATTTTTTTTCAATGGCAAAAAAAAGAACTTTTTTTTTTACCTTGGTAATTTTAAAGATACTGTGAATTTTTTTGTTTGGGTTATCATACCATCAAAATCTCATATCAGCCCTACCCAGCATTAATATGTGTTTGGGAATAGCTATATAATAATTTTTCTAACAAATATACTGTGACAACTATTCATAAATTTGTGTAATTTAATCTCAAAGTAAAGTCTGAAAATGAATGTACGGTCCATCACTATTGTCCATCACAAGAATACACAGTTGATAGTAAGTCAGGCATACTGAATGGTAATACATAATGTCGGTTCAGCAAACCTGAATGTAATGTGAAACCTGTTCTATGTCAGATGTAGCCTCAGGCTGGGCATGAACCCCAGCTGTTTGAGGTCGTGATCCTCAGAGAAGGCCTTGCAAGCTCAAAAAAAGTCCCTCCCACAAGTAACAATGACCCTACTCACATATAAACATTACATTCACCTGTAACATTACCCATAATGATTTTTGCAGCAATGGTCGCAGCAAGCTTTAAATTGACTGAAATAAAAAGATTTTGTAATTGGCTGAATATGACATGAATATGTGTTATCCTTGAAGGACAGGCACACAATGACATATATTACTGGCAGTGCAGTATTTTTGAGACAAAAAAAAAGATACAAAGAGAGGTACAGAGTCTGTAACTATTTCTCTAGGGAACTCTCAAAAAATAATTTAAGCTAAAATAAATTTAAAAAATGAATTGAGGATCAATGAGGTCATTCATGCCAACTTTAGGATCAGAAAAAAAGTTAAACCTGCCAGTTCTACACTTACATTCAGAACTTTCTTAAAATATATTTGGCATGCATCTTCCCTGACACGTATCTTCAGTTTCTAATGTCCACCTATATGTTTGTTCGCATCTTCTTTTCCTGTGACTTTCACAGAAGTTTGTTTGGAGCACTAAGGCTACATTTACACTGCCTGGTAAGTGACCCAATTTCAATTTTTTGCTCAGATGTGGTGCAGATCGGATATGTATTATGAATCTGATAACTGCCAATGTGACTGTCATCTAAATGCACAGATCGGGCCCAAAACCTTCTTGCTGTGAGGCCGCAGTGCTACCCACTGCACCACCGTGCCTTCTGAAGATCATACAGATAAAATATCTGAACTCTTGTTAACCCCTTCGTGCAATCCCCCTAGTGGTCAGCACGCCGGCGTGCCTAAAATGCTGAACTCAGACGTTCATTGCTCCTACAACCAAACTATGAGTTGAAAACCGAAAGTCCGTATTCTAGTTTCATTAGTAGACGATACACAACAATTATGCCGAATACAGAGTTTCGCAGCGTCACCATTGTCACGCTGGTCGTTCATTTAACAAGCACCCCCTACCCGAAGTCTCATCTGAAACTACATCCCCCCCCCCCTACCCCCCTTCCATGACACACTGGACAATAGTGTCTATCTGGGCAGTCATAAAATATTTTTTCACCACTAAAGAATTGTATTCCGTCATAGCAACATGATAGACCCAACAATAGCCCTAAGGCCAATACAGCGGTGAAAATGCTGCTCACTGAATAATAAAATAAACAAGACAAATTGTTCTAAATTTATAACATGTCGTTATACTGTCAATATCTGGGACTAAATATGGAATAAATATACAACCTTAACATTGGTTTTATGCATAGAGATGTCCCTTTTGAGACTGAGTGGTCATATATTGTCTTGAATAATCCGTTTGTGAAATGTTTAACGCCCAGGCACCTTACAAAATAGCTTCATGCTTCAGATGTTTGGATAAATTAGATGGAACATTACAATACAACCCTCAGAAATGTTTAATTAAGTTTTGCCCATTTGAAACCCTTGTGCCAAGCAAAAGTGAGCTTGGAAATGCCGTAAATGCGCTTTCGACCATGCGCTAAGATCGTTAAAACAGAGCTGAATGACTGGAAACAGAAATGTTATGACGCATCTAGCCGAGATAAAATGGCAAGTGATACAATGGGTTGGGTAGGTTACAGTCAGAAGTAGCTGATACAATAGGCAGTCCGAGCAGAAAGATGTGCAGTCATATGCAATTCAGAGGAGCATCTAGGCCTCCAGGTTAGGTTATTGGCCAGAGAAGGGACGAGGCTGGGGTGATCTGCCACCTCAGGGCAGGGGAAGGGGCAGAAGCCCCTGGGAGGAACATGGAGAAGAAGGATCAGGCTCCATATAATATTGAGATTAACTGCTGCATATGTTGAGGCCTGAATATAATCGGAAAATCCCAAGTGTGCTATGGCAGTATATCTAAAAGGTGTGAAGAAAGGGAGTATACACAAGCATGAGAGTGATCCTGAACAGACAGCACCCCAACACAGCACAGAACAGCAAACCTGAGCATTCACATGCCCCAACACAGCACAGAACTGCAAACCTGAGCGTTCACATCCCCCAACACAGCACAGAACAGCAAACCTGAGCATTCACATGCACCAACACAGCACATAACAGCAAACCTGAGCATTCACATGCACCAACACAGCACAGAACAGCAAACCTGAGCATGCACATGCCCCAACACAGCACAGAACAGCAAACCTGAGCATTCACATGTCCCAACAGAGCACAGAACAGCAAACCTGAGCATTCACATGCAGTGGCAGAGCAACAGCACAGTCAGTTCAGCTCACATAACAGCTCCATGGACTCAACATTAGCGCTGAGTTTCCAAGTAAAGGCTTAATTATTTTCTTTAGACGCATAGTTGTGGCATATGAATTCTGATGAATACTGAATTAGCCAAACTGTATTTGTAGTGAAAAAGTTCAACCATTTCAAGTGATCAAACTCTTGAACAAAAGACATACTTCAGACCCACTTCAGAGTGAACATCCTCAATCTCCAAAAGCGCTGTGCGGATCCTGCCACCATGTCAATTCTTTCTGGGTTCAACTCCTCTCAGCTTGAAAAAAATCTACAGCTTTGAAATATAATTAGAGGAACTCAGTGTGTTTAGCAGCGCGGTGACTCTTACTGCGACCATTTTGTCCTTAAGTGTACAACTAAATCACAGTAAGAAGCGCTCTCATTATACATGCCGTGGACCTTCAGACAAGAGAGAGAAAGGGAAAGACAGGGACGTGAGAGGCCTTGTACACAGCGAAGCGGATCAGAGGTGTTCCGACCCCTCTTCAAAGGGCCTGCCAATCACAGGGTGAGCCCGGGGGTGGCGGTAAAGGAGATTCTGCACCCGCCAGCGTCCGCAGGCGCGTATCTCGCCTCGGCAGACTCCCCGCCGCTATCTCCCTGCCGGTACTCGGGCCTGAACCTCTCACGCCTCTTCCCCAGAAGTGTGCCGCCAATCTCACCTCAGGCACTTTTTTTCCCCTGCCAAACCCACGGCACGGTCTCTTAGAGACTTAGCAGCAGCCACCTGCCACTGGGAAATCTCCAGAAAAGGTCAGCAACTTTTAGCTCTGAGGTAAATGACAGAATGTATAACGTGAAGACTACGCTGTTTTGTTTGTGGCGGAGAGAAAAAAAGAACCGCGTCTGGTTTTGTTTTAAACACTGGCTCACCACCGAGACAAGTACAGCTGCTCGATACACATGGCCAATGCTCGAGAACATATAGGACATTTTACATGAATGCCCAGGATAATGGAAACTGTTTGCTAGCCAGAGACACACATAAGAGGATTTGTGGACAGGAACAGGCCAGTCAGCCAATGCTGACTCATCGTTCGCCTACTGTGTAGACAGTCAAGCATTCGTAGTGAGGTTCGGTCAGTTTTATTCAAAACCAAATTAAGCTGAACACCTAATGATAATTCTTGAAGCTGTTGAGAAGGTGAATGAAAAAAAGTACAGGGTAACAAATTAAACAACAGAGAATAATGAGTGGATAATATTGAGTGTTTAATTATGAATCAGAATGAATGACAATTAGCACAGCAGCTAAGTATGGATTTTTGGCACTACCACAAATGAAAATTAATTTGTTTTATTGAGTAGTGACGGCTACCACTAGACTTTGTTGTGTGGTTAGTTATTTCTAGGCTATTTTTAACCTGGTTTCCATTACTTTGAAATAAAGCCTTACAAATGTGTGGCAACACAAAGCAGAGAGAGAGCATTATTTGATGGCACTATTTGCAGGGCACATGTGTACAATCAAGACTATATATCAAAATTTAGGAATTATTAATTAGAGAGTATTTTATCTCTAATGAACTGTGTGTTTTGCCTACTAGACACACGCGTATTAGGGGTAAAAACTGTTATAAGCTGATATCTGCTCTGCTGATATCAGCGTATAATTTTTTTGCTATGGTCCTTGGCCTGCGGACAGAACACATCCTGATAAACCTTTTTTTAGTTCACTTGGCATACAGAAATCCTCCATAATATTTACCCTTAGCTTCCTCTCGCTGAGCTGGAAGAAATAATGTGCTTTAAATCGTAACTAATTTAATTGGCCTGCTGTGTATTTAAAAAAAAATAAAATTTCTATATCTTTTTTATAGTATAGCACCCAGAACTGCACATATGTCTCAAAGGCATTCTCGTTTTTGCATGTTTTGCATCCTCTGAATTGATATGCTCAATAATTTTTGCTATAAATCCTGGCATCCTTTTGGCCTATATAACTACTACCGCACAATGCCTGCATTCTGTTTGACTGATATATTTTTCTTTTACTTTTCCAAATGAATGCAATCTGACTCAATTTTATTCCCGCTTTTGGGTTCCGAGTACCATGTGCAATTTTCAGATAAAATGATGTTGCTATTAACATCATTATCAGGGTCATTGACAGATCAGAATTTGCATTCATGAGCATTTGAATGTTAATTTCAAAATGACATTTAATGCTGGTAAAATCAGAACAAACACAGCCTGCTCAAGTCCAGGTATTCAGATGTGTGGTTCCCCCCGCACCCCCCTGCAGCCCCCCCCCCACCCCCCACCCCCACATAAAAAAAAAAAACAAAAAAACATCCCCAGAAATTTTAACACTCTCGACATTACCCTGAAGGCGAGCTCCTGTGCTGCCCCCCACTGAGAGTGGATGTACATGACATTTAAAAAAGAAAAGATTTCAGGTTGTGGTTGAGATACAAACCAGACTCCAAGCAAACAGTGCCAATCGACATCCCCACCTGTCACTCAGCAGAGCAGAGTCAGGAGAGGCCGTAAGCTCATGCACACAGCAGAACTCCATAAACAGCGAGGCCTGTGGATTTAGACCGATGGGGCTTGGCAGTACACTTTGTCAGATCCCAGGAAACAGGGCAGAGAGGCGTTTCCAGTCCGTCGGGCAGGAGAAGCCATGCTAAAATCCGCTGAAAAGGGATCTCGCTCAGAGCAAACAGACAGGCAGACCTGCTGGGCTTTACTTAACAGCTCAAACAAGGTCAATTTATTTGCTTAACAAAGCAGAAGAGAAATACTGCAGTTTTTGTAGTCTTATTAGCTTCCTTAGAGCTAGATGTTTGTGTTATGTAAATAACATAATTGCTTTGATGTTAAAAGATATAATTTATGCAGTGGCTACTCTTTTTTTACTTATCCAAAGTGTATTCAGCAAAAAAGTAAACACAAATTCAATTTTGCAGTTACTTTCACTTTTTTTCTCATCCAGCTCATAACGTATGTGTTGGGGAAGAGATTGTATGTGTTAAATATTGATTGATTAATTTATTTGTGATGCATTACTTTCTGGGTAACACACTTTATAGACTTCTCCTCAGTCCTTGTTTCAATCTTTGTTGTTCTTCAGCACAATTTGCTTTAAAGTGGTCTATTTTAATACAGGAAAAAAGGCACAATGGATCTCCTGCCAGACTCATCAACTGCAATGTGCCATTTCAAATAAATGTAATTAAAAAAATAAATAAATCCCAATGGAAGGATTTGTATGCCAGCTGAGAGCACACTGACTAACCCTAGAGTCGAGGTCAAGAACGAGCATATGGTCAAACACGAAATCCAATCGCCAAGCGAAGCAGAGGGGCTAGGGGAGAATTGGAATCGAATACAGGAGCGAATGGTCAGAAACACGAGGGTAAACAAACTATAAGGGGTAAGGAAAAATCGGAGTCATAGTGAACGATTCAGTGGTCATACACAAGATGAAATCAGTAAACAAACCAGAAGGACTAGACGAGAATCGGTATAAACAAAAATAGAGTCGAATATGCAAAGTCAAATGAAGCAATCACTAAACACAACACAGCAACCACAAGTTCAAAGAGCTAATCTCCTCTGGTAGGTGGCAAATGGCGGCTTCAAGCTGAGTAACCAGATACAGAAACAACCAATCAGATGATGAACCGGAAAGACAAAACACACATGCAACAGAAATAAGTGTGTGTATAAATATATATATATATATATGTGTGTGTGTGTGTGTGTGTGTGTGTGTGTGTGTGTGTATGCTTAAATATATACTTGGACTTAAGTCAACCCTTTAATGCATTTAGTTATTTAAGTTGCAGAAGACCATGTTAATGGAAGCTTGGCACTCCCACTGTTCTTAAGCCCATTCTTTGGACCCCCAGATTATTGGCTTTCTCTGCCTTTAATTGTTTATTTTGGCTGTTAGTTCCTGATTAATGTCTAAGTGTCATGTTTGAACAAATTTGGATCCATACAGTCGGTGAATTTGGAATACATACAGTAAGTGAAGTGAATACATTGTGCAGGACCTAAACTGAAATGTGCAGTAGTGAAAATAAAGGGCTAATGATAAAGCTAATATATTTAGCATACCATTTGCTCTTACTTACCTTGAATCAATCATGTTGTCCCATCAGTGAAGATCTGGCTGTTTCTACTCCTGCAACATTGCCTGTAATTATACCTATTCAGATGAGTTGGTAAACTGAGAATTTGTCTGAGAAACTCCAGGGCTAGTGATTCATGAGAAGCGGGAGCTGAATTTGATTAGTACATTTTGCACTGTGTTGATTTAGTTCTAGGCAATGCAATTTATTTTACCTGCCCTGCAATTGCAATTTAAATCATAATTAGGTTAAAAGCCTGTGTTGACTACTCTCCAGCTAAAGTTAAAAAAGCGTTGGCCTAATTCTGTAAAACACATTATGTTGCGGAATCCATCTGGTAAAGCCATGATATACAGTAAGCATGAAAAGCCCACATTATGAAAAACCCAAATGAAGCCTCTGGAGAGCTGTGTGATGTCAGAAAGAGGTGGAGGAGGACCTTTTCCTCTCCTCCTCTGAGGTGCTGCTATGTCTGAAAGCCGAGAGGCCTTCAGCTCCATGAAGAGCAGGGGCCTCTCTCTCAGGTATTTTGTATACACAAAACCTATTTTATTTATATGTTTAATCACTTATTTGCTTATTACTTATTTATATTTTGCACAAGGGTGCTTTTTTTAATCCTTTCAAAGAGGACTGAATAAAAGCAGTTAAAAGCCTTACCAAACCCTGCGCCAAGTGAATTTGTATGTTCAGCTCCAAAGTGCTCAAAAGTTTAGCACACCACTCTTTGAGTGTTGAGTTTTTCCCTCACTTGCTGGTTTTTCGGGTGTTCCTGTCTTTTCCAATTTTAATACTTGGAAGATGAATTATGCATTTAGCATTAATTTTATTTAATCACAGGAAATGTGCATATTCAGTGGTTTTATACTACTAATGTGAACTGGACATGACTTTATCACTTCACAATAGAATACATTTTTTTAAAGTTAAAGTAAAGTTTTAATTAGTGCTTGCAATAGAAGAAACACACTTCATTAGCAGAAGGTTGCGGTGGAATGTTTAAAGTGCACTGGATGGGTAGGTTTTCATGTCGGTTAGTTTCAGTCACAATTAGCGCACAGGACCCACGTTCAGCAGTTATATAAACACATTCAAGCCTCTGGTTTAGAAGAAAGCAGCTGCATTCCAAAGAACTGAAAGAAAACCAGGTTCAATTCAGACAATGTTGGTTTTGTAATTGTTGCCTGCCCTACCTACAACCTACTGTGAACTCTGACTTTTACAGGGCAAATCAACAGCTGCTGGGGTCAGTGTAACAGTTACCGGTCCATGTTTGCATGTGTTTGGACTATCCTCCTGAAAAAAAGTTTAAGCATTTACATTTTTTGACATAATGCAAGTGTCTTTGAAGAAAACATGTTGCAGTGAAAATATTTACTTATGTACTATTTAGCTTATTTTTTATTGAATTGAATTTTGTAGTGTAGGTGTCAGTATATTGGAATATATACTTTTTGAAACAAGAGACTAACGTCCCCTACCGGGGACAGAGAAGAAATTCTGGGTCTGAGGAGCCGATAGCTTGCTTCAGTTGTCAGCAGGTCCTAAATCCTCACCCCTGTATCACACACAGGCTACCCTCCCATTCACGCTAGGTCCTAAATCCTGACCCCTGTATCACACACATGCTACCCTCCCATTCACGCTAGGTCCTAAATCCTGACCCCTGTATCACACACGCTACCCTCCCATTCACGCTAGGTCCTAAATACTCACGCCTGTATCACACACGCTACCCTCCCATTCACGCTAGGTCCTAAATACTCACGCCTGTATCACACACACAGTACCCCCCCCATTCAGGATAGGTCCTAAATCCTCACCATTGTGTCACACGCATGCTACCCTCCCATTCATGCTGTGAAAACCCGATTAATGAGGTTTATAGGACCCATCGTAAACCTGGGCATGGAGCTGTTTATCACAGATCCTCAACAAGCCTTGAGAAATTGCTCGCTCACATCCTGGTTCATTTGCTCCCAGGTCAAATCATTTCTGACTTGTTGACATAAACTGTATATACACCAGTGGCCCAGGCCACATGGTCACAGTTGACTAGATGTATTTTGCACTCGGTGCAAAACAGTAACTGTTCTGTTGTATTAAATACAAGTACTAATAGAATTTCTGCAAGTGGTACCTAACAGCAATGCTTTAGAAAAGGCATTCAAAATTTTGGCTACTCAATAAAAAACCATTGCATCACTCTAATTCACCTGACTCCAAAAGCAGCAAGTTTATAATTAACTGGGGTGGAATAAATTGGTTTTGCCTTTTGAGGGCATCATGAAAACCAGACCACTGGCATACAACTGCTAAAATTGAGTATAATAAAATGGAATTGTCCTCTTTTCTCTAATCCAAATTTCTGGCTATGGCCAAGTTTGTTGGTAATCGGCAGTGTGATGTTTTGGCTGAAGGTAATCTTTCCACATTTGCTCCTCTGTACAGAATGCGTATAAACCAAAATTGTTCATTTTCCACTTAATTACACGTCATTATTGCTTTACGCAAACATGAGGGCACAAAAGATGACATGCTGACAGGAGAGACCAAGACTGGAGAGGGGAAAGCTCACCTGGCTTATAACCAGCTTTCATGGAGGCCTCTGCTCTCTTCTGAATACAAGCCCAGTCAAGTTTTTTGTAACTTGTATTTTTAATTACATTTTTTTTTTTTTTTTTTTCCAAGTAGGTATATTTTATTGAATGCGTGAAGCCAGTGGCGGTATCTTGTCCCTAGGTGGTCAAGGTGCGGCCAGCATGACTTTACCTGTTCATCTACAGTGGGAGATAACAAAAAGATCAATGCACCTAGAGGAAGATGGAGGAATATCCCTCAAACTTGACAGTTCCTTTCTTCCAGTCAACTACGCTAGCTGAATAGTGTAAAAAAAAAAAAAAAGGGAAAAAGCTCTATATACACTAAGCACAGCATATTCAAAAACACTATATGAAAAAAAACATTAAATACTATAAATAATATTTACAGAACTAGCAATATGCAAACAAACTACAAAAAAGCACTATGTTAAGGTTACTTCTTGGAATGATGGTGAAATTAACAAACTGGCATTACCTGGTAGGAAGTAAACGAGCATGTAGTTTGCAGTACGGATTTTCGTCAAACTTTGTGCCAGTGGCCAATAGGTTCCCCTGCTCTCCTTCCTGCTGGCCCTACCTTCATGCTCTTATCCTGGCCAAATGACTACATTAAGCACCACTTTACTATAAACTTCTACACCCAAGGCCTTCCCTGCAAACCTTGACCCAGATTCCGCGATCCTCAGCACTGTAGTTAATCTAGCCGGTGTCTGTGCAGAGCGGACAGTTGCCCCCCTGAGTCAGGACCAGCCCAAAGCCTTGTCCTGTTTCCTCCAGGGAGACCCTGCTGTCACCCGGGGCATGCTCATGAGGGCCAGGCCTCAGAATACATGTAAAGTGCTTTGTGACATTGGTCCTTGGATGAATTAGATTTAATGGAATACACAGGCCTCAACTGGACATGCTATTTTGAAGTACAGTTATGATACTGTTCTTACATTTCTATTATTGGTTAGGATCTGACTCACCCCTTGCGTACTGTATGGCCTACTTGCACAGTAATTGCCATGTGTGTCAATCAGCCTGCTGCTGTCTGCCAGCAACATGTATGCCTGGAAGGCTGTATGCACCCGAGGTAGAGTGGAAGTGCATTACCGAGGAGGGGGGTTATGCCCTGCCAAGAGTCACAATATGTGTTCCTATTGCTTTCCTTTAAAGGCGTGAGTTTATTTGGCACAGACTGTGACAAACAGTAGCTTATTTCATTCAAAACATGTTTGAGAACCGTACCAGCGGTGTGCTGGAAAGCCTCTTCTCTTTGTGTTTATCCTATGCCTAAAATATATTTCCCCCTGCAGAGACCAAATTGACCATCTGCATATCAAATTAGGCAAAATACACTCTGCAGGGCTCTACGTTTATGGAAATTCTTCTCAAGAGGCTTTGCTCCAGTATTTTATAGCCTAAAATGAATGATGTGATGTATTTATTCATGCTTAATATTGATGTGGTAAATCTACGCCAAAATGTGGGGTTGCAGGATGTGCAGACAAACATATTGAGTAGTCTCTCAATCCAGACTTTATGAATTCAACTGAAAGGCAAAAATAGGCAGTCAGAAAGAGGTGCAGTTGCTGGCAGCCTACACAAACAGGACAGCTAACACTGCTAAATCCAGGCTGCCGGCATAAACAGGACACCTAAAACAGCTAAATCCAGGGAACCTGCACAAACAGGACAGCTAGCACAGTTAAATCCAGGAAGCCTACACAAACAGGACAGCTAACACAGCTAAATCCAGGTAGCCTACACACACAGGGCAGCTAACACTGCTAAATCCAGGTAGCATGCACAAACAGGACAGCTAACACAGCTAAATCCAGGTAGCATGCAAAAACAGGACAGCTAACACAGCTAAATCCAGGTAGCCTACACAAACAGGACAGCTAACACAGCTAAATCCAGGAAGCCTGCACAAACAGGACAGCTAACACAGCTAAATCCAGGTAGCCTACACAAACAGGACAGCTAACACAGCTAAATCCAGGAAGCCTGCACAAACAGGACAGCTAACACAGCTAAATCCAGGGAGCCTGCACAAACAGGACAGCTAGCACTGCTAAATCCAGGTACCCTACACAAACAGGACAGCTAACACAGCTAAATCCAGGAAGCCCGCACAAACAGGACAGCTAACACTGCTACATCCAGGGAGCCTCCACAAACAGGATAGCTAACACTGCTACATCCAGGAGGCCTACACAAACAGGACATCTAGCACTGCTAAATCCAGGGTGCCTGCACAAACAGGACAGTAAACACAGTTAAATCCAGGCTGCGCTTTTGATGTGCCCCACTGTTCCCTTCAGATGCCACCATAAACTCAAGCCCATCCTGTTAATGCTATTATTTACTTGCCCTGGTCCAAGCTTTCACAGATTCACAGATTTCACAGATTCACAGAGCTGACATTTAGCAAACTATCAATGTATACAGTACCTTCAAAATGCGTGGGAATGGTTGTGTGAAATGTGTTATTTTTGCTATATACTTAAGGGATTTGGATTTGAGATTAAAAGATAAATATGCAACAAGAAAATCAGCCTTTATTTCATGCATATGTGATTTAGCATTTGCTACAAACTGCAGAAAGAATCGAAAGACCACCGAAAAAAAGGGTTTTGCAAACAAATATTAGACTATTGCTTTGATTTACTTTTAAGTTCACCGTTAACTCAGTTTTGCACAGTTTAAAATTCAGAGACTGAACACAAAAACAGGTGTTTCTGTAAAACCGTAAAACATCTATGCATGTAAATACCATGAAATAAAAGCTGATTGTTGGTACTTTTGTGTCATATTAACATATTCATGTTTTTATGTGAAATCCAAATCTCCTTAAGTATATAGTGAAAATAACACATTTCCCTCTACCGTTATTACACTTTTGGAGGGTATTGTACAAGTGGATATTTCATAAAATGTCCCCTCTGTGAATCTCCCTTGCTTGGGCACTGTAGAACTGTTTTTTAAATTATTATTATTATTATTATTATTATTATTATTATTATTATTTATTTATTTATTTATTTGCAGTTGCAAATCTTTTGGGTGTCTTGTTAAAAGGGGAATTTAATTCTAGGACTGGAATACAAAGAAGTAGGGGAGTACACTGTTTAAACTATTTTGTCAGTTTCTAATGAACACAATATAATTTAAAAGGTTTGACTTATATCATTGCAGACATGTTTTCAACTGCACGTACAGCCTTCAAATGACTCATTTTCACAAACAGCCTCCTTAGTAATAATTATTTCTGGTATTTCAAAGAGATTTCAAAGCAGAACCTTAGCTGGGTCTTCCTCATTCCTCAAAAAAAAAAAAAAAAAAGTTAATTTTGAAAAGAGTCTCTGTAGCATTAATATGATCATAATCAAAGCTTAAAATCCAGTTAAGTACAGGTGCTTGGGTTCATTTGCGTTTTCATCGGAGTCAAAACCAAGTACCAACACTGAATGAATTCAAGTCAGGACTTCAGCCCTGCTTAATATGAAAGGCTGCAACCTCCTGATTATGAGCTGTTATCTAATCCCAACACCTCAGTGTTCCTGTGAGTCACAGTGCGTGACTGATTCTGTACTGGTGGGCTGGCCGAATATTCATATCCCATGAATCCAAAAGCATCTGACATCACTCTGCCCTGTCAGACACGCTGGAAAAAACAACACCTGGTGAAAAGCCGCCCAAGAAAATGCGAAACACGAGGACGGACGGAAAATTCCAGTGAAGTATCTGGTGAATGCAGTAATACAGGAAATATAAACATTAAAATGGTCAGTGCTAAATCAACTCTGATACAGTTCATTTTACAGTACATTACAGGCTTTTAGCTGACGCTCTTATCCAGAGCAACTTACACAACTTTTAATTTAACATTTACATTTTACATTTACACAGCTGGATATACACTGAAGCACTGCAGGTTATGTACCTTGCTCAAGGGTACAAAGGCAGAGTCCTACGTGGAAATTGTTCTTGTGACCTTTTAGGTGAGAAGACCAGTTCATTAACCATTATATCACAGTGCCACCCACTGCCATGCATTTCTGATAGTGTGCATGCGATTCCTATCAGTCTCATTAGGACTCTATTAAGAACTGAACTAACTTGAACTTTTACTGTGCAGCCAATAATAAGAAAACATCCTCTTGTAAGATTTGGATTCAGTTTCCTTTTTCTGCTTGCAGACTGTGAGAATGTCTTGGCCATAAAAATGAGACTGTGAGAGAGACTACGCCTTGGTTACGCCTCACAGTGGGGTGGGCTGGGGTGGGGGGTTACCTTAGCCGTTACCCATAATTCTCTGCTAGATCACACTGCAGTGCTTCAACAGAGTTTGGTTTAGATTCTCATCTCTTTCAGACCACTGAGAGATGACATGAGTGATGCAATGATGTTTTGTCTTGTGTTCTGTTTAACTTGGCAAGAGCCCATTAGCACTGTGCACAAATGTCTACACAAGTTTTGTCAAGGAACCCCTCCCCCCCAATAATAATAATGCATATTATTTGTGAACAGTGCAATAAGATAAATAATACAGAACACAACATAAATGCCACGAGACAAAATAACAAGAGCAAAGCAATAAATGCAATATGTACAAGGAAACAAGAGAGATAAACATAAGCACTACACTAACAGAAGACAACAAGGTGTACAACAACCAGCATTATAGGCTTTCCTATATATTTTCCTGGACTTCAGTGAATGTCCTTGGGAGAATTCTAATAGTTTGGTTCCTGCGATGGACTCCCTGGGGAAATCACTGGGCTCTGGGCCATTTGTGTGGGATTCTGGGAGCTGCCGGACACATCCAGAGCTATCCCATGTAGCGTGTCTCGCTTCTCATCGGATCCCGCAGATGATCCACAGCAGTTAAAGCTGACGGACCTCTAAGGCTGGAGTCTGATTCAGACCGTCCAAGAGCCCCCATTTAGAGAATCTCCCTCTGCCTTTCTGGCTGTCTGTCCTCAACGATATGTTCCACACGAGCACATGAGTTTAAATATTTGAGGACTTGTGACCTGTGCGCCACCCCTGTTCAGCTGCAGCCTAGTTGCATCCTCTCAATCCCGGGCACGTCCCTGGAATTAAATTGATCGTGGAGTTAAGCCCATCTCCTAAAATCAAACGAGATCACGCCATGACATATCAAAGCCAAACAATCAATGCCCCTTCCCCCTCCGCACAGAAAAGTGTGACAATTCAAAGACGCAGACAAAACACAACTAAGCGAGAACGAGGTGTTTAAAGACACCCCAAGCTGGAGGGGAATTAGCCTGATTGTGGTAAATTGTCATTCCCCTCCAGAACGCGGACTGTGGGCATATGACTGACGGCATGATGAGGAGCCATTTTCATATAAACCAAAAGCAAAACAGGATGGGGAACAGAGCAGGATGTGGGCGTTTTTTACACTCGCTAAGGGATTATGGGTAATCAATTAACTGTGGTGTTCTCAGGCAAAGACACAACAGTGTGTCACTGTCACTACAATTATCTAGAGTAATCTCTTCTATTGATTCATTTTCTTAGATTTTTCTAATGGGTGTCCATCTGAACAATTTTTTAATCTGGAAGAATACTAGTGCCTGACTTTTAGGCATGCATGGTAATAATAATACAATTATGGATGTTACTTAAAAATGTGTTTTGTGTGTACTTATAATCCAAAGAAACTGTTACAAATATAGTAAAAATCATTGGATTCTTTTGCACTTGATCTTAAATGATCATATTTTCCATAGCATGATAATTACATTGATGCACCTCTATGCTCTGCAGGAATATTAGTGGTGGTCTTGTCTCAATAGTATGCCAAGCAAAACCAATACTTGAAAATTGTTTAATTATGAAAGATGCCATTATTATGAATGCGCTTGCCTCATGGCCTAATATTTGTTTGTTTTTTTTATTAATTTACTGTGATTCTCATTATTGGTCTACGTGAAACCTGCAAATGTACTGATGGTCAGATAAGCCCTGGTCTGAAAAACACTCCCATCACCATAGTGTACAATGTTACTGATGAAGGTAGTATGCATGTTTGAGCCTTTAGTTTCATCTTTACTGATACATTTTGTATGAATGCAGTAACCAAAAAATGATTACTCTCGTCAATATGATTGTGGCTGGACCCCATTGTGTGGGATTCTCGCTATTCAAAAACATGTCGTCTTAATGTAACACTAGACACCTTGATTATTGACTGAATGGATTATGTAAAACCAAATACTGGTAGGCCGTATAGATGAATGGTGCCGTGGAGGAAGAGGGAGGGAGGGAGACTCACCCAAGGCACCATAGGAGAGCAGCCATCAGATACCCCAAATCACAATGCGCGTTCGTCACATGACATCACCGTGCTGTGGATGAATCCTACAAATAATGTTCTCCCCAGGAAATGCTTCATCCGGGCCCTCTGGGATTAAAATATGCACTCCATTTCCTGAGGGGCCGGTCAATTCTGCATTGAGATGCATGTATTCCAGGCCACAGCATTCTTTCCCCAGTAAAAACGGCTCGGCGGAATGGCGATATCGGGATATTGTGGGATCATTAGATGAGAGGACCTCCTCAAGGGGAAACATTTATTCGAGGTGCCACGCCGCTCAAAACCGGAAAGCCATTTGAGCGGCTTTGCTGGGGAAGTTACTAGAGGGTGAATCAGACTTAAAAGTTTTTGGAACGCAGCACAGCACTTAAGCTTCTGAAAGCATGCTTTCCAAGGGCAGAGTGCGGGACAAAAAGCATTATTTTCTAGGGCTCTGTCGCTCGGACTGGAAGGAGGCGATCACATGACATTTCACTAAAGGTATCTCCTCCAATGGCTGTCCCCGTGGTGCAGGGGTTGCGTATGTTTTGTATTTCGAGTGCCCAGGGGAACAGAGGAGATCGGGTTGTTGTTCTGAACCTTTGGACGGGGTCACTCCACAGTGCCACCATCAGTGGGAAGTGGCACACAGTTTGGTTTCAGGCCCCTCAGAAAAAGTGCAGGTCCTTCATTTTTGAAAGATTAGAGAGCACAGAAGCATTTTAGTGAACTCACACTTCAACAGATACATAAAATACTTAAAAATGGTGGCATTCCAAGTACTGCCACCATAATCCATTTTGATAAATATCTGTCCTTAAGGTTCACTAACAATTGACAATTTTTTTTTTATTCACCAAAAAAATTTGGCAAGTTCCGCAATAACCAAAATAAACTTTGCCAAACTGAGTTTGTAATTTGTTTTCTTGTATAGCAACACTGAATCCCTGTCATTGCCTGATGCATTCCGGTAGTCCAAGGGTCAGACTCACTTGATGTTAAGTGGCTCTAATGCATGTGGGAAAAAAAAAAAAAAGTAAGTATGTAAGTATAAGATGTAAGTATAATTGGAGTGTCTGTACACATTGAGTGTCTGGACAAAAACTGACTCTATACAGATATTTTGCAGACTCTGCTTATAAGAATTATGAAAATATTAACAGACTGTAGACTAGGGTTTTATTTTATTTCGTATGAAGATTGTATGTACGGACATTGGCATCTATTTGTAATCAGACAATTGAATTCATGGAGATGGTTGGGTTGTATATTAACTGGTAGATACATATTTTGTAGAATACAGATTGCTTGTTACATTATGAACATTATGAATGGTTTTGAATATGTAATGAAGTAGCAGAAATACTGAAGAAACAGGAACCAGCTGTGGGTTTCATCACAAACATCAGATAAAGAATAAACATGTGTAAATTGAGAACCGTGAGAAAATAAATAATACCCACACACCAGCAGATGCTCCCTTGTGGTTTATTCACAGTGCAGACCCAAGAGGTCATCACCAGGCATGGTTAACAAAGACCTCTTGGGTCAAAATGTTGCACTGTGAATAAACATTATTTTACCCTGCACCTGACCACACCAGTAGGATGTGCGTATACTTCGTTTTGTTTTGTTTTTTCACTAAATTGAGAACCGTGACATTTCTTTTGGTTTACTGGTCATAATGTGAAAAAAGTCCTCCTTTCACCAGATTCCCTCAAGAAAATGGCAGCAATCACAATGGTAGAAGTGATAACATGAGTGGGTGGGTAAAGCAGCTAACTACCTGCACATAATACTTTTTTTTTTAAAGTATAATTTCTCAAAAAATAAATAAATAAATAAAGGTACTGAAAGTTTAGCCTTGCTTTTGCAGCCACATGTGTTTATATCTTGCAAGGGGTGGTATTATGTAAGATAAAATTTAAAAAATATTAGCTAGAACTAGTCAGAAATGGTGGTAGTATGCAGGTTACATTAGATTTAGGCGGGTTATATTACAGTAAAACAGCTCACTTTTTTTCTACCCAATACATTTACACAGTTGGACATTTACTAAATTAATATGAGGTACATTGCTCAAGAGTGCAATGGCAGTGCCCTACCTGGGCCATCTACATTAGCTGCTATATATTTATTTATGAGCCCTACTCTGTACATATGGCTGCAATTTAATTAATCTGCATAGCTCAGTGTGCACTCTGAGCCTCCTACACCAGCTATCAGAGCTGTCTGTGTACCCCTGGCACCTATTTTCAGCTGCGATTCGGCGTGATGAAGACCTGTTGAGTGGATTATAGGGTGCAGGGACTGGGGCCTTTCAAAGAAGAGCTCCTGAGTGTGACAAAATGTCAAGGACTTAATTATAGCTGGGAGAACACTGGTGTGCGGTGCTGCTAGAGGGATTGTCTACGGTGGCAGCAGCCACGGGAAAGCAAACAGAGCCTCAGTGTTACCCGAAATCGGTCGCCTGTCTGGAGCCATTTAGCAAAAGTTTTTGAGCTTTTAGAGTCTTCACACTGATGATGACTGCTCAGGTACTTGTATACATTTATCTGAACAAAAACATGTTTTTAACATACAAAAATGGCAAGTTACTCACGCATACGAAGCACTGCCTGTAAGTCATCAAAACTTACAAAATCTTAGCCTGCCGCTAAAAGTACTGATATCAAAATTAGGCCAAGTTACAACAACAATATTGGCTATCTCAGCTCACACAAATTAAACAAGCTGTATTCCAAAGCAATGCTGCTACCCAATGTTTCCTAAATTATTTCAAGTAACTTGGCCCTGTGTTTTAACCGCCAAAACTAAATAGACATTTGACATTGAGCCCTGACATTGGACAATAGCATACACAGAAATATTTCCCAGCAGTCTTTGCATATCAGAAAAACTGGTGCCAAAGAAATGACCACAAATAATTTAAATGAATTGTTTAAACATGTTTTCTGTAGAAACGGCATATAGGTTAAGTGTGACATGATCACAGACTATTGTAGAAAGAAAGCGTATTAACCACGACCGACATGATTGAACGATATATAAAACAGACGGCACCACATAAGTTAGCATGTACTCTCTGATGTTTAAGGCTGAAATAATTGGAAATTATAAGAATTGTTAAATTAACTCAGCATATGACATCACTCGGAAACATCGTGTTCAGTCTGAAACGGTACACACATCATCCAAGATGCAACAATGATTTCCCACAACCATTTCTTGCAGCATATTTGCTCCTTTAGGCCTTGAATTCTGCCTGACTGTAGCACACAACCCCCCAATACATCCCACTGCTTCTTACCTTTCTTACTAGACCATACAGGGTGCTTATAATTGTGGATGCTCGTAATTGTGACCTTAAAATGGTGCTCATTCTTATGTGAATGATCTTCCCTTGCCCTCACTGTGAAAAAGCATTTTAGCCCATCAGAACAGGTCATCGACTTCTTCTATTAAAATGATCTGAACCTAACTGGCACAGGGGTCACGGATAGAGACACACAATGGAGCCCAGCCTGTGGTTAATGTGTTCTCTCAAACCTCAGAAGCACATCAATTTAACACACTCTAGTGTCAGGCCTTTTGGCTGAAATGACTCAGAAATAGCGCATGCAGCCATTCAGAGGGAAAAGGCTGCTGCTAACCACAGCAGTGTGAAGTCTGTATCTCAGGCAGAACACTGGTGTTGCGTCACAGTCGGATTCCTTAACGTTATAATTCATTTGCTCTTTTTTTCTTGAGAGTCATTGTTTAGAAAGGTAGTTTGAACTGAAAAAAACAAGGCTGGTTGTGATTAAAAACAGAATGTAAATTTGCCTTTGAAAACTGAGGACAGGACCTGAGTGAATCTGGGCCAGGCCAGGGTACCTGTCACATTGACGATGCTTAAAAGTTGATGGTGGATTGGTTAAAGGAGGGGACACACAGGTAATACATCTCCCCACCAGGTGAGGTCATTTAAATTGACATATTGGCCCATTGGGCCAGCAATCACATTTAGATGACAGGAAGTAGAAGCAATTAGTGGAGATTATGCACACAGGCAGAGTTTAAACCTGCACATTGTCAACTGCTAAATAAATATCATGTAGGGATAAACCAGCATGGTCATGTATTTTAGGAAGGAATATATCCACATGTGACATACAAAGGTATATAATTAGCTTTCCAAGCTAAAGACATAGTTTTCTGATCACTTGTTTATGTTATCCCTGGGTGGGAGACACATCATCCTCTACAGCCATGACTGCTGACAGAAAGCTTGACTATTCACAGAATTGTGCGTGCAAAATATTATAGGGCTATCTAAGATGAACACAAAGAACATTTGAACAGTATTCAAATCTGCGACTGGAAATGGACAGAGAATGATGGTAACATGGAGAGACGGGGGCCAATCTGAATGAATCATCCGTGATAAGCACGGTCCAAGGCAGCATGCTCATTGTTCAAGAAACGCAAACAAAATTAGCATTAGCATCCGTAGTTATCAGTTATTACTGCTTAATATTCACATGCCATATGGCAAATGAAGATAGTGTGTTGGGGAGGGAGGCTCAGTCAGCAAGCACTGAACAATTGAACACACTATATTTCACATTACTGTTCCAAATTGAAATACTTAAGCTTCCATATTTCATTTCCCAAGATTCCATCTGAATGGATTTTTAACGATGCTGTCAGCAGTCCACTCTCAGAACACTGCGAGCACTAAAACGGCCGCTTATGATCTATCACCATACAAAATGCATGCCTGCATCTCACATGGCTATTATGCTGTGCTTAAGCACAGCATTGAGTGGAATGACAGTCATATTCACCTCTCGCAGAAATAATGCATGCCCTTTCTTTCCCAGATGTTTTAACATTTGCTGAGCTGCTATTTTTATCTGCAGCATTATGTTTGAAGTCCGAGGAAGAATGCATACAAACCTTGGTATTATTATTAAAAATGAATAAATAAATGCCAAGGTGATACTAGCTATAAAGCAAAAAAAAAAAAAAAAGACAAAAAAACATTAAGAATTGTAGCTGATCCATGACTTTGTTCACCATGTAGTATATTTCAAGTCATTTTAAGTATGAGTACAAATTTTTTAAACGTTGTGAAGAGTCTAAGTCCAGCAAAACCACACGCTCTAGCAATTGGCTGAAACCAACAGGGAATACTAAGAATGAACTGCTGAAGACGGACTCCAGACCAGCAGAATCAGAAATCACATTAATACAGCATTCTGCGGTTTTCAGTCTGAAGACAGAATGAAGAAAACAGAAAAAAGTGCTTCAACTTTCGGTCCACCGGAGAAGTGGATTTTTCTCAGTCAGGCCGGCTGGTGGAGAGAGCACTCATCTGGGTTGAGAGAGTGTGTTTTGGCTTTTGTTTCTTTTCGTTTAGCTTCAGTTTTGTTTGTACCAGCACGAGAAAGTTAAACCAGCCGCTGAAAAGCTGGAGGAGCTGGTCAGCCTAAAAGCGGGACGGCTATGAACAGTCAACCAAAAGGCTGCTGCTCAGTTTTGCTTTTTTTGTCTTTCTTATTTCAGTTTGTTTTAGTTTATTGAATGGTGAAGATGTTAGTTTATTTGATTTATTGTTTGTGTAGGTGCAGTCTCTCTCTCTCTCTATCTCTCTCTATCTCTCTCTCTCTCTCTCTCTCAATGTGGCAACCAATGGTACACTCCCGGAACTGTTTTCCATTTTTTCCACTGTTCCAACATTTTCAATATTTTTTTTCCATTTTACAATTCTGAGCGAAGTGCCAGTAGAGACACATTATGCTACCACCATGTATGCTTATCACAGAGGCTTGTCACAGCTTTTAGATTTGACGATATCTCTACTTGAAATCTTTAAAAATGAAAGTTATTTTTGCATTGGCACTGGGGTTTTTGAATGTACTTCCTAAACTCCTCGTTGAATCACATCATGCGTCTGATCTTATTAACTATCTATTGAAAAATCTGTCTATTTAAAATGCTGGTAAAATTGGTCAAATCAATGTGCAGATTTTGACCAATATATTGGTCAAATCTGCACATTGATGGAAGTTGTACTGCTGGGTTTCTGTCCAACCTGATCGATTTATGTCACTGATTGGCCAGAGATTATACACACCTGGTGTTCCAGGACTAAAATCAGTCTCTGATTACAGGGGAAGAATGAAAACAAGCAGTACTACTGACCTGCAGGGCCAGATCTGAGTCTCCGTTCTGACACTACATGACATCTGTGGCACATTTGTGGTCTCAAGACAAAAGTCAGTGAGACACAGATGAGTTTTTTTGGAGTGTAGCTGTGATATTCATCCATGCATAGAGATGTAATAACTTGCGTTCAGGTATTATGCCTGCAGAGTCAAGGAACTGTCATATTTAATGAGAATACAAATGCAGGGAACAGTATTGTTAAGACCCCACACGGCACAGTAGTGGAAATCTATTTTTGGGTTCATATTTTACCATTGTTTCATTCAATTATGTTGTAATAATGGGACAATGTTGTTTTTCATAGCATTGCACAAGATGGCTGCCGGAGGGCATATTCTGTTTAGGCACTGTTCCAGTATGTGGATGGGCCCCACAGTCTGGTATCTGTTAAGGCACTGTTCCAGTATGTGGATGGGCCCCATATTCTGGCATCTGTATAGACACTGTTCCAGTGTGTGGATGGGCCCCATAGTCTGGAATCTGTTAAGGCACTGTTCTAGTGTGTGGATTAGCCCCATAGTCTGGTATCTGTTAAGGCACTGTTCCAGTGTGTGGATTGGCCCCATAGTCTGGTATCTGTTAAGACACTGTTCCAGTGTGTGGATGAGCCCCACAGTCTGGTATCTGTTAAGGCACTGTTCCAGTAGGTAGGTGGACTCCACATTCTGATATCCAACCCATGATACAATTGTCCATAGCTGAACTGGTAGCTGCTGGCCTGCATTGTGTCATCAAAGTTGTGCGGGACATAACATACAGGATGAAACTTCAGAAATATGAGTGCACTCTTACACTCTTTCAGATAGTATTGACAAAATATAGTACTGTGTACATAATTGACATTTCGCCATTTAACAGCTGTAGAATACCATACTCTATACAATTCTCTCTGGATAACAGCGTCTTCTTCATGAATGTAATGATGTGTAATGTAGAGTGAAATGTAAGCATAACTGTTTGCAACAAGAAAATGTTCATTGGGAAAGGATCTTAAAGACTTAAATAAATGAATAAATAAACTGCAGAGTCCAGTGAGCTGGCCCTGAATCATATTATGTGGTGATCATCTTTTTTTTCACTTATACTGCATTATACTTGACTTTTCAGTGATGGGTATTTGCAGTGCTCAGAGTTTCAAATAAAGTTTTGCACTTGAAATGCAATCATTGCCTGTTTGCATTGGTCCCAAATTGTCACCCAACAATAAAAAAAAGTCCAGATCCTACTCAGGAATGTACAGTTTGATGTGACAGGAAACAAAAAAGGGCTCATTTGAGTATAAGTACGCTTGTGGAAACGCCACACTGGCACCCTCTGTACAATAAAATGCAATTACTATGCTAATGTTCTGCTCTGTGTGGACCCACGCTCAAACTACTGTAGTCTTGAAATTTCTCATAGAAAGGCATAAAACTATAGAAACTGAGCCACACAAAGAGCTTCACAGTGAATGGCGAAGTTAATGTGTTAAACATTCTTGGGCAAAAACATTCCATTTAGATTTTTTCACAGTGCACAACTTCATTCACAGTTTATTTTTTAGTTTTAAATGTTTTCATTGTCTAACCATTTACATAAATGGGTTTCAGCAGATACCTTGTCCAACCTGCGGTTTGAGCCCACGGGTAGAGACAAAAAAATGATATTATTTGCAAGCCTGGTCCCTTAACAACAAAAAAACTACTTCCAGATGGCTGGATTTGAGTACTGAAATGAAGCAGGAAACAAAACTATTATTTTCAATTAGCCTGACTCTTGAGTGTGTAATTATGTTCTGTTGGACGTTCATATTCGTAGCTGCATGGCTTGGATTCAGTCAACATTTGTCCTTTAGGAACATATAAAAATAAAACTGAATCCAAAATAACAATAATACATAAATAAATATATCTCGTGGTTTGATTGAATTTTATATGCTACTAAACTAAGCATGTTTGATTAAATCTAGGGCTGTGTGTATTTGATTCAATCCCACCCATTATGTTTTTTATACTTACTCTTTGCATCTTTTAGCCAGACATTACTGAATAATCAATCACAATTAGTCACTCATACTAAAATTGATTCAAAACTATACCATATAATATATGGAACTGAAAGGCCTTTGTACTTTAAAAACAGCAGTATATAAAAAAAATGACAGTTAAGTAACATCTCAGCCCAGGCAAGTACTGTAACCTCTCATTATCATGGGCATAATTAAGTGGCAATCCATTTGAATTGATTTTGCCAAGTGTAACACAGAATGCCACATTCTATTGCTGCACACTCTGTTTATTAAAGAGACATGCCAGAGGCAGATGAATTGTGGAGGCCTTTGTTTCTGTTTTGTCCTGAGGGCAACGTGAGAAAGGGCACTGTTTTGATTAGTATGATTAACCCCTTTGTGCGGATGCCAAATCTGGCCAAATCCACATCCATTTAGGAGGTGTTCTATTTCAGGCTTTATAACTCCTGATGTGAGCATCACAGAAACTTGGAAAATGGCTGAAATGAAGCAAGACACTTGGACCATTTAAATGACTAGCTTTACAGTAAACCAAACATCAAGCATAACACAAGACTGAGCCACCTATGAAGGCTTACTCTGCAGTATTTGAAATGCCCACATTAGAGAAAAGCACAAACCTTGGAATATTATAAACCCCATTTCATATTATCAACATAGTGGAGTTTGCAGTTTCTGAAAATACACAAATCTGAGAAATATTTTGTCCGGGCAATGAGACGTGTTTGCCTTTATCCACTATTTATCATTTTTATAATAATAATAATGCCCTGCGATAGATTGGCGTCCTGTCCAGGGTGTATTCCTGCCTCTCATCCAATGCATGCTGGGATAGGCTTCAGCACCCCCCGTGACCCTGCTCAGGATAAGCAGGTATAGATAATGGATGGATGGATGGATGGATAATAATAATAATAATTATGTACAGTCAGTAGTAGCCATACTGTGTTTCTTGTGTTTGGTTCTGTGTGCTGTAAAACAATACAAATAGATGAGATGACTAGCCTCTCAAAAAATAATTTTTGGTGCACAAATTTGTCTGTTTCTTAGTGCTATATCCCAAGATTCTTTATTCATTTTAGTGTTCCTTTCAGAAACACTATGATTGATATGTTTTGATGTAAAAGGGATGTATGTTTACGTTTTAAACGTACCATATACGTTTAAAAATTAATATCCTGCTTTTCGGAAGGACTGCATTGTGGGCCCATTTGGCCAAGGAATGCTACTTTTTGTAGTGGCCAAACTCAAAGAAAAGTGTATATTTTAATCTTTAATGAATGACTGAAACATTAAGCAGAGAGAAATGCAAAACAAATATCTGCTGCTGCGGGGGGCCCAGGGAGCTTTTTTGCCTTCATTAATTCTAAGCTGCAGTAATTTGTATCTTTGCAAAATCTTTTCAGCACATACCGCAGGAGCTGTGGGAGATCTAGGCAGGGGGGTTACATGAAAAAGAATATGTTTCCTGATCTAACTGAGAGTGATGGGAGCCACTGGCAGTCTTGTGACAGTGGTGACATTAGGATGCCCTGGTCTAAGGCGAGACATGAGGTACACCATGTACTCTGAGGCTACATACTCTGAGGTTGACCCTGGTGTTGTACTCTGTGGTTTACTCTGGGGGCATATGCTCTGAGGTTGACCCTGGTCTTGTACTCTGTGGTTTACTCTGGGGGCATATGCTCTGAGGTTGACCCTGGTCTTGTACTCTGTGGTTTACTCTGGGGGCATATGCTCTGAGGTTGACCCTGGTCTTGATGGGGGGGTTGATGCTGATGAAACAAGCTTGTAAACCCCACTGTGGGATTTCTGTACTGATACAGAAAAGGTCTCAGAGGAAAACTTCACCCCCCCCCCCTTCTGTGGAAGATAATATAACCCTCCACAGCATGGCACGCTTATGAGCACGCTAAATCCCTGCTTATGAGATGAGAGCTCCTTAAAGCTAAACAAACTCCTGTAAAACTCCAGTTTACTATGAATAATATACATAGATCAGGCATTTATCCCAGTGACCTACCATTTTCTTTGCAATATCTAGCTATGGCTGAAGGAAGAGACTTTTAGACTAGGTGCCACAGTAGACAATACTGTGGTGTCACAGCAAGGAGGTCACCAGTTTGAATCCTGGCCTGGACCTTTCTGTACAGTGTGTGTTGTCCATGTGGGTTTATGCTGGTACTCTATTTTCCTCCCACAGTCCAAGGACATGCCGGTTAAGCTAATCAGGGAGTCTAAATTGCCCATAGGTGTGAGTGCATGGAGTGCGCCCTGTCCTATTCCTGCCTCTAGCTCAAAGCATTCTGGGATACGCTCCAGCCCCCCCATCTGACCATTACCAGGAATAAGCAGGTTAGATAATGGCTGGATGGATGTAACTCAATCACATTTTAACGGTTAATTCCACTGTTGGCCTTCAAATAGCATTTACTCATATATGACTTACCAATGTTTGTCTTTCCCTCTTCAGTATTACATAAAATGGTTTTCACCTATACTGTGTACTCTCTGTACTGTAAATATTGTTAGAAAAAACTGAGAAAGAACTGCATTATTTAATAGCGCTATTACTAAAATATTGCATGAATTAAGCGTGATAATATTCCTCTATTCACTGAAATATTTTTAAACTTATGTCTTTCTGTATGTTTTATTAATTGCATTAAAACAGTGAGGAGTGTGAAGCTGGAGACATGCAAACAGTTATAACAAGCTCCCACCTCCAGCCCCAGAACCATCATTTTCAGGCCATACCTTTTTCTGTAATTGTCCTTAATTGGTTTGCCTTATTTCTCTATGGTGGCTGTTGTTGGAGATGAAAGCTCCAGGAAGTGAAGTCCATGGTATTCAGAGAGACAGCAGTCTGATGCAAAGGCACGAAATGGGTGAAATCAGCCCAAAATCACACCAGTCTGATGACTGTAACTTAATTTTCTGCTGTCTCATATAACTTTGTAACATTGTTTTTTTGTCAGCTCCCCTTGCAAAAAAGATTTTGATCTCAATGGGGGTTTTCCTGGTTAAATGAAGGTTAAATAAAAAGATGCAGGGGCAGAGTGGGAGGAAGGTAAAGGGTGCGGCGCTTCACTTTGGGAGGGGCCGGGGAGAGAGAGGGAAGAGAGGGGTTTTGGGAGAACGTGAGCGGGCCTCTGGCGCAGGAGCGCGCTGTCGCGGCGCAGAAGTGCAGCAGGGCGCTGATGGGAAGTTCACGCCTGCAGCGAGCTCGCAGGCCTCCCTGCCAGCTCTCACTACACTCCCAAGATGCAATCAGTACAATTAGCTTTGGAGGCCTAAAATAGCATAGAGCATAGAGACAAATGTAATTTAACCCCAGACCGTTCCCTTTATCCAATTCATCTCTGCGCCACAAAATAATTACATTAACACACACAAACACACACACACACACATATTATTGTGTATTGTTGTCTGGTATTATATAATAAAAAAGGATTATATAATTGGTAAATGTTAGAGCTTTTCAGCCTCTCGTGTTCTGTTCAGCCCAAAGGAATGTTATAAGAGTTAAAAATCAGTGAAAACTTCTCCTACCTGTGCAAAACCACCTCCAGAGCTGGGAGATTCATTTGTAAAAGTGATTTAACAAACAGAAAATCATTCTGTAATTTCAACTTCATTTATTTTTTACACAAAAGTTTAGTTATCTGCAGAACAGCAAGTATCTCTGTATCGACAGATTCAGAGAAAAACATTTATGTTTTTAAAGACTTGATAATATTTATTCATTGTACTTTTGAGCAGTTCTTCTAAAGTCCTTTCAGTTTTTTAACAATAAAAAGTGGAAATGTTCTTGACTTGCTGAGCTGCCCTTTATGTTCATTTGTACCAATTCTCAGGTGCATTCCAGATACCAAGCAAATAAAACCTGCTAAGAACTGACTAGGTCATACAGTCTGATGTAAAAAAAAAAAACTATATATGCATTTCAATGCAAAGACCCATCTGTTGCAAATGTTATACAGACACTCTATAATTCTTGCATTGAAAGTAGTGCATTGATATAACCTACAGAAACACAAAAATTGAAAGCCAGTAAAAACTGTACAGCCATAAAGCAGACAGATGGAGTATTCAGACAGAGGGGTAAAGCCTGCCAGGTTTTAGTACGGGGAGACACCACTGTGACTCCTTCCATAGGCTGTGTTCCCCATAACATTTTATCAGTCTGTTCTCTGAGGAACATTCATCTTCATATGCCTTTCCTCAGTTTATTTGTTTTGTAGCTACGTGGCAGATAGCCCTGCTGCTCGCGCCCCAATCTTCCAGGATTGAGGGCGCACCATTTACGCTCTCGCGGCATTCCGTTTCGGAGGTGGCGGGAAGTAATTGCATCCCGCCGTTCACCTGATCCCGAGCTTCCTTTTTAATCCCCTCTTTCTTTTATTTATTCATCTGGCAATGCGTGAAAGATTGCCTGGGAGCCTGTCCGCCGCGGAACGCAGTCAGCCGTGCTTCGGGACGTCCCGTCGGCACAGGACCGGCTCGTCCCGCAATCGAAAACCAGTTCGGGTGGAATACTGATTTAAACACTTTCGTTTTTATTGAGGAAGAACAGATAAGCCTCATTTCCTTTGTTGTTGTTACTGTGTCTTCTTCACCTTTGATTTGCAAAATCGGCAACATCGAAACTACAAAAAAGGGGGAAAAAACCCCAACAACGAAAAAACCCTTCTAGAAGAGAGCGCATTCCTGGCCAGTGTCTGTGCCTGAAACAGCTGGACACTATCCCCCATCACTGATTTATTGGGTGGATATGCAAGAAGGCATGATATTTTATAAGGTTCATATTGCTTTAGTTGAAAATCGATTCTGTATTTTCCTAAACATTATTCAGTCGGTAAACTGCTAGCTGGATGATTAAAATTACGGACATGTTAAAACATGATGGTACAGTAGTTGAATTCCTAGCCCATATTGTAAACTATTTTGGTGTGCTGGTGTGAGGTAACCTTAAATGGCTTTTGTGATGACTCATATTGCTTCTGTACTGCAGTCAATCTTCTGGTCCTTCTATGACAGTGTATATGCTGGTATTAGATTTGAGGTGTGCTTATCTCACTGCTGTTTTTATTTTTGGCTTGACATCTTATCACTGTTATGCTATTCCACATCTGTGCTTATGTGCTGTGTTATCATGGCCTGTTAAGCTTCTCTGGACCAGCGAAGCCAGTGTGTTTGTCCTTTTAAATTTGCCTGAAAAATAAAGGAAATGGGTCACTGAAGTTTGGTGGGTTTAGCATTCGCTAAAATTAATTTATTCTCAAATCGACTGTGAATCTTACGATGCAAAATAGGATTGACTAAACTGAAATCTGAATTAACTCCAAAGTCATTAAATTAATGGACATTTGATTTATGAACTGAAAAAGATCCTCACAGCACATCACTCAGTAAAATGTTGAGCATTAATTGAATTCAAATTTTTAATTGGCTACTGTTGCTTTGCAGAATAGACCTTAGATTATATTGATCAAAGCAGGACTGTTTTTCAACAATGCTCCCCAAACATACAGTTGAGGCCAGAAGTTTACATACACGTAGGCTAAAGATATTCAAACTCAGTTTTTTTACAACTCCGCTCATTTCACGTTACCATACATTTATTTTGGTAAGTCAATTAGGGCATCTACTTTGTTCACATCAGGGGTAATTTTAAAACAATTGATTAGAGACAGATTTATGTCAGCTTTAATTCACTGTATCAGAATTCAGTGGGCCAAAAGTTTACACCAAACTGATTGGCTCTTTAAACAGTCTGGAAGATTCCAGAAATTGATGTATTGCCTTTTTAGAAGCTTCTGATCGGCCAATTGTCATAATTAGGAGTTAATTGGGAGTTAATGGCACCTGGGCCTACCTTTGGAGCCACTGCATTTTTGCCCTTGATATCATGGGAAAATCCAAACAACTCAGTCACAAGTCCCGTTCCTCCTTAGGAGCAATTTCCAAACAACTGAAGGTACCACAAGCATATGTACAAACAATTGTATGTGAATATAAAAAATCTTGGGACCACACAGACACTGCATCCTTCAAGAAGGAGGCACAAATTAACTCCCAGGGCTGAACAAACTTTGGTCTTCATCTGAACCCCAAGACAACAACAAAGGAAGTGGTGAATGAGTTGGAGGCATCAGGTACCAACGTATCTATGTACATCCACCATTATGAGAATCCTACCTCGCCATGGTCTGAAAGGCTGTTGCGCAAGGAAGAAGCCCCAACTCAAAGATCAGCATAAAAAAGCCAGAATGAAATTTGCAGGTGATCACCAGGACGAAGACCTAGCCTTTTGAAGGAGTGTTCTCTGGTCAGATGAAACACAAATTGAACTGTTTGGCCATAAAGATCAGCGTTATGTATGGAGGAGAAAGGGTGAAGCTTTTCATCTGACGAACACCTGTGAAGCATGAGGGTGACAGCATCATGTTGTGGGGGTGTTTTGCTGGAAAAGGGACTGGTGCTCTTCAGAAAATAGATGGCATCATGAGGAAGGAGGATTATCTATAAATACTGAAGCAACGCCTCAAGATATCAGCTAGAAAGTTAAATCTTGGTCGCAACTGGGTCTTCCAGCAGGACAATGATCCTAAGCATACCTACAAAGTTGTAACAAAATGTCACGGTTTCTGTGCAGGTAGATCATTTTTCTGTGCCTGCACCGGCTCAGTGGTTAGCATTCCGATTAGCCACTCGGCTAATCGTTATTTTGGTGTGTGGGGACGATTAGTTCGAGCTTGCAGATTAGCCACTCGGCTAATCGTTATTTTTGGTTCCTGTGGGAGGATTGTTCCTGCTTGAACATTCCATGCATTCCTGCAGGGTTACCTCTGATCGGTTTCACCTGTGGGTTGCTCACATCTTCCGCTGATTACCAGCCACACCTGTGGCTGGGTATTTAAAGCGTCAGTAGGCAGTGGAACGGTGCTTGAGTGTAACGTGTTTTGCTCTAGCCAGTTCCCTGTCGTATTTCTGAGGAAGGTGTAAGGATTTTAAGAACAAAGAAATTCAAAAGAATTCTGACTTCAGTTTGTTTGTTTTTTTTTGGAGAAAGGTATTAGGACGGTATATGTCCAGATTCTGAGGCTGGTGGTTTTAAGGGGTTATTGTGTTGCCGTTGGGGCACAAACCTTTCTGCCTCTTACTAACCAGTTTCCCCCCTGGTTTTAGTTGGCCTCAGAACTTCTTCTGTTTGTTTTTTGAAAAGACATTTTCTTTCTCTCTGCTTCGGGTCGAAGTCGTTTTTTCTTTTCTTTTCCCTGTTCCTTTATTTTCTTTATATACTCCTTCTTCCTCAGTTACCCGTTTAGGGGTTTATTCATTTTTTGGGATACGTCCCTTAGGAGTATAGCACCCCCTTCTTATTTCGTCTCTCACGAGACTCAGTGGTTACTGGAGTGCCCCTTTGGTAACTTATAGATCCCCTGTTTGGTTGCGTCTGGTCTTCACACTTCCCCTCCCTCACACAAAATGGCTTAAAGACAACAAAGTGAAAGTATTGGAGTGGCCATCACAAAGCCATGACCTGAATCCGATATAAAATTAGTGGATTTAACTGTACCTAGTTAGGATAATATGATTATGTTAGTGTATCTGGCAGGATTGTTTTTGGCTGATTAGGTGTGATTAGATGTGATTCCAGTGCTAGTTTGTACTTGGTAGGATTCTTGCTTGCTGAACAAGCTTACTCTACAGGGTTGGAGTCCTGATCGATGTGGTCACTTCTGGCACTACGATCCTTACTTCACTCTAGTGTTTCTTTTGCACCTCTACATCATGAACCAATGCACTTGTTGTACGTCGCTCTGGATAAGAGCGTCTGCTAAATGCCTATAATGTAATGTAATGTAATGTAACTGATAAAGCTTGTCCGAGCAAGGAGGCCCACAAACCTGACTGAGTTACACCAGTTCTGTCAGGAGGAATGGGCAAACATTCCAGCAAAATATTGTGAGAAGCTTGTGGAAGGCTATCTCAAACGTTTGATTCAAGTTAAGCAATTAAAAGGCAATGCCTAATAAGGCGTGTATAAACTTTTGACCCACTGAAAAACTGATATAGTCCCTAAAAGCTGAAAAAATCTGTTTTTGTGGAAATAAAGTACTACCTTAATAGATTTAACCCAGGAAATGTATGGTAACATGAAATGTGTAGAGTTGTGAAAAATTGAGTTTGAATGTCTTTAGCCTAGGTGTATGTCAACGTTTGGCCTCAACTGTACTTAGTTTCATTGACTACCTATCTTTTGTTTCCTTTGAGAACTGTTTGGAGATTATTAGGATTGCCCAGTCTTAAGGTACAATACCTAAAAGGACTACTCAATAGCTTGCCTGAAATTGCACAGAGAAGAAAATAATGTTTTAAGAAATTGCATGAAACGCATGTCAATTGATTTCAGATGGGGTGATTGATTTAGCTAGTCAAAAACTTGGTTTCCTTACCATTTAAAATGAGAAATACCATATTATCAAGTGCTGTGCCAGTGTGGTTCGTATTATATGCCAGAGGCAGGCTACGGTTTCCAGGCTGTTTCGTGACATGAATGGAAGTGAATTGAAAGTAGGATGATACTTTGAATCTGCTCAAGATTTGGTTCCTTCTGAAGGTGGGACGAACAGAAAACTAATCTACCCCGTTCATGAAGACACACTATAGGTAAGGAAATCATAGAGCTTAAGATGGGACCAAGGTGAAATAACCCTTTTTTAAGCTCTATAGTTTTATTACCAATAGTATGTCTTCATGAACAAACAAACCCCATCAACACGAGATCTCATCTTCAGTCATCCAGTACAGTGGTCTTCTGTGGTCTACCATGTTGTTTGCCATTACTGAGCTCTTCAGTGCGTTCTTGCTTCATAACAATGTATGCAACAGTCGATTTGGACACATCCAATGTTTTTGGTATGTCTCTGATTGATTAATTTTTTTGCCATTTTCTCCCCAATTTAGTCGTTATACCAATTCCCCGTGTGTAACAGTCCTGGTCGATGCACTATCCTCTGTTGGTCTGGAGAGGGTGTAGAATACCACACGCCTCCTCCGATACATGTGGAGTCACCAGCTGCTTCTTTTTCACCTAACAGCGAGGAGTTTCACTGGGAGAGCGTAGCGCGTGCGGAGGTTCACGCTCTCTCCCCCAGATCCCCACCCTGCTGAACAGGCGCCCCGACCAACCAGTAAGAGTTGCTAATCTAACGATCAGGATTCATACCCTCACCGGCTTCCCACCCGCAAACACTGCCAATTGTGTTCATAGGAACGTCTGACCAAGCCAGAAGTACCACTGCCGGGGATTTAACCCGGGTCTCTACGGTGGTAGGCGAGTGCTCTGCACTACCCAGACGGCTAATTCAGATTTTTCTGCCTCAAGATGGCCTGCTTTGCTGGCATTGACACGCGTTTAGCCCTCATGCTGAGAGACAACAGCAACAGACTCCAGATGCTAAAACCACACATAGAAGCAGCTCTAGACTTTTTATTAGCTTTCTTGTCCATTAATTAATGATGCAGAGACTTGGCCAACCATCCAGTTACCTCAGATTAAAACTGTCGGCACCTCAACCTCATATTAATTGTTTCATTTCAAATCCAACGTGCTGGAGTACAGAGCAAAAACACAAATTGTGTCACTGTCACAATACTTACATACCGCACTCTGCGTCTGTGCGTGTGTGTGAGTGTGTGTGTGTGTGTTAGAGTAGAGGCAAGGTGTTTTTGACCGCTGCAGGTTTTCCTCTGGAAAACCCACCCTCCTAGATAAGTACCATTTTCAGAAGACCAGAACGCATGCATGTCCTAATGCATTTCCTCTACTGTGTCCTATTTGTTGATAAGCATACGGATAATTATTTATTTGTGTGTGTTCCTTTTTCTGTTGCATACATTTGAGAATGTTGACTGTGTAATTGTGCTAAGTGGGACTTTCTAATAAACCTTGCGCTGGTTTTAATTATGCAATGTTGACATATGACATTTTTCATTCTTTGAATAAAGCCTTACTCAAGTGCATCTTGAGTGCATTTTTTATTTCCACTACAATTTAATTATTAATATCAATCCCAAGCACTTTGTGTTTCCAAATTGTATTCTTTAGCAATAGAGCTGAGGAATACTCTTTTGTCTAGTTTTAATAATATTTAGCTTTCTTATAAATGGAAATTGATTTATTTTGGTTTAATACTGGTCTTATATGCGTTTTATATTGATAAGGCGTAATTGTGTAAGCTACCTCAGATTTGTTTAGTCGTTCAGTCAGTTAGTTTATTCAGGTGTTCAGCAGATCATCTTGGCTGTGGTGCATCACATTTGAAGAAGAGAATCTGTATTGCTTCTCTAAAACAGTTTGGTAAACTCAATAAAAAGTGCTGTCTAAAAAAAGTTCCACTGCTACCAAACTATAATAAAAAATAATAAACCAATACATTAACTTCATATCTAGCTAAGAGGAACAAAGCCTCCGAGTTTGTAGCCTATCTTGGAATAATCATTAGCCCTAGGAAGCTTTTTTGAGGTGTGACTAGAACATCCTGCCAAGACCAGGAAACTCATTGTTGTGCCCCCGTAGGGGACTTGAGTCTCTGGTCTGCACTACAATTTAAAAAAAAAAAATTATATTTTTGAAAATTTTTTCACTGCAACGTGTATTTGTCCTAGACTCTTGTATTACGTCAAAAACTTTTAAAATACTCTTTCTCTCTGCCAGATCTCAGGAGGATACCAGACATGACTAAACTGCCAGATCTACAGTGACCTTAAAGGGACATAAAACCGGAAAGAGTTTTGAACTGACAAGGCGACACTGCATATGGTACTTCAGGTTTACAAGTGATGTGCTGGGCCCAGTGGCTGCCTGGAGTATCACTAAAACATAATGGTGGAGAATATGTGTTTATTGTATTGTCTGGTAAACTCAAAGTAATACAGTCTAGTAGTTTTAAAATTACAAATTGTCACAAAAATTGAAAAGAAATGGGATTATATCCAAGATAAAAAAAACTGCCATTTTGCTTGTGTATTACTTGCTTGGAATACTAATGTAGTTACATTAAAGGGAGAGGAATTGGCCAATCTGATTTCTCACGATGAAACCAAAACAACCACACCAACAAACAGGTAATTTATTCCTCTTAAGCCAACCCGTTGGCAACCATGATACAGGTAAGATACTGCCCCTATTCATGACATTACCAAAGTTGAGTTGGACACATCTTAATACTACAGTAACTGGCATTGCTTCTAGAACTTGACAGTTTGACCAGACGTACTCTGTCAGAGTAAAATACACTCCATCACACTTAATTTAAAGATTAATTTTGCTACTTACAGGTATGTGACTGAATTGAAATAGAATATACCAGCCAGTTTTTTTCTGTGTGGAGATTGCATGTGCTCCCCATGTTTACTCCGGGTACTCTGGTTTCCCCCTACAGTCCAAACAGGTGCAGATTAGGATAATTGGTGAGTCTAAATAGGGATGAGTGTATAAGTGAATTGTGTATGTGCCCTGCGAATGATTGATGAACTGTCCACAGTGTATTCTTGCCTCTTGCCCACTGCATTCTGGGATAGCCTCCAGTGACCCTGACCATGAATAAGCATGTTAGATAATGGATGGATGGATGGATGGAAGGATGGGTGGAAATGGAATACATGCCTGAAATACACACCTTTGTTTAAAAATATGTTATAGAAGCAATATTATTGGAAGTTAAAAAACAATGCTGGGATATGGGGTGTGAAATAAGCTCAGTATCTTAAAACCATACAGTTTGCTTCGTAATGTTGATTGACTCTAAGCTTAAATTATTTTCAATCTTGAAATTATTTTTGGCTTTCTTTGTCCAAATCCACTTGTGACGGATGTGCCACACACTTATTATTCCTGCCAGAATGAAAGTATTTACGTGTCAGGCATTGTGGTTGCACTCACAGGCTTATTTTTTTTACATTCCACCCCCCACCCCAAAAGTTGAACCCAGGTGGCCAGCTACTGTGGGCCAGCTGAATCGATATCTGCTCGGAGTGTAAAATTAAAGTGAACAGTCTACAGCTCCTAAACAGAGAAATTAATATCCAGACTGGCTCCCCAGCCGAGGGTATAATTGTAAGTGGTATGGACTTTGTTCTTTTGTCGAATGTCCCTGTACACTTTTTGAGAACACGAGTCATTTTATGGCATTACAATAGTAGTACACGTTTAGCAATGTTTTGTAAAGGTTCAGGAGGGCAGGTGCCCTCTTAAAAGCTGCAAAGCCCTCAGTACCAGAAGTATTGACTGATCTAGTTTCTGACTGAGATGGACAAAGTGTACCCTGCATGTGTGGCTCAAAATGAGTAGTGAAATACAATGTGCTTTAATTGTTTTAACAGACACTTAAAAGATAATTTTCTTATGTTCTACATTACTGTTGAATAACGCCTCAGAACAAAGGTATGGTTGATAGCAGTGTTTGAAGGGTGCATGCAAATGTGTGAAGATAAATTGATGGTACACACATAATTTACATTAAAAAAATAATAGAACAAAAAAAGATGAAGTGCCTTGTGATCTACTTCCTTGAGTGTTTATATAACAAAATTTGCATCAGCTAGCGGCTAAATTATTGTGCACAGTTCATCCCCCGAATTGTCCCACCACTGCAAAACAAACTGCGTAGTTATCTAAGAACAAATTCTACAAGGGTTTCTAAGGAAAGACCTTGACATTTCACTTTAGTCAGAATCTTCAGTAATTTGGCCACGGTGAGAAAAAAAAAATGTTTTTCTTTGTGTTGGCTATCCACCATAATTGGTTTAGAAATGATATTTTACTAGACCATACTTAGCTGCTGTTGGACTATTAAAATGGCCTGCTTTCTGATAAGAGGACAACCCCAGAATGCACGAGCACCACCAAGGGCTGGTTTGAAAGCTTACAGTCCTGCCTAATTCGTCCTACTACTTGATTGCATTTTAACAAAACCAATTGCTGCTCAGACAACAAAATGTAAGTCGCCATGTAAATGTAAAAGTAAACCAACAGCAGCCTCACCAGGATTAAAGTATTGGATACACCAGGGGCCTGTATCACAAAGCAGGATTACTGAGTTAGCTGGATAACTGCACTGAGCAAAACTTTGTATCACAAAGCAGGATTACTGAGTTAGCTGGATAACTGCACTGAGTAAAACCCTGTATCACAGAGCAGGATTACTGAGTTAGCTGGATAACTGCACTGAGTAAAACCCTGTATCACAGAGCAGGATTACTCAGTTAGCTGGATAACTGCACTGAGTAAAACCCTGCATCACAGAGCAGGATTACTGAGTTAGCTGGATAACTGCACTGAGTAAAACCCTGTATCACAGAGCAGGATTACTCAGTTAGCTGGATAACTGCAGTGAGTAAAACCCTGTATCACAAAGCAGGATTACTGAGTTAGCTGGATAACTGCACTGAGTAAAACCCTGTATCACAGAGCAGGATTACTCAGTTAGCTGGATAACTGCAGTGAGTAAAACCCTGTATCACAAAGCAGGATTACTCAGTTAGCTGGATAACTGCACTGAGTAAAACCCTGTATCACAGAGCAGGATTACTCAGTTAGCTGGATAACTGCACTGAGTAAAACCATGTATCACGAAGCAGGATTACTCAGTTAGCTGGACAACTGCACAGCTGCGTCAGATTTATTAATGGTTTACCACCAGGGTTGACCACAATGGACCTGTTGACCTCTGAAAATCCCGACTGAAACAGAGAATATAAATTGTGTCTCCAAAGTATTCTGGTAAACTCACAGAAGTGAAGTCTATAAATGTGTTTTACTACTCCTAATTATAATAAAAGAGGGAAAATCAATACTGTAGGTTTATATCTGCTAAGATGAACAAAGCCTCCCAGTTCAGAGCCTATCTTGACATCATCATTGGTCCATGGAGGCTTTTTTGAGGTGCCATAAAAGGACATGTGATGACTGTACTGTATCTCCCGGGCAAGTATATCAGACATAAACGAAACTGCCAGTTCCCTTACGGCATTGGCACAGCTGTACTAAATGGAAAGAAGGCACCCAATCAGTTTGGCCACAATGAAACCAAACCTCCACCACACCTATTGGTCATTTATTCCTTTGCAACTGCACTGCAGGAGCGCTACTGTTTCTGGTTATGAAATTAGCGAAATTGGAGTTGGACACACCTAATTGCACCAGTGGCTTGCATAACCATTAGAGTTAGACAGTCTCACCTCAATTGTGAAATCATATCCCATAGTCTGCATCCATTAAGCCCTAAATGCAACTGTCCCAAGTCTATTTGAGATACCCTGCTAAGTATACTCTGAGCAGTTGTGAAGATTAAGTTTGTTAGCAAAAAGAAACTGTTATTTTTAGCAAATGTATTTCACCATTTTCAGCACACTTGCAATTGGATTCAATCCGATGTGCAACATTTCTTTCAGGGAAAGTGGTAATCTAGCACCACATCACAATAAAATGACCTCTGCATTCAGCCAGTACTTACAAGCTATTTCCATGGGTAAAAGTCCTAATTTGCATAATTGAGGTACCTGTTCACGCATTAAGAGTTGACGCCACACCCAGTTAAAAAACCCCACTCCAAATGATGCAGTTTCATTGTCGTACTGAGTAGCATCTTTCAAAACCGTGTTCAATTCACAGACAGGCTTGTCAGACGCCAGTGGCAGCTCACCTTGCTCGCTCTGTTCTCGGCAGGTTTTTCAGAGAATTATCCGTCTCTTACACATCCCACACACAGAGAGTTTGGTCACTCTCTGATGAAGTTTGAAAAGTCTTCAGAAGCCCATCTCCCCACCCCCAATCATCAATCTTGTACCAGTTCCTCAAAACTCAAGCCAACGCAGACCCCCACCCCCCACCCCATACCGCTATCTCCCACCCGCAGTTAATTGTATTTCCTTTCTGTTTTTCTCTTTAACACGAGCAAGGTTGTTAATACTCAAACGGGAATCCCTTCCTCCCTGGAGGAATGGCTAGAATGTTGTTATCTGCATTCGTTCATTGATTTTAATTTGTTTGGTTTTTGTTTGAACTGATTTGTTAATTAATTGGTTTTTGATTGGGCGAATAACTGAATGCTGATGTGGATTTAACATTTCTAGAGAGTTCCCTGCTGTTAGTGACTGAAGCCATTGAACTAATATCCACAAGGGAATTTCTCTGACTTTTTAAAGCATTCACACAGTGAGAGCAATGTGTAAACTTTTGATTTTACTTCATAGTTTCAGGCCCTGTTGAATAAATGCATTTTATTAAGATACTGTTTAACCTGGGTTCATTATAAGTAACTTAACTGGGTGCTTCAAACCAATAGATAAATGCCCATTGGCTGTTTGTTTTTGTAACAACAAAAATGGTGATTGGCTGTGTTCTGCTGAGTGTTAGCTTGTTATCCCAGTAATTTCATACATGCACAGGACCCCATTACATCATATTCATAATAACAGAGTGGAGTCTGTTTCAAGTAATGTCTTAGTGTTTGAATGTAGTCAAATCTCTCTGCTTGACGTTTTAATAACTTTTTGTTTATGTTGCCAGTTTATAGGAATCTGCTCCATTTTTTTCAGTAGTTGCCCTTGACTTTGACTTGGAAATAAGTGTAGACCCACAACCCTCCATACCCTCCCCCCCCCCCCCCCCCCGTCATGACATGTTTTAATGACTTTGTGTTTATGTCCAAGTATCTCATCTCAATATTGCATTTTTGTTATTTCCCTGAAACGCTAATATAAAAAGGCCTCAGAACTCAAACCAAGTTAACATAGCGTTGATGAAACATGGCCAGGCCCACCCTGGACTTGACTGAGAACGCTGTCCATCTGCGTTCATTTCTGTAATAATGACGCTCGGAAACTTGTAGGTTCTATAGAACAATTTATGTGAAGGATGATCCACCCCACTGTGTTGCCAGTTTATAGGAATCTGCTCCATATTTATCAGTAGTTGCCCTTGACTTTGACTTGTAAATAAGTGTAGACCCTCCTCAGTTTTTTTTCCCCTTAAGACTAAAATAACAGAAAATGATGATTCATTGATTATATCATTTGCAGTTTAGCAGGAATAATAGTCTACATCACAGGTCCTCTTTAGTAATGAATGTGCAATTGTCCAACAAAAGGTAGCCCAGGCAGGCATGTGCACCACACAGGAGGAAAAGTAAAGAAATAAAGACGTATAGAAGAACAAATTGAAAAGACAGTGAAGTGTCACAGTTCATTCTAGTCCTAGCAGAGAACAAATAGAGTCCAATTTCAATGCCTTTTAAACTGATGTGATAGCTACACTATAGTACACTTGTACTGCCCAGAGCCTGTGAAGTCCACAGATTAATAGCTAGCAGACAGATGGATATTCTAGTCTGACGGCATCAACATACTACATCTTGGGGTGGTCACCAGTTGTACTCCTGTTTTAAGTCTTGCTACCGTTGTCACTAGTAGATGACATGTTGCTTCAAAGCCCGCTTTGCTTGTTTTTTAGGGAATGAATGTTGACAAGAAACTGAGCAAAACATGCGAATAAAACTAGAACTAAAAGTTATTTGGAGCCACAGTGTAGCATAATATTTAGGAAACTAGGCTTGCAACTCTGAGGTTGTAGGTTGATTAACATTAAGTTAGTCACCTAATTGAGTCAGTAAATATCCAGCTGTATTGTATACGTAAAGTAGAAGTAGTACACACCACTCTGGATAAGAGCATCTGCTAAATGCTTTAAATGCAAATGTAAATTCACAGAACATGCTGAAGATGAATGGGAGTCTATGGGCACAGGCTCCTGGCTGATACTGCACCTCAAATTCATAGCTTGATGACTGAGACACCTACAGCCGCTCTGTGGCTCTGGGCTGTAGCCTCCTGCACCAGGGGGCTGGGATCCATATAGGCTGTGACCTTCACTCCCCATCCTTGATCTTGAGCAATTCTGAACTTCTCAGGCATTGCCCACTTCAGTGCGAGCAGCTGGAAGGTTCTTTAGTTACGGTCATTCTGGTCCTCTGGGTGCAGGCTCCTGCTCACCCCTCCTAGGCCTGTGCCAACACCACCATTTGGCTATCCATACTGGCATCTTTATATGGACGTAAAGGAAGAGAGAACTCTGCATACGCCAGCACAGTGTCAGCAGGGCTGCCTTCAACTCCTCAGAGGCCCACTGACACGCAGACGTCCAATGCAGCTGCTATGTGCACTCAACACACAGCAGTACAGGCACTAACCTCTAAGAGGTTTCAGGTGCATCCGGAAATCAGGACTCATTCATCAGATCCCGCAGGCACTTCTCAATGTGGATGGTGCATTACACAACCCAAAGGGTATGCACTGAAATTGGAATAAGCCGACGGGGGTGGCAGATGCAGTCTTTGTGTGGTCTTGCGGTGCCACTGCCCTCTGTTAGTACCCACAGGCCAGATCCAGGATGGAGTACCGTTCGGCCCACTTCATAATGGTAAGTGACTCCTCCATCTAAGGCAATGGGAAGGTGTCTTTGTGGGTAATAGCATTAAGGCAGCAGTAGTCCTCACAGAATTAGTATACACTGTTATTGTTCTAGACCAGGACCACTGATGCCCAGGGACTGGAACCCTTGGTTATCCACTGCAGGAGGGACTGCAGCTCAGGACAGAGAGTCCATACACTCAAAGTCCCCAGGCAGCTGTCCTGCATTTACAATCCCATCCCTGGGATATTTTGGTCGCTGCACAAGCAGTGAATTCACCGGCAACCGAGTTACCATAGCGCATCCAGTCCGGTGTTTCGCCAAGGCTGGCGCTCACCGTCTGTCGTGCCGGTCTTCACTTCTCCAACTGTCCACCGCTGGACCACCGCCAGGTGAGCTCGTTGTCTGCCCGACACGCCAGTTAACACACTAACAAGCACGCACATCCATCCAAACTAGAATTTCAGAAAACATCAAAACCATAGCTGGCAATCCAAAGAAACCAAAGCAAAAACCCAAACCTTGCACACCAAGGCCCTGACCAATCCCTCAGGCATCTCTCCATAACGGCACCTTTTCTCCCTCTTCTATCCTATCCTACCTTCCTGGCAGCGCTGCCCGCTCCCCACCTGGCAGAGCGGTAAGCACCCAATCCTGTGATTAGCATTCCGCACACTTAACTCAGGTCCCTTGTTAACCATGCACCCAGCTCAATTAGCCATGTAGCGAGTCTGTCACACCTGCTCCTGCCACACGCGTTCATATAGGCTCTGTTAGAGCTGATTTACCCCTCAGAGTTTTGGCGTGTGCTCCTCAACATTGCCTGAAACACAGAAACTGACTCATGTGCACAGTGTCACATACTTAGTGTAACATACCAGGGCTTACAATTCATTTTTCGTTTGAGGGGGGATTTCCTTTCCTTTCCCTTTTTTTTTGGGGGGGGGGGGGGGAGGTGGTGGGGAGTCTGAGTGGCAGAAGAGCTGGTACAAAAGACATAACAGACAAAATTATGCAATATGCTTTCATTAACTTTACTTTCTTTTCTCTTATTCCAATTTTACCCTATGTAGACATCTGAAATTTAAAAAATGCCAACCCTTTTTCCTTTCTTAATGAGCTGCTTTAAATATATCAAAATAACTTAAAACTGTTCAGGAAAAATGTCCACTGAACACATTTTGTTTAAGAAAAGAAAAAAAACATGCATACAAATGTCTGACAGTTTCACTTTGAACGTTCGACTGAACTAGCAATCTTGAAAATCAGTTTTATGGGTTAGGGCTCCTGGCTTGTGCTAGCTACATCACACGGTCTCATAGAATTACGATCATAGGCTAGTAACCCACTAGCACTAGCTTTGTGTAAGTTTGATCACCACTGCAGTGAAGTCAACAAACTACGATTCCTGTGAGAAATGTATTGTCGCGCTTGTGTGCACACTGCAGTCTACGTTCTAAATCTCTACCTGCAGTATGTGGCCTATGGAGGCCGGTGGGTGACTGGACTTTAAATTACTTATAACTTTCCCCCATTTCAGAGAAGCAGCCAGCACATTTACACACAAACTCATTTACTTGGAAATTGCCTATGCAGCCTAAAGAACAGCACTCACAATTATATTTTCAATTGGACAGTTAGTCTGTTAATGAAAACCAATTTACATCCTAAATGTATCAGCGGGATTTTCCCGCTTTATTGCTGACATATATACGGGTTTCATAAAATATATTACATTACAGGCATTTAGCAGACACTCTTATCCAGAGCGACTTAAACAATGTCCTACATAGCATTTACATTGCATCTGTTTATACAGCTGAATATATACTGAAGCAATGCAGGTTAAGAGTACAACGGCAGTGTACCGGGAAACAAATTTGTGACCTTTAGTATATATGCTGAATTTGCAGACCTACATACCCAAAAAATGTATAATTAAATAAAGAAATAAATATATCTCTGCAAAATTGCAATTCTGAGTTCATGTTTATGTCTTAATATTTACAAGCTTGCTTGTATGGTGCAATCATTTAAACATGCTGACTCCTGTTAAACTTCAGTATCAGACTCGATTTAAAAAAGCATATTTGAGGTTATCTTTATTGCCACAGGCTTAGGTTTCATTTAAACTTTGGGGAAAACACACTGTTGAACCACCTAGCTTCACATTGTCAAATGTCAAGCTTCCCAAGCATACTTGGTAGTCCAGAAATCAATTCATATGAAAATACTGGGAGTCTCATGTCTCCATGTCTCCCCCCAAACCTACTCATATGCATATACCTGTGACATGTTTGACTAAATGAATTCTTACTTGGCAAAGATAAAAATATAATATATACATATATGCTATGTTGAAATATAATCAGTTTCCACAATCCTCCCATTTCAACTCACTAAAGTACAAAAACATCCTTTCCTCTACACTCATGAGCGTAAACCACGCAGACTCTGCCCAGAAATCCCAACTTACCGACAGCTAAATTCTCCATAATTTCAGACGTTGAAAAAACATAGGTTTGAAAACAAGCGTGCCACACAAATCTCACATCACACAGAATCCATTATTTCTTAGCCTTCATAAACCATTGATTTTCTTTCACTATTTGAGTCATTGCAGATACCTCATTAGAATGGACATTGCAGACATCCCTTCCAGTATACAGTTCATTTAGATCGGTAAATGCAGTACATTAACAGTGAAACATCTGTCAAGATCTTAATTTGATAACAGTTGCTGCTTGTTTTGTCAAATTGAATGGGGAAATGTGAAATCATTGCATTTCATTAAGCCCAGAAGTGGATTCATATATTTAATAAGGTTACACATAATAAAACATATTTAAACTTCTAATGAATTCAACAGCAGTCTGGATATGAAAGTGTCAAAAAAAAAGCTCTGAAGTGGTATGCAAATTTTATGCTTTGAAAATGGGTTCATAATTATACTGGGGTAAAAATGGCCTCTGACAGGAACAATACGGGTCAATATTGAGTCAATATTAAGCGGTGAGCAAAACGTCCGTTGCCTCTGTTTCATGGGTGAGTGCTACATACTGCAGTCTGCCACGGGATGAGGCCTCACAGGCAAGCTCTGAGGCCTGAAGCACTCTAACAACGGCTAACTGAAGCACCGACTGTCAGCATTATTTCCATAAAGCTGTAAAGGAAATGCGTTGTCCATTTCAGATACATTACCGCAGCATCAGGTAGGGTTCATTTAATGTGTGTGTGTGTGTGTGCGTGTGTACGTGCACATGTATACATACAGTGAGCTCCATAATGTGTCTTGATTTGACTCTGTACTCCACAAATTTTAGATTTGTCATCAAACAATTCACGTGTGGATAAAGTGCATATTCTCAGCTTTTATTTAAAGCAATGTATGGCTGCCACATGTACTGGCTCACTTGTCTTCATTAATGATACAACTGCTGATAGTAGCAGCAGAATGAATTCTGAATTGTACAGTTGTCTGCTGAAATTCAAGCAAATGCCTCCAAACCCATTGGATGGCACTTAAACATACAGTAAGACAATGATCCCAAACGTATGCTAAACGATCCCATTGATGCTGAAGAGAAAACCAGGCCCTAAAAAGAAAGAGACGGCTGCAGTACTGGCCTGGCAGAGCACCACCCCAGAAGATACCCAGCACCTGGTGATGTCTGTGGGTCACAGACTTAAACTAGTCATTGCATGCAACAGATATTTGACAAAGTATTAAACATAACTTTTATTTATGTAGCATTAATATGTCCCAAATTAATATGTCACTGCAGTGGTGTCCCAAAATCTGGTGCCCTGACATGGGGGGCTGTAATTTCACAAAATATATACAAATACTTTTGTATAAAACACAATTTCATCATACCATCATACCACAATCTCATCATACCTAATAAAAGATGAAATTGTGAATTGTTTCAAAATCTAAAATTGTGGAGAAAAAAAAAATCTTTGTCCCAAACATTATGGAACTGTGCATGGTCATGAGCACGTTTTGTGTATGCATGCTTTTTGTGTGTGGTGGGATGGTTGGCTATGTATGGTTGTGAGTGTGTGTGTGTGTGTTTGTGTGTATATATGCGTGTGTGTGTGTGTGTTTATATGTATTTGTGTGCATGTGCATGTTTTTTGTGTCGTACGTGTGTGCATTCTTAAGTTGTGAGTATGTACTTGTGATTTGTGGGTGTTCGGTGGCAGTGCTGTTTCTGTTCACTGATACACAGCCCATTGAAACGCTAAGATGACATTGTGAGTGTAATGCAATGCAGCCTTCTCAGGCTGGTCTGTGAGTTTAATTAGCAGGGCTTGAGCCAAGACTGCAAGCAGAGAGGTGTGGTAAATCTCAAAGGGGAGTAATTAAATCCTTTACTAACACCTGTGACAGGATCCTCCACGCCACTGCCTTATCGTGCCCCCACACTGTCAACCAGAAAGACTTCCTTTTTGACCCCAAGGGTCACAATGCAATTACCTGTTTACACACATTGTGCCCAGACTGCAATGTAACATGGAGGGGGTGAGGGAGAGCTGAAATGGTAGAACATGTCTGTTGCAGGTCTTCTGCCTGGTAAAGCGCCTTCTTTGACAATGAATGAGAATAAATTTAAGTACACAAGATTAAATGCACTCATCTAGATCCGGAAAGGTGATCACCTCCTGAAGTCAAGGCCAGGGGGTCAAGCGATTCTGTGTAATCTGAGACAGTCTGCGACACCTCTCGGTCCCGCTCCTCCTGGTAAACCTGCAGGGAGCAAATGCAATAACAGGCCAACACCAGCAATGGATGAACCAAGAAGACAAATTTGAAATTGCCCTTTGGACTGTTTGGTATAAAGGAACTGCTGGGCCTCCTTGGAGAATTATAAGAGATTGCCTGTGTCCTGCTCTCCTCTCTATGTTCTTGAGAGAAAATGCAGGTGAAGGCTTTAAATGACTTAGGCCAGATTTCAATGAATAATGTATGCTCAATAAATTTTCAGGAACATTTTACAACATGACCTGAACACGTATGCTTAATAAGCGTTATAGCTGTGTTACACATATTAGTTAAAAACACACAGTGGGTGTTTTGTCATTAACAAGCGTTAATAAATGTGTAATTAATGAAAAGAGGGTATTCTAATTTCCAGGGCATCTACAATCCCTTGAACCATTAACCAAACACAATGAAACATTGGATCAAATCCATGAGCCCGTCTGCCTTGCTCTTGGTCATTACTGATGGTCATTAACCCCTTAACCCCAAGTGTTTAAAGAGACCATTTCTACCTGGGTGCACTACTCTTAAATAAAGCCTCACAACATTGTGGCAACACACAGCAGAAACACAGATTTGACATTATTTGAAGGGCACATGTACCATCAAGTCTATGCATCAAGATGTTGGACCGATGTGTTAGACAGCACTCTCCTCCACCATCCTCAAATCCATTTTATAACACAATAGTAAGTTGAAACCTAGCTCCCTCTAGGCTGTACTTGTCAGCACACTACATTACGCAAATGCATATAAAAGTTAGTACTGTAAATGGTACAAATGTCTTGCTTGATTTAAAAAAATTTCCAAATCTATGTGATGCTCACACCTGTAGTTATAAAGCTTACATAGCTCTAAATAGGCAAGAATTGGCCAGATTTTACATCCATTTGAAGGGGTCAAAAATATCTTGAACAGTTTTTCAATATCTCCTAGTACACTATATATTTAAAACTGTAGCTACTGCTAAGATGTATTGCTTGTGCTGAACGGGGAACAACAGATTGAAAGCGTGCATTGTGTTGTGTTCCTATAATTGCAGTCCCGATTGACCTCTGACCTTAACTGATATTGGCGTCCTGGATTAGTGCACATGCTCCCATTAGCTGGCCATTGTCATATCTGCTAAATGGTAGTCGACTGTGTTTTTCCCTGGAACCTGGTAGTTTATAGCTTGCCGGCTTTTGGAAATTCCCTTAAAAGCCTAAACAATGATCACACTGAGGGACATACAGTATGTAAATCTGTATTGTACCACGAATGAGCATACCAAAATCTATGTTGGTATGCTGATGTAAAACCAGAGGCTGTGCTTGGAGTCACAAATGTTAAATGGGTAAGCAGGATACAATTATGTATACACTTTTAGAATATTTATTTATTTATTTATTTATTTATTTATTTATATATATTTTTGGTGGTGGTGGAAATTGCATTGTATATTTAATGCATTGTATCTTTGCTATAATTCTTTAGTGAAACCCTTAAATTTGCACCTTAAAAATATTTGACCATCAGACCATCAAATAAAGTACAGCTTCAAGTCCACATCTTGTTCAATATTTTCAATATACTATTTATGCAACAATGTGTAAATATGATGTGTGTGTAAGCAAGACAGATGCCTTATTAAAATATTCATAGCTGTCACTCATAATGTACCAATGGGAAGAATGCTAGCCTTGTGTAGATTCAGAAGTGTACATCATAACAACTCTTGATGCATTTATATAATACTTTCTCTTTCTTCTCCATGATCAAAGGACCAAGGCTGTGCCTGTGATGGGCACATTTGGCCCTCGGGCTGCTAGTGGAATAAACGTGCTATAAAATACATTTTTTGTTGGGTTTTTTTTTTCCTGCATAGACAAATCTTTGGTGTGTGCCATAGCAATATTTACGAGTGCCAAAAGGGAAAACAAACAATCTACACAATGGTTAGAATATTATTTGGCAGCACAATGCAGCCCTCTGCTAAAAGTAGAAAAGGAGGGAGGGAGAGAGAGATTGAGGGAGAGAGAGATTGAGTGAGAGAGTCGGGGGGGGGGGGCAGACGGAGAGACAGCACACTCATGGGTTCTGTGGGCGGGATTATCATGTGCAGGGGCGCTTGGCTTGTTGGCGTTGACACCCGCTAATCGCAGCTGCAAACATTTGTGCTGGGAGAAAGCAAAAGCACGTTGCATTGTGCTCTTTAATCAGTGATGCCAGTGTTCATATATTGTAAGACGTGGACAGTTGAACTGCAGAGCCTTTTTTCTCAAAAACAGTTTGGTGACAGTTTTTAAATGAGCATATCACCCTGACAATTTGAAAGTCAAAAGATATATTACAAGAAAGCTGAGATGAATATAAAACCCAAAAGGTGTTTCTGGGATAAAGTAACTCAAAATGGTGGAGCAGTTCATTCCATTCTTTATCCAAAATGTTAGATAGATGCCATTTTAATCAGTGGGAAGACTGCAGGCTAGTACTGGGTGATATGGCCTAAAATTGATATTTCATTTTTCCTGAATGTAAGTATTCAATATGACACAGCAGTTTCTATATTAATAGCTAAATGAACCATTTGAAGAGTAGGTTTTTTTTTTTGGAAAGCTTTTTTAAAATTGTTCAGTTGTTCAAATTGTCAGTGCTTTAGAGCTCCATTGCTCTCAGTTGCCAGTATTGATCGTTACATCAGTATTAGAATTCCGTTAAGAACATTCTAATCACATGATTGTTGGTCTTACACCTTAAAGGGTTAACAAGCTATGATGGGGGAGCTAAAGACCCTTTTCATGACAGGGAAACCCTGCATTTGTGTTTTGAGTATTTCTCTGTGACTCCATGTGGAATTATCATAATTTAAAAGTTTTTCAAAAGGTGTAGGGCCCAGGTTAGTGTACACATTTGCTGTATATAACAGTTCCCTCCAAAAGTAAGGTAATGGTAGGGTGAAATTTCTCATTTTTGCTGTATACTTACATATGCATATATCAAATACATATATTTGTATTTGAGATCCAGTGATGGAAATGAGGCAAAAGTACAGACAAACAGCTTTCATTCTATGGTATTTACATGCGTATAAACACTCCACTGAGTCTCGTCTGCATGGACCCAATAGAGTGGAGCAGTTGTTGGGGTGACCAAAACTCCACAAAGAAAGATATGACAAAATTATCATCATTACCAATCAGCATGGTGGAAACAGGTCTAAGTCGAGACAAACCAGTGATCCTTTCATAAAGGGCACAGGCGTTTTAAACAGAAGGCAATCTATACTCAGGGAACCAGAATGTGTGTGCTTTCAACAGCTGTCTTGTCTTGAAACCTGTTAGGCAGTTGAAACTGTGATTTTTCATCAGAAACAATGGGTCTAACCTTGTACAGGAACATTCACACAGTGCAACCGTATGGTCGTCCTAATCTTGTTGCTCCCACCTTCTCTTTGCTGAAATGGGAATCTGTGCTATCATTTTTAAGGATGTGAACTACATATTTCAGCACCCGCCCCCCCAAATAACTCCAGCTTTTAGCAAACAGTACAACCTTTATAAGGGGCTGAGAGAAAAGCAAAACAGGACATTTCTGAAGCTGTGAATCTCACAGAGAACACAGAAGCGCCCACGCTTTGCTCAAACTGCACACTGCATGCTGCATTCCCCCTGCCCCAGGAGGATGTAGAGCTCTCTCCTCCGACAAGCATTCCTGATAATGAACGCTTGTGTTCAGAATATGAAAGCATGCGTACCCCATGTCACGGGGCTGAGAACACCCCCCCCCACCCCCCCGGTGGGATTTCAGTCAGGCGGGGCTCACTGCATTAATGCTGCATTCCGATGAGTTGGCCTCGCTGCGGGAGCCCTGCCCCCAGGGGGCGCTGGTGCACCGCTTGGGTTAGTAATGAGGACCCGCCCGGGAGCCGCCCCCACCGCCAAGGTCGCGGGCGGGGCGTCGACTGCCGGAACCCTGATTACACGACCTCCACTTCGCTGTCGCCGTGAAACACATTTCTGTTCCCCCTGAGGAAGGAGACCCTTCGCCCCCGAGCCCGCGGACCGCGCACGCTAACCGCCGTTAGCTCGGGGTCCGCCTCCTCCAATCAGGTTTCAGCTCATGCCTGAGGAAAACGTGCACAGATTACGCAACGCAGGCTGTAATTACCGTATATGTGCAAGCTGCGCCGCTCCCTCAGAAAGGAGCAAGGCAGTCATGAATATGCAGGCTGTGTGATGACTGTGATTAGCGCTAATAAACACGATGCGCTGATGTCCAGCAGTAGGGAGGGGTGTGGGGAGGCTAACATCAAGCAGCGGCCTGACCGCTAGATCTATGTATCCAAATAAGGGCATATAATATAAATCATCTATCTATATATCTAACAACGGAAAATTAATCTAACAATGGCAGACTGTGCAGTTAAGAAACCTTAAATATACAGATACTGTTTGGTGGCATCTCCTGTGATAATGCAATACAATAATACAGAGCACATTTATATATGCTGAGAGCATTCATAGGGAAATGCTGATGAAGCACTTCCCCTCTTAAGGAATTAGAGAGACGAAGGTACACCAAGTGAACAGAGATTGTTATGGATGTACAGTAATCCGTCTGTGTTCAGTGGTCTGGGAATGTGTTTGCATGCAAGTCTGGCACTACTACTCGGATAAATCAACTGAATACACATATGTTCACTTCCATTGTAAGTCGCTGTGGACAAGACCATCTGCTAAATTAGTCCAATGTAATGTAACGAGTGCTCATTTGTTAAATTAATTTAAATGCGAATGTCCTAATGAAACAAGTAGATGTCCTCTATTTGATAATACTTTCAAACAAATATATTATCCATAGACTTATTATATTGCAATGCATCTGTGCAATCAGTGGAACTAATTTCAATATGATTTGCACCTCAAAGACACACAAAGGGATCTACTTTCCATATTGACTTACTTCTTCCTTTCTTTATGTAGACAATCCTTCCACAAGGCTTTTTTACCATGGCATGTTCAAATTGTTCACTTTCGTACATTATGTTGGTTAAACCCATTAATAGCACATTGAAAAAAGACCAACTGGAAGAAGAAAAGTGCAAAAATCATGTATTTCAAGGTTAGCTTTATGCAAATAATCCTACAAATGATCCTGAATGCAAATGTTCTTCATTCACCATCCTTTTGGAATAAACCAATACACTAATAGTTTAGTCAGTTTACAATTAACGAATATACATGTATAAAAAATGTAAAATAATAACAGTAGGTTATGAATAGATGTTGCCTGTGAAAAACAGCACTACCACAGACAGCTAAGGAACACTTTGCCTGTAAATCTTATGAAAACTGTAATCAGTTACAAGGCCAATTTATACCTTGTTAGACATTAATTGTGTGCCAGATGTTGTGCTGATCAACTGTCCCATCAGTAAAAATATCACAGAGAATGTACAGGCACCACGATAATTAAAATATCTCTCACTTTTCCCTGATGGACAAGTGCTAATGTAGTCATTCACAAATCACACCCCAATTATGCAAATAGAATTTTGCTTTAAATGACGCCTGTCTTTTAATGTGTGTTTTTAACGACCAGTCAATAACGGCCTTGCACGCTGCTTGGGAAGACCATAAGACCATAGTGCACGCTGACTGGCAGGTAAATGTGCGCAAGCGTAGCTCGGTCGCTAACCTTTGCGGTATGAAGCAATAATGCTGATGAAGCGTGTAACTGCCACAGCTTAAGATTGTTTAGATTTCCATTTCCATGTTTGTACTTCCCTGTCTAGCTTCAGAGATTGTTTGTTCAGATTAATAATTGAAAACATATCCCTGTTCTTTATTATTATTATTATTATTATTATTATTATTATTAATAATAATAATAATAATAATAATAACTCCCCACCCATTCTACAAATTCTAACAGGAAAAAATAAATAAATAAATAACAACAATAATAATAATAATAATAATAATAATAATAATAATAATTCTCCAGTTAGGAATATTTTCAGCTATGATTTGCAGAATGGGTGGGGAGATATCGCAGGAGCATTGCTTTATTTCCTCATGCTCCCCTATTCTCTGTGTCCCTGTTCTCTGTGGCCTTGATCTGTTGAATTACGCCTCCCACCACCTCAGTGCCCATACAACAATACTGATTGTCTGCTCTCTGAAATAACGGCTTCATGGCTCTCCTCACAAGGGCTCCTCTCCTGTCTCCTGCTGCTGTTAGCACAAAGCAGCTAGCTAGCTGGCTGCCTGTTTCTTTATACTGCTAAAGGACTGTGTCAGATGCATGTGCCAGATTCATGTGTGAATTGCCTGAGATACGCTCATCAACAGTTACAGGCCGGGTTCAGGGAGCCATGGCTTGGCTAGTCCAGCTTGCCATCGATATGATCAGTCCCTCACCGAGAGCTGAAATATAGGCAGAGCGAGATCCAGAACTCTTCCACAGTGAGACTGAGCAGTCTGGTCCTCAGACGTGCCGATCTCCAATAGTCTGCATACTGAGACTTGCATGGCAAGCGAGGAATTGTTCCATCACCTCTGGAAAGGGCAGGAGATTCAGGAACAAGGATGAGTTCCCATTCATGCAGTATGCTACAGTGAAATTACTTCATCTGTTCATGTTCTTCACTTTTTGTCATCGTCATCTTTATCGGCTCTGAAGCCTCAGTCTGACTGTTTGCAAAGGAAAGTAGCAAAAACCATTACATAAGTTTCACCATGATTATGATTGAGGGTTCTCTGCTTTTTACCTTCGCACTTCACTCACCTGAGTTGAGCCCACGTGCATTTAGGTGTGTTCCTCGGCATGGGGCTGATGCTGGGAGCATACATGCCCAGAGGGAGCGAGTTTTTGAGAGAGACAAAGTGATGGTAACCAGGCTGAAAAGCTGAGGGGCTTGTCAGCTGAAAAGTGCAAATACTGAAAAGCTTTTGTTAGGTTAGCTTTCTTTTAGCTTCATTATTTTAGTTAATTATTTTTCCCTGGTATCCTTTTGGGGGAAGTATTAAGATTTTTGTTTACATGTCTTTGTGTGTGTGGAATGTGCTCTCTCTCTCTCTTTCTCTCTCTCTGTGGGCCCTGTGATGGACTGATGACCTGTCCAGGACCACTCATCCAATGTGTGATGCTGGGATAGGCTCCAGCACCCACCTCCCCTCCCCCAGAATAAGTAGTCTAGAAAGTGATAGATATATGGATATATTTTGCAATACAACTGCTTTTTTGAAAATGCCACCTCAAAGGGCATTCCCCCAAAAATGAAATAAAGATAAAGCTATGATTTCACATACATAGAATGATATCGATCCATCCAGATAGTTCTGCTGAGTTTTTGAGATATCCGCTGCAGCTCACCTTGATACAATGGACCTCAACGGGACAATGTTTTGTGGTGCTCAAAACTCAACAGCAATGTCTCTTTCCAAATATAATGCCATGGTTACTACCAACATCCACAGACCTTGATGGCAGTTTCATCTAAAACTACTTTAATACCAAAGTACGGTGTATTCTGGGTTTCAGGGTCAACATTGTTTCAGCTTTGCTGATTTTGATTTGTGTGGGTATCAGCAGCATTATGGAAGATAATCACATGTGCCAGGGTTTGCCTACTGTAGTGAAAAACTCACTACACATTGGACTGGGCTTCAGAATGGAGCGGTTTTGGATTACCAAAATATTTTTATGGACAGGTATGTTCTAATGCATTGGTCATTTGGTAATGAGCCCAAATTCTGTCGACAGTGCCACCGATACCACTAGGGAGCCCTGGATATAGGGTTAATCCACCTGCTTATTCCGTAGCCACGGGTCCAGTGCATGACAAGAAGGAATTAAAGCATCAGGCCAGCCAGCGCTGTCAGAACACCTCCAGAGAAATACACACGGAAATAGCCTGGAACACCGTGGCACGAATCGGTCTCTAAACGCTCGCCATGACTTTCATTTTTGGTATAGAGTGCTGCATGTTTTATTTTCCTAGTAAGGTTCTTTGTGCACAGGGTGACATGGATAATGCATTCACTCAGTTCAGAAACTGTAAAACCACATATGTGCAGGAGAGGGTTCCTAAACTCAATGCATAGCTCACTCACAGTCTGTTACTGTCTGGACATAAATCAGAACTCATTAACAGCCTTTCTGAAAACAGAAACATCGATTGGCAGTTCCTTTCTAATAACTTGCACATTTGAATGTATATCAAGGTTGGAAACATAATAAAGCCATTTAAAAAATAAATGTTATGCCATTTGATAAAGTAAAGCTCTGGTTTAACCCAAAGAACCACAGTCCTCCTCTGCGGATAATTCAAATGAAGATAACAAGGGAGACCATCAAATGCCTCACAACAATGAAAAAATGTTGACATTGTGGATGCAGATTCTTGCTTTAAATAAGCACTGTATGTGGACATTTACAATTAAAAATATTGTGAATATTTCCCCTGTGTTGAACACTGAAGGAGGATACTGTAATATTGCACTGTAATACATAGTATAAAAGCACAAGGGTTAAGATTGAATGATAGAATGTAGTATTTAAAAAGCTACAGCTACTGTCATGGCTTTTACCTTGCGATGCATATCTATGTTGAGAGAACATGATGATAAAGGAGTCTAAAGTGGCTGGTTGCTTGTGTAATTAAACTGTGATTACCTTCTTTCTTTGTATAAGCAGGAAACTCAATTTAAATTCATACAAGAAGTTTCACAAAAGAAATGCTACAAAGTTACTCAGCAAAGTCCAACCTCTGAGGCTAACCATTAATCATTTTCATGGATTGCTACGCATCGCGAGCAGAAACTTATCTAAAATACCTTGTAGTGTCGAGCAAGGTACAGGTCTATTGTGATTGGGGCATCCATGAAAAGTTTGAGGAATATGTTGTGTCATTGTGAAAGCCTCTGGCCTTACTGGTTCAAGTCAATAGGAGCACATCAAGGAGATGCAGCGTCTTGGCAACCTCTTTAGAAGTTGGTACCAATCCACATGGTGTTTAGGCTATCTAGACAGGAAATACCAGGAAGTAATAACAGTCATGGTGGAGGATTTAATGAGGACTTACCGGGCTAGAAAATTAAGAAGAAGTAGGGAGGATATAAAGAAAATGGCTGTTTTTATTTCATGGTCTAATTAAGATGCTAATTATATGTCCTTAACTGGGCCCATTTACAGCACAACAAAAAGTATTTCTGTGCCCCAACAATTACTTCCCCCAGTAGTATTTTCTATAGTAACTTACATTTGTCCAGCCCAGCAAAAATCTGTCTGCTTCAGCAAGACAAATAGATGGGTCTTATCAATTTGGACTCTACTTGGCCATGTTTTGATCATGATAGAGGCAGGCAATATCTCATGACAGCATTTAACAAAAAATCTTTTTAAACAGGGGCTACCAGGGCTTGTTTAGCAGTACTGTGATCACCTGCATTGTGATGGGAACCGCCCTTATTAATTTGCATGTCATTAAGGTGATTCATACAATTATACCATGACCAGCCCAGTCACTGTAATTCATGACTGTAGTCTAGCCATGTGATTGCAGGAGAGCTGGAAGGAGGAGCTGATGTCTCCAGTATGTCTCCTCTTTGGCTGCCGTCAGCTGTGCCTGTTCATATAAACAGCCTGGGAGGCCTTCAGGACCTTGGACAGTGGTGACCTCATGCACAGGCCTGCTTACCTGAGGCTTATCTATAATCACGCACAGGCCTGCTTATCTGAGGCTGATCTATAATCAGGCACAGGCCTGCTTACCTGAGGCCGATCTATAATCAGGCACAGACCTGCTTACCTGAGGCTGATCTATAATCACGCACAGGCCTGCTTACCTGAGGCTGATCTATAATCACACACAGACATGCTCACCTGAGGCTGATCTATAATCACACACAGGCATGCTCACCTGAGGCTGATCTATAATCACGCACAGGCCTGCTCACCTGAGGCTGATCTATAATCATGCACAGGCCTGCTCACCTGAGGCTGGTCTCAAATCACACAGAGGTATGCTGAGGCTAATCGTCAATTGCACACAGACACACTGACCTGAGGCTGATCAGTCACTAAACACAGGCATAATCACCTGAAGTTATTCAGCAATCATAAATAGCCATGTTCACTTGAGGCTGATCTGCAAGCATGCACAGGGATGCTCAACTGAGGCTGATCCACAATCACACACACACATGCTCACCTGAGGCTGATCACCAATCTTGCTTAGAGAGAGTTTTTCCTCGACTGTGTGGGACAAACTGTACTATTTATTTATTTATCTATCTTTGACTACCCCAAAGAGGACAATGAAATTGTCATTGGCTCACTCAAAACATTGGCTAACTCTAACTCCCGTTTTTCCCCCTTCAACATCAGGCTGCGTGACCATGTTGATTACCATGTAACAACAATCTGGAGATATTATTTAACCTTTCAGTTACATTTCCTGGAAATCTCCCTAAACCCACAGTGTTGTATATCATGGAAGGCAATCAAAGAATGATTAGTGTCTGGTTAGGTTCAAAGGTTCACAGGTTATACCACAATGTGAATTACTATCTGTATTATCACAGCATATTCAATTGCAACATGGAGAAGCATGATGAAATAGGTGAAGCTCAATCTGAAATGGCACTCAAACTCAAACTCTCCATCACACATTGATATAAGAATATGTGGATACACATATTCTTATATAAATGTGTGGATTTTTTTCCATCTGTTGTCATCAAGAAGAAAATGTATACTTAATTGTACCTGGAAATGAATTATGACATCACATCACTTAGGAGCTTCTGCACAGTATGAATGAATGAATTAATTCATTATTTCATTTTTTAACCTTGAAAAAGTTCCCCCAACCACTTAGTAAACAGGCTGTGCCTACAGTGTCCAGCCGTAGCATATCGTTTCCATAGTTCAGGTATAGAACTATAAGTCCATTGCTCTGGTTATCAATATTATAGGTGGTGAAGTCCACACACAACAGACTACTACTTGATATATATGTATTCTTACTGAACCACTGTGATTTGGATGCTTCAGTTTCCAGGCTGCGGTATTTTGCATTTTGGTCTTTTAAAAACTGTTTTCAAGACGTAGCTGTTATACCCTTAGTATATATACAAATAAATAGGTCCACAACTGAGATTACAAATATGAAATATGTGTGATCTGATTATTTTTTCCACTACTGTGAAAACTAAAAATAAAACAAATAAATATAATGAAAAATCTCCAATGGTGGCAAAAAATCAATTTAAATAGCTGTTTTATCTCTACTCTTGGCAAGCCAGCCAGCGTGCTTGCTCAGTCGTGTCCAAGCAAGTCATTTAAATGTGCCGACTTTGGGGAACTAACTTTACGGCCAACGTAAGCTCCTATAACTGTAGGACTGTAATGTGCTCACTGTCTGAGGCTGGGATGCAATTAAGGGAGTTTAATCTCCAAGGAGGGTCAGTAGTCAGAAATCAGCCTTTATAAATTCAATCAATAACTTGTGCTAGTAAATGTGGAACCATTTGAGAAACTGTTTTTTTTTCCAAGTGCATTTCTCAATGAAAGTGGCTGAAGCTTGGTCTGTGTTACTCCAGATTAGTTTAGTCTATGACTGCGCTGCCCCACCCCAAGCCTAATTACTCACTGCCTCGCCAAATTCGTTGGTTTCAGATTCAGGGGAATTCCAGCAATAATGATGAAGTATTGGAGTGCCTTTTGCAGAAGAGTGCCTTTTCGCATAAACTGCTAGATTATTCTCATAACCTGTTTGCATTTTTCTTCCATCTGGGCTCTGTTGTGTTGCTTGTTTCTTCTGCAGTGTTTGCCGCTGAAGGCCTTGTTTTGATATTGCAGCAGAGAGCAATCAAAACAGAGGGAAAATATGCACGCACATCTTCAGAGTTCATCAGAAATTACGCAGCGAAACTATTCTTCCTAAACAGGAGCAGTCATATAACAGTTGGTGTTGTGCTCAACTTGCAAGACAGAGGCAGGTGTTCATAAATGTAAAAACACAAAACAAAGGTGAAAAAAAAACAAATCACGCACACTACAGAATTGTGGAAGGTCAGTATATATAGAATGTGTGGGATGCATTTCACAGGAAATACCTGTAGCTGTGAATAAATCATGCTTATGAAAAAGCACAATACAAACTGTAACATTTATTTGTACAATTTGTTTCATGAAAAAGTACTTTTGGCAATGCACTTTGAAGTGTCCCTAAAATGTGCAGTAACTGGAACTGCATTTTTATTGCTAATGTTGGACATTAGTAGGTAAACCCTCATTTTTGCACATACAGTGCGGTTCATAAGTATTTAGACAGTGACCGTACTGCAGCACATTGGATTTTGAATGAAACAAAGGATATGTGGTTAAAGCTACAGTCGGCAGCTTTCTCAACAGTCGCAATGCTGTGAAAACAGTTTGAAAACTGTCACGCCCTTTGGCCCTGCCCACAGAGAAAGAGACACAGCCCCTTCCCACTTCACCTCGTCTTGAACGTGCACAAACCGTTCTAGCCAAGACTCCTCGGCTAGCTGGATCACAGAAACATTTCCTTAGATTAGTGAAACTGATATGCTGCTTTATAGTATGTGTTATTATTGTGCAGTGTTCGTTGTTCACACGGAAAAACAATTATTTCCCACTGCTGAAGTCAAATTTGTCCTTTGGAAAAGGTTGGTTGAATAAATTAATTCATGCATATTCACACTCAAATAATGGTAGTTGCCATGCTAATTTGTCTTTAGAGTCATGCTCGTTCATCTGACCGTCATGTACAAGCAAACAAATTGCCCAATTTGTCTGTAGGATATGAACCACAAAAACCAACATATACTTTGTGATCCACTGCAGGTAATCTAGCTTTCAGGTAGGATGCTACAGTACATGCTACTGAACCCAAAACACTGAACACAAATGTGGCTAAATATCTTGTGCAATTGGGGAAAATGCAAGTTCTCTGCCATCTCTGCTTTTGCACATTTGGATTGTGTCAGATACTGAGGGATGGTCTTTCAATCCCTGTGGGCATAAACATGATGATGTCACCTAGAAATATGAAAAGACTTCCGCGGTAGCATACATCAATGTACCCTTTGCTGGTGGAAAGATCAAAAAGATCGGTTTCCAGGGAGAGGTGGTCATGGAGGGAAGGAGGATACATTAGTATTAGTACACACCCAATGAGCTGCAAAACCAAAGTCCCATAGTTCCATTGTCTTTAAAAAGAGAGAGAGAAAAAAAAAACAGGATAGCCATACATAGGACATGAAGTTATGGTGGGCAGCACATCTGGTGGTCTATGGAAGTCATGGCAGTTCATTTTTTTTGCAGTGCTGAACCTTCCTGTTATGTTCAGTAGGCTGTGTGAGTCTGCATTCTATAAAATCATAAAAAAAGGTTTTTATAAAATGTTATTGTCTTCAGTAAATCACTGAAAGTCTTATGACTGAAATGTTGTTTTTTTCTCAAGTGTTTAGAGGTGTATGTGCCTTTTCTATAATGAATTGTGCATTGTGTGTTCTTATTTTCTATTTACTTTTTAAAATTTATTTTACACTTACACAATTGCTATTGATGACTTGCTTGAAGGGGCAGTTTCAAAGATCCTGTCCTTGAGCAAGAATTCTAATATAATTTTTTTTCTATTGTGAGGAAATCTCACTCAAACATTCCACAGCCTGTCTCTCTGCCCTTGCATTGAAGTGTGATTCAATTCAAGCAAATGCTAATGAGTTCTGGAAATAGTGGAAAAATAGCCTAATTTAGGCCCAGTAGCCTTGAAGGCTGACCACACCAAGCAGGCAGGCATTAAATATTTTTGCTTTATGTGTGATTATTATTCATTAATTTTATCAAGGGCAAACAGACAGTTGAATACACACATTTATGCCAATGCAGGATGGCCCTCTTGCCCTGCTTTTTACTGAAAACATGAAACATTTACTGAAATGATCATGTCCTTATTTCTTGCGCCTATTTTATTTGAATTCATTTTATTTGAAAGGTCACAGGGGTCCCACACAACCGCATGATCTTCATATAGCATCACCAGCCTTGATCAGAGGTATCTGAACATTCTCCACAAATTCCCCAACCAAACCTGTAGAAACAAGGCCTGACTGCCGCAGAGAGGCCTACCCGCTAGACTCCTCCAGTACATCCTGACAGTCTCAATCACAGATTTAAAAACGCGAGCAGACGAAGCATTTGTGGCTAAAGCTCCAATTTTATGGCACTCTTTGTCAGATATGATCAGGGCCTTTCCAAGGTCTTCTTTTAAATCAGTCACAAAGATCATTTTTGTTCTAGTGTTTTCAAGCTAAAGCAAGCACTTTTACCCGTACCACAATTTTATTCATCGTTTGTCTTCATTCAGTTTTTATCTCTCTTATCTACACGTTTGTGGGGCTAAGTGCTTCGTGCATCGCACAGTATATGAATTGCATACGGGCACTGAGCCATTTCTGGCCGGCGGAGGAGCCATTCAGGAGCTGTGCTGGAGAACTGCTGTACAAGGCACAGCCAGGCCAGACATACCCTGCTGGCCCGACACTCCCTACCCTGTGCGATACTGGCTAGCGCCACGCTTATTTCCTTTTTTCCTCCCTGTTATCAAATGCTGTCTTCACAACCGCTCTGACTTGTCCACAATGTACATGATGGAAACACATTGATATTACAAATAGCTGCTGGGTGTTGCCATTGAGCTGCGAGCTAGTCTTCAAAATGCTTGACAGGCTTTCAGGTATAAATTTAAAATTGATCATTATGCCATTGCATTGTGTTATTTAGTGCCCAAATACCATCTTCATTCTATTTTCAATTTCTGCTGTCAAATTTAAAGGGCAAGCAATGCATCCAGCAGCTTATACGCGTATAGACCCCATAAACAAACAGCTGTGTTTATATTGCTGGGTGCACTCATCACCATTATGGCTGGGTTCTTGTAACAGAAGTAGTGGGTGTCAAGGATTCTGTGATTTTAACAATTTTTTGACAGTTCCGTTTTTTTGCCATTATTATGATTTCCCTCTTTTATTGTGCTTTCTGTGTTTTTTGGCAGCTTTGGATGGTAACTGTCATCCTTAATTTAGCCTACAGAGTGATTTGTATAGGCCTAAGCATTTTAAACCATATTGCCAAATGCTGGGAGAAAAAAAAATGCAACAATGTTAACAGATTCTGGAATGCGTTGGGACCAAGATTCCTGGCCTTGCCAATTTTTGCAATCCAAAGATGTTTGTTTGGTGCTCTCTCTCCCGTTACAGTAACATTGTCACTGACAACAGGCACTCCATCAAAGACTCAGACCTCACTGTGTACATCATGATGTACCCATACAAACAGGAAAGAAATATAAAAACAGATACATGGCAACCATGTTTTATTATATCACTAATGCAATTTGAGCATACTGTTTATAACAGCAATTAAAGGAGAAAAAGCATGTGCTTTTTGTCAATGATGGACTGAAGCGATTACACGCACCAATCAATTTACTCATATTTCTTCTAGAGGCAACTGCCCAGTGATTTTATTGAAACTTCAAGCACCGGCTACTGTTGTTACGGTTGTGGATGCTATTCCAATCATTTCCCACTGCTGCACATGATATATTAATTAATGAAAAAATGAAAATCATTTTTAAAAATTTCTGCCACCTTTTCTGTCATCCATGATTTTCAACAACTTTCAATTGTGACTACTCTGTGACTTTAGCCAGTATTTTATAACAAACACGCAATCTTAATCATCATTCATTTTTACTAACCAGTCTTGAACACAGTGACAGAAAACCTTCATGTATGCAAGCAGGGCTTCTGTGGCAGGGCGCAATCCAGGAGAAGGAATCAGGACACCATGGGGCCTGGGTACAGGTGCACCTGGGTTGCATTATCCATTCAGGCCAAGGTTTTAATAGTGTGCTCCTTTGCCCAGTATGCATCTGAGGTCGGGGGTGAAGCAAGATTTGGCAATGAAAGAGCCAACAGAAATAAACTTGGGAAACTTGCTAACCTGATGCCACTGAAACATGTTGATGATTTTGTTTTATTTTTAGTTTTTTTTGGGTTATTATTTTCTGACCTGGACACCACAAGGGCACACAGTGAAGTTGTTGTTTTTGTTGTTGTAATGCTGAACCTGCCCTTGTGTGCCATTGCTGTTAAACAGGAATAATTATAGAAATCCAAACCGGGTCAAACACATCTGCCTGCTTTCATCTGCTCTTTGCTGTCTGCAGCATTCAAATCAATATAACATTCATAAAAAGTTGTTTATTTAATGAAGGACATGGCAGTGAATCTAAATATTGGATCTCTATCACTAACATTGATTTTCTTTTCAAATAAGATGCAACAATGGCAAAAGGCAGTGACTGAAACAGAAAAATGTCAATGGTTGCATTTGTGGACATGGCAAGACATGTACTGCATTAATCTAATCATAAATGACCACTTCTTGGCATGATGCAGTCTTTCCCAAAAGTCTAGTAGTTACAACTTGACCTCTATCAGAGACCCTGACAGAGACCACCACTGACAACTGGACTGTTCAGCCAGCGTGTTGAGTGAATCAGCAGTAATGTTATTTATTCAGTTAAAATGTACATCACATCATTTCCACGGACCAAGCAGTGCGTTCTCACACCCAATAGATATGATCACCTCGCTCTTCTACTGCAAGCACACATCAAGTCATTCTTTCCCCAGACACTCCCACATATCAGCTCTTTAAAAGCCCCCCCATTACCTTTTAAGCAGCCTTAAAAAGTGTAATTACATGTGTAATAACTGCACTTGCAACAGACCTACTGCCAACTCCAAGTGAGGCTCAAATATGAGCAAAGAATATGTGAGCAAAAAGCTGTGTGGGTTGGAAAGTTTGCCAGAGAAACTGTTTAACGGGTATTCTGCTATTCTCCCTCTTCCTAATTTACGACCCCCCTGCTTCCCCCTCTGTGATGACTAATCGCGTAAATATTTTCAGCCGCGAGCGCTGGAAGAAATGGTAGACCTCTAGGGCACAGCATGCAAGCGCCGAAAACACCTTTTCATTCATGCAAATCATTTTAGATCTCCTTGAAATCTCCCATGAATCTTCCACTGTTTCACTGCAAAATGCTGCATGGTTTTGCATTTCAAAAACAGGCAACAGAGATGCCTTGACTAAATCCCCATCAAGGACATTTCAATTGCCTTTTAGACAGTGGAGGTAGTGGTGATCAAACTGGCTTAATGGCAATTAGGATCCGCTATGGTGGATAATAAGTGTCTAAAAGGCATCCTGGGTTGTCATATTAGAAAATATGAACCCAGAGAAAGTGCTTGAATGCATGTTTCCAGTGGTAAGTGTAGCTTGTAATGGTCTTGCTTCATGCCTGGTACATTGAAAACTTTCCCTGGGGGTTAATTTTGAATTCTTGAATTTGAACAGACAATGTAATAATGTATCCTAAACTCTTGATGATAATTAAATGATAAATGCAAGGCTAACTATTGACAATTATTCATAGCAACCACTGGTACCATCCATCCATCCATTATCTATACCCATTTATCTGGCCAGGGTCACGGCAAAAGGCAGGAATACACCCTGAAAAGGCTGCCAATCTATCGCAGGCCACACACATCATTCACTCACACACACTCATACCTATGGGTTATTGAGAGTCTCCAATTAGCCTACCTGCATGTCTTTGGACTGTGGGAGGAAACCCACGCAAACATGGCGAGAACAAGCAAACTCCACACAGAAAGGCCCCAGCTGTATTCAGACCTGGGATAATCTTGCTGTGAGGCAAGTGCTATGAACCATTGTTACCGCCAAGGAAAATGTTAGTTGATGAGCCTGAAACTTAAACATTGTGAACCCATTTAAAAAATTGTTTTTGAGACACAGATCTAAGACGACCAAAGGTGCATCTCTGGTTGTCATGAATACAAAACATACCTCTGTTAGTACTTCCAGCCAAATTCACAAGCTCAAAAAAAACAAACAAAAGAAATGAAAATGTTAAGATGTTGGCCTCATCTGAACTTCAGAAATATTGCCTTATTTAATTTAATGATCTTAAGTAGGCTAATTTTAGCTGTTTCAAGGCCTTTTTAGCATAGCAAAATTAAATAAGGCTCGTCAACACAAGTTCTCATTTCATCAAGTATTCTCATCAAAAAATGTTTTTTTTTTTTTTTTTTTGCTTTGTTTTCACTTTTATTATTTTCGTTTTTTTTCCCTCAGTACCCCTGAGGGAACACTCTTTTCGTATTGTTTACATTCCTGTTTGTGGAATGCTCTCTCTCTCTCTCTCTCTGGCTGAGGGTTTTGGTGATGGATCTCCCCAACTTTGGGTTTCTTTCCTTTTTTAATTGTTCTTTGGTCTTTTCCCTCTTAGCATCTTCACATTTGGTTATTGTTTGGTTTTCTACTGATTGAAATCGTAGAAGTTAGGGCTGGAGTGAAGATTGGGGTGTATGGGATGTTCTGGCCTTTCAAAGGCCAGGATGGCATTGCAGTCTGATGGGGACATACAATCACCCCATCATGGTTTCTAGCAAACATAGACACTGTGGAGGAGGAGGTGTTGTTTACTGTGGGAAAAGAGGTAGGAAATTAACAGTTTTTTTTCAGCATTGAAAATGACCAAATCAGTGGTGGTTTTTCTTAAAAAGGAAGCTGTTATCAGTCATCCGATTCAAAGCGGTGTTGTAGTGAAAGGACAATTTTTGCAGGTGACATCACTTTCCACTCCAGCAACAAATGTTATTTCTAATGTTCCCCCATTCATTAAGAATGAGGTGTTGGAGAGGAATTAGTCTGCTTTTGGTCATTTTGCCAACTGTTAAAGTGACTCCCCCGTGTTTTAAGATTGAATCACTTGAATATTCATGTTTCTAAATTAGAAGTGACGTTTCGGTGCAGCACACACAAAATTTCCATGTCCACATAAGGCAACAAAAGAGATTCCAAAGAAATCTACTGAGGGGCTATCTCAGGAAGGTGGGGCAGTGCAGGCTGCAGCACAAGCACACTATGCGTATCTGCCTCTCCAGGAAGGTGGACAGGGCCTGATTGACATGGAGAGCAGAGCTGCAGCTTTCTTTCTTTGTTCTGCAGAGAATGCAGGCAGCACTAAAACTGCTGCACCATCAGAATGTCTGCTGGAGAGGGCCGACCTGTAACCTGCTGCGATGGGTGGGTGGCTTGGGGCTTCTTGACCAGCATTTATTTACTCTTCAGTTGGATAGTTTGAATATTTCTGGCTGTACAAGATTTTTTAAGTTTTGAAGATGTGGGCAAGAAAACAATGTATTTTGTTTGTGTGAAGGTCTGCCACTTGACAGAACTGAAAGATATCAGGCAGGATATGTGGCAGGTGATGTTTACTGATGTACGTATGCCGGTGGATGGAGGGGTTTTTATAAACAACCCTTACCAAAGAGGTCTGGGGATCTATAGTGGAGGCAACTCCATGGCCTCCAATGTACAAGTGGCACATTTAAATCCAGGGAAGAGTAGAGGGTTCCCCTTCTGATGAAAAAAGAATATGGTTGCTCATATTTTTACAGATAGCCACAGATTAGGAGACTTGTTTGGGAAATTAAGGGAAATGTGTGGGAGGCTGGGGTTCCAGTTCTGTCAGCCTTTATTTTTTGGGGGGGCCAGGGTCCAGTTTTGTGCACGTGTAACCACCACATTGGACCTTTGTCTTAATTCTGGCCTTTCATAATTCCATTGCCTCATAGAGTCATAAATACCACAGGCTGTATATTCTTTCTTTGAAAGAAATCTCTATTGGCAATTATTGTCCAATGACTTCATTATTTTTCTTTATTTAAGCAGGCAGGCTAACTAAGATCTCAATACTCTTTTGCAGAGATGACCTGGGAAATTGAAGTGGGCATGCAATGCGCTTGTGTAGCCAATCAGATTTAGGGGTTATGATTAGGTGGCCAGATATAGAGAATCATAGATATAGAGTGTTCTTTTTAAAAATAATTTATTCATTCATTCATTCATTGTCATAGTCTTCTTCTGTTACTACCACTAATACTACTATGACTACTAATAATAACAATACATTATTGATAAAATGCATGACATTGAGCTTTGTATGTGTAATTACAGTTAGAAGATTTAGACAATTGACAATTATGCATTTATTTACTTGTTTATTTCCCATAAAGGTCCACAAAGTGAGCATTTATATGGTCTGTCCCTAGGGAAACCCAGCTGACTGAATGCATTTGATGGGAAGGAGGGAAAATACTGGAAAGTGTCTTTCAGATATGATTCATTCATATTTATTTATCAGCTGCGCAGATCAAAATCAGCTTCCGTGGCTCAGAAGCATAGCACAGCTGTAGAGCCACTCAGCGCTAGCATCTATGATTAAAGCGACTACTGCACAAAAAAGCTATGCATAAATATCAAGGGCTAGCCTTTCTGTGCATCACATACACTGTAACATCTGAGCATCTAAGCCCACTAAGTATGAAATCATACCTCATGCCAATGACAGGCAGAATAAATACCCACATTTTGTATAGACTTTTAGTTGTGAAAAGAATAACTTTTTTTTTTTTTTTTTTACAGGTTTATTTTAGCAAGACTGAAATTTAGCATAGTGCTAAGCTCTGGCTGTATAAACAGAGCTGCAAGGACACTGGCTATTTTCCCTTGAGTCAAATAAAATGTGGCAACTAATATACCGATGTGACTGCACAGTGAGGCTGCAGTAAATGTGGACAAATAGCTTTTTTCCATCATAATGCACCCACTAAAAATGCCTTATTTTTTATAAATAAAGGACCATCACAGCAGGAGAAGGCAGTCAAGGAGATATTTATGAAAAAGCGAGTGTGAATCGTGATGCAGGGGTACCCCCACTATCAACACGGGGAGGGCATTCCTGGCGCATCCCCCCCCCCCCCCATTATTTTAACCTGTATCTCTATGACCTGTTCCTCACATTGAGGGTCATTTCTTACTTTCCTCAGAAAAACACATAACCTTGGAGGTTAATGTGGAGGTGAATGTTTACTTTGAAATAATCTGCAAAAAAAAAAAAGAAAGTTATATTTATACAAGGTGCATTTATATTGTGTTTTAACGGAAACTTATTTCGCCGAAGGTCCTCCTGAGATTTATTCCCACTGGGCAGTTTATTTATTTATTTATTTTCCCTCACTACTGTGTTCTTCCCACTGGGGAGTTATTTTTTCCTCCCTCCCTTGGTTTTCTTTGTGGATCTGATCCAGGGTTTTTTTTCACTTTAAAGCATAAATGCAACAGCGTAAAATTGAATTGAATTGACTTACCTGTGAGACTGTCACCCTATGTTTGCTACATTTTAATATGAGTTCATGACTAGTCTAACTCATACACACAGAATACCTAAAAACTGATCCATTGAAAAAAAGATAAAATATTAAATATTGTGTATAGTAAAGCTGAAAAATACACAAATGCCTTAAGCAATCCCAAGAGAAACTAATCCATCTGAGCAGGCCTCTTTGTACCTTAATATCAGATGACATTCCTTTAATATAGCACGCTGTCATCAACTGATGCCATATAATATTCACTGCACAAGCTGTATCAAACGTGTGCATTAACCTTTAGCCTTATTGATCTTGTTATACATGATGGTCCCATTATTCAGCTCCCTGTTTTGGCTTTATTTTGACATTTGTAGCCTAGTAACGAGGGGGCAGGCCAAGGCCACCGCTGCCCACGAAACCAAATTATGCTTTATTGACGCAACCAACTCATTTCCAATAAAAGAGAGAGTTTGTGTTTATGTTACTCCCGAAGCTCAGGTGACCATTCTGTCGGAGTGTGAATATTCACTAAAGACTTCAGCTGCACTGACCATTCATTTACACCTGGGAACCAATGATGTTATATTTCACTGTAGAAGTGACAAATCTTTTTGTTTTTCAAGTAGAGTTTTTTTGTGTGTGTGTGTGTTGTGGACTGTTCCTAAAGATGATTGATTTCCTTTCCACTCTTTCTTTGCTTCATTATGTAGGGGTGAGAGGGGGCGGCAGTAACAAGGCCAGGATGATGAAATCGGGAGTTAGAACTGACCCTACACGCCTTGTCTGTGAGAACCATAAAACTCATTTCTCTTTGTCTTTATTTAAGAAGCAAGTAGTATTGAATTATTGAGTGCTTGTTAAATACACATTTCAGAATGTTACAAATGAATTGCTTCTGACAAAGGGTGAGGAGGATGTGAGGAAAAGATTTAGCGAGATATAAAGGGCTGCCTTTGGATCCAAATTTTATGCTTTCTACCTGACATTCCCTTCCCTTGCTTGAAGGAGGGAATCCCCAAAATGGCAGGATGAAATATGGCACCCACATGAAATGGCGTTCAGATCAGATTTATGAAAGCGGAGAGAGCAATTACATTCCCTCGCTCCCTCAATTTTCTTCTCTCCCACCAAGGCAAGCTTCCCTCTAAAAAGGGATCTCCACAATGCAATGCTCCACTCGTGAAGAAGACAGGATGAGTCAGTGCGATGTAAAATGGAGGAGGCACTATTTTCTTTTTTTGTAGGACTGACTGATTGATTGAAAAGTTTATTTGTCCCCTTGAGGAAATTTGTCTTGGACATTTATAACTACAGCATGTACGCAACAACACAGCGTCATAAATATACATACTCACATGAACACACATACATATACATACATATACATGCACATGCATATAAATAGAATAAAAACATTCACATACAATAAAACATATGAAAACACAATCTTTGATGTTGTAGACTATCTGCTATTCAGGGCTTTGATGGACAAAAGGACGAAGGTGTGTTGGTATGGGTTAACCACAACTCATTCAAAAATATCTTCTCCACACACTTCATTACAATGGATGTTAAGGCGAAGGGTCTAAAATCATTATTCTCCAATACGGAGGGTTTCTTAAGAGACAGGTGTAATTATTTCCCTTTTCTATAATTCTGCCACAGCATGAATCTATAGATCTCTGAAAGACAACTCCAGATTGAGGACAATTCCTCTGCATTTATTCTTTAACAGAAAAAGCAGAAATACCATCTGGTCCTGAGGTCATGCTAACATTGACATGGTTGAAGACTTCCAGGACAGATTTCAAATCAATTCCCAGTCTATCTCCAGATACATACATGTTAATAATTAAATAATTCAGCACTATGTTACACTCATAGGTGAAATCACAAATGTCTTGTATAAAACGTTCTGGTCATTTGCCTTAATTAGTTCATCTATGGCACACAGGAGTCCTTCACAGTCTTTATGATTGTATTCCTTTCATGGAGTCCCATAGTTTTAATTTGTGTTTTTAAAGCGTTTCTCAAATGCCTCCATATAATGTATCCTTACTTACCTGAGCCTGTGATCCAGTTCTTTTTGTACTGTTTATTACTTGAGCCTGTGATCCAGTTCTTTTTGTTCTGTTTTTAGATGTACATAGTCCTTGTGCCTGAAGGCCTCCTTTTTCTGTTAATGCAGCCTTTAATCTTCTTTGTAATATAAGGTTTATTGTTGTGGAACTTTTTAGCCTCCTTTTAGGGACCATAGTGTCAAGACAGAACTTAATATAGTCTGTATTGACTTCCATGGCAATGTCCAACTCCCAATCCCCTGTAGAGCTATCCCAGTCTGTGCATAAGAAACAAACTTTTAGTGTTTCTGGACTGTCATCAGTCCATGTGTTTACTGTCTTGATCATAGATTTGCTGCTCTTTAAAACTGGCTTGTTTGTGGGGATCTAAATAAACAGTGTTGTGAACAGAGTTGGACAGAGGTGGTGTTGCTATGGTTATATAAGCCCAATATAAGAATATTGCCATGGCATTTGTCCAGAGACATATGTTACCTTGTTTCACACTGGGATGGCAGGTATGCCATCTTGCCAAGTTACAGTATACCCCATACCTATACAGAAGGTGGTCATTCAAACTTTGTGTCCCATCAAAGCGTGAAATGGCAATCACTTATAGTGGAAATAATCTGCAATTTAGCTGTGTTACATTTACAAATTGTAAAAATGAAGAGAAAAAAAATCACATTTATTCTTCCTCAGCCTCCTGCATCTGGGCTGAGTCAGACCAGATGTTTTCATTTACATCACAGGCGATGTTAGCTTTGGCCAGGCAGCACTGCTCCTTGGTGTGCCTTATCCACCCCTGGCAAGACTCCCAGGTAATGCCTGCACATGCCTCATCTGCTGCTTTGGGAAGGTTTTCCTGCACATAATAATAATAATAATAATAATAATAATAATAATAATAACAACAACAACTTTCTTTGTATAGCACCTTTCATACAGACTGCAGCTCAAAGTACTTAACAGGAAAAATAAAAACAAAAGGCAAAAACAGGGAAAAACACAGCAATCATAATCAATTTTAAGGGTTTTAAACACAGAAGAATAAAACAGTGTATATTTAAATGGAAACATGAATAAAATAAAATAATTAATATGAAATGAGTAAAGTAATGAGTAAAATAAATGAGTAAAATAAGAGATAACATATGAATTTCTGTCATGTACCTTCCATGATCATGCCAGGAAACTCCTCAATAGAGTTTAGGAATGGGGAATATGGTTGAAGAAACAGATTAGAGGATCTAGGATGGTTAGTGAACCAGTTGCGCACCGCAAAAGTGCTATACAAATAAAATTGAATTGAACTGAATAAAGTTCTGCCCTCTTCTCCTGAATTGGTGAGGTTAAATCCTGCACCCATGTGGGGTGTTTCTGGCATCACCCTGTAATATTCTCTACAAAAGAGATAGTCAGGCTGGGGTGCGGGAATGGACCCAAGCGCAGAGTGCAAAAATACAAAACTCCAAAAATGGGGAAAACAAAAGACTTTAATGAACTCAACTGGGAACAAAGGGAACCGAAAGCCTCGCAGGGCGGTTTAACAAACACAACGAAAATCCTCAAAAAAGGGGGAAAACAAAAGTACAAAAACTCCAAAAACGTAGAGAACCGAGCCGGCAAGGAACAGGGAACAGGCAACAGGCAACAGGCAACGGGTAGGCACGGAGACAGGCAGGCTACAAAAGGCAAGCAACAAACAAGCACGCAGGCAACAGGCAGGCAACAAACACACAAGGATCCAGCACCTGAGTCAGGGAAAAGGGGGACTTAAATAGACCTGACGCAGACGAGACACAGGACGGCACAATGAACAATCAAGCCACAGAGAGGGAAGGGAACACGAGACAAAAAGCAACTAATAATGGGATAATTAGAAACAAAAAAACAATTAACCGGACACAAAGCAGAGGTGCCGCCATCTGGCGGCCCAACCAGGAAAGACAGGGGGAAGACACAGAACCCTGACAGATATGGTTAGGTACTGTTAGGGACTGCCCTGTCTTGGTTCGCTTCCTATCTTACAGATAGGTCCTACCAGGTCACCTGGAAGGGGTCTACCACTGCTTCTCATCCCCTTGTTTGTATTTGTCCTAATACTGTAGCTTATTCTTCTGCCTAGTTGGCTTTGCAGAGGTTAGGTCTGAATAGTGTTCACTGTGTGAACTAAACTGTGTTCTTGGCTAGAAATAGCTGTACAAAATAAGTATTGTACCTTACTGAACCTGTGATTAGCACTTGTCTATGACCATGAAGTGCAAAGCCCTGGCCTTTGACTCTCTGAATTTATTTCAAAAGGAACACTGTATGCTTGTTATGTTCATATTTGATTGTGTTTGAAGGATGCAGTCAATGGTTTAGATGCTGATTTGACCTTCATGTTCAATTATTCTGGCCTTTTTTTCTTGCAGACAAATAAAATTGTTGGCTATGCCCATGTTGAAAATAGCATTTTCTGAAAAAAGCCCTCATCTGCTTGCATGAGCCTGTCACCTCTTAGTTCTGCAAAAATGGAACAAGTACTGTCAGGCTACAGACATACATTTTTACAAAATATATAGTACAATTCCCAAGTTCATGTGACACGGAACAGTAATATAATACATTTCCTCATTTGGCTTCATACAGTGGAACAGCAGAGCAAACAGGTGAGAGAGCAGAGCACAGCACTCCAATGTTACACTTGAGTAGATAGTAGTAAACAACTTGTTTTCTTCTCTGAGGTCTGGATTAAGGAAGTTGCTGTGTTGCTCAAACACTCTTCCCTCATTCTATGAACCATGACATTATCAACTATAGTAGCACATCAGATACAAAATGTCCTCCTTGCCCATCTTCTTCCTCTTCCACCTCCTCCAAGTTGTTACTCTTTCTCTTCCTCTCGTTCTGAATTCTTTGAAGGCATTGTTCCAAAGCATGTGAACTCACCTGTGGCACTTTCTATTCCTCCTGAGGTTCTGATTAGTCTGTTGAAAATTTTACTTCTTAGTGTATTCACCCTGAGAACCATGTGCTAGTTCAGTTCAGGTTGTGATGACTTGAGTTGTTATATTGATTGCTGCCTAAAGGAGAACATATGCTTTATGAAAAGATCTGAGTTTTTCGAAGAAGGTTCAACAATTCTGCAACGTGTAAAAACGGGTGAGTAGCGTTTATAGTTTTGGGAAACAAGTCTGTTTTGGTAGCTGATGTAATGGTTGGGGATGTGTTGTGCGTGAAATCAGTTTTTTTAGTGTATAAGTGATTGAGAAAAAACTGTAAAAACTGTAAACCCAGCCTCATCAATAAAAATGTACTCCTGTGGAATAGGGCTCTCATTCAAATATTTTTTGAAAAAAAACTCCAGCAGTCTTCAGGATATAGTGAAGTAAAATAACTTCAAAATGACTGCAAGGGGTACATCTCAAAGGCCTGTCCCACAAGCAGCTGCACAAACCACTCCTCCAATAAGCCTCTGCATGGTGTCACACACCGCGACACACCCCTATGCTGGACAGAAGAGTTGGACACGTGGAGATACAGGAATTCCGGAATATTCCAGTCTGCATTTTGTCTTCAGAAATTGTCGCACAGAAATGACATAAAACGTCTTCGCCTTTCACCCTCACGGGATCCAGGCAGGAGAGGTTTCTTGCTCTGGAGTGAATGGCTGTCGTCCATACCACCACCAGCTTACATAAGCATAAATACATGAATACAGTTTTGACAACATGAGCATAACTTCTTATTTCCAGTGGCATGCATGAAACATTGATACCGTAGTCCACAGTGAACATTAGGTATTCAGCAGTACAGTAGTCACTGAGGAATGGATTGATATGTTACAGTGAATAAGAAGAGTAGAGAGAGTTACTGCCATTTTTACTTACCCGTTCTCATTTCCGAATGTGCGGAGGCAACAGTTACATTATTTTTTTAAACAGAAGCCACTTTTGAAACAGAAGCCACTAAACAGTTAACACAACCCTCTGAACAGAATCACTCTTTGCAAAATGAAACATTCAACATGGAAAATGCTCTATTGCTCTGAAAATACCAAACGCATGACACAAAATCAAATAAGTGCATCAAAACAGAACCATTTATCACCAAATGAAAAGTTCTATTTATCACACTCACAAAGAAAAACTAGCCATAAGTGGCAATATCGCCTGAGCACGTGCTATTTGCAGTACTGTAATATGAACTCATTTGTAACTCACACTAAGAGATGCAATTATTTTCACTTTACTGTAAGTAACAGTTGAGTGTCATGCAGAGATGATTTTTTCATTCAATAAAAATACATTCAAAAAGCAATTTATTCCTTCACAGCAGTTTATCATAAAGAACCAACTGGATTTATGCTGTGGATATATACAGTAAATATATACAATATTTGCAGTAAAATAAACCAATATGCTATACATAACAAAGCAATAACACACAATAAATAAAAAAAACTCAATGTACAAAAATGAAAAAGTATAGACTTCAAGTAACTGCTCATTGTCAGAAATCAATTCTGTTCTCAAATTAAGTCTCATCTCTGTCAGGCTGCACATTTTCATCAACATCACATTGAATGTTTTCTCCTGCAATGCAGCGTGGGATAAATCTCCTTGCGTGTCAGATCCATCCTTGGCAGTCTTGTGCTCTGATTGTCTCATGGCTCCCATTCATCTGTGTGGCTTGTGGGGGTGGGTGATCATAAGCCTTCCATCTCCATTGTGAGAAGAAACCTTCTGTGGGATTTAGGTTGGGTGAGAAGAGCTCCACTGTGAGAAGAAACCTTCTGTGGGATTTAGAGTTGGGTGGGAAGAGCTCCACTGTGAGAAGAAACCTTCTGTGGGATTTAGAGTTGGGTGGGAAGAGCTCCACTGTGAGAAGAAACCTTCTGGAGGATTTAGAGTGGGGTGGGAAGAGCTCCAGTGTGAAGCGCTGGTGTGCTATAATCCGCTCTCTTACAGGAGCAGAGAGGTGCAAAGCAACGCTGGCCCAGACCACCCCAAAGACCGGCAGGTCTGGACCCACCAGGTCTCTCTTTAGAGGGGGTACAAGTCCTTCATACATGGCCTCCAGTAAAATCATAACGCATTCGGTGTAATGCCCCATGGTGGGGATCTCGTGAGACGGCGGCACACACAGCTACATTTCCTCCTTGCTATCCCAGCACATTAATTGTGGCCCATTTGCTAATGATGTTCCTGCCACATCTTCAGACTTTGGGCAAGTTGAAGCTGCTTCATCAACGTAAATGGAGACATGAGGTGTAGCATTAGCTTCCAGCTCCACTATTCGATGAGAACAAGAAATACATTGTTAGTTGTGCATTCTTGAAGTACAGTTAACCCCCAGGTTAAGACTGCAATGATAAAAATGGCTTACAAACCATTTTATGCAAAACGGTAATACAGCGAAGTACAGAACATGGCCACTTACCTATTTCCATTTCTATATAGTCTAATTATTGATGCTGACCATAATCAGATATTGTGGATGCAAACTATAGTCTTCTGGGTACTCCGGTTTCCTCCCACAGTCCAAAGACATGCAGACTCTAAATTGCCCGTAGGTATGAGTGTGTGAGTGAATGGTGTGTGTGCCCTGTGATAGATTGGCGGCCTGTCCAGGGTGTATTCCTGCCTCTCGCCCAATGCATGCTGGGATAGGCTCCAGGACCCCCCATGACCCTGCTCAGAATAAGTAGTTATAGATAATGGATGGATGGATGTTTTCCATAGGAACACACTTTAGTGTGCTTAGAGAATTCTGTGAAGTGTTTTGGAAAAGCATTAAATGAGACTGAAATCTGGGTGAGACATATGCTTTTAGTTTTGTGGATAATATTATGAAGTTTTTTCTCACTAGGGATGTAGCACCAGTTTTAGTGTGCAAAGGATTTAGAAAAACTGTGCTGTTTTATTTACCTAAATTCAACCAGAATAAACCTTGAAGAAGGGGCAGAGTCAAAGTTGGATAAATTCCGTTCAGTAATTTTAGAATGAAAGAAAGAGTGCAAATGTATTTACAATGTGTGTCCAGCATTGATCTGCACTTCCTTAAAAGACAGAATGGGCATATTCCCATTTCATTATTTATAATTACAAATCTGATCTGATAATTATGAATTTTCAGACATTAATGTAAGTATAATTCAGTGAGGACCACTGTTGTCAAAGTTAGAATCTTTTTTTTTTTGTTAAAGGCAATACAGTGGCAATCCATGTTTGTTCCAGAAGCTCCCAGCCCATCCACACAAGCATATATGGATAAGACAGGGAGGGCAGCAGCAGAAACCCACCAGAGGGGTACATGCAGCACAGGTATAGTAGCACACAGCACTCTTATAAACGCCTGAGGGAACAGAGCTGGGGTGGAGGCTGGGGTTTTGACTGGCTGTGTACAGCAGGCATGCATGCAAGAGGAAGCAGCCAAATGAGCACATACTTATTTCTAGACCGCCCTGCTCTGTGAATAGACTGTGATGGGAGAACATCACCACTCAGCCGAGTCATCAGCTGATTCAGCCAGAGCCAAGCTTGACTCTTGTCGCCTGTCTGAACTAACATGATGCTCGATTTCAGTCAGAGTTAGAATTTGTATTATCGCAAACATGCATGGATAAGGCAGGGAGGGTAGCAGAAAAAATGCCCAAAAACAACTGTATGCCATCTCAGTGCTATCATGGTGGTCTTCAGCCTACATGATGAACCTTGTGTAATGACCTTCAGCTAAGGAGCCAGACGTTCATCATTTTAAGGTCATTATAACAGTACATGAATTAATGATAAAGACCAACAGGCATGTTTGACTTTCACCTGGAAGGCTTGAAGTGAGATTAAACTAAACCAGGGGAAAATACTATGTGTAATGATGAAAACTGTGTGCATGACCTTTGGTTTAACTGCTAGCAAGATGCTGTCTCACCATAAGCCCAAGGCTGTTCAACCAAGTGAATTGATATTTAGTATCTGCGCTTAACACGCATGTTGGAATTTCCCCAAGAGTCAAGTTTAAACCAATTTGTACCTGTATCCTGTAGTGAATCCTCAGTTTTTGCCAGTAAATAGTGAACATGTATTAGTCATAGAGCGGAAAAGGAAAGCTTCCATTCTTCTAGACCACTGGGCTCATTGCTTTTTGGGTGGAACCAATTTTATCAACACATGAATGGATATAAAATTTGTAAGAACTGAATGACCAAGAGCTTTCAGTGTGGACACCGGGGTGACTGTTGCTGCCGTTGTTGCCGTGCCAACGCGGAAGGAGTGGGCGATGTATAGCTCTGGAGACAGACCATGGTATTGGCAAATGAGGTGGAGGTTGGCAGCAAGCCAGGATGGTGTTATGGCGTTCCCTTTGTAAGTGACAAGAAGAGCCTCGTTGAGGCTAGTGTTGGGCTGCCACCGCAGGTGCCAGATCATAGAGGAGAGAGGACAGAAAACAGTGCTAGATTGCATAATAATAATAATAATAATAATAATAACTTTATATATATAGCACCTTTCATACAGAGTATGTAGCTCAACGTGCTTTGACAGATCAACACAGTCATACCACAATATCAGAATAAAACCATATCACCAAATCACAATGAACCATATCACAACAATGAGTAAAACAAAAAATAATAAATAAAATAAATAACTAATTAAAAGGAGTACAAAAGGGTATCTTTAATTGTATGCCAGGTTAAAAAGGTATGTTTTCAGCTGTCGTTTAAAAATGTCTACTGAGTCCACCTCTCTAATACCTTTTGGCAGGAGGTTCCACAATTTTAGTAGTGGATGAAGGCAGCTTCCCCAATTTTCTTTTGGGGAACCTTTGGTATATTTAAAAGACCTGCCTCAGAGGACCTAGGGGCTCGTGAGGGGACATAGGACCCCAGGGACTCTAAAATGTGTGGGGGTGCTAAGCCATTAAAAACCTTAAAAACAAGTGACAAAATTTTAAAATCAACTCTAAAATCAAAATACACAGAGAGCCAGTGCAGTTCAGCCAAGACAGGGGTTATATGCTCTCTCTGCCTTGTTTTCGTAATGATGTAAGTTCCTCTTTGCATTTTTATTAGATTTAGAGTGCTTAAGGTGAATAGTAAAATATTAAAAACTTAAGGATATATCTGAGGTGGCGAGATCACATGATGGATCCAAAATATTTTTGGGAGTTGTATATTCCCGACATCTAAGAAAACCATTAAAAAAGTAAAATTACAGCCTCCATCAGTGAGTCTACATCAAGGTTGAAACACCCCTGCCTTAAGATAGAACTTGAGAAAAGGTAAGAATTTGTGAACTTAGAATTAATAGTTAATCAGGGGAAGGCATTTGTCATGGTCTTCTGGATTTTCCTTCCCAAGGCTGTTGAAGAGAATATGGAGAGATGGATTCCCAAGTAGGCTTCCGAGTGATTGATCCATGTATCTTAAATTGGAAAACTCAAGGGTAGCGGACGTATCTACACGGTCATTATAAAAGTAAAAGATGCTGTTCCATTTTTCACATAGCAGCGACCAAAGCTGCAGGTCGGATTTGCAACTTGGGTCCAAAATAGTATGGTCATGTAAATTACTAGCAGTTTTGGAGACGTCAAGAAGCTTGGCTATAAAGGAGCACCCCTGAGGGATTATTTGCATAGTGAGTGAACTTAAAATGACCAAATATGGAGAACAACTCCTTTTTGGTGATAGATGCTGCATCTGTGGCAGTTTTAATAGCCAAACCAGTTTCCCCAATGGCAGAGAGGCTTGAATAAGATTAGTATTTTGTTTATTTATCTATTTATATATTTATTACTCTTTATTAATATTTTTATTCTTTACTTGTGTTTTTTTTATTGACTGTAATTTCTTGTTTGTTGATCTAGCCATAGGCTACCTTTATTTCTTATATTTGGATTTACAGCTATTTCTCTTGTTGTTGACATAAATTGCCATTATTTAATATTAATTGAAAATGAGTCAGATTGAATTGTTACAATCTTCTTGTATTCTATAGTTAAGGACAATGCTGTTTGCTATTCAAAGCAAAATAATAGCCTGCTACATGCCACTTTGGTTTGGTTTTGTAGAGAAATAGCCCTTAGGCTAATTTATTTATATTTACCAAATGAGGGGAATATTCTCTCCCTGCACTGCACCCTGTTTAAAAAGTTGAAATTATCATTGACTTTCTCATAAACATCATTATAAACCTTCCTGTAACATTAGTTTTCAAAAACCTAAACATGTTTCCCTGCTGCTCACTGAGGCATTAACAGTATATAGAAACACTTGTTATATGAGCAAGTCCTTTTTCAGTACATTTCCCGTTTTAGTACTTTTTGAGTTTTAGTACGAATTGAGTCTGTAATTCAGCACATCTCGTACAAGTCGTACCTCTTGAGTTGCAGTAACCAACTGAGTCATACATTGCATATGCAACTCATGTACCTTACCTTTTGTATGAGTTTCCTTTCAAGATGCATGACTGACTTCCTTCAGTATATGAACAAATCGAACGAAACACCTCGGACGAAAGACACGGTCTGATGCTGTTCATTTTGGTACACAAACTGATTTTTTAACATTGATTTAATGGCATGAAATTGAATTTGCAATGCTTACAAAAAAAAAAATCCAATTTATATAGTGATTGCAAGTATACCTGATGCCTGTCATTGTCATTATATCATTATTGCTAACTCAGTGAGAAGATGCGAATGGGTCCGGTCAGTGTGTGGACCATTTTAAATAGACCACTCCATTTAAATCGATCGCCCTGTTATGTGAATGGACTATGAAAAAAGAACATCACTACTCAGCCGAGCCATCAGCTGATTCGGTCAGAGCATGATTCTCGATTCATTTTAGAAATTATGACAGAATAGCCATGCACAAAACCATATGCTCATAGCTTGCATTCCTGCATTCTGATCTACAGCAAAATTACTAGTGTTAAATATACTCTTGCAGTGTAACATCATCTCCAACTAATACCCAAAATATTTACTCTGTCAGAGTTGAAAGTAGTCTATCAGCACTGATTTTACACTGAATATTTTGCGGTGTGCGTATACGGAAAGCATGTCCCACTTGTTCAGTTATTCAGACTCCAAGTCTTTTTCAGCTCTCCCCTCAGTTCGGATCTCTCAATGAGGGAGACGTTGCTCTGAAAAGGAGAGAGAGAATAGGAGAGAGAGAAAAATCATCCCTCCGGGGTGACACCGGTGATGCATCACGCCGCTCATTCTGTCATCTGGGAAGCTCTCGCAGCGGCGGAAAAAAGAGAGGGAGAAAAAGGCACGGCTGAAAGGGTGCCGCGCTGTAAATATAAAGAACCTCCCACATAATCTCTTCAATCTTCCCTGAAAGAAATAATGAAGAAATGTGCTGGGAGGCTGTATGCGCTCCTGATTGGGCGATACACCGGGCCTGCGTCTGCCTCGCCCGGCGGAAGAGAGGGGGATGAGATAGCGGAAGAGAAATCAGGACCTCGGAGGATGTGCCTACACTTGTGCTAATGTGTTCCTCTTATCCTCCCACCAGGGGAAATCTGCTGCTCTTAAAGCGCTTTTTACTGTCATACACAAACTGTACATGATATGTGTATACGTGTGTGTGTGTCAGTGTGTGTGTGTGCGTGTGCGTGTGTGTTTGTGTCTGTGGGTGTGTGTGTGTGTCAGTGTGTGTGTGTGCGTGTGTGTGTGTGAGAGCGAGAGTATGAGAGAGTGTATGTGTCTGTATGTGTGTATACGTGTGTGTGTGTATAGATGTGAGTGTATGTATGCGTGTATGTGTGTGTGTGTGTGTGTGCAAGTGTACATGTTGGGACTGTAAATCACTGGGGGTAAAAAATAAGATCACTGAAAGGAGGCCTGTGCTATCGTGCTGATCATGGAAAGCACAGCAGTTCTTCTGCACACGGCGGATGCCGTACGAATCAAAATTCTCAACGTTTTATTGATTTTCATGCGGTTCTGTAAAGACGATGGTGGGACGTTCAGTCCTGCAGCCCTGGGCGATCCCTGTGATACTCCCCTGCCAGCGAGACTGAGACGACACCCCACACAGGGCCGGGTCTGTAGCCCACATCCAGCACCGAGCCCGGGTCTGTAGCCCACATCCAGCACCGAGGCTGGGTCTGTAGCCCACATCCAGCACCGAGGCCGGGACTGTAGCCCACATCCAGCACCGAGGCTGGGTCTGTAGCCCACATCCAACACTGAGGCTGGGTCTGTAGCCCACATCCAGCAACGAGGCTGGGTCTGTAGCCCACACCCAGCACCGAGACCGGGTCTGTAGCCCACATCCAGAACCGAGACCGGGTCTGTAGCCCACATCCAGCACCGAGCCCGGGTCTGTAGCAGGCTGGGTCTGTAGCCCACATCCAGCACCGAGGCCGGGACTGTAGCCCACATCCAGCACCAACAGCGTCGTGCTCAGGGTTAAGACAACCGACTGTCGTCCGCCTCTTCTCCAATACTAGGCCTGGGATTTTCCATCCTGTGGAAACGTGTGCTGTTTATATCTGGGCTTGAGGACCACAGGGCATGCTGGTGTTTGATGTCACTCAGAACTTCATTGATAAATTAAAGCATTTGCCCACATTAAACAGTTCTCACCTCACCTGGTTCTTGGTTATGACATGCTGTTATTAGAGGATAAAAAGCTAAACCAGCATGCCTTGTGGCTCTCAAGCTCTTGGCTGAGTAGCACTGGACTATCATTCACTCTATCAACTATAAACACATGTTCAGTTAAGTATTACGGCCATTGATTTGACAGTGCTTATTCAAAGTAGGAGTAATTTCTCTGTCACCAGGCAACCAGATCAAAATTTGATAATTTGTCTTTTAATTTAAAACTCTTTGGATTTAAATTCTTCACAAAAATAGAAAATAGACAGCATTTACTAAATACCAAAACACTTGCATATATGACCATAAATAAGTATAATTAATTGAATTAAGTTGTTGTTAATTCAATCCAGGACTCAAGCAGAAACCTTTGGAAAAGTAAAATGGAAACACCTTTCCAGAAAAGTCAGAAATTCAGGCGTGGTCATCTGTCACCTGTCCCAGTGCCCAGCAGCACTTTAATCGCTCTCAGCCAAGATGGCGCTTTGCGAGGTCCAGGCGATTATGACGGATATATTGGCGGCTGTTGAGCCTGGGACCCACGCTGGGCTCAGTGATCTACACAACTCAGCGGGACGGACAGAAGGCTGGTGGGGGGATGAAAGGGACAGATTTTGGGAGCGTAGGCAATCTTCACCTTCCTAACCCACACCCACACTTTCTCAAACTCTAAAATATTTGAGTTTTAATCATCATAGTTCAACTCAGAAAGAATCCAGACATTTTTTGAATCAAAGGACTGTATGACATTCCCCCTGTGTGTGTGCGTGTGCGTGTGTGTGAGTGTGAGTTTGAGTATGAGTGTGTGTGTGGGTGTGTGTGTGCATGTGTGACCGTGCATGCATGCGTGCATGTGTGTGTATTCAAATATGGGTGTATGTGTGTGCATATGCATGCATATACACTATAGTCTGCAAGTGGAGAGTGACACAAAGCTTTGGCTTTGTAGTCCAGCACATTGAATTTGAAATTAAAATTAATATGAGGTTGAAGGGCCGACTGTCCGCTTTAATTTGAGGGTCTTTACAGCACATCCATATCAGGTGAACCATGGGATTGCAGCCCTTTCTATACATTAGGGGGCCAAAAGTAATTGGACAATTGACTTAGCTGTTTCTTGACCAATTGTGTGTTGCATGAGTATTTCATGTACAAGAAAGCTAACAAAATATTTAATTCTAGCTGTGGCATTTGCATTTGGAGTCAGTCGCTGCTGTCTCACAACATGAGGACCAAGGGAGTATCAACACAAGTAAAGCAGGCCATCATGAGGCTTGTAAATCAGAATTAATCCATCTGGGACATAGCCAAAATATTGGGTGTGTAAAATAAACTGTTTGGTACATTGTTAAGAAGCAATAACACCCTGGTGATTAAATCAGAATTAATCCATTTGGAACATAGCCAAAATACTGTTTGTGTCAAAATAAACTGTTTGGTACATTGTTAAGAAGCAATAACACTCTGGTGTATTGGACCACTGTATTGGATGATCAAAGAATACATTCAATTGTGAAGAAAAAGCTCCTTTCAGCTCACGAGCAGATCAAGAGCACTATCAGGGATGTAAGCATAGATGTAGGAATGCCTGAAATAAAGAGAAGACTCCGTCAGCATCACCGCAAGGTTTGTAGCTTTAGTTTAGTTTTTCAAAAAGTCCTGTTTTTATTTTTATTTCAGTTTACGATAATGCTTTTTTCCCCTCTTTTCCTCTTAGTTTTATTTTACGATAATAACCTTGTTGGGAATGTGAGTAATTAATTTATTTTATTGATAAAAGTGATTAATGATTGATAATTATATAAAGACCCACAAACACGCAGCACAACCCAACGCTGGCGTCTGTTGCTTTTGGATTATTTGGCTAATCGTGCCTTGGGGAGAGAGCGCAATCTTTAGGGACCATGCATATGAGGGGTAGATACGTTTGTGGAGTGAAATGAATGGCTGATGTTTGCACGCCACCCTGTTTGCACACAACCTTGCAGGTGGCATACTTCTTATGGGATAGCTAGTGTGTTTGCTTATGCAAATAAACAGGAACTGAGACACGCATTCAATTTATGGTCAATTGGCATTCATCCTCTCATACACACAATTGAAGGTCTGCACATGTTTCATGAATCCGACATTGGCTTTTGTAGGAACTTTTATTAAGAACAAAAGTTAGAAGAATTTAAGAAAAGTTTTGAGAATGAGGCCCATTGTCTTGCTGCAAGATGAAGCACCGGCCAATGAGGTTCTAGGAATCTTTTTGGACACAGCCAGACAAAATCTGTCTGTCCACTTCTGATTTTATCCTACCTCTGTCATCCACTGTTGCATCATCGATAGAGATGAATGATCCTGTACCAGAAGCAGTCATACCTGCCCAAGCCATGACACTACATCCTGCATATTTGACAGATGAGGAGGAGTGCTTTGGCTCATGGGCTGCTCCTTCCTTTCTCCACACTTTCAGCTTTCCATCATTTTGGTGAAGATGTATTTTAGTCTCATCTTTCCATATAACTTTGTTCTTGAACTCTTCTATTTTTTGGCAAATTCTAATCGGGCCTTGTTTGGTGCTAATGAGAGGTCTGCATTTTGCTGTGTAGCCTCAGTAATTCTGTCCTCTGCAGATGATTGTGTAAGTCGTCTGCAGACAGTGTCTTGTGATATTTTAACCCCTGCCCTTTGGAGACTGATGATATCACTGTCCATTGTTTTCAGGTTTTTCAAACATCAAACAAAGAGTAGCCTACACCCTGTGATACTCTCTCTACTCTGTGTCCTTTCTGAATTCCAGCAGTCTATTCCTGTTGCATGTCTCACTTTTCCCAGTTTTCTACAAACTGTTTGGATGTGGTTTTCTCTCACACTTCACCTCACTGAGTTAAGTCCTCTGTTTTGAAGTTGCTGCAATAAATTACACTACACACAAAAGGACAAATACATGTAATGCTGCTAATTTCCTTTCTTTGTCTGGGCATCACAAATGAGTTTTAAATGAATGTACAGCCAAGCCTCACAAACACCATACCACATTAATGACCTTAATGTTTAGTATTTGATCTGGCAATTCAGAGAAAAATGATTTGATTGAATTTGAAGTGTACTTAAATCGTTTTGAGCATAAATTGTCCTACCCTGACATGAATTTCGCTGCTTTGCTACAAAAGAAAGAGACTGTGCTCAATTTTTTTTCCCTTTTTCTCTTTTCTAAAAAAATTTGAAAGGCATTCATTTTGTGACTCCACATCAAATCAAATGGACTGTTTAAGAACCAAAGCATCTTTTCAGCCCATTCAGACAGGAAGCACACAGTGGCTGAATGCAGCTGTAAGGGAGTTCAGTTAGAGATATGAAATTCTGGGCATGAAAAACAACAGTTTCATCAATCAATCAATCATCTTTATTGGTTTGCAGCCAGGTACAAACGCAGCACCAATGATTCACACAACAAATAAGACAAAACAATCCAGGGACAATACAGGATAAGACTAATGTGCCTAAGACATATAAAACAAGTGTCACAGACACAATAATACAATCCTAGTTAATGCCATTTGACTTAGCTATAAGACTCTTTGCTCCTCTTTGTCTTCATGTCAGGTACCCTGAATCAGAAGCCAGAGGGCAGGAGAACAAACTCCGCCCATAGTGGGTGGTCAGGACAATAAATAATGGAATTAGCCTTCATGAGGATCTGTCTGTAACACAGGTCTAAGAGCTGGGCCTGGCTCGGCCCTGTAACCTTGCTTTCCACTTTGGCAAGGCAACCAAGCCTGTTTCTGTTTGTCAAATTTAAGCTACCAAAACAAGCGACTGTGCAAAAAGTTAAAAATGTTTCAATAAAAAGTTCTGTAAAAAAAAAGTGTCATCATAACAGGATAGACATTAAAAGACTGCATTTTTTGCAGGTTTTGACCTTTTTTTTTTTGCAATATAGTCAACATTTGCCTCAAAACACAATCTATTATCAAAGATGGTGACAAGATATTAAAATTTTTCTACCATGCTCAAAAGAGTCTTTGATGACCGTCAGTTTAGGGCTGGTGGGAGAAATCAATGATCATGTCCTCAGTTTTTGTGATATTAATAAGGTAAGATTGGTCACACCAATGTTATGCTTTGCTGTTACTGCAGTTGCAGACAATGGACAGTACCTGCTACTCAATATATATATAAATATTCACTGACCTGAACAAATAATTGTGATTGGCTATGGATAGCAAAAACATTTTGCTGGTACAAACGTGATTGACAGCTCATTGCTGCTCCACCCCTTTATTATACATCTTGATGATAGTCCAGAGTGATAGTCTCTTCACTACTAAACAGCAAAGCTCATTCTCATCCAGAAGAATACTTTATTGGGCTTTGACCATGAAGGTATGAAGGATTCTTGGCACTGCAGTTATTGTATAATAGTACTGTAATATTAAAATGCATCTATCTCCACACTGACAGAGAAAACAGAAAGACCATAATGCCACACTTTGTGGGTATCCCACGTTATCTCATTTTCCCTCAATAAAGTATTCCCACCGGACAGATCGGCAGGAGGAGAAGACTCCGTAGCCCAGGCAGAATAAACAGGATCTCATAAAGATTTAGCCATGCACACACAAACCTCCTCCTAACAGACAGAGCAAACATGGCCAGAGACAGAAATGACACGTCTGCTCTCACCCCAGGGCAGAGAGACAAGTAAAACCACTTTCAAAGAGCACCGCTACATGTTTGGTTTTAGAGAAGCTGCTGTATGTTTTGCTTTGGAGAATCCGCTATATGTTTGGTTTTGGAGAAGCCACTAAATGTTCAGTTTTGGAAAAGCCGGTATGTGTTTGGTTTTGGAGAAGCCGCTGTGTGTTTGGTTTTGGAGAAGCCGCTACATGGTCGGTTTTGGAGAAGCCGCTGTGTGTTTGGTTTTGGAGAAGCCGCTGTGTGTTTGGTTTTGGAGAAGCCGCTGTGTGTTTGGTTTTAGAGAAGCCGCTGTGTGTTTGGTATTAGAGAAGCCGCTATGTGTTTGGTTTTGGAGAAGGCACTACATGTTTGGTTTTGGAGAAGCCGCTATGTGTTTGGTATTAGAGAAGCCGCTGTGTGTTTGGTTTTGGAGAAGCCGCTGTGTGTTTGGTTTTGGAGAAGCCGCTGTGTGTTTGGTTTTGGAGAAGCCGCTGTGTGTTTGGTTTTGGAGAAGCCGATGTTAGGGATAGAATGGGTCAGTCCCACCTGTTTCAGAGACTTTAAGAGATTAAGTCATATTGCCTCTAATTTAGGCCACTTCTCCATTTTAATAAGAAATCCTTACATTTTATGTCTTCATTTGTCTTATTTAATTTCAGTTTTTTTAAAGAGCATTATCAAATTATTTTTTTTTTCCAGAAATACAAAAAAACTGGTATTTGTAAAGGGGTTTCCAATCATAAGATGAAAGGAGCTATTAGATGCATTACATTAGTATATCATGGATGCAGACTATAAAATCTATGAGCTCATCATATCTGATGTACAGCACCCCCTCATGGGGAAACATGTTTTAATTCCCACCCCCCTTGTGGCGCTCACAAACAGGGCGATGGCGTGCAACACGATTTCATTCAATAACCGCCATTCACATCATCCCGCCTCATATCGCAAGATAAAAGTAGGCAGTGTCTCTGGCTTGGTGGTGATGTCTTTTCACATGGTTATCTGTACTTTCATATGGTTATCTGTACTTTCATATGGTTATCTGTACGCTGCAATGTCACAAAGAATGCTAAAGGCCAGAACAGATGGGCATACAGACGCCAAGATAAGAGATCTACAAAATCTAATCTGCGTGCCCTTCATGTAAGGCCACCGATACTCATCCTTCAGCTGAGTTCAGTTCAATTCACTGTTTTATTGCCCTTCCAACCAGCATTGTCAGGAACGTGCTTCGGTGCAGCTCGTGTGATAGGAAAGGAATCTGTTCCTGTCGTTTGCACACATGCTTTTAGACCGTAATAATCAAGGCAGTTTTTAATTACTCTCTCCAAGGTATGAATCTGCTGCAAACTGTTTGCTTGAAAACTTCCTTTGAAGATGGCCAAAAATTGCAGGGCTTCTATAAAGGAAGGATGATAAACATGTAATTTACCTTAATTAAGAAGTCCTCAAAAATCACAGCTCGACCTTACTTCCAGCTCTACATGCATTAACGAGTGACTGATGAACAGGCTGAACAGTTTGTTTAGAAATCATTCTTTCATTTTTTACAATTAAACAGTATGCATATTTGCAATATATTGCAATATTATCTATTTCCAGTAGTTGTTTCCATGTTAATGTTGATAGCCCCTTTGCTACTTGCCTCCAGTGGTAACATGGGAGTCCGGAGACAGGAACATATTTGTATCTATGGCTGTTTAATCGTAGCTGAAAAAATGGTTTAACTATAGCCATTGAGACTTCTTGTTAAATAATTCTGCAAAGGATTTCTGCCATTTTTCATGGACACAAGTTTGTGCAAAGGTTTTTGGTTTTGGTTTGGGATCTCACAAAGTAGATAAACTGACCTGTGACAAAGAACACATAACCAATTTTATTTTGCCATTATTTGTTCATTCAGAAATAAGCCAACATGCAGAAGCCAAACTTGAAAGATGACACCCTTACTGCTTTCATATCAGTTAAAAATGTTATTTGACTAATCAAGCACACATGATTAGTTCATCATCAGGAAGTGCTACCGCCTGTCTAGAAAAACTAAAACTTTGACAGTTTGGTCTTGACCAATCAGATTTGTGTTAACACAGCATGCCAAGAACAAAAGACATCTTCGATGATCTCAGAGAAATGATTGTTACAGTCCATCAGTCTGGGAAGGGTTATATTACATTTCCAAACAGCATAAAGTCCATCATTCCACAGTGAGTAAGATAATTCACAAATGGAGAACATTAAAGTTTCCAATCTATTTGGGAGTGGCTGTCCCAGAAAATTCATCTCCACAATGTTCAGAGAAATTTCAAAAGACCTGAAAGCTAGATCCCATGATCTACATGCCTCTGTCAACAGATGTTACAGTTCATGACCCCACCATTAGGACAAGACGGGAAAGGTAGCCAAGAGAGTAAGTCTTCTCTCCAAAATTAACATTGCAGGATATACATAGGCTTACACAATTACGCCTAAATGTTCTGGAACACTGCCCTCTGGATAGAGGAGGGCAAACCAGGGTTGTTTGGCTGTAATGCACCACATCTGGAATGGCAAAAAACAAATAATTCAAGCATATAACCGCAAGAATCTCATGCCAACTGCCAAGCACGGCTGTAGAGGGGGTGATGATTAGGGGCTGTTTGGCAGCCACAGGACCACAATCACTGAGTGAATCACCTCTCTACACCAGTATACCTGAGGGGAAAAACTGCGACCATCTGTTTGACAGCCAAAGCTAGGTTCAAAGTGGACCATACAACTAGATAATGAACCTACACACACCAATAAATGTATGACTGAATGGCTGAAACTGAAAAATAAAATAATGAGGGTTTGGGAATGGCTATATCAAATTTCCTATTGACATGTTGTAGTGGGACTTTAGGAGAGCTATATGTATAAATGAATACCCTCAAATATCAATGAGCTGAAACAGTTTTGTAAGGAGAAGTGGGCTAGAATTCCTCTAGAGCAATGCTGATAAACTCACACAGAAAACACTGCTACCTTTAGCAGTTCTACAAGCTCCAGAATCATGGGGTGCATCTACTGTTTCACACATGGCTTCTCTGTGTTGGCTTGAATGAATAACAACAAACTAAAATCTGTTTTGCACTATTTGTCACATGCAATTAGATTTATCTACAGTTAGGACGTGGCGTGGACTTGATGAGGGTAATTTATGTCATGTAAATGTAAAAACACTAGGGTTGAAAGAGGATGTACTTTCTTTTCACATATCTTTTTTTAACATATAAACTGCATGACCTTTCTGTAGTGCCCTATTTGTGCAGTTCTGTCACACGATCACAGCCAGCCTGCACCCCACCTTTTATTTAACAGCAACCGCTTCAAATCAGATTTCTTGCTTCAATTACACCGTGCCGGAAAGTTAAGAAGGGGTGGGAGCACAGGAGATGTGACCCCCAAATACCAGAGGTATCAAAGCTGCTCAAGGTAATCTCTGGCAGTCCCATGAACCTTTGTTAAAAAGGTTTTCAGGGCAGAGGACAGAGGAAGGGATTTGGGTTGGAGGAGGAAACAGTCTCTTAATTAATTTGACCTTTTGTTCTACCTCACACTGGAGCGCACAGCACAGCTCTCTGGCAGTGAAATGCTCGAACGGAGAGAATGACTGACATTATTTTGCACAAAGAGTACACTTCTGACAAAACTGTACCCTTTCTAAACCTCAGATTTTATTTTAAATTAATTAATACATTTTTACTGGTAATGATGAAATGCTGTTGTGACCCGATGTATTGTCAGCACCAACAAATGGTAGCACTTCTCTCATACCTAAGAAAATGAATGAATGAATGAATGAATACATTCTATGTAAGTGATTTCATTTAATGCAGATGTGTAAGGTTATCTCTGCACACTACTGAACTATAAGGACTTACCAGGGCCCACAATTTTCACCTGGTAGACTAAAATCTCAACTTTTCAGATTGCACATCAATGTTTCTATATAAATAAATAAATACATACCATGAGGCATTCACTTTGATGTTAGCACATGTATATGATTGCAACTTTGCCTCTTGCTAAAAACAGTAGGATTTATTATAGAAAATCACCCATACAAGTTCACTGGAGCACTGTTTCTGGTGATTAATGTGAAAACATATATTTTTGCAATGAAATGACAAAATCATACTGGACTCAAATGAACTCTGTCAAAGTTGCAGAATTTGCAGAACAAATGCAGAATTTTGCTGCGTGCAGAAACACGGGAACACTCTGATAAAGACCTCAGGTGATGTGAACACATCGATATGAGTTGTGTGTGCTTGCACCTGCTTCTCAACAGCAGAAAACATCCTTCGGGGTTGTAGATCCCTGTCATCTACAATGACCCAGTTGCAGGCAGATGACCTGTTGACAGATAAGATTCTATACTCTGATTAAATAAAATGAGAATGTGGCTTGGACGAACACACCAAGCCATTAAATACAATTTTACATACAATTTTATTTAAATAATAACTGACTTTGATAATAGTCCAAGCTCAATTTTGAGGTTAAAACCGATACACTGAGAGCAGACATTAAATTAACCTGCTGTTCAGATCATCAATTCCAGAAGAAAATTTCAACCAGAGCATGTTTTAGCTTCACTGAATTAATTTAACTGGGAGACTGTGACCCTGGGAGAGGCAGTAGAGAGAGAGTTGGCTCCTTCATTTTGCGTGATGTTCGTTCAGCACCTCAGCCAGTCCAGAACCACGGAAAGCGCTGACCGCAGTCACAGGCATGAGCCCAGCTGTAGCTCATTGCTAATCATGCCAACTACAGCCTTTTCCCCTCATAAATGTGTTTATATAATGGCCCTACTCTCAGGCTTTAAAGCAGAGAACTTGCTTTCGATTCGGAGCAGAACTATATATTTTTAAAGGCAATGTTTTACTTTTTGTTTATTTCAATTTCCCTCATTCCCTAAAATGATGAATAAAAGCAACATATTGTCTCTCATATCTGGTTTCATAGGACCTTTCAGACCCTTATGCAGATAAACTCACAACTTATGCTGCAGTTCTCTCAAAGCTGTTATTAACCACTGGTATCCTGGGTAATTACCTGTGAGGTCTGGAGAGGTTTTGAGGTACAGGTCAGGTTAGGTAAAGATTTAGACTTGTGGTCAAGCCTCTTACAAACTGCATATGTTTAGCCCTGATTCAGCTCATTAAATTGGCCAGTAGAATATTGGCTGACTCTTCGTAAAACTCGCTGCTTTATCCTAATGAGAAACAAGCTGGGAGGAGTAAAGTTTCTCTTAAGCACAGGGTTTTCTGCTGCATAAACTCAAATTTGTGCTATAGTATAATTCACACAGGTTTATCCATGTAAATATATGCTGGATATTGGTATCCTCTTATGACCTTTTACAGAAGCACCAGTAACCAGAATGACTGACACCAGTGACAAAGCCATATGGTGCCACCCACTAAATGCATCTTTCATGGAGCTATGACATTACACTGTTTCCTGTTTGAAAGCCATGTGCTGTGTTTCCCCAACTCCACTGATTCAGATGTAGCCCTGTAGTTGTGGTACAACTGGCTGCTAAATTCAAAGGGTCAGGGGTACTGAGCCTTTTGGGACATTTTCAAATGCAGATGTGATGCAGTCTTTCCCGGTAACAAGCGGCTTATGTATCAAACAGGCAAACAGGGCTCAAAGTGCAGTATGCTTGTGATCTACGTGTGACATCAAAAGATGCTTCCCTTCTAAAATGCATATGCATTTAACAGACAATTGCGCAAATAACGGGTGGTGATATTATTAAGTGTGGCTAATTATGTATCCCGTCGACTTAACTGAAGTTTGCACAATTAACAAGGGCTCAGCAACAAGAAGCATGCTCGAAAAATCATGGAAAAGTACTAAAATGGTGAAATTTACATCACCGCCATTATAAAGACTAAACTAATGGAATCTGTGACACCTGTGACTTCTGTGACAAACACCCATCCTTAAAAACAAACACTCTTCTGGGAGTAATAAAAGATGACCTAGAACCTCCCACATGTTCCCATTCCATCTCGGCAACAGTCAAGCTTACAACATTACACTGTCTTGCATCTGGATTAATTACTGTCAGCACTACTCTCAATTCAATTCAATTCAATTCAATTCAATACTTTATTGCCATGTCAACACAGTAGGTAGGAATTTGCCTCAGTGCAGCTCTTAAAAACAGACAAAACACAGACATTAGGACCAGGACCATCTCTTCAGAAGATGCTCCGCAACGTGGCGGTGGAAAAACTCTCCTTGAGAAGTTGGTCCTGCAAGGAGGACCAACAAAATAGCAAAAGCTCCTAGAGCACGTGCCTTTCAAACACTCACAAAGATCAGCAGACGCCCCCTGGTGGCAGGCTGTGGTAGTCTACTGACCACAATTTTGAATACTGAGGAGACAAAACAGTAGCCTTCTCTGAGCTTCACCTGCAAAGACTGGGCAGTGCCGGCTCTACACCCCATTTGAAGGGAGCTTGGGTAAAACTGTGGCTTAATGAGGCTAGTTAGCTTTCTGCTGCTGCAGAAGAGGTCTTCCCCCAGAAGAGAGGATGCGTGTCAGGGTCTTCCTCCTCAGGACCCCCTGCAGACTTGCTGAATCTGTCACTCATGGCATGTGCCCGCTGACATCCTTTTGGGTGCTGGGTGGGGGTTGAACTTGTCTTGTATTTTTCTGGTATGGATTAAATTGGCTTATTCTGATTGGCTACTGGAATACATGTACCAGAACGTAGCATGCAAACTCAAACAGTCATCTCATCTGGCTGTGTACTTGTGAGTGGCAAATGTGTGGTGCCTCTTTTCAGAGCACTGATGAAAGCACTTAGCTGAAATGTTCGCTCACTAGTTTCTTTTTCCCATTTATTTATCTATTTATTTTAGATGAAATTAGGTATTTTCAGCAACAAAATGTTTTGTATCACAGAACTCCTACATAAATACCCATTAAAACCCAATGCCTTGCATTCTGAATTTTAACCTCTAGAAAAGAAAATGTGCAACAGCACACGATCAGTGTGTGTTCTTTTTAAAGATGCAAATAGTGAATACACTGATAACTAGACTGATAATACACTGACATCTATAACTAGACTTGATATTCATGGCTATGGATAACTGATACTTAATGAGAACTGCACCTTATTGGACTTGTATTCTGTAGTTGCTGTATGCACTTTTTGCCAAATAAAATGTAATATAATGTAATGATAACCATATGTAATCATTTAACCTAAAATTCTACACAGCACAAAATACAATCTGGTTAATAATAAATATATTATAATAACAATTATATATAATATTAATATAATATTATTAGAATTATATTTATAATAATAATAAACTGATAAATTTTCTTCTCATATCATTTTCAGGAAATATTTTCCCTAAATATGGGTAAACTCTTTCTGTAGCATAATTCAAGTTTAACAATTAGATGTGTACAGCTGTATTATATTGACTAAATTTGAAGCTTTATTTCCATGGGTATGTGTCTATAGTGTTGACTCTAGAGAAATAATGTTGAGAAAAGCTCACCTCAAATATATGCAGTTAAAATTTCAATCTGAGGGCCCAGATTTAACCCACCAAGACAAATTAAACATTGGTGTTATGAATTCAAGCACATTTCCCTGCCTTTTAGCACAGTTTGAGTAAAGCAATCACAGCAAATGTGAAAATCTCCCACTTAAATCCCCAGGCAGGGTGTGATGGCATGATGGCAAGTCACAAATCTGTCTTAAAATGCATCTCATATCAGAAAATGGAAAGATCTCTTTTCTTCTGCTGTTGACATTTATGCCAGCTTTTCAAGGGTTGGCTTCTATATAAATAGTTTTGTCTTATTTCATGGATTTTTTCTATGACACTGCACTGAACGTTTTACTCACTACAGAGAAAGAACCCATCATGTTTATTGTTGTTAGGCACTGAGGATGTTGGTTTCTGTGATTCTGACACATCCAGGTTAATTTCATATTCCAGACTCGAGTTATCTCTCCCCAGGCAGGCAACAAGCAAAGCAGAGTCCAGAGTCAATAAGACTTTGGGATGCCGATACAAAGAAATGTTGGGACATCTTTGTGTGGGTTAGATAAGCTGTGGTAATCCTCTTCTGTGGGCACCATGTGGGATTCTTCCTACTACGGCGAAGTTCGATAAACATCGTTGACAACATACAAACCCAGCAGACTTTATGTTAATAACAGCAGGGGGACCGCCTTGAACAACATGGACTATCATCAGAGGGATTTAAGCCCCGTACACCATAGAGCTTCCTCTGCGATATATATTTTAGCCACCTACTCAAAGTTGCACTCTACATGTGATGCCTCGTATAAAATCTTCAGCACGCCCGAGTAGACCTCTGGGTTATCTGCATGATCAGTGAGATAGTTTTGGTGAGCAGACCTGGGTGAAACTCTAACTGAATAAGTAATGGGCCAAAGCCTGTCCACTTATTCAAATATGTACAGTGCCTTCAGGAGAAGTGTGAACTTGCTAGCTCACAAAAGTCCTAGCAAGCTCTCCACAATGCAAATACATTGTTTACATGGAATGAGGGTCGTTATTCGTTATTATTGTGAGAAATGCAGTCCAAAGCCATCCACTCTCAGTCCAGTTACACTAGCGCTGTAAGCTACGTGTAAAGCTAACCATCAGAGAGGTACTTCGGATGACAGAATGATCTATTGGAACATGGAGGGCTAGCATTCGTTGGGAACAGAGTGTGGATCAGAGCACAATCAGTCAGGACAGGAAGTAGAGCAGGTTCCTTTCCAAAACTGTAACTACACAGGTTCGGTCATTTCAGCTGTTTCCTTTTTCCTGTTTGAATAAGACACGCGCTGTACTGCTGCTGAACTTTTTCAGTTTTTTCTGCTTGAACCTCAGAAAGAACCCTTTGGATTGTAATCAGCAATAAGGAGTCTCACGTTCTTGTTGCCTTCTTGCTCATCCGTGAGCTAACTGCCTGCAATCAACCTCTATAGCTTCTGTCTCTCCTGTCTCTCTCATTCTTCACTCTGTCTCTCCTTCCTCTCCATCATGGACTATTTCCTGCTGAGTGTGTGGTATGTTTAATCATTCCGTCCCTGCCGTTAGTGGTAACTTGACCCATAATAAGTGTAGATTAAATGTTAGAATGATGAAGAAGCTTGCTGAATCAGAAACTCACATCCATACCTTGTGAGAAGCTGACAGAATCTGTTTCAACTTCAGATGCCTCATTAGGACTTTCTCTTTTAGAACATATTCACAAACATAAGCCCCCGGTGCACCCCCCATCACACTGGCTGAGAAGCCTGTTGAAAGAGCTCCGGTAATTGGCGAATATTACAGCGAATCCATAGTTCAGTGCATCCCTGGGGCGAAAATGACCAGCATTGAGGGAAATCTAAGTGCTGACTTAAATGCTGAGTTTAAATTATCTGAAATAGTTATTCGCATCAGCACTTATGATATGCGATTGAAGCAATGGGAGATCAGTGAAATTAATTTTAAATCAGTGTGTGAAGTAGCAACACAGATGTCTGAGTTAGTTATTTGTACTGGCCTCATCCCCTCTCAGCGAGGTGATGAAATCTACAGCAGACTGACGTTAATAAATTGTTGGATGCCCAGAGGCACAACTTTTTACACACCATGTACATTGTATCCATTTGTACAGCTGGATATATCCTGAAGCAATGCAGGTTAAGTACCTGGCTCAAGGATAGTTCCTTATGCATTATACTACACTGTCGCCCAAAGTTATCATGTAGACCACTGGTAGATCACGTGTCATTTTATTAAAATGCATCAGTTAAAATTCTAATTCTAATTCCGTTTTCATCCTTCTTGCCTACGGTTTCTGCCTGACAGACAGGCATACTCGATTCGCATGAAATGTGGCCAATCTGCTGCTTTTGACAACTTTTTTACATTAAGTGTGCCCAATCATGATATAGAAATGAGTGTGTGCTCAAAATTTTGTAGCATGGTCCAGTAAATGACCGATATTATGTGATAGTAACACGATGACTTTTCCAATACATTTCATAGGGTCATAAAGGTGACTCGATAAATCTGGGCCATTTTAGGAGGGGATAGATAGGATAGCCAACTGGTCTAATGATTTTTTTAAATGTTTTTATGTTTTTTTATGGCATTTGATATGGCACAGCCCAATTGTGGTGGTGACACAATAAATATGGCCCATTTTAGGCAGGGCCCATTTTTTTGTTTCCAATATCCGATGGATAATGGTGTTTTAAATCTAATTGTGGGATTTTTCTTTCTACAGATATGATACTGGTGTTACGATTTTGCTGTTATGCCAATATCAGTACAATTCTACTTCATTTTGGAAATAGTTAAACTACACACACAATATGCTACTGGAAAATGTAGTTAAGCTGGTAGCTCTGCTCTAAACAAGATATACAGAACACTACTACACCCAAAAAACTTTGGATAGTGGTTGGACACTATTAGAAAGTAGACTCAAAAAAGAAATTGTTGGACTTGATTAATAATAATTTAAAAAATGTTAGGCTTACTTAATAAAATTATGGGCAGTGGTTGCATGCAATTAAGTAGCCTATATGTGACTTCTTCAACATAATCAGTCTGTCACACCCAAAATTGTGGATTCCAAGCCAAGAATGTGTGGGCATCCCTGATGCAGATGAATCATGCATGCTGAGGTATCAATTTTAATCCTAAAGAGCTTAAGTAATATAAGTGAAAATATGCAATTAAAAAATAAAAATAATTAATTGGAGGGTTATTTAGAAACTAATGTCAAATCCAATATCAGCAGTAATTGCTTGTCCAAGTTAATAGACCTATGGCTTTCTTTGCTTTTAGGCTACATTGAAATGAAGCAATCTAATTGTATTAAGTGAAAAGGGAAGGTTTATTAGTATATTCTGCCACAAGACATGCTTGTGTTGCTAGAAGCCAGATGAAGTGCATGTCAGTATGAAGCAAGCTGTGTTCTGGTGTGCGTTATCTTCAGGAAGCAGAAACATTACAGTTCATGTTCCTTTTATATCCGCGGTCACCAATTAGCAGATTAGCATTCCCCAATACCGGGTCCAAAGCCAGCGAGGGACCTATTATGGACCGCAGAGCATTTCATATAAATAATTTGAGATAACCTGCGCTTAGTCTAATTGCATTGCTTTCTTTAACGTAGCTTAGAGCTGCACGGGTCCTCAAACAGCAACGCCTTGTTGGTGGATACAGAGACATGAGCAAACAGCCAGATGCAAGGTAGAAAAGAGAAACAGAAATGAAGAAATGGCATGTTGAAATATCTGAAAAGGAGACACTGAAAATGAAGTGTAAAATGATGAATGGAATGAAAACTAAGGCCTCATTCTATCAGAACAAGTACAAGGCCAATGTGTCCGATTTATTTCACGTCCGTCCCAGTTGTGAAAAGTGGCTATGTGAAGCCTTGGTACAAAACAAAAAGACAGACACTTTGAGGAAACATGGCCACAAAAATCAAGACACCCAAAATAAATGAACTCAAAGCCCAGTATGATCAGTCGAGCACGGTCCTTTTAACAGCCCAAAAAAGTACAAAGAAGTGCTCGCTGAGGATAGCATGGGTTTTAGGCCAACACCAAAAAAATATAAATAACATTCACTGACAGAGAGATAGTCATGGGGTGCAATAATGCAGCTGCTGCATCATCACTAGATGGTAAACAGGAATATGAACTGAAAGAAGAAATCTAACAAATCCCACTGTCAGCCACTACAGCTATGAGAAGAACTGACGTAATAGCAGAGGATGTGCAATCCCAGTTTGATGCAGCCAATTCAGAATGCACTGTGCATTAGCCTTGGCTATTGATGAATCTACTGATGTAACTAATAATGCCCAGAGGAAATGTGAAAGTTATCAACGATGATCTTCAGGGAGAATGTGTACACTTCTCAACTTTGCAACAGCGATTTCAGGAAGAGAGAGCGGCTTCTCCTCCAGCCAATTTCATGCAGAAGCTGTTAGAAAACTTCAAGGCCTCATTCTGACAGCTTCACCCTTGGAGAGAAGCTTTATTCAGAATGCATTCCTCGTGAAATATGTTCTGGGTAAACCGAAGAACAACCTGAATACAGTTTCTGAATGTCTGAAACTTGAATTTTCAGAACAGAATTTGTGAACATAAAACTATTTGAAAGCAAATTTGTAAAACTTGAAACTTCCGAGGTGAATTCAAACTCAAATTCAGACGTGGTTTTCAAAGTGAAACTATTTCAATGATATCAATTCATATTAATTTCAATTGTAGGGGAAAACACCTCTGAATTGTAAATGTGTCTTACAGTAACAATCCTCACACATATATTACCTTATGTGGTGACCAAATAGTGCAAAAGTATAATCAGTCTCATAATTAATCAGTCTTATAAAAATTAATTATTAGACCATGATTAAATATTCAATATTCAATATTAAAATATTTAAATGAATTTCCTACAGTCTATAAGGACATATTACGTTGCATTTTCTCTCCCCTTAGTTCAGCAATATTTGAAAATCGAAAGTACATTGAAAGTACAAATGTACAAACAATTTACTATTCCGGTTTTGTTGTACTATAGCTCCATAAAACATTCATATATCACATATTACAATGTAATGTGTAAAGAATTCAGAATATTTTGTTTTTTAATTATAAAAATAAAAATGATAAAATGTAATAAATGCATATTCATTCAGTGTTTTTTTTTTTTCAAAATAGTTTTAATAACTCAAATACTTTCACTGACTGTAGCAGTAGCATATTTGTTTAACAAGAGGTAATCTGCAGTCTTACAGACAGTCTGTAAATGGCATTGAGAGGATATGCTCAGAATTTTTAATTCTGTAAGTATAACTACAGGCATCAGCTGTAGTCATAATTATATCTATTACACAGCGTGGCTAGAATGTTTATTTTGGTTGTAAAAGCAAATACTAGACTGGCAGCCTAAAACCGGAAGTCTTATTGTTCCCTGCTTCACAGAACACAGAACAGTTCAATGTCCAGATGTAGTCAGTGCAGTTGTGCCGCATAAGGATGCAGGAGACAATGACATACTGAAATTCAGAGGAAATCAGGCCACTCATTGGTCGATTTGGAGTTCAATATGGCACATTTGCCAAAATGCAGTGGGTTTGCAGCCCTGTTATTGGCATTTGTCAACATGAGGACCAGAGTTGTGCCAATGAAAGTCAAGGAAGTCAGTATGAGGCAGGGGAATAAGAAAAAAAAAAAAAAACATACAAAGACATACAGTAGCCCAAACCTTGAGCTTCAAACATCATTAAAAGGAAGAGAACACTGGTGAGCTTAGTAATTCCAAAGGGCCTGGCAGGCCAAGGAAGACCTCTACAGTTGATGACTGAAGAATTCTCACTATAATTCATGTTTTAAAAACCCAAACACAAAAAAATACAGAATGGCAAGGTTACAATTTGCTAAGAAGTGTCTAAGAGTGTCTGCAGAGTTCTGGCAAAAGTTATTGTGCACAGATGAGACCACAATTGACTTGTATTAGAGTGTGGAGGCCAAAAGGAACTGCCCAAGATCCAAAGACCCCCTCCCCGCCTCCGGCCCCCATCTGTGAAACATGGTGGTGGGGGTGTTAGCACCTGAAACAAGCCAGAGCTGAAGATGACTGCAGTACCAGCCTGGCAGTGCGAGATACTCTGGAGGAGATACTCAGCACCTGGTGATGTTCATGGGTCACAGACTTCAAGCAGCCTTTGCATGCAAAGCATATGAAAAAAGTACTAAGCATGACTACTCATTAGGGCTTGAAAATATTTTTTTTTCTATCTGTTCATTCTGAGCAGAAGCTGAATTTTAATATCTCTGAAAACCTATTATCTTTCTTACCATTTTTCCAGAAATAATAATAAGCACAGGTAAAGTGAAGTTATTTTTTATTTGTGGAGCGATCATTCTCTGATATGTACATGACTTTAGACTGCTGTATTGAACATGACTGCATATATGAAGCCCCCCCACCACCCTGTCAACACCTGCCCCGGTTTAGAAAAAGAAACACATTCTATGGATGATGAAAAACACAGTGGGCAGACAATATCACACTGCGTTATCATGGAATAACTTGACATTGTGAAGACAGCACCATGACAAAATAATCATGTTAGAATTTCTTTGATATAGGGAAATTACAGGGGGGAAATCCTGTCAGAAAAAGACACAACTCCCAAATAACTCACAGCAGCACAAGTAAATAATCTGATGCACTCCAGGTTTTTACAAGGTGTTGGGTAGCGGCAGTTATAAAGGTCACTGAAATGCAGACTTATTTACAAACTGCTTAAGTCACATCCAACATAAACGGACGGTAACGTCAACATTATCCATGTTGAAAGATGAGAATCAGCATTGTTTGCACTAATAAATCCACTGAGATAGCTTGCACAGTAGCCTAATATTAAAAACAAAATGATTCCATACGCATTATCGTGACACGGTTGAGCGACCATGAGCTGGATGGGGGCTGAAGTCATTGCAATAGTGTGCACTGCCCGGCCTACTCATTTACAGGAAGGAAACCAGGCATAGACCAAGCTTCACCAGTAATATATTAGGCTATGAAAAATATTACCGCTATGATATAAGTAAAATGAATTTTACCTTGTAACATCTACAGTACTTGCCTGACTTCCACCTAGCTCAATAGGCTATCATTGAATTCCAGCGATCCTGTCAAAGTCAGACTCGGCTATCAATAAACCAAAGCACACTCAGGAGCTGCTGTCCCATTGCTGTGTGTGTAGGCCTGCTAGCTGGCAAGCTAGTAGCAGAAGTGCCATAGATGTTAGTAGCATTAGCGGGTAACAGCAGCAACACAAAAAAATAAAAATAAACACTGCTGATGCAGTTACGTTACCTTCTGCAGAACAGACCTCTCTCTGTTTCTTCAATTCATGGTTTGCAGACTTGCTTGGATGATACGATCCATCGTGTTCAGAAAGTCAGAAAGTTAATCCTGCCAAATCAAACTGTCTAGCAATCTACAATTTCAACTTGGGTAATTAAAAATGCCTCCTTCCAGCACCACGCAGGGAAACATGTATGCATGTGTGATATTGCATGGAATTAAAAATAATGGTTACCCAAGTTTCCAGTATTTTTCTCATGAACAGTAGTGTTGATTTTTTTTTTTTGGGGGGGGGGGTTTGTTTTTGTTACAAAAGACGAATGCACATTTGAGAGATCAGTGGTGTAAAAACCACAGGCACAGATTTACAGATTTTGGTTTACAGAGATTTTGAAAAAAACGTGATATGGTTCAATGAGTCATCCTTCACCATATTCTCAGCAATTAAGCGAGTGCACATCTGGCGTAATCCAAGAGAACGGTAGAGGCCTGAATGTTTGACCCCTACAGTGAGGGGGTCCGGTGGCTCTGTTATGCTGTGAGGGACATTTTCCTGGCATGGTTTGGGTCCACTTGTCCTCCACTTGTCCCCCACAAAAAAGAAGAAGAAAAAAAAAACTTTAGGTAGAGAATAATTCAGTTAATTCATGCACATTTATTGAATAACAAACCAAAGTACAAACTTTTTTGGGGGGAGGCAGGTGGAGGGGTGGTTAAACTTAGAATTTGATTTGTTTTTCTATACACATAAAGTATTTGGATTTGAGATCAAAAGATGAATAAGAGGCAAAAGTATAATCGGCATTTATTTCATGATATTTACATGTGTATATGTTTTATACATATACACATATACACTTTTACAGAAACAGCTGTTTTGGATACCCCCATTTTCAGCTGTGCAAAAGTCAATAGATGACTGACAGATGTTAACTGTTGCTCAGGTGCTTCCTTATGCATGAATTGTTCACACATAAAGCAGTGAGTGTCTAGTCTTGGTTTTAGCCTTTGTTTTCATCTGTGGATATTGCATTTTGGGTCAGAGGTATACACCATCATGACGACCAGAGAACTATGGCTGGAAAACAATTTGTAACTTGAGAGGACAGAATAATTCATGAATACGGATAGCACAGAAACTAGGTACATCAAGTACATCATTTTGTAAAGTCTTGAAAAACAAAGAAACGACTGGTGAACTCATAAATAAAAACACTACAGGTAAGCCAAGGATGACAACTGCAATTGATGACAGATAAATCCAAAGAGCAGTGAAGAAAAAATCAAAACAAGAGTCAGTGACATCACCAGCAGTCTCCAGAGGGCAGGGGTGAAGATATCACAAGCCACCATATGCAGAAGATATTGAAGGCAGAATTAGAACAGAAACAAGATTTGAACCTGTAGTCAACAACAAGAATCTAAATGCCAGATCAGAATTCACCAAAAAAATAAATAGACAAGACAGAAAAGTTCTGGACAGATGAGACCAATATAAATCTTTACCAAAATGATGGAATGCTGAAAGTGTGGAAAAAAGAAGGAACAGCCCATGATCCAAAGCTCCTCTTCTCGTGCATGAAATATGGAGAAGATCAAGCGTCATGGCTTGGGCAGGTATGGTTGCTTCTGGAACTGGCTCACTGATGATTGCTGTTTATGATGTAATGGAGGATGACAGCAGTATGTTGAATTCAGTAGGGAGCAGACAGATTTTGTCTGGTTATGTACAAAGAAATTCCTCCAACCTCATCAGCCGGTGGTTCATCCTGCAGTAAAACAATGATCACAAACAAACTGCCTACAGCAACCAAAGCATTCATCAATAGGAGTGGAAAGTGGGCATCTTTGGACCTGATTAAACTATAATTGAGCATCTATTCCACTTGCTGAAGAGGAGACTGAAGACAGAAACCCCCAAAACAAAGATCAACTGAAAGTGGCTGCAGTGAAGGCCTGGAAAGGAATATGTGAATATGAAATAATTTAAGTTGATCGAAATGTTCCTCATACTGTCAAAGTGCATTTTAATCTTGAGCCAGAGGAAGGCCTAGATGGACCAAATTTTCTTTATTTTGAGAAAAGATCAGTGTATTGGAAGAGGGCCAAATTTATTTGAAAGTGTGTGCTGGAGGAATACCTGAGACTGCCTCCCCATTGAATTTAGTTTTTGGCCATTCCTATTTTGTGGCTATTTTATTTGTGGAGTTCAGGTTCTGCATTATTTCCCTCATCCCCCTAAGAAGAGTAAATAAAAGGGAAACCAGCATTTCTTTTCTCTGTCTCATCCATTCCATCTCTGACATGTGACCACCCCATTACTGTGCAACATCAGGCATGTTAAACTGAGTCACAGCATTAATGGGCAGAATACATTACTGTGGAATCATGGGCCTCACTGCCAGCATGGGGCACGGGCCTGGCTGGATGGGCCTCTTTATGCTATTAAATTGATTATGACATCACAAAGCCACAGGATTTGGCTCTTCAGGGCAGCTCAGATCTTAATTGTTTGATTGGTCCAATTTCGCCAAGGCTGCATTCTGGATGAGAACAACTTCACAAGCAGTTTGATTGGCTGAAACAGTTGTTACTGTGGCTGCTGACAGGATGCTTACACACAGTGAGACACGATTCTCAAGAATGTAATTTTGCGGCATCTGATCTCCAAATGAAGCAAAGACATTTGGCAGATTGCAGTAGAATGTTGGAAACTGTAAACAATGTTCAAGGCTTACCCACATCAAAATGCAGCAAAGCAGTTTCCATTCTGAATACACTCCAGTTTCCTTCAGTTGACAGCAATCTCTGTACCCCTCAGGACCATCTCTGTAGTCTGGAGTGGAGTGGGTTCTGTGGCTGTGCTGGCAGTGAAAGTTCTCAAACTCCTTATTTACTGGAGCCATGTTACTGATACCAGCCATTGACTGAAACCAAGCGATATTTCTTCTTTTTATCTCTCCAACAGCATATTGGTTTCAAAGTCAGTCTTTGCTCTGCCCATTTTTGACCCACAGAGTCTTAATCTTCCTGTCACTAGAGGGAATGACTGCACTCCAATTAGTGTCTTACCCACAGTACGGTGGTTATTCTTAAAGGGCTGACACATGAAGCAAAGCCTTGGATGACTAAATGACTTATCAAAGTGGATTAAATCTGACTGAATTATCTACTATAATGGTGAAGCACGATCCGCTATTAGGTTGCAAGCTCTCCTGAGTGACAACTTCCTGTGGACCCATTGCGCGGTAATCCAGCCTCCAGTGGTGTTGCCCCTTAAGCACAGATCTCATTTTAGGAAGAGTGGATGTGACTGGGGAGCTGGCATCTCCCCATGTGCTCAGCAAGGGGGTTAAATCACATTAATAAGCACGTGTTTGGGAGAAAAAACACGCTCGACGGGTCCCTTAAGAAGTTCCAGCGGCGGTGTTATAAAGACAATCTAGCCGCTGCCCACTCATAGGCAATTACCCAGGGCTGTCATACATCCTCAGCACGATGGAGGGGCAGTAAAGCAGCAAGACTGAGAAGAACGCTAAATAAATTATGCAGAATACTTCCTGGCCGCCTCTTCCTTTAACTGGAGTCCTCGGGCGATATTCTGCCCCTAAAGTGACGTGAAGGACTGAAGAAGGAAGCCTGGAGGATTAATTCCGCTCAGGTAGGAGGTCTTAGAGGATTAATTCCACTCAGGTAGGAGCTCTTGGAGGATTAATTCTGCTCAGGTAGGGGCTCATAACGCATAATGATTGGATACCTTGTTGTTATTCCGTCGCACGGGCCGCGTCCCCACAGAGCCGCTCCTCGTTTCCCACGCAGCCCGGCGGCTCCTTCACAAGCACGTCTTCCAGAGCGCCTCTGGGCATTTCACCACTTCCGCCTCCTCAAAAGGCTTGGTGTGAGTGCCATCTCTTTTAAGGTCAATTCTCCAGACGCTTGGCATTGTGGGTAGCAAAATCTGTGTCTTTGGCTGTGGCCAGTCAACAGAATGGAGTGTAAGCTAATGTGCAGGTTTTCTTTTTGAGAAATGTGACCAGCTATATCAGGGGTCCTCAATCCTATCCAGAAATGGCCAGTTTGGGTGCAGGCTTTTGTTCCAACTGAGCAGTTACACACCTGATTGTAATCAACCATTAGAGTAGTTGTTGCTAAGGACCTTGATTAGTAGAATCAGGTGTGTCACTGCTTGGCTGGAACAAAAGCCTGCGCCCACACCGACCCTTTCTGGATAAGATTGAGGACCTCTGAGCTGTATGGCAGGGGCTAATACAGCTACTTCTTAAGGTGAAATGTGAAAAAATTGAGGAAAATTAACGTCCAATTTCAAAATTATAAATAAAGAAAATTCTTCAAAATGAGTCAGTTTGAGAGACAACCTTCTGTAGCTCCCTGACAGAGACAAGCTGGCAGTGACACAGTCTGCTCTGTGGCAGAGACAGCTGAGGGAGAGCCTCTGATTTGAGCTGTCCTTCACAGCGACTGTCACTTCTAATCCAGCTTTACATCGCGGGTCCCTGTCACATCATCTGCAGGTGAACAGGCGCCTGTGAAAGACATGCAGTTTGACAGCAGCCGACTTCATGCGATGTTTTCAGGACAGTTTAAGTGCAGCGAGGTCTATCACTGCCACTGCAGATCTTCTTTACAGACAACCGTCAACTTTACAAAACTCAAATTGACAGCTCTGCTTCCTTTTCAGTTCCATGTCCCTTGTACCCTGTTGTGACACCTACAGTGATGTCTGGCATAATCATAATCATCATGTACAGTAAAGAAATGATGCTAGCACTTGGGTGTGCAGAGGCACTAACCCACAGTATTGGGACCCACAGTAAGTCGGTTTGTTTAACCCTTGATGAACTGCAGTTTCCTGTGACCCTGACAGCAGTTTCCTGTGACCCTGACAGCAGTTTCCTGTGACCCTGACAGCAGTTTCCTGTGACCCTGACAGCAGTTTCCTGTGACCCTGACAGTAGTTTCCTGTGACCCTGACAGCGGTTTCCCTGCTCTGAGGTCACCTGCCCCAGGGATGAGGATGCAGTGACATATGCAGGACACACCAGATGTCAGGTACGTCCCATGATGGAACTTCTGCTCTCATTTTTGGCAGCCCCAAATAAATACAAACCATTCCAAAAATGTCCTCTTGGGTGATTCTGAAATTTCTGCATTCCACATTTTCTTCAGTAGCTTCTCCTTCCTCCCATCGCCTGCTCCCGCCAAGCAAGAACGGTAAATTAAATACCAACATTAGACTACCTACTGTGGATACGTGTGCCGATGACCAATCAGATTGCCGATGTGCCTGTGATGCACCTATAGGACGTGCTGATTCAGTTTGCTGGCACTTTGGGTGGGGAATCCAGCGTAAGCGTGTCACCAGGTGATGTTACAGTGGCCTCTGCCACCACCTTGGGGACGACTTCAACCTCTCAACGACAAGAGATGCATCCTCAATTACCCTTCAGGGCACGGGCTCTATAATTTTCTTTTCCGCTCTGTGAAAGGACACAGTCCAGCAGGTTTTCCTCTGCTGCTTAAATCGCCCTGTCCCTCAGGGCAATCCAGTGTCTCCATTACATTAAGGCAGTAATTAGCAGAATCAGGTCTCAGGTGAACCAAAAAATTAATTAACGGACACCGCGGGCGCCCCTGGAATCGAGGCTGTGGACTTCAGCACGCCGGGGATTTCAAACAAAGTTAGAATTCATTACCATTGCATTGACCCCAGCTGACCCGCACAGCAAAGCACGGTTCTTGTGCGAGATGAAGGTTACACACTGTTTTGAAAAAGCATTAAGGAAACTGGAAAATCTTCTTTAGGAGTGACGCCTGCACCACTCAGATTCTCCCACTCTCTTTCAGATTCTTCTAGCTTTGGCGGTCGCTGAATATGTGATTTCCTGTGTTGGATAAAACCTCAGCATGGGAAGGCATCGGGGGGCCGGTGGAGACGCATTACACGCCACTCCGGCTAATCGTAGCCTCGCTCCGCTGCCCCCGCGGCCCCCCCCCCCCCCCCCCCCACGGCAAAGCCGCTCGCCGCCGATCCGGGCGTATGGTCGAGCAGCGGGCGTGACAGAGACCCGGCGAGGCGCAGGGCCGGAAAACGAGAGCCTTCCGAGCCGCGGGCACGGGCGCAACGCTTAGCGGAATCGGGAAACCGACCCGGCCCCGTGACAAATGACTCCGGTCGGGGTCTCCCAACGGGCCCGACCTGCCCAAAATTGAGGGAAGAACGCGAGCCGCGGCACAAATGCAATATACGGGCCGTGACTCCTCTTCTCCCCCTCAGGTGCGCTGCACTATTACGGTTTAATTCCTCCCTGCCTGTGTGTCCACGGCCAAGCGGAGCTCACTTTTCATCCGGGCTAATCTCATTATGTTTTTATGGCCTCTGCACCCGGAGGTGCCAGTCTACGGCCCAACGCTGAGCCGTGAATAGACTTAGCCCGCGCGGGACCGGAGAAAGGAGAGGGAGGAAGAAAGGATGGATTCTGCATTTTTAATTCTGTCATTGGTCTCAAACGTGCCCTCAGACACAGGTCTGATGAAGCAGGTGGGTGGGCTGGGGGGAGGGGGATTCCTAATGCTCCTTGATCACAAACGTTGCTGTTGTTCCTTACGTGAGCTAAATGTCTGAAGCTAATGGCATCTCAGTCAACCTTGCTTGGTATCTTTGTTTATTTCTTTCATATCTCTCAGCCGAGGGGATTTACGGACCCATATGTCAATCTACAAAAATAGCATAAGAAACCTCAATGAATCACCGCATTAGCAGGGCATATGTGACAGCATTTCTGGTGACACTGCATCATTTAGATTTTCTAAGACATTGATTAATTTTTCAACTAATGATCATTTATGCCATGGAATAAACAAACAGGATACTGTTACTCCGAAGATCCAAAGGTGACCTGATATTGTCAGTTTCTATTCATTTTCAATTCGGTATTTGTTAAAATAAAAGGACTCACGTTAAATTTGATCAGACCATTGTGTGCCCTCTGCAACACCTAATTTAGTGATTACAGCAGCGAGCTATGTTTGAGAGGAAGGTCCCTGTCTGGTTTACACTGAGTTCTATTTTTGTTGCCCTGTGACAGAGACAGTGTTGTTGTGTTTTTTTTTTTTACCCCCCCCCCCCCCCCCAGCCCCCCCAGCCCCCCCAGCCAAGTACAGACTGCATTCCGTCAACAAGGGGAAACCAGGCGGCAAATCGCAGAGCCAGTAATCACATACCCCAACAACTGAGGACAGGTCCAGCCCTTGTTACCATGGACGACTGGCTACACTGTCAGCACACATCCCATTTCTGTTTTTTTTGGTTGCCGTGGCAGGGCTTTCTATAACCTCTGGTCATTAAGCAGGGCTTTCCCATCATATTGCCCATTTTACTACAAAAAAAAAAGATAAAAGGACTGATGTATTATTTTTGTGTGTTCTTAATTTTGATATTTCTTACGAACATGACAATTCAGCCTACTGGCCTATCACAATCGGGGATGGGGGGGGGGGGTACCTAGCTTGCCTCCCTGCTTCAGTTTCTCATTTCAGGATATCAGGAGATGCATGAATATGATTCTCTCCCATCGTTACGACTGAACCTGTGTACCTAACAGCGAAACAGTTTTTACAGGCGTGAACACTTTCCCAGAGGCCGCCCCATGCAGTCAGAGGTGCCCTTCCTCTCAGACCACCGGAGTTCAGCCGGCGGGAACGCGCGCTCCCGCCCCGGCGACGGGCCGCTGCTGCGGCTGACAGCCTGCCGATCCCCCCCACCCCGAGGCCCGACTCCTCCCGCTCCTCGGACGACACCGGAGAGCGTCGGCGCCCGCTGCTCTCTGCAAAGAAAACCGAGAATATGGTGAGTTGGTTTCTTAAGATCTCATGAGCCAGAGAAGGAACATGAAAGGAACCAGACAGGAAGATAATGGTCTTTACGAGAGAAGACAAAGCAAACACAAAAAATATAACGACTCCCAAGAGGACAGGGAAGCCACAGGCAATTATGGTACACAAAAGGGCTAGTTAAAGTTCAACAAGACATCAACTAAATAAAAGTGCCTAAGTTACTAATTACTGGTCCCTTTGAAAACAAAGAGGTTAGGCGTTCTCTGTAATTAGGCCAATAGTTCATATCATAGGTTCTAGAGGCATTCATCACCTTTCCAATTATAACTTTGTCTTTTATAAAAATAATTAAATGCTCAGACAATCTTCATAGAAATGGTCTCAATGACTTATGAAAAATGCAAAAATATGTAGGCCTATGCATACAGAGAAAAGAGCTGGAAATATCCATAACTCATTAAAATAGTTCTTATGATATTTTGTAAATCTGCATTTGCATTAGAAAGTAATTTTGCAGTGGGTATGAATATAAGGGGCTTTCATTAATTCCTTTGCTAAGCGTTCACTGGGCATGACAAGCACATCAAGGTCACAAGGAATGAGGTGTAATTTCAACCGGAAATACTGTACAAAGCATTGATAAAAAGTACAGTATATTGAATATATCAAGTGGCTTTGACAGTCTTAATGTTGATACAAAAATATAAGGTTAATTTTTTAAAATATTACATGTTAGAGACGATGCAGT